>NC_045614.1:660642-1301284 GCF_009829155.1 Mustela erminea
TCTGCATCCTTCCCCTGTGTTGGCCACAGGCGCCCCAGATGCTGGAAGGCAGGCAGCTAGGATGCAGGCAGCCTCTGGGGTTGGGGAGCCACGGGGGCAGCCCCGCATGTGCCCAGCCCCGGGCCCAGGAGTGACACCCCCTCCCCTGTGGCTGCACCCCTCGGCCCCTCAGCCGAGGCCTTCCCCGGTGTGGGCCCCGACCCCGTCCAACCCACACTCCGCTTTTTGCCGGAGACCAAGATGTGAGCCTGGAGGCCTGGCCCGGGGCGCCACCTGCGTGAGCGCGGGGGCGGAGTGGTGACGTCAACGCCGCGAGCGAGGCTGCGCGAGCCGAGGTGACGTCAGCGCAGCCCCGGGCCGCCCGCGCACGCGTCCGTGCGTCAGCGGCGCGCGGGGGCGGAGACCGGACGAGGCCGCGGCGCGTGCATCTCCGGTCGCCGAGTGCCCTCTGCCGGCACCGTCGAGTATTGCATCCGAGCGGCGCCCGGCGCTTTTCCGCGTAGATAGGCCCAGGATGCCCTTCCCAGCACGTCTGCGTCCGACAGTCGCAGCCCACCCCAGCCTGGCCCCCAGCGCTCCTTTTCTTTGCTCTTTTGAGTACTTCGTAGCTTCCAATGTGCCATACGGTTTGCGTATTCGTCACACTGATGTTGGTTAAAGTCCCCACCGCCCCAAACCAAAGCCGAAATCTTGGTATTCCTCTTGATGGCTCTTGCGCCTGGCATCCAAGGAGCGCCCCCAAAGTCTTGAATTCAAGTAATCCCTGCTCCGCGGAGGCTTTTGGCACATACCTCATCTTACCCCGCGGGGGGGGGGGGGGGGCCGTGCCTCGAGTACTGGAAGGAAACTACAAGCCCCAGCATGCCGCGCGCGGGGCGCAATGCATCGTCCGTGTGCGCGGCTCGCTGGGAGTCGTAGTGCGCGCGTGCGCCTTTGCCGGGACTCCTCTTCCCAGAGGTCCCCGCGCGTCGTCCTCCTCGTCCTCCAGCTGCCCGCGTTGGGCTGGAGTCCCCCGGCAGCCGTCGCCATGCTACCCGCCGCGCTGCTCCGCCGTCCGGGCCTGCGTTCCCTCGCACGCCAGGCCCGCGCCTACGCCGAGGCCGCCGCTGCTCCGGCCCCGGCTGCGGGCCCGGGACAGATGTCCTTCACCTTCGCCTCGCCGACGCAGGTTCGGAGGCCGGTCTGGCTCGGGACCCCGCTTGGCCGCCGTCTCCGGTCCGGACCCGTAGTGGTCCGCTGTCGGAGACCCCCGCCATCGGGGTGTCGATCCCCATTTGTCCCGCTCCCTGGGTCCCTCCCCGGTGTCGTCCAGAATCCGGGCTCGCAGCCTCCGGCTGTCCGAGGCCCCCAACCCCTCTGGGATCCCGGACCCGCGCCCCTTCCGTCTCATTTGGTCCGGCTTCCGAGCCCCCCACCTGGGGGTCGCCCCCGCACTCCTGCCCGAGCCCTGCGAGTGGAATCCGAGTCCTGTACAGTCCTCTGGAAGCCAACGTCCACGGACTCGACCTCCCCGCCCCCCCTCCGCCCCCTCCGCATGTCCCACAGCGTCGGACACTCGTTCTCCTGGGTGCCCGCCCGGCTGGTGCGCCCTTTGTGCTCCTGCAGCGTTTCTGTGTGGACGGGCCCTGCGCTAGAGGCCGGCAGGGAGAGGCTGCGGGGGCCAAAACCCCTGTCTCGCGCGGCGGGGCGTCTCTGTGTCGCCGTCAGTGTTCCTTCCTGCCTTTGGCCCTTTTCCTGCAGGGGAGCCGGTCCCATCGCCCAAGACTGGCCTGCAGTGACGCGCTCCGTGTCGTCTTTCCAGGTGTTTTTCAACGGGGCCAACGTCCGGCAGGTGGATGTCCCCACACAGACAGGAGCCTTTGGCATCCTTGCGGCCCACGTGCCCACCCTGCAGGTCCTGCGGCCGGGGCTGGTGGTTGTCCATGCTGAGGACGGCACCACCTCCAAATACTTTGGTGAGTCTGGTGGGAAGGGGCTGGCTAGGGGCCGCGTACTTCCTCAGGCCGGATCCGGTGTCTGGGCACCGGCTTGGGAAGAGAAAAGGGCACAGAGCAGACTGGGGATTAAGAAGCTTGTAGGGGGGCGGGGCGGGGGACAGGGTCTCCCAGAGAAGTCAAGCCTGGTGCCTGAGGGGCCCCTTAGGAGGTGCAGGGCCCTGCATCCCAAGTCGTGTCTCCACTAGCACAGCTGCGAGGAGCAGCAGGGTTCGAACCCCGCTCCCGCCTCCATCCTCATGCTGGCTTCGCCGATGGGCTTGTGGGTGTCCCCTACATCCAGCTCCCAGTGGGTGCCCCTGAGCCCCATGTGCGTGTGTCATTCTCTCCGGCTACTTGTTTTCCGTGTTAGACTCTAGGGCTACAGCGTGGAGCCACTTTCCTGGTTTGGGGGCGATGGTGTCACCTACAAGGGGGTGTGGAGGTCTCACGTCTTCCTCTTCCTGTAGTGAGCAGCGGCTCGGTCACAGTGAACGCGGATTCCTCCGTGCAGCTGCTGGCCGAAGAGGCCGTGACGCTGGACATGCTCGACGTGGGGGTGAGTGTCCCGGGGAGACGGATGCACCGAGGAGGCCGGGGCTGTGCTAGAGATGGCTTCGGGGAAGGGAACTTGAGTTTGGTGGAGGGGCCGGCACCAGGCTGCCGTCGCCGCTTGGCTCTCACCCGTTCCCCACTTCCCGCAGGCAGCCAAGGTGAACTTGGAGAAGGCACAGTCGGAGCTGTCCGGGGCCGCGGACGAGGCCTCCAGGGCTGAGATCCAGATCCGCGTCGAGGCCAACGAGGCCCTGGTGAAGGCTCTCGAGTAGGCAGTGCGTGGCCCGGGCCAGCAGGGAAGCCGAGGCCCAGAACTGGGCAGCGGGTGTCCCGCGCAGGCTGAGCCGGCTGGCGGGGTGGGTTGGGCGGGAAGGGCTGCGAGCCGCCCGCAGGGCTTCTCCTGTGGCCGCAACGCTCTCGCCAGAGAAGGCCGCCAGGGGGCAGCACGGCTCTACACCTGCCAGGCCCCTTCCCCCAACCTCATGTGTCACCCACCATCCCCCTGAGCCTGTAGCCCCTGCCATGGAGACCCGCTCCCAGCCGCCTCTGAGGGATGGCCAGCCCCCAGCTCGAGCCCCCCGCTCGAGCCCCCCATTAAAAGCCAGGGACCCGACTCGTGTACGCTGCTTCTGTGTGCTGCCTCGAACTGTCTTCAGGACCTTCCCTGGCCTTTGTCCCAGCCGTGTGTGTCTCTGCACGCGGATCAGGCGTTAAACACCAGCCTCAGGCTCCAGGGCTTAGAAGCTGGGGCCGAAAGGTCCTCGGGGTATGTAGTAAATTGGGGAGCGGGGTGTGCAGGGGGCGTGGCCTGTAAAACCAGGGTAGGTGGTGGGCGGGGTGCCATCAGCCCAGGAGGGTGGGGATTGGCACAGGCTGCGGGCTGGGCGTGGGGAGACGGCAGGCAGGGGCGTGGCTGCTGCTCCAGGGCCAGGCCTGGGCTGCTGGACAGCCACCTGGGGCTCTGCCAAGTTTCAGGATGTGCCGTCTGCCCTGTGGGCTCCCTGGCCCGCCCCAGCCACGCTGGGAAGAGGCGGGTCCTGCCTGCTCCCACAGAGGCCCAGCCCTCTGCTAACCCGGCTTGTGGGTGGCCTGGCTGGCCGAGCGCCTCGTCCCTGGTGGTGTTGGCACCTCTGTGCCATCCAGGCCCCTGGGCTGGCCCCAGATGGGGTGGGGCTGCTAGGCGGGGGCAGCCCTGGCTCTGGGCAGCTTCTGTGCTGTTCCATTTCTTCTCTGTTGCAAGCACGGGGGTGGCCAAGAAACTGGCTCCAGGTGGCCGGCAGGAGACTTTGGGGGAGGGGTCTCCTCACCCCCCTGCCTGAGCCCTGGGCCTGAGCAGGACTGACAGGGGGTTCCAGGGTGGTGAGTGTGCAGGAGAGCCTGGGCCTTCCCGTGTGTCACTGGCAGCCTGGAGGTGACAGGGAGGCCACCCCCAACCCCCAGGCATGTTGTCAGCACAGATGGACTGAGAATTTGTGTGTCATGGTCCCGTGCAAGTGACTGTCCCCTGGCTTCACTGGTGCTCTGTGGCGGGAGCCTTGCTTGTGGAAGCCTCGTCGTGAGCTCACAGCCATGGGGTCTTTCTCCCTGGGTCCCCCTACTCAGGCTGGTAGGCCAAGCAGCTGGCTCTCCCCAGGCCAAAGAGTGTTGTGACAGCCATGGGCTCATAGGAGCAGGCCCACTCCTCCCTGTTCTGGGTTTTGGGGTTCATGGTCACGCTTTGGGAACTAGAACACCACGGACAGGTAAGGCAGCACTTTGAGTCAAGCTGCTGGACGGGCACCCACCCCAGCGGTCCTTCTAGTCATACCCCTGTTCCTGAGAGGGTTCAGCCTCTGGCCAGGGACAGCTCTGAACATAGTAAGATTCCTCAGCACAGAGCAGGCCTCCTGAGGGAGATGGGAGCCTTGGGGTGTTAGGGATGCCCACACCTGATGTGGGTCTGCAGGGACAGCCTAAGTTGCCCGGAGCCTTGTCCTGGACTGGAGACACCCAGGGTGGAGTGGGTCATACGACCAGGAACCGGAGGTCACTACCCTTCCCTCGAGAGCAGGCTCACACAAGGGCTTGTCCTCCTTGGAGGAAGGGGGTCCCCTTGGACTGTGTGTGTGCCCACACCCAGGGGCTGACTAGAGCACGGGATGCTTTAAACGGGAAAAAAAAGGCAGAAAGTGGATTGACTTGGTGTGTTTGTTAAGTTGGACCTGTAGAGCCAGGCTGGGGCCGTGGTCCCTTCCTGAGAGTACTGTCCCATTCCTAAATGTGCATGGACCCTCAGGGCCCCAGTTCTGGGAGGACCAGCTGCTCCCCTGGTGACCTGAAGGGCAAGGTCTCACCCCCTCCGCAGATCACACAGCCCTGTCTGCCGTGGCCGTAAGTCCCGGACCCAGCACCAAATGCTTGGCTTCAGGGGCACACAGCTCTCTCTGCCACCCCCCACGTTCCTCCAGCAGCGGGGCCCTCAGCGGTGGCCCCATAGCCGCCTCTCCAGGCTGCAGCACTTCTCCGTCCCAGCCCCCAGTGGCCCCCTCCCAAAGGTCTCCTGACTGGGGGGCTGGGAGCCTCTGGGTGCCGAGGTGCTGGTGAGGGTGGGAGGGGCAGGTTGAAGGCTGCAGGAGCTTTGGGTGGGAGCAGGATGGAGACCTGGAAAGGAACACAGCCCTGGGAGGGGTGCCCAGGACTAGGGTGGGGTGGGGGTGGTCAGGCCAGATACAGTGAGAAGCCAGATAAGTGGACAAGGGGCAGGGGAGCAGGAAGGCTGAGCACCCCACACCACTCAGGGTCGTCCTCAGTTGCCGAGCCAGAGCCCATGCCGGGAGAACGAGGACCGGCCGCGTTTCCACCTGCGGCTGTTTGCCGTCGGTTAACTGCTCTGTGGGGTGGGTGGGGCGATCCTGCCCACGCCGGGGCCCCAGAGTGAGCCGAGCTGGATTCTCCCCATCCGTCCGCCGCCGTGGGGAACCGCGGGAACGGGCTCGGAAAGGTCACGGCGCGCTGGGTGGTGACTAGCTGCACTAGGCTGGCCTGGCGCAGGTTAATCGCTCCGTAAATGCCTTCTGAGGTCACCGTTAAGGGATGCAGGAGGCCAGGCTGCTGGGGCAGCTGGCTGGGGCACCCCCACAACAGGCAGGTGACTCCAGCCTGTTTTCCTGGATCGTGGCCGCTGACTCAGGCACCCCCCCCCCTTGCGCTCCCCCACGCGGGCGCCCCCAGGCGGAAGCACCGGGCCTAGAGCGGTAGGAAAGGGGGCGGGGCGGGAGCCAACCTGTGCACCCCGAAATCCCGTCCTGGGGATCTGACCCAGCGACGCTGCCGTTCGTGACCTTAGGTTCAGCAGCAATTATGGAGCGACCCCCAATATACGAGGCGAGGCTTCGGGGTGGGTGGCCGAGAACCCAAGGCGCCCCAGGGCCCCGGCCGGCAGGCAGGGGCGGGGGCCCGCCTGCGTCACCGGCCGCCCGGCCCTCCGCCCCCTGCCCGCCCAAACTCCACCCCGAGGGAAGGCGGTGCGGATAAAGGCTTGGGGGCCGCCCGCTCGGCCCCAGACCTGCCCCGCCACCGCGCTGTGTGCCCGGACGTGGGTACACTCAGGACTGTTGAGACCTCGGAACGGCCGCGTCCGGTGAGTGCGGGTGGGATCTCGCCGGACTAGTAGGAGGGCCCCCACTCTAGGCTCTTAAAGGTGCCCCCACTTTTCTTTGTTTTCGGGGCAGGCAGGGCTCGGGGTGTCTCCAGCCCTGGCGAGCCCCTCGGGTCGTGGGATGGGAGGGGCTCGGCGCAAGCAGCACCGCCCAGGCAAGACCTCAGCCCCCGCCCCGCCTACCGGGCACTCTTCCTACCCCGCGAGTGACCTTGAGCAAGTTGCTGTGCAGCCTCAGTTTCTCCAGTTGTGCGGCCTGGCCTCCCGCCTTAGAGGCTCCAGACCCCTAGCGGAGGTTCCCACCTCGCCAGCAGTTCGTAGGCCTCTCTCCCGCCCCGGGGCAGCTGCTTCGCCCCCTCCCCAGGACCTCAGGCAGCGCTCCCGCACGGGGCCGGCAGGGGGCGCGCTGGCGCTGCTGACTCACCGCAGCCCCAAGCGGCGCGCGCGGGCGCAGCCGGGGACGCCGCGTCACGTCACGGCTCGGGCGGGCGCGACTAGGGAAGCGGGCCGGGCCCGCGGGACAGGGGTGGGACGCGAGGTGGTACCGGCGCGGCAGGGTGCGGGCGGGGGAGGGGGAGGGCCCTCCCGGCACCGGCCCACGTCACCGCGGTGCAGGCCTCGCCTGCAGCCCCGCTCCTCGCCGGGACCTCACGCCCCACGGATGGGGGACGCCTTGCGGCCGAACCTCCTGAGAGCCGCCCCGGCCCGAAGCGCAGGGATCGCCTCCCGCTTCCGCTCGCGGCGGCTTCCCGGACAGACGCGGGGGGTGGTACCCCGGCTTCCTGCCCCTCCCGGCGCGGGGATAGTGCCTGCCCCCGCGCCGCGCCGTCCGGGACCGGGACCCCGCGCCGCCGCTCCCCCACTCAACCGATCCCCCTCGGGCCGCCTGCCCTTTGTTGCGGGCCGTATGAATGGCCCCCGGCGCGGGCGGGTGGAGCGCGGGGGCGGGCCGGAGCGGCGCCAGCCCCGCCCCCGCCGAGCTCCCCTTGGCCGCCGGACCGGGGGCGGGGCGACGGGCGGGCCCGAGCGGCCACGTGGGGCAGCGCCACGGCGCTTCTCATTGGCCCGCCCGCGCGGCCGACTGGGCGTTCGGCGCGCGGAGATTGGCCGACTCAGGGCCGGCGGAGTAAGTAGTGAATGGGAGGGGGCGGCAGTCCCGCCCCTTGGAACGTTGATACATTATAACTTTTTTTTCTTGTTACTTTCACCCCCAGATCTTTCAAGCGGCGGCGGCGGCGGCGGCGGCGGCGGCGGGGACGGCTGTTGCTAAGGGAGGGGACGCGCGGGGAAGCGCGGCCCGATCGGCGGCCGGCACCGAGCGCGACCGCCTAAGCGGCGCCCCCTCTTCGGGACCCTCCCCCACGCCCAGCGTCCTTGAAAGGAGCCGCGAGTGCAGTCCCCACCCCCGGAAGGCGCCCCTACGAGCCAGCGCGACCCCGGAGCGCCGCTCGGATTTTTGATTCTTGATTTACCTTCCGCTATTGGGACTTTCTCGAAGAGGACGTGCGCTTCCCCTAGGAACGGCGAGGACCCCCGGTTCGGGGAGCCCAACCCCCCCGCAGTGCCCGGAGGCGCGACGAGGATTGGCGGCGCCCCGTGGACCCCAGCCCTCCAGCGCGGGCCGGGGATGGAGCCGCAGCCCGGCGGCGCCCGGAGCTGCCGGCGTGGGGCCCCCGGCGGCGCCTGCGAGCTAGGCCCGGCGGCCGAGGCGGCGCCCATGAGTCTGGCCATCCACAGCACAACGGGCACCCGCTATGAGCTGTCGGTGCCCCCGGACGAAACGGTGGAGGGGCTGCGCAAGCGGCTGTCCCAGCGGCTCAAAGTGCCCAAGGAGCGCCTGGCGCTGCTCCACAAAGACACGTAGGTATCGCGCGCCGCCCTCGGACCCGCCGCCCCCTCGGGCCCCGGCCCCCGGGCGGGAACAAAGAGCGCGCCGCACGGGGAAGGAAGGGGGCGGCCAGACGGGGGGCGGGGGCGCGCCGCGCGCTCTCGGGCGCCCTCTGCTCGGCCTTGCCTGCCTCGGCCCCCTCCCCCGCCCGGGGTCGCTGCACAAAGGCGGCTGCGAGGGCGTCCCCCTCCCTCCTGGAAAGGCAGGAGTCCCGGGTCAGCGTGGGGGTCTCGGCAGCGGGGGTGGGGGGGCGCGGCCGCCTCCTTCTCTGCCTGCGTTCCCGCTGGCTTCCGCATCTGTTCGGTGCCCCCCCCCCACGTCTGGCTGTTTTCTTCCCCTACTTGCATCTTTCTACCCCCCTTTGTTCTAACCACCGAGCACTCCCGCAGTCTCCCCCTCCCCCCTGGTATTTAAATCGCCTCCAGGCCGGGGAGCACTCCCCCCGCGGGCCTCCAGGGACACACAGTGTCCATCCCCAGCGGAGGGGCCCCAGTGGGGGAGGGGCGGGTGGGGGAGGGTCTCCTTTGTCTGAGCCGCCGCGGCCTGCGCCGGGCGCCGGGGAGGGAGGGAGGAGGGGGAGCCCGGCACCGCAAAAGACCCTAAAGGCTAAGGCCTGTGGCTCCCACAGAGAAAAGCTCGGGGCCGGAGTTACAGGCAAGGGCCGGCCGTCGGGTGAGGGGAGGGTGGCAGAGGACCGCAAGGGTGCACTGGCGCCTGGGGACGAAAAAGTGCTTTGTTGAGGTGCAGAGGTGGTGCCCCAGCCCAAAGTGGGGTTTCTTCCCCTAGGAGGTTTGATTCTTCCCCTAGGAGGTTTGAGCCACTTGCATGGCGGGCCCTCGGGGCCAGATATTTGACACTCCCCCGTACATACACACACAGACCACTCCTCTGGTTGGAGAGCTGGGAAGGGATAGGGGTGGGGAGGGCTCCCATATCTCCCCCAAGAACACAGCCCTCCCCCCCGGCCTGTGCTTCCGCCTCACCGCCGTGTCTCCTTGGCCTCACCCTCTTCCTTCCTTCCTCCCCCTAGCCGGCTCAGTTCGGGGAAGCTGCAGGAGTTCGGCGTGGGGGATGGCAGCAAGCTGACGCTGGTGCCCACCGTGGAGGCGGGCCTCATGGTAAATGGCTGGGGCACAGTGCCCCAGAGGCTCTGGCGCAGGCGGGCAGCCCCTTCCCCTGAGAGCTTGGTTCCCAGCACACACCCTGCCCGGGCGGCCCCCGCCGGCAAGCAGCTCCCCGCCCTGGTGCCCGGGCCCTCTTGGAGCGGAGCGCCCGCTCAGAGCGGCATCTCCTCTGTTTCAGTCCCAGGCCTCGAGGCCAGAGCAGTCTGTGATGCAGGCCCTGGAGAGCCTGACGGAGACACAGGTAAGACCGGCGCCGGTCCCTCCGAGACCAGGGGGAGGGCCTGGGAGTGGGGGTAGTCGCGCTCCCAGGAGACCCATGGGGAGGGAGGAGGCGGCGCCCCGCCCAGCCTTCCTGCCAGTTCGGCCTGGTCACCCAGCTTCCTCTTCCTCCTCCCCCTCTGCACTCACCACCTGACCTTGAGGGCCTTCTCTCCCACGGTGGCTGCCATGGGGGAGGGGGCTGGGCTTTCATGAGCCTGCCTGCCGGGGTGACCTTGGGCCTGGGGCCCCAGCCCTATACTGAGGAGCACTCCCTCCACAGCTACTGCGGTTTCCCCAGGGCGACCCTTTTTTTTTTTTTTTTTTTTTTCCTTTTTTTAAATTTCTGTGGGTGGGCGGGAAGAGGACTGGAGGGGCCTGGGTGACACTCCTTCCGGCATTGACCCCATTGTAAGGGGTGACTCGCCCCCCTTCTCCCCTTGGCCTTTGTTCTCTGCCCCAAAGGGGGGGGGCTCCCACCCCAGGGCTGCAGCCTAGACAGGATGTTGGGAAAATATTTAGCAACTGGCCAGGAGCTGAGGAGGAAGGCAGGGACTGGCCCACGGCCGGTTCCCGGTTTTGTTGCAGCATTTATTTATTTATTTATTTATTATTTTTTTTTTTACCTCTTCCTTTCCTCATTTTTCTGGCGGCAGGGCCCTCCTCCCAGGAGGGTGACACAGGCCTCAGCTATCCGACTGCTGCCAGGGTGGGGGAAGCAGGCTACTGCCCGCCCCGGCTAGGGGGTGGGCTGGGCTGGCCGCAGGAAACCTGCTCAGCCGCTTCCCTTCCTCCTGCCCGGAGGCCCTCGCCCCCTCCCCGACATGTAGCATCCTGTCCTCACCAGCTAGGTAGTGAGGAGGAAGAGGGGCGCTGGTGCTGGGTGGTCCGCCATCAGGAGGGTCCGTGGGCTACAGGCAGAGCTGGGGTCCCAGAAGCCGGGTGGGGGCCGCACTGGATCTCCTGGTGAAGATGGGAACTGAGCTCTCGGCTCTCAGGGGGGCCTGCGGTTGGCAGGGGGGCCAGGGGTGTCTTTGGTTCACATCCGCCCCACAGTGCCTGCGTCAGGGGCGGGGGGGGGGGGGGCGCCGCTGGGCGGAGTGACTGGCTCCCAGGGCTGTTTCCCCGCCTGGCACCGAGTCATGCCCGCCTGTTCGCCCTCCCCAGGGAGGAAGTTGCAGGGCAGAGGGGTGGGGGGGGACTCCCCAGCTGCTCTTGGGGAGCCACCTCAAGCCTTTCCTGCAAGGGGAGCTTCTGGACCCAGGGGGGTGTACCTTGCAGACCAGGCTTCAGGGTTTGGGGGAGCTGCACACTGCCCGCCTCCCTGCGGCCCCCAAGCAGAGAAGGTTACGCCTGCCGCTGCCAGCGGAGGGCTGGGAGGCGGTGGTTCTGAGTCATCCCGGCCTATGTCACTTCTCAGAAACCTCCACCCCCCCCACCATCCTCGCCCCTGGGGAAAGCTCAGCACTGGCCAGGCTCCAGAGGAGGGACCCAGTCTGCACTGGGTGTCGGATGCACCCCCTGCCACCGCCACCCACCAGATCTGAGGGTTTGTGTTGGGGCTGCATAGAGGTCTCGCGGTACCCAGGCCTCAGAACCATCAGGGCCCCCTCCAGCAGTGAAGCCTCCCCTTCAGCCTCAGCCCCACCCAGGACAGATAAATATTTATCTTGAGAAAGCAAAGGTTAGGAAGAAGAATTTGTCCAGGAATTCCCGCCCACTTGCTGCCTGGGTGGCTTAACTGGGAGGGGGTCTGAGATTGGCTCCCTCTGGTATTCACAGGCAGAGGATGGGGAGCTGGGAGGTGGGGTTATTTGAGGGCAGCGGCTGCTGACTGGGTCTTGCCCCCTCTGGCCTCAGTTTCCCCTTGAAAGAACCAAGCTGGCCAGGGAGGGCCAGGCCCCCCCATCTGACCCGCCTCTGTCCCCCACAGTCCCCAGTGGCGCCCGGCCCGGGCCGGGCTGGCGGAGGCGTCTTCCGGAAATACCGATTCATTTTATTTAAGCGTCCGTGGCACCGACAGGGACCCCAGAGCCCAGAGAGGGGCGGCGAGAGGCCCCAGGTCACGCAGCGTGGAGTGCCGGGGCTGGGTCGGGCTGGGGGCACAATAGGCTGGGGCCCTGGCGCTGACGGGCCCCTCTCTACAGGTCAGTGACTTCCTGTCGGGCCGCTCGCCGCTGACCCTGGCGCTGCGCGTGGGGGACCACATGATGTTCGTGCAGCTGCAGCTGGCCGCCCAGCACGCCCCGCTGCAGCACCGCCACGTGCTGGCCGCTGCCGCCGCCGCCGCCGCCGCCGCCCGCGGGGACCCCGGCATGGCCGCCCCCGTGTCGTCCCCCTGCCGGTCCATGGCCGGCGCTGCCCGAGTCCCCCCGATGGCCAGCAGCCCTGCCCCCACGTCCCCCTCATCTGTGACCGCCGGCTCCTTCCGATCCCACTCCGCTTCCGCTGCCTGCCCTGAGGTGAGTCTGGGGAAGGTGGGCTGTCCCCCACCTCACGGAGGGAGGGGGCTCAGAGCCCCAGGTCTGCAGCCTCCAGGGACTGTCCTTGCTCCCCCCCACCCGCCGCGCTGACCTGCCTTCCTCTCCCCGGCCCCCCGCAGATGGACTGTTCGCCCCCTGCCAGTGCTGGCGCCAGCCCCACTTCAACCCCCGGGGGGAGCCCTACCTCCCGCTCCCGCAAGCCTGGCGCTGTCATCGAGAGCTTCGTGAACCATGCCCCGGGGGTCTTCTCAGGGACCTTCTCTGGTAGGTGTCGCCGTACCCCTGCGGGGATCCCCTGCCACCCAGAGGCAGCGGCTGGGTGGGGGTACGATCTCACCCGTCGCCCCCGGGGGTCTCCTGGCCCGTGCCCCACCACACGGGAGGCTGCGGGCCCCCAGGAGGCGCAGGTCCCCGCGTGCTCACTCCCACCCTGGGGGCCCACCTGTCTGCGCATGCGCTTCAGAGGCCACGTGTCCATCCCGCCTGCACTCACCGGCAGCCCCCCACCTCCTGCAGGCACACTGCACCCCAACTGCCAGGACAGCAGCGGGCGCCCGCGGCGTGACATCGGCACCATCCTGCAGATCCTCAACGACCTTCTGAGTGCCACGCGGCACTACCAGGGCATGCCCCCGTCCCTGACCCAGCTGCGCTGCCACGCGCAGTGCGCGCCTGCCTCACCTGCCCCGGACCTCACCCCCAAAACTACCTCCTGCGAGAAGCTGGCGGCTGCGGCCCCGGCCTCCCTGAGCCAGGCCCGCATGTGCAAGCCCCTGGGTGAGTGTCCAGCGCACCCCGCCCATCCTTGGGCTGTTGAAGGCCCCTCTGTGCGTGGCTCAGAGCAGCTGACCCGCCGGGGGGCTAGGGGGGCCAGCAGCTGCTGCTTGCCCTGCTCCGCACGAGAGTGGAGAGAACGGAGCATGTGTGTTTGGGGCACAAAGTGTCCTTGTCCTCTCCCGAGAGGGGCACTTCCTTCCCTCCCCCCCACCCCCCTGCACTTTGTCCAGATGGCAGGTGGGGCCTCTGTGAATGGCCTGGTCTGATGAAGGGGGCAGCAGAGCAGCTCCAGGGGTGGCTTGAGTCCCCCAGAGACCCAGCCGACCCCAGGAAATCCTGAGCCCTGTGGAACAGTGTCACTGTTCTGCCTTGGCGGGCCTCCAGCCCAGGTCGTGAGGGGGAAACAAAGCCACCAGCCTGAGGACCATGGTCCCACCTGACCAGTGGGCTGGCGCTATGCTCCAGCGCCCACCTCCGCCGGCTCTTGGCGATGGACAGGGCCTGGGAAGCCTCGAGTCTGAGACACCTCCTGGCTACTGGGAAGGCTGGGTGGTGCCTCATGCTGTGGGGGTTGGGGGTTGTCTGGCCTCTCCCCACAAGGGCCAACAGGGCTCATGGTCACTGCCTCCTTTCAGGGGACCGGCTGCGGCAGACGGAAAACCGGGCCACCCGCTGCAAGGTAGAGCGCCTCCAGCTCCTGCTCCAGCAGAAACGGCTCCGCAGGAAGGCCCGGCGGGATGCCCGCGGGCCCTACCACTGGCCGCCAAGCCGCAAGGCCGGCCGCAGCGACACCAGCGGTGGCGGTGGGGGTGGCGGGCCCAGTGAGGCCTCCGGCTTGGGCCTCGACTTCGAGGACTCCGTTTGGAAGCCGGAAGTCAACCCCGACATTAAGTCAGAGTTCGTGGTGGCCTAGGAACCACGTCCCTCGCCCGGCCACCCTGAGTGGAGAGTCCCCTGGGCCAGCCTGCGTGTGGGAGGGCAGGCAGTTGGGGTCAGGGCAGCGGGAGGCCCCTCCCTCCCCACCAGCTTCCTTCTGGTTTTTTGGTTTGTTTTTTTTGTTTTGTTTTGGGGTTTTGTTTTGTTTTTTTGTTTTTTTGTTTTGTTTTGGTTTTGGGTTTTTTTTTTTTTGGTTTTTGTTTTTTTTTTTTTTTGTTTTTGTTTTTTTTGTTTTGTTTTGTTTCATTTTGTTGGGGGTTTTTTTTTTGGTTGTTTTGTTTTGTTTTTTTGTTTTTGTTTTTTAATTTCCATTCTTACCATGGTTTTCTGAACTCTCCATGGACTTGGTTCCTGCCGCCTTGGTTCAGCTCACACTTCCCCGCCTCTTCCTCCCGTGGTGGCTCCCGTTCTCGGCCGAGCCGGGCCCTCCCCGCCCACTTCCCAAGCTCCAGAGATGTAGCAGTCACTCCAGATGGCCGAGAGTGGGACGAGACGAGGAAGCCGCCCCCACCCCTTCAGGTTTAAGTCAAAAACGTAGATGCCTCATGATGCACTTTACAGACGGGCAGGGCCAAGGAGGGAAGGCCCACTGCAGCTGCACCCTGGCCTTCCGGGCGGCCGGCAGGCCCCACAGCCACCGCAGACCCGCTGCGCTGCCCTCTGGCCAGGGCCCCCCACACCTGAGCTCTTTTCTCTTGGTCTCTCTTTCCAGGGAAAAAAGAGGAGGGGCGCTTCAGTAGGCGGACCCCAGCCTGCCCCTGGGGCTCAGGGGGAAGTGTGGGGCCCTCTCCTAATAGGAAAGGGAGGGAGGGGCCAGACCAGCCGCTAGCCTTTGCGTCCACGCACTGTGCCATCTCCCCCGGCCCCACCCCCTTTGTGTTCTGAGCTTGGGGTATTTATAGACTATTAATTTTCTGAGCCAATAGTGGTTGGGAGTCTCTTGAAAACTGGGAGAGAAATGGTTGGGGGACGGGCAGATCACCCCCAGCCCTCCTTCCTGGCCCAACCCGAGAGAGATGTGGCCTGTGGGCTGTGTCTGGAGGGCCCCCTGGCAGTCAGGAGGGGAGGGGGTGCTGAGCTGTGAAGCCCCTGTAGGGGTGACGCTGTGTAGCATTAACCCCCGGGGGGGGGTTCGCTGCTGGTCTAAATTGGACCCTCCCCACTCGTGCCCTTACCCCCAGATTCCCCTGGGGCAGAGGGACAAGCCCTCTACTGGGGCCATTTCAATGGGGGTGGAGTTTTTTTCATTCACTTACTTTGTACTGATAATGGAGATGACCAGGCCCTGCCCCTGCCCGTCTGGTCCTTGCCTCACCTTTCTGTCCTCCAGACACCCCCACCCCTGCCTGTTCCTCCTCATCCTATTGTAGGTGAACCCCCCCATTATGTGTTTCAAGTTAATGGTTTCAGATGTGAACATCATGTGTTAATTGTAGCTCTGTAAACTTTTTTGTGGGGGGGTGGGTAGGGAGGGGTCAGAGGGTAGGGGTCACTGATTTTTGTTTGTTTTCATTTTCCAAAAAAAAAGAAAAAGGAGAAAAAAGGAGTGGGTTTGTTTTTGAAGAACTGTGTTGGATACCTATTTAAATGTGTTCTGTTTTGTCCGGTTTTTTTGTTTGTTTGTTTGTTTAGTTTTTTAAACGATTTTTAAATAACACCTGTGCCTCCGCGGGTCTGAGGGTGGAGGCCCCAGGCAGGAGCCCAGGCAGCCCGTCCCTCTCTGCCCTCACCAGGGCTCCCCCAAGAAAGCATTACCCACCCTCGGGGGTCGGGCTGTGGGGTGTCCCAGCACCTTGCCTGAGTTTCCTGTATGAAAACAAAGTTGGGAAAGATTAAACCTATACAAACACGTGGTTTCAAGTAATAAACAGAAGATGAAACGAGTGAATGTGCTGCCCACTTGGCGGGGGGGGGGGGGGGGGGCTTGGCCATCACAGAGGGGGTTCCCAGGGACGATGGGTGGTCTTAAAGCCTGGGAGTGGCACGGCGGTCAGCTGTGTCCCCTGAAGGGGAGCCCCCCGCGAGACAGGTAGTGGCAGCTGGGGAGTGGGTGGGGCCTGATCCCAGAACGGTTCCCACGTTCCCTCCCCGGCTTGAGGTAAGGGCGGGCAGGAAGTTGCCCCAGCAGGGGAGGGAGGGGCCAGCCGCTTCCCGGTACTCAAGGCCGGAAGTCCTGCAGGGCGTGGGGTACGGGGCTGCCTGCTAACCGCGCCGTGGGTGGGGCCTCCGTTCCCGGCTCTGGGAAGTGGGCTGGGGACTGACCCCTGGGACTCTCACCAGGGCTACCTGACCACGCCCGCTGGGCCAGGCAGGAGGTGCTGCGTGGGTGGAGCACTGACCTGAGCCCTGTCCTGGGTACCGGGCCTCCCCGAGCTGTCTAGTGGAAATCAGTGGTTCCCCAGGGCCTGGGGCTTGTGTTCGAGGCCTCCGGCCTGGCCGTCACAGCCCTGGGTGAACTCTCACCCCTCTGGCCTCACCCTGGCCTTGCATTCCAGCGCTTCCCAGCCCTGACGGTCATGCCTCAGGCCTTTGTCCCGGCCATGCCCTACGCAGGAACACCCCTCTCCTGGGCGTCCTTGCTCTGCCTGGGGACTTCCTCAACTGGCATTTCCTGAAGGCTGGGCCGTGGGCAAGTCCGCTGGGGTCCCCCTGTCATCCACTTTGGGGCTGGGCAGAGAGAGGACAGTACCAGCATCCTCACCCGTACTTCCTCAGTTCCCGACCCCTGCCACCGAGAAGTTACAACTAATTACAGTCCCATCTAATAGGTGAGAAAACGCCGAGCCCAGGGAGAAACAGTCGCCCTAGAGAATTGGGGTGTCTGTCAAACTGGTGACCACTCACTCCTGGGCAGATTTTGGGTGGCCCAAGCCTTTGTTTGCCCTCCCAGCCCCAGCTCCAGGGACCCCAGGGGTAAGGGACACAGGTGCTGTCCCAGGAGTGTCCTGGGAACATCTCCGGAAGGCCCTTCTGCCCCTCTCCCTGTCCAGTCACCTCCAAATCATCCCAAGCCCACAGCAGGAAGGTTGGGTGCCACCTGTCAGGGTGATCCCTCCAGACCTTAAGAGTCAACGGCTACGGGTTGGAGGTGTGGGTGGGACACCTCAGGTGGAAACTTCCGCCCACGCAGCTGCCCCTGGGGGTCAGGGCTGAGGGCTGTACCCAGGTGACTCCGCAGGGCTGGGTGGGGGGTGTGGAAGGAGGTGTCGGCTGAGGCACCCGCTGAATCACCGGCGGCTGCATCACAGGCTGTGTGTGCACGCGGCAGGGCGGGGGGCCTTGCCCTGCTCCCGGGAACCCACCCCTCAGGGCGCTACCTGGAGCCCAGCTCGGGAGTCCAAAGTTCGCGGCCCTGCCCTGGGGTCGTAGGGGGACAACACCCCGGTGGGTTTTGCGGGCCCTTGGGCTCCTTCCCCCTGGAAGGTTGCGCAGCGCACACACCTCGCTGGGGGCAGGTGTCCGGCCAAAGGGAGCTGCGGCCAGAGGGGCTGCAAGCCAGGCCACGCGAAAGTAAGGTAAACTGAGGCCCAGCGAGGGCTGGGGCTGCGGAGATCGCAGGGGGCGGTGTCTGCCCTGCGCCGCCCCCTCCTCCCATTGAGGAAAAAGCTGAATGGGAGGGGGTGGCCCCCGGAAACCCGCAGGAATGGAATCGCGGTTTCCACGGCAACGCGCCGCGAATCGGGCCTGACGTCACCGCGGGGAGGGCGCCCCGGTCGCCCCCGTCCGCGCGTCGGGGAGGGGGCTCGGGTCCCGCCCCCTCATCCCGGGGGACGCCTCACTGGTGGCCCCGCCGTTCGTTCTTCCGCGCGCGCCAATGGCAGCGTGGCGTCCGCGCCGGAGGGTGGGACCGCGCCCGGGCCCGCCGAGTGCGCAAGCGCGGCGCGGAGGCGGTGGGGGGGCCCTCCCTGCGGTCGCGCGTCTGCAAACTTGGGGGCGGGAGGCGCGCCGAGGGTCTGACGGCTCCGCAGCGCCCGGACGGAAGAGGGGGCGTAGCGGAGGGCGCCGCACGTGGACCCCCGCACCGGCGCGCTCGCTCGCACCCCTCCTTCCACGTCCCGGCATTGTGTGCTGCCCCCTCCTCGGCTCGAAGGCGCGACCTCCGGATTGGGGGAGCACGCGGCCCCCGGGCGGGGGGGGCGCCCCCGGCCTGAGGCCTTGCCAAAGAAATAGGAGTTTGCCAAGCGTTGGAAGAGGGAAGGGGTGCCCCTAGGTGGGAGACAGCGTGCGCCACGACCCGGAGACGCGCAGGCAGGTGTATTGGTAACAGCTGCGAAGTGAGATGGGGAGATTCGAAGCAAACGGCGGGAGGAAGACGCCGAGGCGAGGACCCGAAGGGGGGGGAGTCCCCAAATCTGTGGCTGGGGATCGAGGCGGGTCCCCGGGGAGGAGGGCCCAGGACACCCAGGTGGCCGGGCCCGAGGAGCGCCGGGTGAAGCGCTGCCCGAAGGCGGCGGAGGTGGTCGGCAAAGGGGCCGCGGGAGGCTAGCGGGAGCCCGTTTTGCTGTGATCAGGAGTCCCCTCGGAGAAGGCAGCGGTCGGTGGGAGCAGGAGCAGGCCCCGCCAGGTGGGGAACTTCGGGTCCAAGGGTAGCCCCCCGCTGGCCAGGCGCAAGACTCAGTCGCGGGTCGGGCGGGCCGTGTGCACTGGTGTGGCTGCCAAGCTGTGGAGTCTGGACTGGAGGCTTGGGTCCCGGTGGACAGTGCTCCTGGTTGATGCGACCGCCGTGGGCAAGCGGGAGAAGGTCACTGGGGTCACTGCTTTCTGCTCCAGGCCAGAGTCCCCTGGGGGTGGCCAAATGGATAATTGGGGTTGGCTCCAATTTTGAAATGCCAAAGGCCGGGGTCAGGGCCTGGCTTGGGGAGGAGCCGGCCTCTGGAAAGGAGCCATGTGGGGAGACAGGAGTGAGCGGTATCCCGTCGGGGCCAGCTCCCGCAGCCCCAGCACCGGGCGGGTGCCTGGGCACAGCCGCCCCCACCAGGCCCAGTGGGACCTGCATGCCTCCCTAGGCGCCTGGGGAATGGGAGTTACCAAGCCACAGCCAGGGGTGCTGGGGCCCAACCCAGGAGTCTTGACTCCAGCCCCACCCACGGCTGCCCAGCCCTGGGAGGGCGGGGGACAGGCAGCCTCTGGTGTGACCCGGACAGGTGAGCAGGCCAGCCCCGGTGTGGGGGCGGGGCTGCTGTCACCTGGGGCCCTGCCCCTGTGACGGCCCTCCCTCCGGGTCCGGGTCCCTGGCTCGCTGCCTCTCCTTTTCCCCTCTAGTTCTGCCCCCTATCTACTTCCTTTTCTTTCACCTATCTTCTCCTCTGTTGGCCTTCCTCAGTGTCTCGTCCGTCTCTGTTGGTATCTGGGGCCCTGTCCCACTGACTCCTCCCCCACTTCCGCCCCCTCTCCGGAGGGGGGAGCCCTCCATCACCCCCGGCACACATTCCAGCCTCCACCCCCGCCTGGCTGCCCCTCCCTGGAGCCAGCTGCTGCGGGAGGGAGTGGGCTAGGGCTGGGTCAGAGGTTGGGGTGCCGGCAGGGGCTGTAGGGGGCACCCCCTCCTCCGGAATGTGGGCGGGGATGCCCGCAGGGTTGGGGGGGAAACCGGGCTCTAGACAGCTGGCTGCGAGCAGACCGCCCGCGCCCCACCCCCCCAGACACTGCCCACGGGCTCACGTCCCACACACGCCACCACCCCCCAACCCGCCCTCTCGCCCACGCTCTGGAGAATTGCACCCTCCAACAGTTAGGGGCCCCATACCGATTCCCACCTGAGTGCCAGGCTCCTGGCTCTGCTGTACGCAGCCACCACCCCCCCACACACACGGCCCCACTCACACTTTGATGCCACCACAGAGCCCCTCGACGGTATGATTTTCAAAACAATGACCCCCCCCCATTCTCACGCTGGACCAAGACCTCCCTTAAGGAAACCGCAGAATTGAAAGTCACACCTGGCAGAGCAGACACTCAGAGCCTCAGAGACTTGTCACCCATAACAGCACCCTCCCAGAACACGGCCCATGGCTCCAGCCACACACTCCAGCCCACCATACCGTCTGTGGCTATAGGCCTGCCAGAGAAGCAGAGAGCTGCTGATCTGGGTTGGGGACAGGTGGGGTGCGTGCCCTCACTCACTCCATCCCTGCTGGGACCTGGAAGAAGGGGCATGAGCGTCAGACCATTTCCCGTGTGCCAGCGACAGAAGAAAGGGCGGAGAACCCCAAGTGCCTCCTGGGGGGCTCCTGTCCCCGTTCAGCCTCACTGACCCCAGGAATCCCTGCTGCTGCACCCACGTCTCAGATGGGCAACTGAGGCCCTGAGAGGGCCCTGGCCACACCAGCCTGCCCAGCAGGGCACCAGCCCTCACTGACCTTCAAGGAAGAGCAAGACAGTTGTGGGACACCAGCACTTGTGCGGCGGACGCTTGGTGCTGCCCAGGCCACATGGACACAACTGTCTTCCCTGAGTCCTTGGCAACTGCCACAGGAGGGGGCCACTCTGTCTCCCTCTGGCCGCTCCAGTGTTGCCGAGGAGCCACAAGCCCCGGGAAGGGGTCCTTCTGCCCCTTCCTGTGCCCATAGGGAGGCTGTGTGTGAGTGCCATCCTGACCGTGGGCCCAAGGTCAAGTGAGTGGATAGGACACTTGTGGGGGACAGCTCCTCCTACCTGCCAGGGGTGGGGAGGTGTGAACCTCAGCCCCTCCCCAGCCTCAAAATCCAGCGGGCTGTGGACCCAGCCCCCCCAAGGCAAGCCTCAAGGTTTTCATGAGCACACAGAGGGGGTCTTTGTGTGCAAGGTCTGGCGTTTCTCAGACAACTGGCACATGTTTGATGTACTTTTGTGTTTGTCCACCACACACGCGCCTCCGGGACCCTCTGCAGAAAGGACAGGGTCACCGTCTGGGCCTCTGGGGCATCCGGAGTACAAAAAAGAGCAAAGGTGCAAACCCGAGGGCTGGGAGTGTGACATCCAGAGGACTTGGTGGGCCGGCGTGTCTCTGTGGCCCCTCTAGGCCCCACCCCACAGTCTGTGCTCACAGCCACAAACCCAGTGCCCGGCCCTTGCAACCCTGGGGTGGGAGCCAGGGCTCCATGTTCCTGGGCCTTCACTCACGGGGGCTCCACTGGGTGCCTCCGCCCATCCCCTGTCCTGCACATTCTCCACTGCAGAGACCCCTTCCTAGGAACAGGAGGGAAACTGACGCCAGGGGCAGCCCCTTCTAGCGCTTCAGGGTGGCAAAGAGCTGAGCTTCCTGTGTTCACGGTCAGCAGCCACCTGGGCCCTCAGAGACGGGAGAGGGCCCACACCTCCTGCAGGTAGGAGCCAGATCGGGGTGGAGGGGGGGACAGTTTCACTCTGTCGGGCTTCTGGCCTCCTGCAGCCGTCCTCAGCCCTGCAAGACCCTGGCCACTGCTGACACAAAGCACAAGGTCCACCCCAGGGGCAAGAGTCACGCCTGCAACCGCGGGGGTGCCCACCTCTCTGTGAGGCCTGCCCGTGACTGGTCCCACGTCCGTGTCCCCTATGCACACGCTCTGGAGTCCATGTATGCCCCCCTCGTGTCTTGCGGACTGAGAACTGTCCACACACTTCCATACCCGGGCACACACAGCCCCACTTTTGCATCCACGCAGGCACGGTCCCCTGCCATCCTGTGTCTGTTTACCCACGACTCGCCGGCACACAGGTGCACCACACCTGGCAACGCGCACACTCATCCAGTCTCCACTTCCCCCACCCTGGCTCTGGGCCCTACGGGTTTGGGCCAGGCGGGCCAGCGAGTCTCTGCCAGGACGGTCCCATTCGTGCACCCCCGCCGGGAGGCCGCCAGGTGCGCTGTCCCGGCCCCCGCCTGGTCGACCGGGAGGGGGCGATAATTACGCGGCCCGAGGGTCGTCCCCCCCCAACCCCCCACGCGCCTTTCATCCCGGCCAACGCCCGTCCGGGACCCAGACGCTCATTACCGCCTCCCGCCCGGTCATTAGCCAGGGTCGGGGGAGGACCCGGCGTCCCGAGGCCCGGCCCGGCGGGAAGGCGGAGGGGGCGCGGCGGGAGCGAGATGGCCCCGCCCTCGTCTCCATGGCGACGTCCGCGGGTGGGGAGTCCAGGCCGGGAGCGGCTGGACCGCGGTGGGAGACGTGGTCCCGGAGGCGGGCGCCCCTCCGCGGAGGGGCGATTTGTAGACGCGGCCGACGGGGCCCTCCCGGCCTGTTCCCCGTCCCGCCGGGCAGGCGGCGAGCACCTCGCGTCCAGGCCGCGAATAGCAGCCTCTCCCCTGCCCGCGGCTATTTTGAGACCCATCCTCCCGCCCCCTCCGCCACCCGCCCCTCCCAGCGCGCTGGCAGAGGCGCAGGGTCAGGCCTTTGGGCGGGACGAGGACCCCGTCCCACGCTGGAGCGCGCGGCGGGACCCGGAGCCCCTGGCTGGGGTGACAGCGAGGCCGCAGCGCCGCCTCGTGTCCGTGGGGGAAAGCGTGGCGCAGCGGTCGCGACAGCGAGGAAGGTGTGAGAGCCGCCCCCCACCCACGGAAGAGCAGATGCGGGAAACCGCAGGGATGCAGGCTGGGACGGAGACAGGCCGCACCCCCGAGACGCCGCCACGCAGTCCCCCACAATGCCCAGAGCGGGCAGAGTTGGCCACAGGTGTCCCCAGGCATGGGTCCTTGCTGAGACGGGAACCCAGGACAGTCATGGGTATACATGGAGACGCGGCAACAGGCTCGTAGTAAATGTTTAATAAGCGCGTGCTGGTGGAAGGAAAGAATGAATGAACGGAGCGCTTCACAAAACCAGGGGAACGCAGACTCCGAACCGCGGAGCCGTGGGGGCGGGGCCTAGGCCG
Organism: Mustela erminea; assembly: GCF_009829155.1. Lineage (NCBI taxonomy): Eukaryota > Metazoa > Chordata > Mammalia > Carnivora > Mustelidae > Mustela > Mustela erminea. Next base: position 683,103 of record NC_045614.1, read on the forward strand.
GGGAATGATTCTGGGCCACCAAGGCTGCGGGGACACCAGGTCTGGGCTGGAACCAGGAGCCCTTGACCCGACTTTGCTAGGGGAGCCCACCAGAAAGGGTGGCGGGCAAGTGATCGCGGGCTGGGCAGACCTGGCCCCAGCCCACCGGCCCCCCTGCACGCGGCCTGGGAGGCGGAGGGAGCTGAGAGCTGGCGTCTCTTTCGGCTCCTTTTAATAACCACCCTGCGTGAGAGGCTGACGCAGCAGCGGGCTGCCTCTGACGGGGAGGGCTGTGGCACGGGGCAGCGACGTGTGTGGGGGGTGGCAGTGAGTCAGGAGCTTCTCTGCAGGAGGGGGCTCCTGAATGGGGGAGGAGTCCCAGTGATCTTGTCACAGGAGACCATGTCCTTGCCTGTGCCCCTTACTTGGTCAGCTAGGCCCACCTGACAGTGTCAGCAAGTCTGAGGGGGTCCGGAGCGGGGCTGGAACTTCTCTGTGGTGGGCAACAAACCGGGGTGGGGGGGTGTCCTCTGTTCCCAAGTCCTCTGCATGGCGTCTACCCTCTGAAGACTGTCTAGAGCAGGGCGTGGGCAGGCAAAGTTCTGCACTAGTTTTTTCCATCCCGTGGAGGCGTCCAGGGTCACCAGAGACAACACAAGCCAAAGCCTGCACAGGGGCAAAAGGTGGCCACACAGGGGCTCCCATAAAGTGGCCTTGGGACTCTCCGAGAGCAATCTTGCAGGTGAGGGTGCCTGCAAACCTTGTTCTCCTGACAGCAGAGGTCTCGGAACCCCCAGACGGGAGAGGAAGAGAGCATTGCTCACCCCACCACGGGCGATGAGTCTGTTCCTAGTGCGGGCAGGAAGCAGGAACGCATGCTGGAGGGGAGGCCAAGGGTTGAGACCAATGTTGGGTGCAGGGCTGGCCCCAGTGATGGGCTGGGTGCCCAGGAGGGGGTCAGTCAGCCCTCCGCAGCTGCAATGCACAGAGGCGTAGGTGAGTGTGGGGGAGTGGGCACAGCACCAAGCAGATGTCAGGACTGGGGTGGAAGGAGGTGTGGGTGCTGGTCGAGGTTTGTAGGCAAAGCAGGTTGGGTGAGATTGGGGTGCCCCCAAATTGCGAAGTAGGAGGAAATGGGAGCTTGGTGAGTTTTGGGATCCACACACGTGGGGTTGCCTCAGCCTTGGCGTCTGGGGTGGCTTTGGGGCCCACTCCATGAAGTAGTAGGGTCCCGGGAGTACCAGGGTATCCGGTTATTTGGCGTGGATATCAGAATGATGTCAGGGTTCAGGTGAACTGACAGTTGGGGCTCCGGTGGGGATAGCGACTTGGCCAAGGCTGCATTGGCGGCGACCGTCGGAGCAGAGCGCAAGTCTGAGTCTGAGCCACACCAGGAGATGCCCGGGAGGTTTGGGGCCTTGGCCTCCAGAGACCCCTTTGTTCCGGACCACAGACCGGGAGGTGGGGTGGGGGCGGGCATGCGGTTGTGGGTCAGCTCCGCCCCGCCGCGCGCGGGGCCCGCCTCCGGGTCGCGGGCGGAGGACGGCGGGCGAGGCGCGTCCTCGCCAATTATCGCGCCCGTACCCGCGCGCACGGGAGTGGGGAGGAGCCGGGACAAGCCCAGCCCCTGCCTCATGAATATGAGGTGCGGTTGCGGCTGCCGAGCCCTCGGATTGGCTGGCACGGGGCGGGGGGGGCGGAGACCCGCGGCGGCGTACTTAAGGCCGGGCGCTCGGCGCCCCCCCCTCAGTCGCGCGTTAGGAGGCTTGGCTCGTTGTGCTGCGCCTTGTTCCCGCCTGCGTCAGGGACCTTCCCGACTCAGTGGTGAGGGCCCTGGCGGCACCGGCTCCGCGGGCCCGGGGCGGCAAGTGGCCTGCGGCCGGCCGGAGGAGGCGGGACGGCGGCGGCACGCCCCTGGGCGGGGGCGGCGCCGGGGCGGGCCCGGGGTGGAGTCCGCCCCGCCGGCGGCGATGGGCAGCGGGACACCGGGCCAAGCTGTGGCCGGAGAGCGTCCTTCCCTCGGGCCCGGCTCTCCGCGAGCGGGACGCCACAGCAAAATGGCGGCCGCGAGCGCGAGGCTGCACCCAGCGAAATGGCGGGAGTGCCGGGTTCCCGGATGGAGTGGCGCAGGGCGTGCGCGGGGCGCATGCGCGCGGCGGTGGGCGGGGCCACGATGCGTGGCCAGGGCCGCCGCTCCCGGTTTCCCGTTGGAGTCGCGCGAAGGCCGCGCAGGCCCGGCGCCCTCCCAGTTCCCGAACTAGGGTCCGAGAGACGCGGCCCGCCGCGCGTTCGGGCCGGTGTTTCCGGCGCTGCTCGGCGGGGTTTCTCCCAGCCGGGAAAGAGTCGGCCCAAGCGGGCCGCAGCCCCACACGTCAGGCTCCACGTGGGAGGCCCCCGCCCCCCGCCCCCCGCGCCCGGCCCCCGGCCCTCACGGGGCCCCACAGTGGACCAAGCACGTTGCCCCTCCCCAGCCCATGGCCCTGCTCACGGAGGGGAAGCCCGGGCGGCGCGCCGCCGCTCACGCCGTCCAGAGGTGTCCCGCCGTAGCCGTCCCTGGGGCCCTCGGCGCGGACAGCGCGGGCGGCCGGGGTGCAGCGCCGGCCCGCGGGGAGCCCGCAGCCCGGAGGGGGGGCGGGGCTGGGCGCAGAGCAGGCGCGGGTCGCCGTGAACCCAGCGGTCCCGGCGTGCCCCGGAGGCGGGCGCGCAGGGTCGCGGCCTTCCTCCCCCACGCCACGGGCGTTCGCGCGAAGTGGGCTGGGGGCCCGTGACGCGCCCCGGCGGCCCCGGGGTCTCAACCGCGTTTGCCGCAGGCCGCCATGGCATCGGACGAAGGCAAGCTTTTCGTCGGCGGGCTCAGCTTCGACACGAACGAGCAGTCGCTGGAGCAGGTCTTCTCCAAGTACGGGCAGATCTCCGAAGGTGAGGCGGGCGCCGGGGGCGGGCGGGGGGGCGCGGGGGCGCCGGGGGCGGGCGGGGGGCGGGGGCGCCGGGGGCGGGGGGCGGGGCCGCCGGGGGCGCTGAGCGCAGACCCCGCGTCTCTCGCGCACAGTCGTGGTCGTGAAAGACCGGGAGACCCAGCGGTCGCGAGGGTTTGGCTTTGTCACCTTCGAGAACATCGACGACGCCAAGGACGCCATGATGGCCATGAACGGGAAGGTGAGGGCGGCTGCCCCCCGGGGTGCGGGTCGGGGTGCGCGGAGCGGGCGGGGAGGGGCGACGCTGACCGCGCCGTCTCCGCTTCCAGTCGGTGGACGGGCGGCAGATCCGGGTAGACCAGGCCGGCAAGTCGTCCGACAACCGGTCCCGTGGGTACCGAGGTGGCTCCGCGGGGGGCCGGGGCTTCTTCCGAGGGGGCCGAGGCCGGGGCCGCGGGTTCTCCAGAGGTGAGTGCTGCATGCTCAGGGCCTTGGCCCTCGGGAGCCCGGTGGGCCGGTGCTGGTAGGCGGTGGGCTGACCGCCCCCTTGTCCCTGGCTGCAGGAGGAGGGGACCGAGGCTACGGGGGGAGCCGGTTCGAGTCGAGGAGTGGGGGCTACGGAGGCTCCAGAGACTACTACAGCAGGTGGTGGCTGAGGTCCCGCGGGGGGCGGGGGCGGGGGGGGGGGGGGCGAGGCTGCCCTCTGGACCCTGGCGCAGGGCGGGCAGGCGGACGAGCGGCGTGCCTGGCCTGAAGTGTCTTTTTTTCAGCCGGAGTCAAGGTGGCGGCTATGGTGACCGGAGCTCCGGTGGGTCCTACAGAGACAGCTACGACAGTTACGGTAAGTCCTGCTCCGAGGGCACCAGGCTGCGGGGTCTGCGGTGGGGGCTCAGTAAGCCTTGGCGCCCTGTGCGCGCGACGCGCAGACTCTGCCACTGTCCTTGCCCGTAAGGGACAAGACTGCTTTCTGGGTCTCTGTGCCAGCCGCCGTCTCTACTGCAAAGCCAGACTGACTGAGGAGGAAAGGGAGAGTGAGGGCCCCCCCACCCCGAGCGGGCAGCATCTGTGCATGTGCCAGCGCCCGGCCCTGCCGCTCTGCCCTCAGCCGTGGGGGGGGTTGGTGACTCCCGAGGCTCTAGGGCCGAGCCCTCCAGGTCCGACCCGAGAGGGGAATGCTGCCTCTTGTCGCGCGCTTCAGTGCTTTTACACTGTACCTGCTTCTTGTCCTCAGCTACACACAACGAGTAAAAATCCTTCCTGCTCAAGATCGTCCTTCCAATGGCTGTATATTTAAAGATTTTGGGAGCTTCGCTGAATCGTTGATGTGTAGTGAACACACCTCCTTGCACCCCACTTTTGTAGTCTTCTCGGTTCTGATCTTGTCAAACACAGCCTGACTGCTTCTGACCCCCAGCTGGCCTCCTCGCTAGACCTTTCTTTTGAAGGAAGCGCTGTCCGTTTTTAAGGGTTTTAAAAACGTTTTGAGAAGCACTTCAGATCCTCCTTTGTTGTTTCTACCAGGAGCCATAAGTTTTTTAGGAAATCGCTGGGGGTTGTGTTGCTGTTTTTGTTCCTCTTTTTAGCGGGGTCAGGCCCCTGAAGTTGGGCGCCCCGGTCTCTTCTCTTAAGATTGAACGGACTCTGAATCCGCTTTTTGTCGGAAGCTGAGCACACTGTGGCTTTTTCCAACTCTGTGTAACGTTTCTGAGTGTCGCGTGGTAGGACCCGTCCTGCGGCAGCCACAGAGGCGCTCCGGCTGCCCTGGGCCTGGCGTGAACGGCCCTTCTATGCTATGTATGACCCGCAGTAGATCGCAGACGTCCCTCGAAAGGTTCTTGAAAATGTTTATTTATATTGTCCTTTTTTACTGGAAGACGTATGCATATCTTATCGATGTTGTATTTGAAGTGGTTAAGGAATCCTTGTACGCAGTTTTCTTTGGCTTCACGAAGCCGATTAAAAGACCGTCTGAAATGAACCTTGCTCTGACAATTTCCCTTTCATTGCACAACACACGCCCTGCTCCGGGTCGAGGCAGTCCGAACGGAGCGGAGAGCAAGCAGTTTGAGGAGGAGGTCTGCCAGTCCTGCCAGAGGCCCCCGGAGAGCTAGACAGGGAGGGCAGGACAGACGGATGCCTGCCGGGCCCCGTGTGACAGCGGACTGCCGTGGGTCCCGGCGCCGGCGAGGAGGCGGGGGACGGGGAGAGCAGTTCAGCAGGGCCGGTGGGCGCGCGGGCACGTGACGCCGACCCAGACCGCCTTAGTTCAGAGGCAGGCCAGAGAGCGGGCAGCAGGCAGCGTCCCCGGGCGACCGCAGACTGACCGGCTCGTTAGCTAGCTCTGCTGTTGCTTTACAAGTTCTGAGCTCTCACCGCTAGCCTATGGAAGCTGCAGCCCCTCGGAGGACAGACGTGTTGTGCGCCCAACAGAACCCTCTGAGACGCAAGCTGCTCCCTTGGCTAGCTCTATGTGGAAGTAGCCCTGTAATTCGAGGTAACGCCTTCTGCTCGCGTCCGCACCCCTCCTCCTGTCGAGAGCTCGTTTGAAAGTAAAGTCAGATACCTGGGGAATGGTCCTCTGACGGTTTTTCCTTTTCCATTTTTTTTTCCTTTTTTCCTTTTTTTTTTTTTTTAAATCAGGTTTGCACTAGAGTCAGACCTTGGCCATTGACCCTTCCCCGCCTGCAGCCAGGCGTGTGGCCAGGCAGCCACGCCTCAGGAATAGGTTCGATCCGTAAGCAGGATTGCAGGCCACCGAACGCCCTGGTTTTTGGAATTTTTGTTCGTCCGAGGACCGTCTTTTCCAGACCTTATTCAGGCTCCTAACTAGCGTTCTCTGACGTCTGCTGCCGCCACGAGTTTCCCCAGAGCCCACTCTCTTCTCTAAGCAGCTCCGTCCCAGTTGGGTAGCTGGCTCTGCTGAGGGGCGGCACGTGGCCTGGCCCATCGGAAAGGCGCAGGCCCACCCCGGGCACGCCAGCTTGTGACGGGGCCGCTGCCAGGATGCCCCTGATGACTAGCTTGAGACCCTCCTAGGAGCTGTGGATGGTTTCGGGGGAGAGGGGATGGGGCAGATGCAAGCCGTAGTGGGGACACTGGGCGTAACGCTTCTTTGCTTTGGCAGGTTGAAAGGAAGCCAGTGTGACTTGAAAGGGTCGCCAGAGAACAGCGATGACCTGGGGTCAGTGTCCCAGGAGGGCCATCACCTGGAAGCCAGAGCCAGAGGCGTGGCTGCTTACCTCCGACCATGTACCTGTAAGTGCTCTTCTGGGGTGGGTGAGGCCCCTTGGCCCTGGTTGTGCCCGGCCCATCCAGTGGGTTCTCTCCTGAGCTGCCCCACTGTGACCCCAGCCGGAGTTTGGGCTTCCCACTGGATCCCTCCTTATCCCCCTGCTTCTTGTTTTCCAGCAGGTGCACCCCTGGGGAGCCGGAGGTGCTGGGTGCACGTGGCCGGGAGGACCAGCCGTGTGCCAGTGTGCACCGCAGCGAGTACTCTCCCTCGACGGGAGCGGGACCTGGACGTTGGATTTGAATAAAGGCCTGGTGTGTCCACACGGAAATCTGAGTTTGGCTTGGGGGCGTGGCCGCAGAGCCCGGGGTGGAGAGGGACTTGGGGGAGTCGGCCAGGGAAACCATCTCCTGGCCTTTGTTCAGGGCCCAGGCTGAGCCCAAGCAGGAGTGACCACCTCCTCCCTCGGTCGTCTCCTTGGGCGGTTCTCGTGGGTTCAGCAGGCAGGGTGCCCGGTGGTGGTGGTCCCCAGCGCCCCTCATCTGAGGCCGGCACCGCTCTCCCCGGGTCTCGGTATAGTGACCCCCAGAGCCTCCCATTTTGAGTTGCCTGCAGGGCGGAGCTTGCTTCCTGGGCTGGTTGCCTCCTGCCCCCGTCTTGGGGTGCAGAGCACTGAGGCTGACCCTTGGTGGCGCTGCCCTGGGCCCTGAGCTGCGCACCTCAGCTGCCAGTGGGGTGGGGAGGGTGATGGCAGGGAGCCCAGAGCCCGGTCAGTGTAGCCTGCGGCCCGTGAGAGCGCGGTGCCCCGACCAGCTGGATCCCCACCCTCTGCCCGGGGTGAGAGCAGCCGCAGGTCCCGGGACCGAGCGCCTGGAGAGCACTGCCCCACGCGGTGTTGCGGACCGTGGGTGCGGGTCCCACCGTGGGTGCGGGGAGCGCTTCCCCAGGGAGGCGGCGCGGGCGGGCTGGGGGCCGGGGAGCCCGAGGTGCGCGCGCAGCAGGCCGAGCGCCGCGCCCTGCGGGCCCCGCCCGAGAGTACCCGGGGAGCCGCGCGGTGGGGGCGGTCTCTGCGGGCGTTAGGCCCCGCCCCCGAGGCCCATTGGCTGACACCGCCCCCGCGCCACTGAGTGACAACTGCGCGGAGGCGGGGCGCAGCCACCGCTTCCGCCGGGCCATGGGGCCGCGCGTGCCGCTGCGGCCGCTGCTGCTGCTGGTGCTGCTGGTGCTGCCGCGGGCGCTGCTGTGCGGAGCCGAGGAGGCCGCGCCCCCGTCGCCGCGCCCCGCGCAGGCCACGCTGTCGCCAACGCCCGCCGTGACGAACGGGAGCCAGCCGGGCTCGCCGCACAACAGCACGTACTCGCGGCCGCCGGGCTCGCCGGGCTCGGCGCTGCTGCGTTCCTTCTACGTGCTCACGGGCCTCAGCGGCCTGGCCGCGCTCTACTTCCTCATCCGGGCGTTCAGGTGCGTGCGCCGCGCACCGCCCCCGCCGCCCGGCCGCGGCCAGTCGTCGTGCGCCGGGCGCCTCACGTGTCTCCGCCCCGCCCCGCCCCTCGGCGCGGACCGGCGGCGCGCGCTCGTCACGGGGGCGGGGCGGGGCGGGGGCGGGATGGGCGGGGCGGCCTGGGCCCCGCCCCTCTGCGGCTGCCCGTGCCGCGGCGCCGCTGGGTCCGCGTCCGTGGTGGACCTCGGCTGCGTCGCCCCCGCGCTGGCCGGCGGGCCCGGTAGGCCGGCGGGGTCCTACGGGGGGCGTTGGCCCGCGGCGCCGAGCGTGCCCAGATCCCCCGGACAGGCCCTTCCCGGGCTCCGGTGACCGCGGCCCCGGCGGTCGGGCCGCGTCCGCGGAGCCGTGTCCCCTTCCTGCGCGTGGCGAGAGGGCCGGGAGCGGGGCCTCTCCCCGAGCCGGGCCTCCGTGAGGACCGTCGGAGCCACGGAGAGTCCCTGTGGCGGGCGGAGCTGGAGGGGAGGGCGTAGACTAGGCAGCTCCGTGGCGCGGCTTGGAGGGGTCTGGCCGCGGGGCGGGCGCGAAGCAGGACGGGGTGTCAGCACCCCAGCCCTGGACGCGCCCGCGCGTGGCCCCCGAGCTTGCCTGGGCCTGCTTGCAGGTTGAAGAAGCCGCAGAGGCGGAGGTATGGCCTGCTGGCCAGCAGCGACGACCCCGCGGAGACGGCATCGCTGGACAGCGACGAGGAGGTCGTTTTCGAGACGCGGAATCTGAGATGGTAGCGCGGGCCTCCCCTCGAGTGCCAGGGGCTCCTGTCGCGGGGCAGCGGGGCGGCCCAGGTCGGAGGGTCGGGCGCTGAGGGCCGCTGAGGCCTGGCTGTGATCGCAGGGCTGGCCTTGCAGCTGCGCGCTGTGTGGCCCCGGAGCAGGGCTCCTCGGCCGGGCCTCCCGCAGTCCTCTCTCCAAGGCTGCACTGGGCTGCGGTGCTTGCACCAGTGGCGCTGGCTGTGCTCGACCCCGAAGGCCTCAGTGTCCGGGCACAGAAGAAACCGTGGCAGCTGCGGAGGGGCTGGGTCAGGGATGGCCTCCGTCGGGCCCCAGGCCCTGGAGGAGTATCCGGGCCTACTGGGCACAGTGCCCACAACCGGTCTGGAGCAGGAGTGAGGGCCTGCCTAACCCCAGCCCCAGTGTGCTGGGGTGGGAGGTGCAGGCGTGGAGGCCAAGAGACCAGGAGACCCTTCAGGTTTTTCAGGCCCAGAGGGGAGCCGTTGGTGTGGTCTGAGATCCTCTGTGGCTGGGGGGCCCCTCCTCCTGAGCTGGGCCATCTAGTAGGGCCCAACAGCTCATTGTGGTGGACCTTGGTGGACTACAGTGGAGGGGCCGGGCAGGTGCGGGCTCTGCTCATCCCTTGCAGGATGGACCCCAGGCACAGCGGGGTCTCACGGTCTGCTCCTCACCTCCAGACGCTCCGGTCAGGGAGGCGGCGTTTCCAGAAGCCCCGGGGAGAGGACCAGCGATGGACCCTGCTCCCAGTGTCTGGTGCACCCCTCTGACCCTCCTGCCGGCTTTGACACGGACTCCGAGAGCCTGTCTCGCTGGCGCCTCAGCCCGAAGCCGCCTCAACCCTTCGCCCAGACAGGACTGTGTCGGACGCTGGGTGGAAATCAGAGGCCCCGGAGAACGGCGGGACTGTGACTGGTGCTGCTCCCCCTGCTCCGTGGGGATGGGGCAGCCCCAGCGAACACTGGGTGGGTGGGTGGGGCGGCAGGGGGGACCTGTCTGGGGGCGTCTTCCTGCGGGGCTGGGGACAATAAAGGCCGCTGTGGATGTGTAGCTGCTGCTCTGCTCTGTGCAGGGCCCAACACTGTGTGACAACGCGCAGGTGGCCGGGGCCCATCTGTGACCGAGTCGGGCTTCTGTGGACCTGTCCGCAGCTGTCCTGGGGGTCCAGTGAGTCCCCCAGGGTAGACGGTGAGCTGGGGGAGACCTGCCTCACCTGCCTGGACAAGGTTCTTCAGGGACCTTGTCTCTGGGCCCAGAGAGAACAATGTTCAGGTCAAAGCCTTTGTTCAAGGGCTCCCTCCTCTCTGCTGGCGGAAGCCGGAGTCCCATTCTCCAGTACCCCGGGCAGCCCTGCTCGCACCTCCAGCTCGTTTGGGGGTGTTTCCCAAGGAGCCCTGGGGCGGGAGTGCGGGGGCTGGAGGTTCTGCAGCCTTGGACCCCGGTGCCCCCCGCACCCTTCCCCAGCGGCCATGTGGAAGCGTCCCCTGTGAGGAGGTTGGTGGGTTTCTCTGTGGGCCTTGTTCTCCTTGTGAGCTGCGGGTTCTGGGCAGATTCCGGTTCTGGCCGGACACCCCCGACCCCCTAGGTTTGATGCCCAAGAGTCAGAGGAGAGGGGCTGGCCAGTGGCCACCCAACCGTGTCTTTGTGAGGCGCTGCCACCAGGTGGCAGCCTTGTGCTGTGCAACCTCTTCCCTGCGGGCCTGGGGTGGGGGGTGCTGGGGGGGTTGCGGCCTGTCTTCCCTGACTGCCTGTGGTGCAGGTGGGAAATAGGGCCAGCTGGGGCCTCCGTTTCTCACGCCTTGTCCTGAGCCCCACCTTGTCCCCCGTCCACGGGGGCGTGAGCAGAGCCTGCTGCCTGCTCGGGACCTGCCAGCCCCGTGGGCCCGGCCACTTCCCGGGCCGGTTGACCTGCCCCACGGAGTGAAGCCCGGACCCCTGCCTGCTGCCAGCATGCAGAAAAGCCATCTCCACCACAGCCAGCTGGTCCCCCCCTTTCAGCCGGAGTCTCCTGCGATGGTCCCTAGTCTGCTTCCCTCGGCATCTCAGTTGGCCTCCTCCCCACCCCAAGTGGGCTCACATTTCCCCTTTCTTCTTTGGTGGCCAGCTGCTGCCTCCAGGAAGTCCTCCCTGACTGCTCCTCACATCCTCTTTTTTGGGAAGGTCTTGCACGGAGGGTCCCGTGGGAAAGTGCAGCACAGCCAGCGTCCCTGAGCAGCCCGGAGATGTCCCAGCCCCTGCTCCTCTGGCCCTGGCTCTTTGTCCATCTGTTCCCACCACGGGTCTCTGTCTCTGTGATTTGGGGCCGGTGCGGCTTTCTCTGACTGTGACTGTCCGCCTGCCTGTCTGTATCTCTCCATCTGCGTCGTCTCTTCCCCTCACTCGTCTTTGCCACCCGTCCCCGTGTATCAGACCCGCTGGGACACATTTTTAACAGGCACGCAGAGGCCGTCCCCAGCTCTCCCGTCCTGTGATCTGCGCCCCTTTCCCACAGCTCGGAGCGATTTTTCGAGCTTCAAAAGGCACATTAATTACTCTAATGAGGTCAGGAGAGACCCTCCGCTCTGCCACCCGGAGCTGGGAACACACTGCATGTGCCCCCCAGGCCCGGCCGCCTCGTGCCCACCCCAGTTGGGCAGGGTGGGGTGCCCCCGCCGGCTTCCCGGCCCTTATGCCTATCAGCTGCCGCGTCCCTGCGCACCCACACCCCCGTGTGGGCGCCGAGTGATTGGCGGCCCCCGCCAAGGTTAATGCACTATTAGCAGGAAGTTCTCAGCGGCTAGAAGCCAGGAGAGGGGCCAGTCAGCTGGAGATGAAAGTCCCTGCCCAGGGCCTGTCGGCTCCAGGGCCCATGTGTGCACGCGGACGAGCAGGAGGGGCATCTCCGAACTCCCCTCCACCTCTGGCGCGCACGCGCAGGCGTGTGGGTACACACACCAGTGTCCCTGCACCGGGAGGAGGGGGTGCACAGACCCATTGCCCAGAGCCCTGGAGGCCCCTCCCGACACCTCAGCTCCCCACCACTGTCACTGGGCACGGCCAAGGGCTGGGTTTGGGTCTCGGCTCTCACAGAGGACAGGACCTGCCCCCAGCCTCAGTGCCCCATCTGGTCGCTCCCGAAGGGACGTCTCACAGCTAGGCTGAACCGGGCTGATGGCCCCTGGCGGGGGTCAAGGTCAGGTGTCTTCCCAGGAGCTGAGGGGCCTCCTCTGCTGGCTCTGGTAGGGGTCTCCCTCTGGCCAAGACCGTTAGAGCCAAGGCGGAGGCAGCTTGGGTCTGATCTATTCTTTACCGAGAAACTTCTCCGGCAAGCCCTTAGCTTTCTCCCTGCCGCTGCAGACTTCAAAGGTGTAAGGGCACTGGGTGCTGATTCCAAGCCATAGGGACTCACCCTGTGGGCAGCAGGGGGTGGGTACTGGGGTGGGGGTCAGGGGTGCAGTCTGGGCCTGGCCTGGAAAAGACCCTCCCCAAGTCTGGGGCAGACCCCTAAGACCAGGTGGACAGGGACGTACCCCATCAGAGACCCCAGATCCAGATCTGGGCCTGGGGCTGACAGCAAACCCTGAATGACCTTTGACCTTGCCTGAGCCTTGAACCCAAAACTGACCCCTGTCCCCAGAGGCAACCTGATCTCTGACTCTTTACTCCAGAAGAAGCTTGCCCCAGCTGATGTCCCCTGCTGCCCCGGCCGGCGGCACCTGAAACGGCTGCCGGCCCCGGGGTCAGGGCCCCCAGGTGCCCACAGGGGCCCCCAGCAGGACAGGAGTCCCCAGGAGCCACTGTGCCCCTGCCCCCACGCTGCCTGGGACCAGGCCTGGAGTGCCCTGCCCTCCCCTCCGCAGGGACCCTCCTCCAGGAGCTGCCTGCGGGGGTGCAGAGAGGCTGAATGGGGGACGCACTCCTTTGTTCCTGTCCCTGCTCTGGCTCTGACCTTGAGAGAGAGACAAGAACAGAAGGAAAACAGAGCTTCAGCTCAAATCCGCTCAGACAGCGGCTCCGGCGGTTCTTGCCTTGGTGGCCCCTGCATGCAAATGAGCAGACCCGCTGTCGCGGGGCCTCTGTCAGGCAGTGCCCTCTGCCTGGTGTGCCCTGCCCAGCTCCCCTCACCCCTGCAGGTCCAAGTCCTGCCGAGTCTGATGGAGGAGACCCCAGCCCCAACTGTGAGGTCCCATCAAATCAGAGGACAGAGGGAGCTTCCAGAAGACCCCTCTTTGTCAGGCAGGACGCTGGACTGGGCCGGGCATGCTGCCCTCCCCCCGGCCCCGGGGCTTATGGCCCTACTGCCATACCTGTGCCTGGGGAGAGCTCCCCACTGGGAGCGACCACCCCTGTGCTCTCCGGAGAGCCAGACCCGTCAGCCTGGGTGAGGCCGGCCTGTGCTGCTGGAGCCCCTGGCCCACAGTCCGCGATGTCCAGAGGCTGTATTTGAAGGCCCTGCCAGGTGACCCCGAGCCAGTTCTGGCTTCTCTGGGCCTGCTGGGCCTGCCCTGGCTACTGGCTGTGGACAGGTTCCCACCCTGCTCTCTGGAGCCATGGGGCCACCCCTGGGACTTGGGTACCCGTAGTCAGGTAAGAGGACAAACCCAGAAGCCAGAACGCCCAGAACAGACCGGCTGAGTTCCCCAGAGGGCAGCGGACCGAGAACCTGCCGGGGGTGGGGGGTAGGGACGGACGGGCCTTGGTGGATGAGGGGAGCCCGAAGGCCAGAGGAAGGGAGAGACTCTGAGAGAGGCCGCAGCGGGGCGCGGGCCGGGACGCACGTCGGTGCAGCAGCGACACACCAGAGGTACATGGCCGGGATGGGTCCGTCCACCTGGCCGAGGGGACGCTTGCTCTGCCAGTCTCCGGACTTGTGGTAACCCCTCACGTGGGAACTTCCAGCTCACGCGCTCTTGGCTCCTGGACCTTGTACTTTACCGGGCCCGGGCCCGGGTAACAAACCCAGAGCGGTGGGACCCGGCTGGACGCCATGACGGTTTCCAGCCAGCACCTGGGGACAGAGCACCTCGACAGACAGAAAGGCGGTGGCGTGACCAAGGACAGCAGTGGATGGACAGGCCCCCAGTTCCTCACCCGCAGTCCGCTGCCCAGGAGCGATGACTCGGAGCCCCCTGAACAGGCCAGGCACTCTGGGCCTTTGCTTATGCTGTACCCTCTGCCCAAGACAGATTTCGCCTGTGTGTCGCGGTCATCTGCTGCTGGCCTGGTTCCCACATGGGGCTGCTTGGCGCCCACCCCAAGCCGCGTGGTTAGACTACCTGTGTCCGGCCCTATTTTTTGCCTGGCACCCTTAGGAGCTGGAGCAGGGACTTGGGTTCCATTTCCCAGAAGAGGAAACAGAGGCCATGAGAGGATGAGTGATGGTCCTGGGGTCCCCCAGGGAGGCAGTAGCTTTGGCTACTCCAGGGCAGTAGCTTTGGTGGTCCAGGACTTTGGACTTCGGGGGAGCAGGGAGTTTATGGGGTCTGGGTTTAATGACCGAGGGGAGATGGGTGAATCCTCCCTGGGCCTCCGGCCCCTCGCCAGCGGCCAGGCTCTGCAGACTGCCTTGGGGGCCCGACTGACAGGAACTCGGGGACCCTGGGCCAGGTCCTAGTGAGAATGATCATGAGGAGGGGGGTGGCACGAGGCGGGCCCATTCCGAGTCCGAGTCCGAGTCCCGCCTCTCCGAGGCAGGACCCCGGCGGGGCTGGGGCGGGGGCGGGGGGTGCCCGCAGCCCCGCCGGGGACCGGCCCGGCCCGGTTCGGCCAGGCTGGCGGGCGCGCAGGAGGCAGGAGCCCCCCGCACCCCCCACCCCCGCGCTGAGCCCCCCGCGTGGCCGGGGCGCGGCAGGAGGGGGCGCCCGCGGCCCTCCCGGCGCTCGGGCGGGACAAAGGCCGGAGCCCCGGCCCCTCCCCAGCGGCTGCGGCGGCGGCGGCGGCCCGCGCTGCGAGAGTCCGCGCGGCCGGGGCCGGCGCCCGGGGCGACCCCGGCGCCTCGCCCGCCGCCGCCTGCCTTCTCGGCGCCCGAAGTCGCGCGCGCCCCGGCGGGGCGGCCGCGGATCTCCAAGCGCCGGCGCGCCCTCCTCCCGCCCGCCCCGCGCCCGCCCGCTCGGCGGCGGCGGAGGAGGCGGAGACGGCTGGCAGGCGGCGGCCAGGCGAGCGCGGGGCGGCCGGACCGGGGCCATGGCGCCCGCGCAGCGCCCGCTGCTGCCGCTGCTGCTGCTGCTGCTGCCGCTGCCGCCGCCGCCGCCCTTCGCGCGCGCCGAGGACGCCGCCCGCGCCAACTCGGACCGCTACGCCGTCTACTGGAACCGCAGCAACCCCAGGTGAGCGCGGCCGCGCGCGGGGAGGCGGCGCCGGCGCCCCGGGCCCCCCCACCTCCCCGCCGCCGCCCGACCCTCCCGCCGCCCCGGCCCGGCCTCCCCGCCCCGACTCGGGGCGGCCCCCCGCGCGCTGCGCCTCGGGAGTGGGGGCGCCGGGTCCCGCGCGCCAGCCCCCGGGGAGTTCCGGCGCCCGGAGTCCGGGGGACTCCCGCTCCGCGTGCATCGCCACCACCCCCCGCGCGCCCCACCGGACGCCCTGCACGCCCCGAGCGCCGCTGGCCCCGGAGTTGGGGGACACCCCCCCCCCCCGCTGCGGCACCCTCAGGAGCTGCTCGGCCCCGAGTTCCTTCCCGGGACTTGGGGGCCCCTGCCGGCGTCATAGTTGGAGGAGATCCCCGGGGAACCTTGTCGCTGAACTGTGCCACATGGGGCACCGTGGCCCCCAGGGCGAGGGGCCTGTGGGTGCGTCCTGCTGTGGGTCCCCACGTGAACTTGGGGAAGTTAATGTATTCCTCCCCGCCAGCCCCTAACTGCCTTCACTCCAGGGGGTCCCTGGTCCCAGCTTTGTAGAGATGGGGAGACTGAGGCTGATGGGGTTCGGGCCGCAGTCTGGGAGTCAGACCCAGCAGCATCCTCTCCCGTCCGCCTGGTGCTGGTGGGGAAACCGAGGCACAGAGTGGCTCAGTGGCTGGCTCAAGGTCACGGTGAGGGGAGCCGAGCTGCGGTGGGGACCCAGGTGACCTCGTGTCCAGCCTGCTGTGGCTGGCTGAGGTGTCCTGCACATCCTCCTCGGTGTCTAGTGCTAAGTGCAATATTGGGGGCAGCAGAAGTCCCTTGCAGTCAGGGTTGGAAAAGTTTGCTGGTGACTGACCATGTCCTGGACATCAGCTGAAGCCTCTGGGCCATCTCTGGCTCTCGGAGGCTGGAGTGCACTGGGGGTCCCATGGGAGATGGGCTTGGAGCTCCTACGGCTTTGGGGTCAGCCCCAGCACTCCTGGCTACACTGTGTTCCCATGGCTGGCTGGGCTGCGCATAGGAGCCGGGGAGGCCAGCCTCCCGCTTCCTGTCCCTGGGCCACTGGTCACTTTGCTCTGCTTCGAGTGCCGGCAGACACCCTCCAGAGCCCACTGTCCCTGCCATCCCGGTCCTGTCCCCTGGCGTTCTCCATCCTCGGGCAGAAAGTTGCATAAAGGGCTGTCTTTGAGGCAGACCCTGGGACAAGGGGAGCCAGTGTCCTGCTGTGGGGGGCAGGGAGCACACCCAGACACCCCCTCAGTTGTCCAGCTGTGGGGTTGGGCCCTGGGGCGGAGGGCAGAGACCCCGGGCTGCAGAGGGACAGCCAGGCCACCACGGAGCGGGTTCCCTGAGCCGCCGGCCCCGCCAGTTACATGTGGGTTTGATTAAGGCTCTTCCCTGCGGCTGAGCGGGGGAGCCCAGTGGGCAAGGGGGGACCCCAGCGGGCAGGGCTTCCCCGGCCCAAGTTTTCGGTTTCAGCTTTGGAATCTCTGTCCCAGGCATAGCCTGTCCTTTGTTCTAGCAAACACCAAACACATGAGGAGCCTCAGATGGGGACGGAAGGGAGTGTTCGGGGCTGCCCCACCTGCCACGGGGCGCTGCAGGCAGGATCCCAGCGGGGGGATGGAGGCCACCCTGGAGCCTGGCTCTGCCCGGCCGCTCGGACACCATCTGTGGCGAACCCGACAGCCCCCACTCCGACAGGCTGACCAAAGGCCTCGATGGTCTAGGGACACCCTAGGAGGAGGCCTGCCGTCCGGGGGTGGCTGGCCTGGAACCCGTGGCCAGTGACAGGGTGTGTGTCGGACACAGGAGGAGGGGTGGTGTTGGGCCTCGGGTCCGAGGGCGCCCGGAAGGAGATCTCCCGAAGGCACAAGTCCCAGGGACACGGCCCAGAGCAGAGATCAGGGTCAGCGAGCCTGCAGCGGGAGGCGGCCCCACGGAGAGGGACGCGAGACACAGGCCTGGCTGGGCTGCAGGCAGCGGAGGCAGGTGGAGGTGGGGAAGCGCAAGGCCAGGGCGGGGGCCGCGCCTGAGAGAGAGAGGGGCACGCACAAAAGGCGGGCAAGGAAGGGAGTCAGAATGAGGGCTGGGCATACTGGAGTGGGGGTCGGGCGGTCAGCGGAGGAGCCGGAGGGACAGGTGTGCTCAGAGGGGAGCGGGCACAGCCAGGCACGGGCAGTGCTGTGGGGAGGCCGGCCACCCTCGCCCGGCTGGGCCTCACACCCGCACCAGGTACAGGGATGTGGCTCCGCGTCCCAAATGACATTCTCCTGCCGTGCGCGGCGCGTTCCCTGCGCTCACGCGGCAGCGGACGGCCCCCCCGCACCCCGCAGCTCGGCCGTGGTAGGGTGGGGCCCTGCGGTCCAGCCGGTCACCAGGCCCCGGCACCCACCTGGGTTGGCTGTCCAGCCGTCTGTCCGGCCGTCCCCTCCTGGTCGCCCCTGGGCTGGCCGCTGGGTGTCGGGGCCAGGGGTCCGGGGCCAGCCGCCCTCCCGCGGGGCTGGTGTGCCACGCCGGGAAGCTTCCGTGCGCCTCCCGGTGTCGGGCCGCGTGTCTGGGTGCGGGTGCGGGTTTTCGTCCAGGACACACCGGTGTCCCAGGGGCCCAGGAGGGGCAGGTCTGCGTGTGCGGCAGGGTGACGCATGTGGTCCGTGTGCACGGCGCCCAGCTCTGGCGTGTTTGCACGCGTGTCTGCATGTGGGATGTATGTGGTCTCTGGGGGCACGTGGGTCTCTTGCGGGGCCGTGGGGGGCGCACACATGTGTCTGGTGTGGCTGGGTGTGGAGCACATGTCTGCACACGTGTGTCTGTGTGCGCGGCCTGGCCTGGCCGTCCCGGAGCCTCCGTGGAGGGGTCTGACCGTCCACACCGAGGCGGCGCAGCTTGCTGTCCCCGCGGCGGCCCCTCTGTCCCGTAGGAGCTGGCCGTGTCCTCCCCAGGGTGGGTGTGGGGGGCCCCAGGCTGCCTGTGCTGCGAGGGGCCGTGGAGGCCCAGGGCTGGCGTCGTGCAGGGAGCCCCCTACCCCCAAGAGGCCGCACCTGACGGAGACCAGCCTCCCGAGGGGCTGGGGGCTGTGACCTCCCCAAGCAGGTCGGGCACACTGAAGGCCGCATGTGCCTCTGAGTGGGGTCGGGGTGCTTCTGCATGGGGGGGCTGCAGACAGGAACGTTGCGACTGAGAAGCGTCTTCTCCGGGGTGCAGGTGCCGGGCGTCCCTGGGCCCTCGGCCCCGCAGCCTCGCCCGGGCCTCCAGGGAGGAGCGGCTTCCACCGGCGGATGCTGTGGTTTGCCGTGGAGGGTTTTCTGTTTTGTTCAAGAGAGGTCAGCGTGCCTGGCGTTCAGGTTCAGGGCTTGGCGAGCGGGGCCCCGTGGGGCTGGGGGTGCCGTGGGGAACCGGAGGCAGGCGGGGGCTGGAGGCAGGCGGGGCTGCTGGGAGCCTCCCCTGTCCTCTGTGGAGTGGGCGGGCCGGTGCGGCACGCAGCCCGCGCGCGCGGGGCCCAGGGGTTGGGCTGGCCGAGGCCGTGACCCTGGGGGCTCAGAGGGAAACCCAGGCAGCTCCTGCCGGCCAAACACGGGGGCCTCGTTCACAGTGACAGCGACTGCGGCCCTCAGAGCGGGTGAGGAGCAGGAAAGCGGGACGGGGTCCGCCAGGGGGTCTGTGACGGGGTCGGCGGCGGGGTCCGCGGTGGGGACGGGCGAAGGGTCCTCTGTGTCCCCCGCCTCCGCCCCCCCGACGGTGGACCGCCGTGGGCAGCATCCGCGTGCAGGTGAAGAGCGAGGCTCGTGGCCGAGGCCCCGGGATACACTGTATGTGCAGCAGCCTGGAGCCTCCGTCTGCCTGGGGGCGCCGACCCGGGCCCCCCAGTGGACGTCCCTGCGGGGTCCTCAGGACCATGGCCAGAGCTGGGTCTCGGGACAGCAGGTGCACTAACGGCGGTCCGGGAGGCCGAGTCTCTGGGGCCCATCCCACAACCCCTAAGCTGGACCCGTGTTTTCCCCATGACACCCCCCACGCCCCTTCCCCCTCCTTAGGCAGCGGGCACACAGCCAGCCTTGCCCCGTGGTGTGGCTTTGGGGGGATTTTCTCTTCTGGAGCTGGATCCAAAGCAAGGCTTGGCCGGGTCTCCTGCCCCTCGATGCCAGCCGCCGTGCCAGGGGAGGGGCACAGCCACCTTCCTGCCCCCACACAGCGGAAAGCCAGGTGCGTCTCAGCACAGACGCGGCCGGGGTCTTAACCTTGGCCAGATTTTGAACTCTGGCGGGCCCGCCCTGGCCGGGGTCTCGCCCCAGGCCTGCACTCTTGTCCGGCAGGGCGGAGGGCTCAGCCGCCGTGTCTCGGTCTTCCAGCTGGACCTGGGGACCGTGGCTTCGACGGGCTCCGTCCACCACGTGAGCCTGGTTGTCCCCTCAGCTGCGCCCCCCGCCCCCGCCGCAGCCCTGCCCCCCTTGTGACCTGCCCACTCTGTTATGTGCCGGGAGGGAGGGACTCATCCATGGCCCCGTCCGATGACTCCCTTCCTAGAGGCAGGCATGTCTGGAGCACCCTGGGGGACAAGGGGTGTCCGAGACCGGCTTCCCCCTGGGCTGCGGCCTGCTTGAGACCCAGGCCTGGAGGCGGGGCTGGTCGTGTGGCTCCCCGCCCCCATGTCTTGTGCCCACCCTGCCTCATTGTTCTACCTCTCGCTTCCGGTTGTCCCGGCACCCGGGAGGCCATACTCAGCCTTTCGTGGGCTGACCCTGCGTCCCCTCGGGGCCCCAGTCTCTCGGAGGCCCCACTGAGCGCCCCAGCGCTAGCAGGAAGGCGGCCAGGTCTCAGAAGGGGGAGATGTCCTTCTGCCCTCGGAAAGCTAGGGGTGGGTGCTGAGGTCAGGGGACCCGCCGCTGGGAGTCAGGAGAGGGGCTGGCCCTGCCCAGCCTGGGCCTCGGCCCTGCTGCCCATTCAGGACACCGGACAGGCCTCTGTCGGCCCCTTCGCTGGCAGCTGCGACTGGGCTCAGACCAGGGAGACAGTCCCGCGTGCAGCAGGGGTGCGCAGGACCTTGCTGTCCTGCCTGCCGCACCCCTGCCTCGATTTCTGGTCTGGGGAGGTGGTGCAGCCCTCCCTGCCCCCGCTCCCATCTTGGGTGAGACTCCTAATTAGTTGCTTTGCTATTAGTGTCTAATGACTTGACAATGGCCCGATTGAAACTAATTAGCTGCAGGCCCGTGGTTGGCAGAGGGGGGCAGGGTTGGGCCCACCAGGGGCCGGGAGGGCTGCCTGGAGGAGTGCACAGCACTGGTGGAGCCGGCAGGCTGAGCAGGAGCAGGTGAAGGTGCTGCAGGTCTGAAAGCCTCAGGAGCCCTGTCTGGGAACCCATCCCGCGGCAGTCATTAACCCCTTAGTGAGAACTGCTGTCTCGATCGGCTGTTCCCGCGGAGCACTCGCCCATCGTGCTTCTGCACTAATGGAGAGAATGAAAGCTTTGTCTTGCTCCTACCGGCTTGGTTTTGGGGTTGGGCCCCTCCCCCGCCCAGGCGCCACCCTGAGCAGGGGCCAGGCGCCCGCCCCTGGTTTGCCCGCCAACTTGGAACCCAGAATGCCAACGCAGCAAGGCCATCGCTATTTTAGGGCCGGGGTGGGGGTGGTGGAAATAAATGGTCCACTTAGGCAGCCAGAGGCCGGGTGGGGGTGGTTCTGGGACCCACCTGCCTGGGGTCCTCGCCCCACTGGGTCTGCTTCCTACGACTCTAGCCCCTCAAAAACCTTGAGTCTCGGGCCTTCGTTTGGTCAGCGAACATGTGTCAAGATGCTGTGTACACAGCTTGTGCGGGCACGGAGGGGAGGGGTGGAGGGGGAGGCTGACCCCCATGGCCCAGGAGGGCAGACTGCATGATGGTAAAAAGCGTGATGACGTTGAAATGGGATATGTGATGAGGTGGAAGGCTCAGGCAGTGGGGACAGCGTGTGCAAAGGCCCTGGGGTCAGGACAGGGCCAGCCGGAAGGTGGGTGTGGCTAGAAGGGAGTGAGCTGGGAGCAATCACAGGGCAACCAGGGTGGGGACGGTGGGGCCTTTGGACCTTGTGACCTAGGAGGGCTGTTTATCCGGGGTTTATTCTGAGCGACGCGGAGCTGTGAGCCAGTGGACAACAGGGTCTGATTTACATTCGGAAGAGCGAGCCCCGGATTTTGGGAGGCCAGGGTCCCAGCCTGCCTGGTGGGGCCCACGCATCCAGCCTCTGAACCAGGCAAGCAGCCTCCGCTTCGGACGTTTTTTGGACGACGAAACGGGAGAGGGCAAGGACGTTGGTCCAGTGCAGGGGAGGAAGGCAGACATTGTGGGAGAAGCACGGGCAGGGGCAGAGTGGGGAGAGCTGCTGAGGCTTGGGCAGCCCTCCCTCCTAGGAAGGGCCCCCCGGAGAGCTACGCTGTCCTCTCCAGGCTGAGTGTGCAATCCCTGCCTGATGCCGGGGAGGAGAGGAGAAACTGAGGCCCAGAGGGGGCCAGGGCCAGGACGGCAGCACGGCAGCACGGCAGCTCGGCCCTACACGCCCTGCCGGGCAACCCCCCCAACTGTGGTGTCTGTATCTCCAGCTCTCCTGCGGAGCTGGGCACGGCAGTCCCACCAGGCACGCGGCCCTCGTTGACTGGCGGATCCGTGGGGCTTCCGGTGGGCTGGGAAGGAGCAGCAGTGAGGTCTGAAAAAGCCTGCGGGGGCTTCTGCCTCAGTCGTGCCGCAGCAGCTGGAGAACAGACCCCGCCCGCGAGACAGCCGTGCTTGACCGCTTGAGGGCAGTCCTCCCGGGCCCACCCTGCCACGGCCTGACCCTGACCCAGGGCGGCTCCACCTCTGTGCAGGGTCCACAGTGGACATGCCTGGGATCCCCCCATCAGCCTCCAAGACCGTCCCCACTGCACAGAGTTGGAAACTGAGGCTTTACGAAGGAACCACAAGGCCGAGCTGGGTGCCGGCTTGTGCCTGATCAGAACTCTGCCGCCCCCGCCAGACCCCACTTTCCGAGTCTCCGGCTCCATGCCCTGAGTCTGTGGCCGCCAGCCCACCTCTGTCGGGGGCGGGGGGGGGCTGAACTCCTCACTGCTGCACATCCCCAAGGGACGGAAGGGGTTGGTGACGAGCCTGCTCCCTCCCACGCTCTGACCAGGAATTCCTGGAGCCTCGGTCTCAGCCACAGACTTGAAATCACCATGAGACGCTTGTGCAGACTGGGAAACTGAGGCATAAGCGAGCAAGGTCTCCTGCTCACCTCACTCCCACCGCTGGAGCCCTAGGAGCCCTCTCCCCGACCCGGTGCAGGCGCAGGGACCGCAGGGTGCTCTGAGAATCCAGCCACCCCCCAGGGGCCCGCTGTGCCCATCAGCACGGCCGGCATGGGGGCCACACCGCTGCTCCCCCGTCCCCTGCACTGGGGCGGCCCGCACGGCAGAGCTGGAGTCCAAGCCACCAGGCCATCCCTGCCGTGGGCCTCACTGGGGCTCAGCGTCCAAGCCTGTGCGGAGAGGGAGAAGGGGCAGCCAGGGAGCCTGCGTCCCAACCCTCCCCTGCTTGGGCCTTTTATGTGCTAATCTCCTCTCCCGGAGGCCCCCTTGTCCCACCTCACACACAGGGACCCAGGGGACCACAGCAGGGAGATCTAAGGGCTCCTGGCACTCTAGCCTGAGGCAGTGACGGTATGGGGGGGCTTCCTGTTCCTCTCAGCTAACCGGCTTGGGGGGGGAGGCTCCCCAAGGAAGGGGTGCAGGCTGCATGACAGGGGGAGCTCCAGGGCAAAGGCTGGGAAGTAGGGCTGAGGGGCAGAGGTGTCGGGTGGGGGCAGCCGCTGCTACGACCAAGAGGTTGGAGGGGACAGTGGCCAAATGCTAGGGGCTCTGGAGGGAGGATCTTGGACTTGCTCGGGTCACAAGGGACTGAAAGAGTTGGGGCTGGAGGGTCCAACCCAGAGCACATCTGAGCTGGGAGGGGGCGTCCTTCACGGGGCACTGAGGCTAGGAGAGGGGTCAGAACTAGCCCCCGGGGCCCAGAACACCCAGCTTGTGTCCCCACACCACCCTGTACCACGTTCTTCTTCGTTTTTAAGATTTTATTTATTGATTGGGCAGACAGAGGTCACAAGTAGGCAGAGAGGCAGGCAGAGGGGAGGAAGCAGGCTCCCCGCTGAGCCCCCCATGTAGGACTCCATCCCGGGACCCCGAGATCATGACCTGAGCCGAAGACAGAGGCTTCACCCACTGAGCCCCCCAGGCGCCCCCAGCCGGTACCTTCTTGGCAGCCAGATCTGCAGAAGGAAAGCTAAAGGGGCTGCTTGTGGGGGGCAGTGTGGGGAGCTTCCTGGAGGAGGGGGCGTGGGGTCAGGCAGCAGCGTTTTTCTGGAGACGGATTTCATGACGGGGGAACAGCTTGCACCAGCCCCGCTTGCCACAGACCGGCCCAGAAGTCCTGGGGGGGCGGCGGGAGAGGGGGTCCCAGCGGCGCCGCTACCCAGCCGGCCCGGCGACCGCCCCAACCCCCAAGCAGGTGGGCGGGAGGCCAGGGCGAGCCCGGACCCCAGGGCGCCCGCGGTGGCCTGGGGGTGGGGGGTGGGCACGTGGGCTCGAGCCCTGGAACTTCTCCCCGCGCCCCCGGCGCCCCCCCCCCCACCCGCCCCCCCGCACTGACCCGGCCCCCCTCCGGCCCCCCCCCTCCCCCGACCGGCCCCGGCGCGCGGACCGCGGGGCCGCAGGTTCCACGCGGGCGCGGCGGACGACGGCGGCGGCTACACGGTGGAGGTTGGCATCAACGACTACCTGGACATCTACTGCCCGCACTACGGGGCGCCGCTGCCGCCGGCCGAGCGCATGGAGCGCTACGTGCTGTACATGGTCAACGGCGAGGGCCACGCGTCCTGCGACCACCGGCAGCGCGGCTTCAAGCGCTGGGAGTGCAACCGGCCGGCGGCGCCCGGGGGGCCGCTCAAGTTCTCCGAGAAGTTCCAGCTCTTCACGCCCTTCTCGCTGGGCTTCGAGTTCCGGCCGGGCCACGAGTACTACTACATCTGTGAGTGCGGGGCGGGCCGGGGCGGGGGGCGGGGGGGGGGCGGGGGCGGGGTCAGTGCGGATCAGTGCGGGGGGGCGCGTGGGGTCGCTACATCTGTGAGTGCGGGGCGGGCCGGGGGTGCGGGGGTGCGGGGGGGAGGGCCGGTCAGTGCGGGTCAGTGCGGATCAGTGCGGGGGGGCGCGTGGGGTCGCTACATCTGTGAGTGCGGGGCGGGCGGAGGGGCGGGGGCGGGGTCAGTGCGGATCAGTGTGGGGGGGCGCGTGGGGTCGCTACATTTGTGAGTGCGGGGCGGGCCGGGGGTGCGGGGGTGCGGGGGGGAGGGCCGGTCAGTGCGGATCGGTGCGGGGGGGCGCGTGGGGTCGCTACATCTGTGAGTGCGGGGCGGGCCGGGGCGGGGTGCGGGGGGCGGGCCGGGGGTGCGGGGGTGCGGGGGGTGGAGGGCCGGTCAGTGCGGATCTGTGCGGGGGGGGTGGCGCGTGGGGTCGCTACATCTGTGAGGGCGGGGGCGGGGCGGCCGGCGGGGGGAGGGGTCAGTGCGGATCAGTGCGGGGGGGGGGGGGGGGGTGCGGGGAGGGGTGGCGCGTGGGGTCGCTACATCTGTGAGCGCGCAGGGGTGGGGGGGTGGGGTGCTGAGTCAGTGCGGGGGGGGGGGGGAGGGGTGGAGGGCGTGGAGCTTGTGCGCGGGTGCTGGAGGCAGAGGCCCGTCCCAGGGGATGGGGTCTGGGGGGACTGTCCTCTTGGGCCCCTCCTCCCACCCTGGCCTTAGTCTCCGCGGGCTCAAGCTCTTGAATGGTATCCTTCCAGCAAGCCCCAGAGGCCTGTCAAGGGTCCCCATTTTGCAGATGGGGAAACTGAGGCTCAGAGGGGCCGTGAAAGTCCAAATCCACAGCTTCCCTTCTGGGACCTCAGTCTCTGGACCAGGCCACCATGGGCTTGTCCAATACTGAGACCAGGGGTGCTCCCTGCCATTGCAGTGAGGGACAGGGGCACAGGGAATCTGGTGGGGCAGGGAAGCATGGTCAAAGCCAGTGAGAGGACAGAGCCTGTGTTCTGCCCCACCGCCTGGCTTGGGCAGGTATTGCCCAGGTGCTCCCCCCCCCCAGTCTCCCATCTGGCCCACCTGGCCAAGATTCCCCAAGGACCTTGGAAGCTGCTTTTCAAGGCTTGGGACCCTCAGGCACGCACAGCCCCACACTGGGGCAGAGGGTGGGCTGCCCTGGCTCTGCTGCCCATGGGGGGCGTTCCAGGGGGCCTCTGTGTGCTTCCCCATAAAGTCCGGGTGGTGGGGTCTGGGGAGGCGTGAACACAGCAGAGCTGAGCCCGGGTTTGGGTCCAGTTTGTGCTGTGCTCTTCTCCACGGACCTTAGCCAGGATCCTGGGGTCTGGGCGTCACGCCCCACCAACATGGGAGCCTCTGGGTGCCCACCTTGTCACCCGGCCTCTGGGCAGGCACTGAAGCACCAAGGTGCCGTGGGGGTCCCCACTGCTCAGCATCTTGGGGCCTCTGGGGAGCCAGGAGGGGAGCGGGCTCTGCCCCCAGGCCGTGGGGAGAGGCCGCCCCTCGCCGCCCTGGTTCCCGCTGCGTCAAATTAAACTGTACAAGCCTCATTCCTCCTTTCTGCTCTATTTGGATTTTTTCCTTTTAATTCAAGGAAAAAGCGGGTGGAGGAAGGGGGAAGAAGGTGTTTAAACTAACCCTCATAATATAAGAAAAATTACATTTTTCTTTCCAGGACGGGAGTTTCCTAAAGATAATTATTGTAATTATTCGTTCTATCTCTAAGACGAATGTTATTTTTATTACGTGCTTTTTTATCTTCATCTCCCAGCACAAGGGGCTTCTGGGGGGAGGGCGGAGGAGGCAGCCCCCAGGGGGACAGGCGGCGGGCCTGGCTGTCCGTGTGCGCGAACAGACTTCCCATGTGTGAATCCCACCGGCCCTCACTGGCCTCTGGGCCTCCTTCCCCCTCCCTGTCCTGGGCCCCAAGTCCCCCTCCGTGGGGACTCTGCTGAGGCCAGGTGCTACCCCCGTCCCCCGCGGAGTACTCTGGCGTGGGCCAAGAAGCAGGGAGCAAAAATGGCAGGAGGCCCGACCATGCGTCTGCCTCCGCGTGAGCTCCAGCAGCGTGGGTCCCTCGCGGGGGGACGTGGGAGTGCAGCCTCTGTCCCAGGGGTCACCGGCTTCTGTTGGCTCCCAGATGGAGGCCATCATTTCCAAAGCACGTACTGTGTGACAGATGAGGCCCAGGTAGGGGGTGACTTGCCCACAGGCGCCAGAGAACAGGTATCTGATCCCAGATCAATCATTTGGTTATACTGATTTTTTTTGCTGACCCATTCAAAACAAACGCTTTTTTGTTCATCACCTTTGAACCTTTCCCTGTGCTGCCGTGGGGGGAGATGGAACCAGACAGACACCTCCATTCTCTGGGGTCCGGCTTCAGTAAACGGAGGGGCAGGGGGGTACACAGGAGGACTTCTGGGAAATAGAGGGCGTCGTGTCTGGGGCTTTGATGTATGGTCAGGAGTTTTATGGGGGGCGCCTCCCGCAGCCTTGGGGGGGTGTTGAGCTGCCAGTGTGGGAAACGAGACGTGGCCCCGGAGGTCCCCTGCTCCACCAGTCCCCGGCCCCCTCTCTTCCAGCTGCCACGCCTCCCAATGCTGTGGACCGGCCCTGCCTGAGGCTGAAGGTTTATGTCCGGCCGACTAGTAAGTCCTCAGGGCACCGTGCACGGTTCAGTCCCCCACCCTTGTGTCCCGAACCCACAGAACCCGCTCTGTGGTCAGCAGGGCCAGAGGGCTCGGAGCACAGCCCTGGGAGTCCCGTGACCTCAGCGATGGCTGCACCAGCCCTTGCCCAAGCCTCAGTTTCCCCATCTGTAAATGAGGACAGCGTTTCAGACCCTCAGGAGTACAGGTCAGGACCTGGCCCTGTGCTGAGGCCAAGAGCCCTGTTCCCCCAAGAGTGAGCATCAGCGGAGTTTCCTGAGATAGACCTACAGGGCCCATGTCCTGGACTCTTGAACCATCAGAGCCACATCCAAAGAGGAGGGGGTCTCCACAGTCCCTCGTGATGTCCCCCAGGTACCGGACACACATGGTTTGGCACCTGTTGTTTGCTGTGCTTTGCCCAGTGAAGACGGTCAGAAGCGCCCCAGCGGGGGTGGGGGGGCGGGCACAGCTGAGGCTGATCAGCCCTGGTGTGGGGGTGCAGCTGGTTAGGGAGGGGGCAGGGGGCGGGGCCTCCTGATGACCGTTCTGCCTCCGTGTCCCTCCAGATGAGACCCTGTACGAGGCCCCTGAGCCCATCTTCACCAGCAACAACTCCTGCAGCGGCTTGGGGAGCTGCCGGCTCGTCCTTGGCGCCGTGCCCGTGCTGTGGACCCTCCTGGGCTCCTAGTCCCGGCCCGCCTGGACGGCCCGGCCTAGAGACCAGAGACAGACTCCGATTCTCCCACGACTGGTGCTGCCCCTGCCAGGCTGGGGGCTGTCCGCCGCCCCACGACCAGCCCCGGGGGTGTGTGGCTAAAGACCCCGAGGCCTGAGAGGCCCGGTAGCTGGCCGGCGCCTGGACAGGCGGGCTCTTCTAGAGTCCCGGAGAAGCCAAGAAGCTCTCAGCAGTGCTTTTCTTTTATGGTGGAATCCGAAAGACTTGAGTTTTTAATTTAATTTATTCCTTGCTGTTGCCGGTGACTTTGGGAAGGAAACAGTGCATGGGGGTTGGGGTGGTCCCTAGTCCCCTGGGGCACAGGTCTGGAGACCCCTGGTCTGGTCACTCCATCTGTTGGGTCTGGGCTGGAGCCCACCCTGGACCACCCGCGAGCCCTGGAACAGGCCGGTCTGAGACCGTAGGGGTGAGTGGCGACCGCCGGCAGGTCCTGGTCCAGGAACCAGACCCGCCTCAGAGCCCGTCCCCTGCCCCACCCTCGCTCCTGGTGACCCCTGCCCAGAGTGGAAATCTGGGCTGTGCCACTGGGGGCCTCTTCAGAGTCACAGCCTCCGAGGCTTAGAACCGCTTGGGCCCCCTCCCCCCGCAGCCTCACCGAGCGCCCCCCCAGGCCGAGAAGACGGACCTTTCTGTAAATAGACCCGGCAACTCTACTGTGACTTATTTCTACTGTGTTCCTAAGGACGGCCTGGAGAGTTTCTTCTTCTCTTACCCCTTCCTGGGAGGGGGCACTTCTGTTTGGCCAGGGGTGGGGGGACCTTTTAGAGTAGAAGCCGCCCTCGCAGTAAGCTGGATTGTCGGAGCCCCTCCCCCGGCGCTAGGAACTACGTTTATAAGAGAAAACAGGACAACGCAGAATGCGGGGGCCACACTCAGAAAGAGCCTCGGGACCCTTTCAGGAAGCAGACGGCATTTATACGGATTTCATATTTCTACCCGCCTTTCCTGCTCTGTGTTTTCTATATATTATACGTACCTACACAGCGCGGCCCCGGGACGCCACCGGCTTCTGCGGGCGGCGCGGCTCCGCCGGGAGCTGGCGGCGCAGGCTTCCCCTTCCGATACGATCAACTTTGGATTCTGTATTTTTTTATAATAAAACGAGCATAAACCTCAAGGGTGTGCCTGTGTGTTTGGGGCCACTGACCCTGACTGGGGGGGCAGGAGGGGCACAGTGTAGGGTCGCGTCTGGCGTGGGCCGGGGAGGGGTGTCTTCGAGGAATGTCTGGGGCCCGTCAAAGCCGGGTCTCGGGGGTCTTGGGGGCCAGGTGCTGGGATGAGCCTCCACGGCGGCTGTCCTTCATTGTCCCCCAGGAGCCTCAGTCACCCCCACCGCGGAGAAATGGGAACGAGCCCCCTCGCACCCCACCCCAGCCCCGCCTCGGGGCAGCTGGGAGGAGGAGGAAGAGACCCGGCGGCCGCAGGGGCACAGGGGAGCCGCGACCCCAGGGCTGGTCAAGGCCTCCGGCTCCCTGCTCCATGCCGGGGGTGGGGGGTTGGCGAACCCCGATTTCATCTCGGCTCCTTTAGAATCCAACCACCTTCTCTGACCTCTATGTCACCAAGCTCTGCTGCTTTGTGACTCAGTTTCCCTAACTGCCCAGGCCAAGGTAGGGGTCGGTCTGTTGCCTCTCAATCCCTTTCTGGCTTTGCAAAAGGCAGGTGTCGGGAGCTGTGGGGTCCCAATGGCCTTCACCCCAGCCTCGCCCCAGCAGGGCCAACGGGGCAGGGATCGTCTCAGAGGCTTGTCCCCTTGGGGCCACCCGCTAGGACTGCAGCCTCCTGGGCACAATTAGCAGGGAGGGAAGGCTCTCAGCTAATTAATTCAGCCGAGCTGAGCCCAGCGACAGGGCCTGCCTCTTAATGAACCCACTGAGCCGCACAAAGACCCCTGTGTGCGCCCCACCTGCCGTGCCCAGTGTTGCGGGGTGGCCGAGGGACACCTGTGCTGAGCACCGTGGAGGGAGACCCTAAGGACCCCCCAATCCATGGTGAGGACCCGGAGGCTCAGAGAGGAAGGAGGCTTCCCCTTGCCGCAGGGGAGGGGGCCCGAGGGACACGGCGCGGGGACCGTGGTGGGACCCCAACACTGACTTTAATTTTCTTACTAAAAAAAGTTGTTGAGTTATAACTGCGTACCACACTGTCCGTCCACGTAAACGTTAGCACATCCACAAGTTGTGCAGCCGGCCCTTCCTCTGATCCAGAATTCTCTCTGCCCCCAAGGGCAACCCCCTCCCCATCATCTGTCAGATCCCAGGCCCCGACCCCCCTGAGCCCCCTTCCTGTCCGTGGAGGAGCCTGGTCGGGACGTGTCACATGCGTGGACTCACACCCCGTGGGGCCTCCTGTGTCTGGTCCCCTCCCCGCGCATCATGGGCTCGGGGACCGGCCCCGGGCAGTGCATGGGGGCCTCGCTGGACATTTAAGGTGTGTCTAGCTAGCTAGTATAAGGATTTTTTTTAAAGATTTTATTCATTTATTTCACAGACAGAGATCACAAGGGGACAGAGGAGCAGGCAGAGAGAGAGGGCCAGGGATGCAGACTCCCCGCTGAGCAGGGCGCTCCATGCGGGGCTCCATCCCAGGACCCTGACCTGAGTTGAAGGTAGACTCCCAACCGACTGAGCCACCAGGCACTCCTTTAAGACAAAGCTTTAACAGAAAAGGAAACGTCAGGTGGATAAGTACAAAAATAGCTTTGTTCCCACCTCAGGGTCTTGGCATAGGCTCTTCCCGCTGCCTGGTCTACGGTTCCCATGGGTCACTGCTTGGCTGTCTGCCCTGGACCCTTCGGACTAGGTCAGATGTCCTCTCTCAGCCTCCCTGGCCACCGGGCCACTCAGCCCACCCGCCTCGAGTGGAATCTCATTCTTGTCTGCTCTCCTCTGCAGGCTGGGAGCCCCCGGGGGAGCAGGGCCAGGCCTGCCTGGTCAGCCCCGGGACCCAGAGCCCACAGCGGGGACACGCCCCTTGGACCTGTCACTGGCTGCGTGCAGAGTCGTGTTCGCGCATGTGCAGAGGAGCCCCAAAGCCACGCTACCCCCGCCACACCCCTGTATGGCCTGGGGCTTGCATGCAGGGCCCGGGTCTGTCAGGAACCACCCCGTCCATCGCCAGCCACAGACCCCTGCCTTGGGGACCACAGTCACCACGCGGGGTGGCCGCTCCCTCCCGAGGCTGCACTGAGCACAGTGAGGCCCCCGGGGACCACACCCCAGCCTCAGCCATCAGTATGCAGGTCCGATGCGAACCAGCTCCAAGGCTGGTTTGTGTTGCCTCAGTGCCCCGCTACGGGGAGGGGGTCCTGGGCGGAGCTGGTCAGGTCTGCAGCCGTCTTGGCTTAGGAGCGGGGTCAGGCCTCTGTCCCTAGACGCAGCCCCCACGGCCCCTCTCCGTCTCCACTGGAGAAAGAGCCCCAAGGCCCAGCATCCCTCACCCTCAGGGCTGTCGGGGACCACGCTGACTTCGGCGGTCCTCTGGAGTCCCTCGATTACAGTCCCACAGCCAGAAGCCCCCACCGCCCCCGCTTTCCACAGCAAGTAAAGGCCACGGGGCCATCGCAGGTCTCAGCCCTGCACCTCCCTGTCTCTCTGGTCACTGCCACGTCGTCAGGGCCTAGAGCACACCAAGTACACAGTAGGCGCTCCATAAATGCTGTGAACGGGGCAACGGAGCATGGAAGCTGCGGAACCAGAAAGGAGAGAACGTGACAGATGAGTCGCTCCCAACCAGGTCAGCGCCCTGAGCGGGCACTTCGGGCACCTCTCCTGTATGCGGTCAGTCTGGGCCCTTCCCTCCTCTGCGGGCCCAATACTGGGGGCACTTAGGGACCATGGAAGGAGGCCACAGTATTGGGGCCCCCAGTCCAGGATGCAGGTGGCCAGGAGGCCACAGATGGACAATTAAAAAGCAAGTTCACAGCCCAGGAGCCCCCAAGGAACCATAAATCAGAGCAAGATGACACGCAAGCCGGAAATGAGGTGTCCGCAGCTGGGCTGGTGCGGCCAGCGGGGCGGACTGTCCCCTCCTGGTCCCCCTCCCCAGCGGCTGGTGGGGTGTGGCCAGGGGGAGGGGCCTGCATGCCCCGCCTACGGCAGGTGGCCTACACCAGCCACCAGACTGAAGGGCCAGCCCGGCCAGTTGTGGCCCAGTCTCTATGGAGGCCATGGGTGGGGGGGAGCTCAGGGGTGCGCGGGGGAGCTGGGGGAGCCGTGGGAGGCTCTGGGGCAGGACTAGAAGCCAAGGAGGAGCGGACTGGGGTGAGGAGCACCAGGACCTGGGTGGCCTCCAGGGAGCGCAGCTCGGAGCCTCCCTCCCTGTGGAGTCACCTGGCCGAGCAGAGCCCCTGCCTGTGGCTCCCGTGGGCCCTCTGCACACTTACAGGAACACAGGGCTTGCCTGCTCAGTGGTGGAGACCCCAACGTTTGGGGTGAGCCCCCTCCCCCTGAGGCCAGAGATTGGGAGAAACTCTGGTGGGGGGTTGCCACTTCCCTGCTAGCCCCTTACCCCACCAGATCCAGAAACGGAGGTGCAGAGGCCCAGGGCCGTGGGTCCAGGTGCCCTCATGGACAGTGCAGTCTGGGGGGACACTGGGTGCCGCGGGAGGCTCCTCTCCTAGTGGGTGAGGATAGAGGCCCCATCAGGCCCCACTTGTGCTTGGGATGCGTCCAGGGTGAGCCCCAGGCCTCTGTGGGATCAGGGTTCGGATCTGCCCAGGTCCCCCTAGGGCAGCCCAGGGAATGGACAAGGTCCCGTACCCGGCCGCCCCAGCAGTCAGGAAACATTTGTTCGGCCCTGCTGGAGACTCCTGTTGGGGTTGGACCCTACTGGGGACCCGTGGGGCTGCCCTCTCCCTGAAACTCTGATGTACGCTTGGGTTTGGGAGCCCTGGAGGTCTGTGGGTTCGAGTCTGTGGGTTCGAGTCCAGACCCCCACCCTAGGCGGGGTGGCCTTTCGCTCCGGGCCCGGGGGCGCTGGCCTGACTCCCAGTGTGGGCGTGGGAGAAGCTTCCCAGACGGACAGACGCACCAGAGCCATTTCCCAGGATGCTCCACCCTCTGCCCCCTCCAGCGCCCGCCCCCAGAGCGCACGGACGGAGGATGGGGGGCGGGGCGAGGCGCCCCGTGGACGGCGCTTCCCGAGCCCCCGCCCCCCACCGCCGCCACGACGCCTTCCCGGGATCCCGCGATCGCCGGAACCATCGGTTACCGAGCCCTCGAGGGCGGCCCGGCCAGATGAGAGGGAAACCGAGGCCTGGGTCAGGCGCCCCGCCCCCCGCCGCGAGAGCGGTCCTGGGGGAGGAAGAGGAGGCCAGAGGCCCGGTTCCCGCCCCGCCGCCGCCCTCGCACCAGTCCGCGGGCTCGAAGGGCTTAAAGCCAATTGCGGCCACCGGGAGCCAGGCCAGAGCCCGGGAAAGGCCGCGACCCCCACCCCTCTCCGGCTCCAGCCCAGGCCCCGCCCCTCCCCGAGGCCCCGCCCGCCCCCCCCCCGCCCGCTCTGCACCCCGTTCCCGGGGAGGACTCGGTTTCCCCCCTTGTGTGATGTGCTGCATCTGCACGCGGACCAAACCCACCCGAGACCCATTTTACAGGTGGCAAAGCCGAGGCCAGAACGGGGTGGGGGGCGCTTCCAGCCCCAGGCCCCCCAGCTGGCAGCCCGCTGTCGGTGCCTGAGCGGGGGACCCCCTTTAGCAGGGATGGGGGGATGGGGGAGGGCCTGATTGTGCTTCCTCCAGCCAGTGGGGAGGGCCTCCCACCCCACAGCCCCGGTAAGCGCAACACACCGGAGTCTGGAATCCGGTTCCCCCTAAGGTCGATTCATTGAGGGCCTGTTGAGGGGCGGGGAAGGGGCGCCTGAACAGGCAACAAGAGCTGGGGTTCCTGGGCCCGGAGCAGCCAGAATGAGAGCCTGATATTTTCCTGCCGTGGGGGGAACCCCCAGAGGGGCTCTCTGCGGGGCCTGCCTGGGAATGCCCACCAGCCGGCTCTGGCTCTGCGCCTTTACCTGGCCCGCCCCTGCCAGGCGCCAGAGTTATGGTTCCCAGTATCTGGGCTCCCCTCCGTGGCCTGAGTGTTCAGGAGTCCTCATGGCCCCGGGCAATGCTGGCCTCACTCCTCACGCCCACCCCCACTCTCCACTTCCAGTTGGCACTGTGGCCAGGAGCGGAAACTGAGGCACAGAGCAGTCCCTCGCTGCCGGTGGCGGAGGGCACAGCTCCAGGCGTCAGGCAGGTCTGGGTTCCGGCGCAGCACCCAGTTTGCTCTCCTGGAAAATGGGGCTGTGGTGGCCCAGAGTGGGGCCTCGGAGCCCGGGTTCTCGATGAGCTGGAGAAGTGTCCGCACAAGACCAAGGCCTTTGGTTCCCCTCCCTGTGGCCCCAGTGGCTGGCACAGTCGGTGCCCCTTGCCGAAAGTGTGTGGAATGACCAGGTTAGTGTGTGTTGTGCATGGACTCCAAATCAAGTGCTCTTTGTCACCAACCGGGCGAGGCTGGGGTGCTGGCCTCATTCTCCGTTATTCTCTCCTTAGGGAGTGCCCATATGGGGGCCTCTGGTGGGGAACGGCCTCTCTCAGATGACGGGGACAGTGGGACACTGCGGGAGTCGCTCTGCTGGCTGGCAGATCTTTAAATTAAAATACATATATCCACCACGTAAATAACCCGGGCCGCATCCTGGGGACAAGCGGAATTAAGTCGCCCGGTTGGGGACCCGGCAGCGATGGCAGGGGTGGATGGAGGGGTGGGGACCCGTCACTGGCTCTCTGTTGTCACTCCCTGACCCCTGTAGCCTGCTGGACACTAGGGGAGGCACGCGGGATCAGGTTGTGAGAGAGGGGTCTGACACCCACATTCTTGAGTGCAGAGTAGGAGCCCAGGGGTCCGTAGGCCCCGGGCTGGGGAAGGCCAGCTCCTCAGCTGGGGGGGGTGGTCCCTGCACAAGCCACGTGCCCTTATTGGAACCCAGGACACTGTGTGCCCGGGTAGGGTGGGCTGGGGTGGTGGTCCTGGGGCCGGGCACGGGACAGACAGTTCTGAGTCCTGGCCTGGCCCCTCGTGGGCTGGGGTCAGCCTTGCAGTGTCCCCTCCCCCTCGTCTGCCGGATGCCAGGGAGACCCCACTCGAGCACGTGGGAGGCCCCGGAGGCCCGCCGGAGGCTGCGCGGTGCTCCCAGGCCCCCGCCCTGCTCCAGAGCCTGGCCCGCAGGCAGAGGGGTCGGAAGGGAGTTTTCAATTAAGGAGCGACTAATCACCGGGCGGCGAGGCTCCGTAAAGCTATTATGAAAAGCCTCTCCACGTCTGTAAAACCAGCCTCTGACAATCCAGGGATTAGGCCACCAGGAGGGGAAACCGAGGCGGGGCCGGCGTCTGGATTAACAGGGGACACGGTCTCTTGAGGGCTGCGGGGAGCAGTGCCCGGGACTTGAGGCAGAGGGAGGTCTTCTCTGGCAGCCGCCGGCGCCCATTTTATACCGTTTTATACCGGGGGGAAACAGGCCAGGATAGGCCCAGACCCAGCACACCTGCTGGGGCCCCTCCAAAGGTGGCCTTGATGGGGTGAAAGACCGCGGCCCACAGAAGAGGGGCTTTGACCGGCCCAAAGGGCTGGTGAGCCCCCGCCCTGGCCTAAGGATCCCAGGGCTCGGATTTCAGGGTCCCTGGACCGGGCTGAAGTCACCGTGGACAGGCCCACACTTCGCTCAGCCGTCTGGGAGCTTGGGAGGAGGCCCGGCTGCGTGGCCAGGCAGAGGATCGCGCAGAGGAGCCTGGGGCCGTGGGGGTTGCGGCAGAGAGGGGGGTCTGTCTCTCCTGAGGGCGGCAGGGAGCCCTGGCAGGCTTTAGCCCCAGTGGCCTTGACCCCCCTCCCAGGATCTACGGTGGGAACGCTGCCCCAGGTCCCTAGGGCCTCAGCTTCCCCAGCTCAGCCCCCACAGGCCCCCTGTCCTATCCCACACTCAGGATCTCTGAGTCCATCCCCCCGGGATGCCAGCCCTCACCTACGGAGACCCTTCCAGGCACCCAGGGGTGAGGGGCAGAGGGCCAGGTGAGACTGCGCGGTCCACCCAGCAGGGCTCGGGTCCGGTGGACGGTCAGACCCAGCCACTTCTGGGGCCTTCCCGGGCCCCTGGTCTGGCTCTGGTCCAGCCGCCTGTGTGGACCTGCTGTCCAGGGGCTGGGGAATGAACAGGAGGTGAGTGATTCCTGGGCCCGGGCCCCTGAGTCCCTCCAGGGTCCCGGTGAGGTTGTGTGGAGGTGGGGAGGTGTCCCAGCAAGGCCGACCCAGGGTCTGGGCCCCCCTGGGCTGCCCCCGCCTCACTGTGTGCTGTGAGGGGCTGTGTGTGCCCCTCCATGGTCACCACTGGGGACGGCTTGAAGCTCTTCCCAGCAGCTGGGGGGAAATGTTGGGGGGGCTCCAGCCCCCTCCCCCCGCCATCAGTCAGGCCTGCAGGTCCCTTCAAGTCGTCACGGCCCAGCAGTGGTGGGGGAGGGGTTATCTAGCCTGTCCAGGATGGACTCAAGTGGAACCGCGGCTGATGAGCGGAACGCACCCCTGTGGGCCCAGCCCGCTCTCCTTTGTCTGCCGCCCGCCCC
Source organism: Mustela erminea (assembly GCF_009829155.1). Lineage (NCBI taxonomy): Eukaryota > Metazoa > Chordata > Mammalia > Carnivora > Mustelidae > Mustela > Mustela erminea. The sequence goes on from NC_045614.1 coordinate 718,836, forward strand.
CCCCCTCGCCCCCTCCCACCGCTGAGCCGCGGGCCCCCTGCCAGCCACAGCCTCACGGAACCCCGGGGGACCCTGAGCACAGGGGCCTCCTGGGCAGCGGCCCGGCTGAGCCCCTTTCCTGGGCTCAGTGTCCCTGTCTGCGGCATGGGTGCGTCTACCGAGCATCAGTGGGGGCCGCGAGGGCAGAGGCGGCCAGGGGTGTGGAGGCCCTCCCAGGACTTTCCCAGGGGCGCTTGGCCACCCGTCCCCCAGGCCCTCCCCCGCGCCTGTGTCCGGGAAATCAGAGGTGGCAGAGAGAACGGATCCGCTTGCGGCCTGAAAGGAGCCGAGGGAGATGCCGTTGACCCCCGACCCTGGCCCCCTAATCCTCGGCTGAGGCCCGTACGGGGGGGGGGCCCTGACAGCCCGGTCAGGGTGTGACCCCCGACCCCATCGCCAAGGGGGGCTTCCGGGTCAGGGAACACAGGCCTCAGGGGAACACAGCTGCCCTGTTGGCCACGTGTCTGGTCACCACCCGAGGAGGCCCGCAGGAGAAACTGAGGGAAGGCGGGTCCTGCTACCTCTAGGCTGGGCAGCCGTGGGCCAGCAGCTGCCCTCTCTGAGCCTCAAAACAGGAAGTTCCTAGGAAGTGTGGCCTCACTGGGACGGTACCTGGTTTCTGTGCCTCGGTGGGACCTTCTGTGATAGGGGGTGGCTATGGGGGTCTATGGCCTAGAGGCCCCCTAAGAAGGCCCCAGGAAACCCTCCCTGCTCTAGATTCCTCGGTAGCTCCCACTGTCTTCAAGATTGTTTCCCCACCCGGACAAGGGCTGAAGCAATGCTGACAGCTTTGTCCCCCGAGCTGCATGGCCTGGGCTCATGTCTCCACTTGCCTTCCTTGGGCGAGCTCTGTCCTCTCTGCGGCTCCCCAGTGCACAGAAAGGATCCAGGAAGAGCCACGTTAACCATGCTGAGCCCAGCCAGAGCCAGGCATACATACAGTCGGCACTTAAAGATGCACGCGAGGGCAGAGCTGGGCTGTAGCTCTCTCTGTGTCCACCAGCCCCACAGGGCTGGCCGGAGAGGAGAGAGTTGGGCTGGTGCACGGTGTCGCCACAAGGGTGCTCCCGGGGCCGAGGGGCAAGCAGCGTATCGAGGGAGGGGGTGTCCTTGCTTCTGCCGCAACTCAGCCCCTCACCCTCCAGCTCCTGGGAGACCGTCGCTAGAAGCTTCCACTGAAGACTAAAGCATTCTCCCTCGCCGGCCGGAATGCATTCGCACGCTCGGGTGCTCCTGCGCTCCCCGGCGGCCACGCTTCGGTTCCACCCTGCTGAGCTGTTCCCCACAATCAATTTCAATTTGGCCTGGGCTCTGCCTCCGCAGCCCGACCCTCCTTGGGGCCTAGGGTTGGGGAGGGGGAGGCGGCGGTTTCCCCAGCCTACCCTACGACCTCCCGGAGCCCGTCTGCTGATGAGAGGGCTCCACTGCTGCTGCCCCTTTCCGGGCCTCGGTCTCCCCAAAATGACCTACTGAAGGTGGGGAAGGGCGGGTCTGGGGACGGCCCCGGTTTCCTCCAACCTCATGCATTTCAGGAGGGCCAGCTGTGCCCCCGATCCCGTGTTGAATGCCAGAGACACAGTGGGAACCAAAATGGACAAATTTGGATTCTTCAGGGTGAAAGCGCACGTGAGGCTCTCCGGGCCGGGAGAAGGGCGCGGGCGGAGGCCCCAGGCAGCAGGAGCGCGGCCGGAGGAGCCCAAGGAGGTCTGCGCGGCGGAAGCCAGGGAGGAGAGAGGAGCAGAGGGTGGACGGGGCTCGGCAGCCGTACAACCCAGGGATCCTGGACAGCCAACATTTATTGAGCACCTACTGCATACCCAACATTGACCTACGGGCTTGACTGGCCTCACCTCCCTGGAACCTCACCAAGACCCTGTAATCGCACCGTTTTATATGAAGAAACAGTGAGCCTGGCAAAGAGGTTGCTGGCCAGGGACACGGGGTCGGCGCTGGGGTTTGGAGTCCCACGGTCTGAAGTAGGACATTGGTGTGGACTGCCCCTGCCCCCACAGTAGACCCCTTAGCAGCGGTCCGCTGCCTGCACCCCTGTCCTCCCCCAGGGGCAGGTCCCGACTCCAGGCCTTTTTCCATTTCTCGGAGGTGGGGGAGGGACATAAGTGGGATCCCACGTCCCTGGAGTTTGACTGGAACTCACCAGCCCTTCTGTGTGACCTGGGGGGCACACCGGCCTGTCCCTCTGGGCCTCAGTTTCCCGGCCTTGTCAGGAGAGATGTGGGCAGCTCTTTTCTCTGACCAAGGCGAGCTGGGGGCAGGGACGAGGCACCGCAGTCATGGTCTGGCACCGCCGCCACCCTGCGCCCGGGGACACTTTTCCCTGCTGTGTGTCCTGGGAGCCCTCTGGGGGCCCGTCGCGGCTCCAGGCTCTGGCCGCCACTAGGTGGGACGAGGAGGCTGGTGGAGATGGCGCGACCCTGGGGGCTTGGGAGCGAGCCGCAGAGGCGGGGGAGAGGCAGGCCTGGGCGGGCTGGAGGGGGCCGCAAAGCTGCCAGGCTTGGGCCTGTGTCCTGCAGGCAGCGGCCATAAGGAATGCGACAGAGCTGTCTGGGCTGGACGGCGGGGTGCGGGCACAGCGTCCAGGGCATGGCCAGGGCCCACCCTTGACTCCCGATCCCTGAGCCACCTGTGGCCGACAGGAGCCCGCCGGTCTGGCAGCGGGGGAAACCGAGGCTGGGTGCTCAGCCCGTGGGTGGGGGCTGCGAGCACGGTCCTGAGCGAGGGAAGGTGGAGGCCGGGTGGGCCTCCTCGGGGGCCTCAGGACGGGGGCCAGGGCTGTGCGTCGTGCGGGCCTCGTGGGCTCTCCTGAGGAGGCGATGCTTCAGCAGAAATGCGAGGTCTGCGACACGCCGGGCGGGGCGGGCGGTGTGCACGGAGAGACGGCTTCGCCAGTGCCCGGGGGCCCTGCACGTGCGGGAGCTGGAGTCCAGCTGTGGGGGGCCAGGCTGGCCTGTGTGGACGGTGGGGGGACTTGAGATTAATGTGGACGGCACTGGGGAGCCATGGTGGGTGAGGTGGGAGGGTGTTGCCGGCGACACGACTGTCTCACAGCGCCGGGGGGCTGCCTGGGGACAGGCTGCTTAGGCCGGAGTGGAGGCCAGGGAGGGGCAGGGAGAGGTTGGGGGGTGCGCAGGTGGGGCCTGGGCCGGGACCTCAGAGATGAGGACGGCTTGAGTGGGCGTCTTCAAGCCGCTCTCTGACTCCCAGAGCCTCGGGGTCAGACCCACCCCCAGCTGGAGCCCCAAGCCCGCTCCGGGACCCCCTGCCCCTGCCGGCCCCTCCCCTACCACCTGACCAGGGGCTTCTGGCTTAATTCTCTAGGTTTCCACGGGAGGCAGCTGAGCGCTCACCCCTTGCTGTGTGATGAGCACATCTGGGAAGGCCTTCTGCTATCGGCATGTCTGGGGTCCCTGTCGCTCTGGACCCGCAAGAACGACCCGCAGACGAGGTGAGTGGCAAACTTCTTTATTGGCAATCTTCTACATATCTTGATTCGGGAACCCCGCTCTTCAATTTTAGCCCCTTTTTATAATATCAGTAGCTAAAGATACCCAATCACCACATCACACGATTCACCTAACCACCAATCAGACGGACTACCTATGACCTTATCCGTGAACATGTGAGATGCTCGTGAGCACCTACGGGACTCCACAGGTTTCTATTGTTCTACAGATCCTGTGCCTTTCCCATGACTCCTGGTATTGATTGTGCGTCACCCATGAGCGCACCCACATTCCTTGGGTTAGACATTCACAGTCCTTCCTCCTCAGGCATATCCATCTACGTGACTCCTTGCTCCTGCTGCATGGCTCTCCACAGCTCCCCCTTTTTTATTATTTATATGGCAGGGATCGTGCCTGTCTTAGGTTGCCAATCCTCAACACACATGCTTACCCGTCATCGGGTACTCCCCCTAGCCGAGGAGCCCCTGTCTTAGGTTGCTATGGTGAGGGATTAGTCTTACCCGTCTTTGACTACCGATCCATCATACTGAGCCATATTTTTGGGGGGGGGAGGTGCTAGCCTCTAGAGCCATCATAGCTTATGCTGAAGCCTATCCCGCAGATACAATTTTAATGAGCGTCTGAGTCAGAACCATCAGGGTTCTAATGTCTGCCTAGCTTGAGGAGGGAGCCTGCATAGTCTGTTCAACCAATACCGGAGTCAAGGGATAGCCTGGTGGCGACTAAGGCCGTTCCTTGAGCTTGCCGCGATTGGCCAGCTGCTGGTTACGTACGATGGCTCTTAACTTGTAAACTTCTGCAAGTATTATTTTAGCCGCACAGGGCAAGAGGCACATGAAAAGAATGACTACTACTAGCACACCTATAATAGTTCCTACAACATACCATACATGCGTCAGGGAAGGAAAGTGAGAAAACAAAGAGCTTACAAAGTTTTCAGCAAGCTGAGCCATAGGCAGTTTGGCATGTGGGGCTTCTGCAATCGCCAGAATTTCTCGATGTAATTGTAATAAATCAAGAGAGACATTAGAATTTGATCACACCCCTTCAAGATGGCGTAACACTCGATCCCAAGAAGTTTCCGTAGCATTATAATGTTTAGGGGTAACACAGATCCAGTGGTAATCACTATGACACTGGATCTTAGTTCGTAACTTTAAACTTTGAATTTCGTCTCCCAGAAATCTCACAGCGTCATACAATGCATTCAATCTGACTTCGACCCTTTTATCTATATCCTCCTGTGTACCCAAGGCCAATGAAGTATTATGTGCTAAATGGTCCACAGTATCTGCAGCATGCACTGCTTGAGTTAGAGAGACAGATGCAGTAACGGTTGTAGCAATTATCGTTATAAGAGAGACTATTCCTAATATTAATAAGCCTAGCTCTCGTCTGGGCCGGCCAAGGGCAGCTTGCACCCGCTCCCATAATTCCAACCCAGGGTTGGAATACCAGGGCTTCGAGATATTTACAGGAAGCATGACAAATGGGGGTTGTTTAACCACTAGTACATTATCATCTATTGACACTCCTTGAATACAATTAGTTAAAGTACAATTTTGACATAGCAAATGATATGTAGCTTCATCCTTTCTGATAGTGAGATTCCCTACTATTAGCATAAAAGGTCTTGGCACACACGCTTGAGGATATCTTTTATCCCGCTCTTGGAGCTTTCTGTTCCATCGTACTGCTTTGCTAAAAGCGGCTAGGAGCTTCCACAGCTCTGTTTGCACTGGATATCCCCGCTGAGGAGCAAGTATGGGAGGCACTTTAGGCTTGTAAAATCGAGTAGGCACCCCGGGCCCCCAATCCAAAAGCGCAAACCCATCTTCAAGGGTATAGGCAGTAGCATTTCCTCCCACGCATAATTTCCAGGGGATGTCTATCCCCGTAGATATACCCAAACGGGCTGCGCATAAGGGGATATCCCGGGGAACTTTGCCCCTAGATGTTATGCGGCCATAACTTAACCCCGCTATAGTTACATCATCATATTGAACTTGAGTAAACACCTGTAAGCAGTGTGGTGGCCTACCCTTCGTGGTAAAACACATAGGGTACACATCAGAATATCCCCTATAAGAAATGCTTGCCTGCTGCGGCTGGAGATGCACTGAAGAGGGTGATCCTAACAGAGCAGTATCATTAACATAAACAGGAATAGGGCTCGTGTCCCAACCCATGGGTTGTAGCAAAGGCGGATCGGGGACGTATGCCCAATATACAGAACCTTGAACTGTCCCTTTGTGTACAAGTATAAGCATCCAAAACAAGTAAAAGTCCACTTGAGAAAAATATGCTCTATTCTGGAGTCTCAGAGGAGGAAGCTGACGTTGAACACTCTTGGATTCTGCCCAGCCCTGGACCAGTCCCACGTTCACAGGCATCGGCTGCCGAGTCATCATTATCATCATCAACGTCAGTAGCAGCATCTTCCACAGGTTCCACCGCGACCAGCCTGGTAAGGCGTTCTGGCACCCAGAGTGGAGCAGGCGCATCCTGCGGAAAAACACAAAGAGAACCTCGGTGCCATCGAAGCACCGGGTCAGGGCCCTTCCATAACCCTGTAAGCACATCTTTCCATTTCACCATCATCTGTTGTGTTCTCTGGGGGCCCCAATGGCGCTCCGCGGCCGAAACGCCGTCCTTGTCAATCGTGAGAAAATTTAAAATAAAGGTGACCAAATTGGTGAGGTCAGTGGGCGTATGATACTCCTCTCCAACTCCCCCTTTTTGTATTTTTTGCAAGGTAGTTTTAAAGGTCAGGTGAGTGCGCTCTACGACGCCCTGGCCTCGAGGGTTATAAGGAATGCCTGTAACATGTTGAATATTATAGCAGGCTAGGAAGTTGGAAAAGCTCGCAGAAGTGTAAGCAGGGGCATTATCCGTTTTTAATTGTTTAGGCACTCCCCAGCAGGCAAAACTGCGTAGGCAATGGGATATCACATTCTTGACATTTTCCCCGCGCAAAGGGGTGGCACTAACAACCCCCGAGCAGGTGTCCACACTCAAATGGACATACCTTTGCTGCCCGAAGCAAGGAACATGTGTTACATCCATTTGCCACAGATGGTTAGGCAACAGCCCTTTGGGATTCACTCCTTGAGAGGGTAATGGCAAGTGTGTTACACAGTTACCACAAGATTTTACTATGTCTCTTGCATCAGCTCTTGAAATATTAAAACGCATTTTCAATGTCTGAGCATTTACATGCCATTTTTTATGATAATGCCTAGCGTCCTCTAAAGCAGAACAGATATGAAATTGTGCGGCTGCATCAGCCATGCGATTTCCCTTCACCAAGGGTCCAGGGAGCGAACAAAGGCTTTAACTCGGATGTAGTAAGTTTTATATATGGACGAACCCAGTTAATGTCCCTTAAAAGCTTCTGAAAATCATTCAGAGTATGTAAATGATCCCGACGAAGCTGCACTAACCGAGGTTTTACTGTCCTAAGAGAAAGTTGTATGCCAAGATATTGTTGTAAGTTTCCGGCTTGAATTTTGTCGGGAGAAATAGTTAGGCCCCATCTTGTTAATTGCTTTTGCAAGAAAGTGAGGGCTATGGGTAGTGTTGCTTCTTTTGGCCCACAAATTAAGATATCATCCATATAATGATAGTAAAGCAGAGTTGGAAATGCCTTCCGAAATGGCTCTAAAGCTCTGTTTACATATAGCTGACACAAGGTGGGGCTGTTAGCCATTCCTTGAGGTAACACTTTTCATTCAAATCTTTGATCAGGCTTACTATGATTAATTGATGGCAAAGTAAAAGCAAACCGCTCAGTATCTGTAGGATGCAATGGAATGGAAAAGAAACAGTCCTGGATGTCAATAACAATGGAAGGCCAGTTTTTTGGCAATGCTGTAACAATTGGTAGCCCTAACTGAATAGGGCCCATAATTTGCATTTGTTTATTAATCTGACGGAGATCATGCAATAGCCGCCATTTACCTGATTTCTTTTTAATTACAAATATTGGAGTATTTCATGGGGATGTAGATTCTTGAATATGACCTGCCTTTAATTGCTCCATTACTAATTCCTTGGCCGCTTGTAGCTTTTCCTTAGTTAGCGGCCACTGAGGCACCCAACGCGGCTCCTGCTGTTTTCAAGGTATATGAATAGCCTCAGTGGCCGCTAGGAAAAACCTTGACCTCCCAAGGAGGGTAACTCAGGATTTCCTTGTCCTTTAACCCCTAAACCCTGACCTGGTCTATAGTCCATTTCCTTCATAATAGTTTGGGAAGCTTCGCTATATAACTTTTTAGTAGTTAGTCTTGCGTCCATTTGTTCTAACACATCACGCCCCCATAAGGAGACGGGAGTAGCACAAACATAGGGCTGAAAGATGCCCTTATGTTTCTCTTCATCTTCCCAATCTAAAGAAGCAGCACTAATATCAGGGCTAGTGGCTATACCTAAACCCCGAAGAGTTTGGTTAGCTTGAACCAAGGGCCAAGCCTTGGGCCAGTCCAGTTGGTTAAGAATACTTTTGTCTGCTCCGGTATCTAAAAGTCCCCAAAAGACCCTTCCTCTGATTTTCAACTTAAGCATGGGCCTTTCCCTCATGTCCATGGTTAGACATGCAAGAGGGGATCCTGTGGAACCAAAACCCCCTTTTCTCATCTTACCAGTGGATGGGTATTTCTCATGATTGCTTGGAAGAATTAAAAGCTGCGCAATTCTATCTCCTGGATTTATAATATTAATACCTCTGGGGGAGGATACGAGAATCTTAACTTCTCCATCAAAATCAGAATCGATAACACCCGGATGCACTTGAAGTCCTCGCAAAGCAGAAGAACTTCTACCAAGGAGGAGCCCTACAGTTCCCCGTGGAGGCCCCCCACCTAAATCAGATGGCACAGCTTGTACATCCATCTCAGGGGTTAAGACCAATCGGGTGGTGGCGCAGACGTCAAGTCCTGCGGCACCTGCTGTGGCTCTTCTGGGTCCCGTAGAGGTTGGCTCCCGTGGATAGAAGGTGGAAAAGCCCATCGTGGCTTGACAGGCAGGGACATTGCCACCCCGTACATTTGTTTTGGGCCCCGGGGGGCTCCCGTTTTTTGAATTTCCCCAATTATTAGACGGCAGAGGATTGCCTTCGATATCAGCTACAGAACGACACTCATGCGCCCAGTGATTTCCTTTCCGGCACCGAGGACAAAGGTGGGGTTTAGCATTGCCAGCTGAGCGAGTAAAGGAGACTTTCCCCCGCTGCAGGCAGTCTTTTTTTATATGGCCTTCCTGCCCACATTGAAAACATTTCCTGGGATGAACGCCTTTTTGTCCCTGCATAGCTTGCGCAAAAGCGGCAGCCATGACTTGTCCCTGTATCACTGGTCCCGTAATATCTCTGCATACTTTAATATATGCAGAGAGATCCTTAGATTTCCAGGGTCTGATAGCTTCTCGGCACCATTTATTAGCATTTTCATATGCTAATTGCTTAACCAGTGGCATTGCTGACTCTGCGTCCCCAAACATCCTTCCTGCCACTTGCATTAGCCTATCCACAAAGTCAGCATAGGGTTCATTTGGCCCCTGGACGACCCTAGAAAGTCGGCCTTGCAGATCACCAGCACCTCTCAAAGTTTTCCATGCTCTAATAGCCGCCGTGGCAATCTGCTGATATATAGCAGGAGGATAATTACTTTGTGCCTGAGCTCCAAGATACGGTCCAGTACCCAGTAGCATATCTATATCCCATTGAGGGTTCCCAGCAGCAGCGTTCCTGCGTGCTGTGTCCTGACAATTGTCTTGATTTTGAATCTTCCATTCTAAATATTGCCCCCCACTCAGAACTGCCCTGGCCAAGTTGGCCCAGTCTTTGGGAACCAAGAAGAGCGCCCCCAGCGACTCCACAAGGGACACTGTAAAAGCTGCTTGGGGCCCATATGCACTAACTGCTTCTTTGAGTTGCTTTACTAATTTAAAGTCTAATGGCTGACGATATCTGAACTGGTTTTGATCCTCCAGTACTAGGAAAAACCCTTTTTCTGGGCCGAGGACTTCCCTCCAGTTGGCTATAACACAATCGGAACAGTGGCACACCTTCACACAACCGGGCCGATGAGGCGGCGGCCATTCACACGGTGGGGCCGTTGGACTATTGGCCTGTTCTAATAAGTGGGCAGCATCAGACTTTTTTCCGCTAGGAGGCTTCAAGGCCACTCGCTCCTTAGTTCCTCCAGTTTGTTTTATGCCCGGAGGCTGTTTATTGGAGGGCTCCTCAGAACTATCGCTTTCCGCATCGGAGGTTCGCAAGGAGCCTCCAAGGGATTCTTCCTTTAACTGCTCCAGAATTTCCCCCCCCTGCTGTACCACCTGCTTTAGACGTTCTCGCGACGATTGTAAGCACACCTTCACCAAAGACCATACCGCAAGAGTTCCGGCAGTAACGGTAGTGCTACGCCGTAACTCTTCCCCAAGATGTTCCCATTGCGGTACAGTTAAGAGCCCTTCCTCTAGGAACCAAGGGGCAATCTCGCCGGCCTCTTTTAAGAAGGCACGAGCAGTCTTAGACTTTAAAGGAGTGCCATTGGCTTTCAAAATATCTCTCAATGGACCTTCCATTCTATGTCTGGCTAATTCGTTTCCCATTCTGGAAACCTTTTCCCCTCTGAGGAACCTAAAACTTTAGCACTTTAGGATCATCCCCAGAGAATTTCCCCCATCTAGAGACAGGAAATGGGCGCGCACTTTCCTTATCCTTGCTCTTACCCCAATCCTCGGCCCACGTCCAGAGTCGCGGCTCCCGGGTTTCGGCACCAGATGTCGCTCTGGACCCGCAAGAACGACCCGCAGACGAGGTGAGTGGCAAACTTCTTTATTGGCAATCTTCTACATATCTTGATTCGGGAACCCCGCTCTTCAATTTTAGCCCCTTTTTATAATGTCAGTAGCTAAAGATACCCAATCACCACATCACACGATTCACCTAACCACCAATCAGACGGACTACCTATGACCTTATCCGTGAGCATGTGAGATGCTCGTGAGCACCTACGGGACTCCACAGGTTTCTATTGTTCTACAGATCCTGTGCCTTTCCCATGACTCCTGGTATTGATTGTGCGTCACCCATGAGTGCACCCACATTCCTTGGGTTAAACATTCACAGTCCTTCCTCCTCAGGCATATCCATCTACGTGACTCCTTGCTCCTGCTGCATGGCTCTCCACAGGTCCCCCTTTGGGGTCATGAGCGCACATGGGGGGCACTTTCTGTCCCTGGGCCCCAGAAAGGCCGCATCACTCTAGACCCCATTCCCGTGCTCCTTGCGGGAAGAAGCCCTTAACCCCGTCTGCGCCACATGAGGTCACCATGGGGACAGAACAGGCATGGATTTCAGTCCAGGACTGGCTCTGACCTGAGGCTCTGGGAGGCAGGGGACAGCCCGGCGCTGGAGGGCCCAACACCGCTGAGCCGTCCTGGTTCTGTGTCCCCGGCTCCTTCCGTGTGAGCCAGTGCAGCAAGAGCCAGGCCCAGGCCCTCACCCCGCCCCGCGGGAGCACCTGTGCGCCTTGGCCCGCCCCTCCCCCTTGTTCCCGTGGAGGTGCCCACCTGCTCAGGATAAACCGATCTTGTCCCTGCCTTGGGGCCTTTGCACAGGCTGCAAAGCTTTGTCCAGCCTTGGCCAGCCAAGCCGAGGGCAGCACCCCCACCCCAACCAGCCACCCACCTGTGCCCAGGTGGGCCCTCCCACACCTGCCGATGCCCACTTTCAATGTCTCTTAGAAAGGGGTCAGGGACCACGCTTCCAGGCTGGTGCACGGTCCCTGGCTTCCGGAACGTCACGTCAACTACAAGACGCAAACAGGTTTACAAACCACGCGCGCACGCCGACGGAGGGGACGATCAGGCCTTACCCCGAGGAGCGGTGACTCGGGTCTCCTGAGCTGGGGGCAGTTCAGGTGGAGCTCGCCTGCTTAAAGCGAGCAGGTCGGTTGTTCTTAGCAAATGTGTGACCAACACCTCGGTGTAATTCCAGAACATTCCAATGCCCAAGAGAGCAGCCCCGTCTCCATCAGTTGTCCCCCCTCCCCCTCCCCGGCCCCCATGAGCCCCTTCCCGTCCGTGGAAGGGCCTGGTCTGGGCGTGTCACACGCGTGCACTCACACCCCGCGTGGCCTCCTGTGTCTGGTTCCCTCCCTGCGTGTCGTGGGCTCGGGGTCTGCCCCGGGGCAGCGCGTGGGGGCCGCGCCTGCTCGTGGCCCGGGGCCCTCCGGTGTGCGGCGGCTCCCAGTTTTTGTCTCTTCTTCACATTGGTCAGGGTCCTGTTGAGATGCAGGCGTGAACGCCGCTCACAGGCAGTGTTCTGGGTCTGAGCTGGGTCTGAGCCCACCTCCCTCTGGGCCAGCACCCCCGATTTGGGTCCCCTGGGATCCGGCTCCTCCCCACTCCCCGTCTGTCCCCCCCTGAGCCACACAGGGCCCACTGCCCTCATCCCAGGGACCGCCCCCAACTCCCTGCCTCTCAGGGCACCAAGGACTTTTCAACAACCAATATCAGACCATGACCGTCCCCTGCCTAAATCCTGCTGTGGCTCCCTGAGGCCCTCGATGTTAGTCCGAATTCCAGGGCGTGACCCGACATCCTGCTGGCCCCACGGCAGGGCGAGGGCATTCTCAGGAGGGTCCCAGCCCTTCCTTCCACCAGGGCGGGGACTGGCAGGAGCTCGGAGATGAGAAGTAGGATCGGCCCCATTCCCTGGGTGAGGGAGCTCCGGCTCGGCTCGGGGGCTCCTCTGGGGGAGTCATGTTCTCGGAGGCTCCAGTGAGTCATGTTGTCAACTCAGGAGCCACGTCCGGGGGACCCCTCGGTGCCCACACCCCACTGCGCGCTTGGCATTCCTGCCTGGGGGCTGAGAGCCCGTGAGGAGGCCCAGCCGGCCCTCCGCGGCCCTCCGACTGGCCGCGAGGTGGGGTGGCACGTTGTCAGGGACCCCCGAGACCCGCAGGAATGTCAGGAACCGGCCGAGAGTCCCCAGGGGCCCGGCCCAGCCTGCGTCGGGGGATAAAGGCCACCTCCTCCGCTCTGCTGTTGCCCCCCCCCCCAATCGGATCGGGACGTTTGAAGTCACTAGGAAGCGGGAGGCTCCCACGCAGAGAATATGAGGAGAAGGGCTTAGAGACGCCTTTGTGCGCCAGGCGGGCGGTGATGAAAGCACCATGAAATCCGTGATGTCACTGATGTCCCGCGACCATGACAGGGCCCTTTCCTGGAAGAAAAGGGGAAAATCCCCTGTTGCATGTGTGCTCGCCTGGCAGGGGGGCTCGAGATGAGGGACAGTTTTAGCAGAGGCCAGGGCAGGGACCCCTGCCCGTGGCTTGCCGCCGTCTACCCGCAGGCCTCTGGGGACGGGAGCCTCACGACCTTACAAGGCTCCCCGACAAGCCTTCCTTGCCTGTGGCACCGGGGGAAGGTGAAGATGTGCCTTACCCAGGAGTGGACTTCCAGAGCCGGGGAGGAAGGGGACACTGGGCAGGACGGTAGCTCACGTTACTAAACAGCTTTACGGAGGGCCACGTACCTTCTAGTTCGTTCACTTAAACCGTACAGTTCTTCCGTTCTAGCGCGTTCACAGAGGTATATATCCACCAACACTACCGACTCTGGAACACTTGCCTCTTCCCCAAAAGGAAACCCCGTCCCGTCAGCTGTCACCCCCCGGCCCCACCCCCGGCCCCCATGGGCCCCCTTCCGCTCTGTGGACGTGTTGCACGCGTGGACTCCCACCCCGTGGGGCCTTTTGTGTCTGGTTCCCTCCCTGAGCGTCGTGGGCTCGGGGTCCGTCCCCGGGGGAGCGCATGGGGCCTTTGCTCCAGCTCGTGGCCGGGGACGTTCCTGTGCGTGGGGGACACGAAGCATGTCCACGCCCCACTGGCGGGCAGCTGGGTGTGTCCCTGCTTGGCAGGTAGGAAGGGAGGCTGTTCCTGAGGACGCTGCCGTCTGCCCTTGTCTTCAGTGTTAAACCCTCATACAAGGTCAGGACCCGCCAAGGCCAAGGGCAAAGTGCGAGCCCATGCAGGGCTCCGGGGCGGTGCGGGGGCGGGGAGTGGGGAGAAGCCTCGCAGGCTCGGTGGTGAGGGCTGCTGGTCCCACTGCGGGGAGCTTGGGCCGCAGCCGCATCGCCACTGGCCAGAGCGTCTCCCCGGGCCCCCCGCGCCCCCCTTCCCGACCGCAGACAGGCCTGCTCCCTGCCTGCCGCAGACGGGTCGCTCCTCCGCTGGGCACGACAGGCAGGCCCGGCATGTGAAGAGGGCTGTGTCCAACCAGACCCGCAGGAAACCACTCCCCAGCCATGGTCCCCACCCATGGTCCCCACCTTGGGGACCTTCTCACCGTGCCAGTGCTGCAGGGGCTGTGCGGGGGCACGGGAGAGATGGCGGGCTGTGGGGCTGCGGCTCACGGGTGGCTCGAAGGCCCCTTGTCCACCGGCCCTGGGGGCGAGGCAAGTGGCAGGGGCAAGACCTCTCCCTGGAAACTGCCCTTCTCGGACTCTCCCCGGCCTGTAGTGACCCGTGTCCCTCCAATGGACACAGGAAGACGACGGTGGCACGGTGGGAGGGGGACGGACACAGACCCATGCGGAGGAGGCCGCCCAAGGGCTGGTACGAGGTCGCGGGGCCGGCAGCCTTAGTCCTGGCGCTTCTGGCCTCCCCGAACCCCAGTGTCCATGCTGACCGCGGTCTGCTCGGTGGCCTTCCAGGGTGACGTAAGCCCAGGTCAGGTTCCTAGGGCCCAGGGGCTGGTGCGTCCCACTGCTCCTGGCTTCCTAAAGCCCTGGGGCAGCCCCGTTGGGAAACACACGCTGTGTACGTGTGCGGCCGCAGGGACTTGGGAAGGGGGTCAGGCCCCCAGGGGGTCTACCCCAGCTGAGCGCCCAGGGACCCCAGGAGGGGAACCTGAGGCACTGTCGTCAGGGTGGGAACTGTGGGGGCCGATGAGAGCCAAGGGTCTCAGCGCAGGGGACAGAGAGGGAGGGCGCAGACTCACAGACATGCCGCTGCCGGTGGACTGTGTCCGAGTCCTGACCCTCGAGTGGGACCTGACCTGGAAACAGAGTCCCTGGAGATGTGGTCGGGTTAACGCGAGGTCATTCGGGGGGGCTCTGGCCCCGTGCCCTAGAGTATGACACATAACACGCGTGTGCGTGACGGGGACATGGACCAGGACATACCACAGCGGCCGACATGCTGCGGCAAAGCAGATCTGCTTGCTTGACCTCGGTTTCCACCTCTGCACGTCCGGGGAACAGGCGGTTATGGGTCCAATGGATCCTTACTTGTAAGGTGCCCGGGACAGCGCGTGGCACGAGATAAACACGTTGTGTCTGAAAGTGACGTGGAATCCCAAAAGGGAAAATAAGACATGAAGGGAAAGCTGGTGCCCGAGCTCCCGAAGCTGGTGGTCAGTGAGCTCGGAGCAGCGGCCTGTCTCTGTCCTCTCTCTCTGAGTTGACAAATACTAAGGGAAGGGATGGGAGGGCTTCTCAGAGGAGGTGTCACTGAGCTGAGACCTAAAGAGAGCTGGACTCCTGGGGGGGTGAGCATCTAGACAGAAGGAACAGCATGAGCAAAGGCCCTGAGGCTGGTGAGTGGCGGGGTGGCCTAATAGAAGGAGGTGGGGGTGGGGTTTGGCTTTTCTCCCAGGGGCACCGGGGAGCCACAGCAGGGGAGGGATGTGGTGAGGCCGTGGCCATCTCAAGGCCGACGCAGGCAGCACAGCCTAGAGGCAGGAGAAGGGGCTCAGGCTAGAAATCCTGCAGGGGGCGGTTCTGGGAGGAATTCAGTTCTCCTCTAGTCCTTTCCCGTCTCCGCCTGGTTGGGCACGCGAGGGTGAGGACAGACTGCTGGCGTGGGGGGTCCTGGGCCCCACAGCCCATGTCCTGGTGGGGACCGACCCAGCAGAGCCTACCGCCTTTTCCTCCTGCAGCCGGGGCACTGGGGTGAGCTGGGGCCTGGACAAGCGTCCAGCTGTGCGGAGCAGCCCTGGCCCCGGCAGAGAGCGGGGAGCGGTCCCCACAGCGCAGCGGAGCGGCTGCAGCCCCCGCCCAGCCCGGCGAGCTCACGCTGGCTGGTCACCCCCGCGGGCCTGGCCCTCGCAGCAGCTCCGCCGGGCAGACGGGGAAGCCGAGCCCGCTGAGAGTAGGGCTGCCATCGGACACCCCCAGGCCTGGAATATGCGCTCCTAACCCCACTCGAGGACGCTCTCCTGCTCTCAAGTTTAGGAAAGCCTGAGCGGTCTGGATTGACATTCTGGGCGCGCCAGGCCGCGGGGAAATCCGTAACGCATTGTTGAGACAGACGCCTTTAAACCGCTCGCCGGGTGGGGGCCCGGGCGGGGGAGGGGAGAGGGGAGCCACGGGGCGGAGGCACCGCACTGGGAAGGTCACCCTTTTGTCTGCACGAAGGTCAGCTGCAGACCGTTGCCACGGCAACAGGGGCTTAAAGATGGAGGTTTAAGGAGGACAGAGGTTCCCTCCCCTGCCCATGCGAGGGGCCTGGGCCCGGGGCTCGGGGTCTGGGGGAGGGGACAGATCTTGGTCCTGCCCTGCCTGGATCTGGCGCCCAGCTGTGGCCATTTTGAGCCTCGGTGTCGCTGGCTGTGGAATGGGAACAGTGTCCACGCGGGGGCGGGGACGCCCCGGCCGCTCCGGTCCACGCGGGGGTGGGGACGCCCTGGCTGCTCTGGTACTGGGGTGACCGGCAGAGGCCTGGGTCCTCGCTGGAGGAAGAGCAGTCTGGGCAGGGAGGGGCAGGCCTCGGCCCACATCCTCCATCCGACCGCACGCCGCACCTCTGGGCAGTGCACAAGAGGCTGGCGTCCTCCGCGCCCCTTCTTGGAGCCCGGGACAGGGACCCAGCGGCCCCTGTGGGTACAAACCACAGCGGAGGCTCAGATTTGCAGAGGTGGGGGCAGCAATCCCGACGGAGAAGCCCCGGGAGGGACCACATGGGCCTACGACCCTGACTGGCGGCCACCGGTCCCGCCGGGGGCTCTGGGACCTTCTCGGTGGGCGGGAGGCAGGAGGCGAGAGGCACCAGCCCTGGGCAGCACAGCCTTTGCTGATACGGCTTTCCCGCAGTTCCTGAGAACGGGTCGTCTGCGCCTTTCTCCCTGGAGGGCCATCGGAACACCAGCTCCTTTGTCCCCGCAGGCCACAGCGTCTACTCCCGCGGTGGCTAACACCGACCACGTGTCCCCATCCCCGTGAAGAACAGAATGAGGGGGCAACTTCTTCACGGAGACAAGACTCACACAACATACAATGAGTCATCTTCAGGTGAGCAGTTCGGTACGCTCAGAGTCCCGCGGCCACCAGCTTTATCCAATTCCGGAACATTCTGTCACCTCAAGAGAATAGTCACCTTCCCCTCCCCCAGCCCCCAACGCCCCCGAGCCCCTTCCCGTCCGTGGAGGAGCCTGGTCTGGGCGTGTCACACGCGTGGACTCACACCCCGTGGGGCCTCCTGTGTCTGGTTCCCTGCCTGAGCGTTGTGGCCTCGGGGTCTGTCCCTGGGCAGCTCATGGGGGCCAAAGGACACTCCCGGGCATGGTTTTAGAAACGTAACTTTTAATTTTTTTTAGATTTTATTTATTTATTTGTCAGAAGACGGAGAGCGGGAGCAGGGGGAGGGGCAGAGGCAGAGGGAGAAGCAGGCTCCCCACTGAGCAGGGAGCCCGATGGGGGGGCTCGATCCCACAGCCCAGAGATCTTGACCTAAGCTGCAATCAAGAATTGGATGTTTGGGGCGCCTGGGTGGCTCCGTGGGTCAACCCGCTGCCTTCGGCTCAGATCATGATCTCAGGGCCCTGGGATCCAGCCCCGCATCAGGCTCTCTGCTCAGTGGGGAGCCTGCTTCCTCCTCTCTCTCTGTCTGCCTCTCTGCCTACTTGTGATCTCTGCCAAATAAATAAATAAAATCTTCAAAAAAAAAAAGAATTGGATGCTTATCCGGGTGAGACCCCCAGGTGCCCAGAAGCGGGGTTTCTGTGAAAGCCTGTGTTGGGTCAGGGCCCCGAAGGCTGACGGGGCTCACCACCTGGGTAGGTCGGACGCCCCAGGCAGCGGAGGGCCCCAGCGGTGGTGTCCGCGGCCGCAGGTGTCTGGGTCACTGGCCCAGGCTGGCCATGGGGGGGCTTGTGGGTGGGCAGGTGGTTTCGGAGAGGTGTGCAGCTGGTTTTCAGGTGTTTACGGAGCTGCTGCTACGTGCTGACCTCGTGCTTGGGTCCTGGAAATTGGGTCGGTGGGGCCTCGATCTGTCCAAGGCTCCAGGGACCTCTCCCAGCCCCGGGGCCGCCGGTCCTCGGCCTGTGGTCATGTCCTCCACTCTCTGCATCTGTGGTCGCGTGGCGATTTCCTCCCGTCTTTGGAAGACACTTGTCATTGGACATAGGATGTACCCTGATCAGGACGATCTCACCTTGAGATCCTTCATAACGCCTGCAAAACCCTTTCTAGGAGTAAGCGCGAATTCAGTTTCCAGGGTTTATACTGTGGGCGAGTGTTTTGGGGGCTCACCAGGCAGAGCGGGAGAGCCACAGAGCCCCACTGCCACAGCTTGCTGAAGGGATGCTGTGTTTGGATGCTGAGCCCGTGTCGATGATTCTCCGGGGGCCCTGGCCTGCAGTGGGGGCTCCCTCTGCAGGGGGCCGGGCGGGAGGGACACCTGCACGGGGGCCCCTTGCCAGCCGGAGCTCTGAGGGGGCGTTTTGGAGGCTCTTCCTGAACGATGCAGCGTGTTGGGGTCCCTGACCCCGTGGCCTTCCTGGAGCTCTGCACCCGGGTCTGCTCGGAGCCACCGGGCGCACGCGCTCCCTGGGAAAGCAGTGACCACAGGCAGGATGGTCTCCAAACACAGAAATGTATTCCCTCCCGGCTCTGGAGGCCAGAAGTTCAGCACCAAGGTGTCACGGAGCTGCCCTCCCTGCGAAGCCCACGGGCGCCGGGGCTCTGAGGCTCTCCCCGCGGCTGGCGGCTTGCGGCTTGCGGGCGATCGTGGCGTCCCTTGGCTGGTGGCCTCCTCCGACTCTCCAGGCTGCATCTCCGTGGACGCGTGGCTTCTCTTCTGTGCGTCTCTGACCCATGCCCTCCTCTCACGAGGACAGCGGCGCGGGATTCAAGACTGTCCCACTCCAGGGGGACCTCGTCTTAACGAATGGCGTCTGCAGACTCCATTTTCTTATAAGGCCCCGTTCATGTCTTCTGGGCGTTGGGACACGTGGGGACCCATCTGTTAGGGGACGGAAACCCTGAGGGATGAGTAAAACCACCTCCTAGAGATTAGAAACAATTCATGTAAACACCAACGGGAGAGAGAAATCCAGCAGATTCTTTTTTCTTTTTTTTTTTTAGACTTTATTTATTTGTCAGAGAGAGAGACAGAGAGAGAGAACAAGCAGCGGGGGCAGAGGCTGTGCAGGGAGCCCGATGCAGGGCTCCATCCCAGGCCCCGAGACCACGACCCGAGCTGAAGCAGAGGCTTCACCGACTGAGCCAGCCAGGCGCCCCTCCCTGGCAGATCTTACAGGACAGTAGGATCCGGCCAGAGGAACCTGGGGGCGTGCGACAGGTGGACGAAATGGCAAATCCTGGCTGGGATCTGGAACAGACAAGACGTTACTGGAAAAACAGGTGAAATCTGTTCCCAAAAGGCCGGGATTTCTGCGCGATGCGGGCCGAGTGCAGGGACCTAGAGGGGGCCCCGCAGGACCAGCCGAGTGGGCCCCTGGCTTCCAGGGGTGGAAACTCAGCGTGAGCCAGAAGCGAGAGCCAGAGGCACGGACGGGAGCGTCTGCGAGACCCGTTCAAGGGGGCGGCTCCCCCTGGCTTGGCGGTGGTGGTTCACCCTGGAAAGGGGTCCGGGTCCGTGTTCTTGGCAAGTCCAGGAAAGGGTCTGACCTGAGGCGGGTGTCTGGGGAGCGACCGATGTTACTCCACGAATCAGCGAGGGTAGGGGTGTGGGTGTCTGCGGGGCCCAGGTTTGTCGCCCCGTCGTCCTGGAACACGCTTGGGATCCGGTTCTGTTTAGATGCCGTCCGGGCTGTGGGGGGCTTGGGCAGAAGCTCGAGGGCTGACGAACCTCCGGCCCCCCTCGGGTCACTCCGACGCAGACACGGGAACAGAGCCCCCGGGGCCAGGCCTCCCCACGCCCGAGCCCCTCAGGGCCCTCATCTGACCGACCAGTCAGGCCCCTGCCCGTTTCTTGGGGGGGAAGGTCAGATGCGGACGCGGGGTGTGGGGGCCTGGGTGTCTGTGAGCCGACTCTCCTGCACAGCACAGACCATCGCAAATTGAGTTCGGTGAACACGTATGTTCCGGAGTCGCCCTAGATCCATGAAGTCCCCGCTGCAATGCCACGTATTTTTTTTAAGATTTAAAAATTTTTACTTATTTATTTATAAATAGCGAGAAAGGGAATGTAAGCCGGGGGAGGGGCAGAGGGAGACGCAGGCCTCCCGCCGAGCAGGCAGCGCCCGGAGCCGGGATCATGACCTGAGCCGAAGGCAGACACTTAACAACTGAGCCCCCCAGGCGCCCCAAATAAATATATTTTTAAAATAAATTTAAAAATATATATTTTTTAAAATGTATTTTTTTAATTTAAAAATTTTTTTAATTTAAAAAGTGTTAAAGATATTTTTTAAAGCAAGCGTGCTTTCTGGGCACGCTCCAGAGGCCAGCAGCTGCAAAGAAAGGGTGTGTGTGGGATCTGAGCGCCGGGAACCCAAAACCTCCCACGCAGGGATGCACCGCGAACGTCCTCCCCCAACGGCTCCTCTTGTGGGCCAACAAAGGCCACCAGCCCCAGACAGAGCAGGGACCGAGCCAGTGAGACCCACAGTCCGGGGGAGGAGGTGTCACTGGCCTTGAGCTGGGGCTGTTTCAGGGAAGCGGGGACGGCGGGCCTGCCGTGGGTGCGCAGCCCTCGTGCTGAGAATCTGGGAGACACACAGGGGTGGAGACCAGCGACCTTACCAGCGGCGTCGGTGGCTCGAAAGGGACCAGGCAGACCGGCAAACACGCGTGACCTCGCTCCCGCATGGAATCCGCGCCAGGCGCCCAGCTCGTGGGTCCAGAGGACAGAGCGGCGGCTCCAAAAGGCGGGGGTGCCGGGGGGTGTCCGAGGAGCCACCGACCGGTGACAGCAAGCCGCGCCGGCCGTGGGGCGCATCCCGCAGACAATGCCAGGCTAAGCGCGGGCATCCCGGGAGCCTTCCCCGCCGGACGGTGACGCCGCGCCGCGAGGAGCCCCGACCGGCCTGCCCAGGTCCCCTCACAACGTCTGCAAACGCCGAGTCCGCGTTCCCGCCTGGAAGGAGCAGGGTGCGATAGGTCGAGCGTCTGTTTGCAGAGAAAGGCCACTCGGAGACGTGCCAGAGGGCAGTGGCCATGCGCGTGGGACACCTGTGCTCCCCGCGGCCCGGCACCCTGTTTCTCCACTTCTAGAAACACGTGGTCCGAGGGGAGCCACATCCAAGCGTGTGCCGTGTGCCGGGCGCCGCGTCCACTCCCACGGCCACCGCGACAGCCGCCTGCCTCTCACCTCCCGCCCGGAGGAACCCCGAGAAGCCACCACAACAGGCGACGTGCGTCCACATCCGGCGACGAGGGCCGGGAAACAGCCCGCCAGGCAGCGTGGGACACACTGGGACGCGAGCCTTGCCGGGTTTGTCCCCCGCCTTCCTCCCAGAGAGGAAGACTCGTGTGTCGTGTCCCCCTGGAACCCGAGCACGGACACGCCTGGCAGCTTGACCCACAGCAGCCCCAGACAGGACGCCGCCCACGAGCCATCAGGACACCGGCCGGTCCGGGCGCTGCAGAACGTTACTGAGAAGACAAAGGAAGACACTAGGGCACTGCGGCAGGGGCACCCCGGCGGGCCCCTCAGGCATGCGGCCGCTCTCCAAAGACACGGAGAGAACGTTCTCCCGGTGACAGACTTTCGGGGCAGATGTGACGGTCTGTGCGGACGACGGAGGGCAGGGGTGCGGGCCGGCAGAGGTGCGGGTCCGCAGGTCGCTGCAGGGAGCTCCGTGTGCCGGCCCCACGCCCTGCTGGGACGCACGGACCGACGGGTGAGGGATGGGGAGCGGGAGGGGTCCGCACCTCGGCTCCCCGGTCCCAGCTTTAGGAGCTCCTGTGAACCTGTCGCTATTTCTAAACAAAGAGTGAAATTAAAGAAAACTTAAGAAGCATAAGAAACCCAAAAAGATGCGTTTGTATAAAAACACCAGCTCCCTGAGGATGTCCGTGGGGTGCGGACCTGGTCCCCGGCCTTTTTCCCTTTGTCCTCCGTCTACTCCCTGAGCTAAACCCAGTGTCCTTCAGGGCGTCCGGCTGCCTCCACTTGGGGGGAGTGGGCGACGCTTGATCTCAGGGTCATGAGTTTGAGCCCCGTGTGGGGCAGAGAGAGGACTTAAAAAAATTTTTTTTAAATTTGTTTAGAGGACATATTTTTTACAATACAAAGAAGAAGCAGCTGAACGTTTTTGGAGAACATAGGCCATTGTTTCAGAAGACGGTCGGGTTTTTCCCGCTGAATGGACGACCGGCTGTGTCATTCGCTGCGGCCCCCCGACCTGACAGCCCGTGATTTCACAGTTGTCACCATTCCTTACATGAGGGTCACAGAAGGGCAGCACTAACCCTGCTCGGACAGGGAATTAGCGTCCGAGTTGGCCGGGGCAGGCACAGGCTCCGGGACAACTGTCCTGCCGCCTCCCCGAGCCGGCGGCCGGCCACCAGCCCCGGGTACCTGGCCACCCCTCGCAGACCGCACCTCGAGCGTCACAGGAAACGTGACGACCGCAGGAAAGTGGCCGGCCTTCTCTCCAAGCCCTCCCTGGCGCCAAGGACCCAGCAGCATGAGTGACGTGGGCGGACATCCGCTTCCCCGTGCCCCAGCGGTGGCCTTGGGCGTGCTCACGTGCTCTGCACCCCGCTGTCACTGGGCCCCGCGCCGGTCACACCCTTTCCCCGGGCAGACAGTCCTCCTCCCAGACAGACGGTGGTTTGCAGTGGCCGAGCTCCGGACAGATGTCGCCCCACGGCCGCTCCTGGGGCTGGTGCCTGGGGTGCGCGGGAACTGGAGCCGAGCGCTTGGCCAGGCCTGGGCTGATGCGTTCTCCACCGGGGCCAATTTCCAAGTCCCTGAATGCGGGCTACGACGCTGCACAGTGATTCCCCTCACGCAGAGCTCGGTCCCTCCTGGGTGCTCAGGGGTCCCTGTGTCTTGCTGCTGCCTGCTGCCCGCCTGGGCCCTTTGTGTCCTGTCTGTGGCCAGCTGGGGCTCTCTCGTCCCGCAAGGATGTCCTGCAGTGCATGTGGTGAGGTTCAGGGCGCCGGAAGCCTGGGGCCCACACGCAGCCTTCGCAGGGTCGTGGGGCAGCGCTTTCCCGGGCCCTTGGATTGCCCTGGGCACTGGGGGCAGAGAAGGCCTGCGCTGGCTGTGGAGGGGACAGGCGGCCGGGGGTGGGCGCCTTGGCAGCGCCCCCCCCCCAGCCGCCGGGCCAGAGAGCCGCTTGCCCACTCCTACAGGCAGGAGATACCGCGTCTTGTTCTGAGGTTTTTTCCCTTTGGCTCCAAGCAAAATCCTGCTTTCTCTGCCCTTCTAGAAACTTCCCCCGGCCACATTTACTGAAGTCTTAAAGCCAGAGCCAGGAAGCCCCAGCGATCCCTCCGCACAGCCCCCGCAGGAGCAGGTGGACCCCCCCGGAGCCCGTGCTGCTGGGGCGAGCGTGTGGACGCCAGGAGGGGGGGAAGGGTCGACCCGGCGCGGGTGGCGGGTGAGGGATGGGGGAGCCCGGGCGCTCACAGCGGGGTCCCCTTCTGTACCCTGAGCTGCCTGGGGCTGCAGCCCTGACCCTGTCCAAGCGGGGCCTTCTCCCACAACGCCGTGCTGACTGCCCGTGGGGCTGCTGGGCCCCGGGAGGCCTGGGGGGTGCCGGGGGGGGCAAGGCAGGGCACAATGGGCCCGATGAACCCTCCCACGGTTCCGGTTCTCCTGAAATTGGATGGACGCGGCTGCAGAAGGCCCCGTCCTCGCTCGCGGCGAGGGGACGGTGCACAAAGCCCGCTGTCGTCCCGCGTTTTCTGCTGCCCTGTTGTCTGGGTCCCTGGGGCCACTGTGCAAAGCAGGGGCAGAAAGCCCTTCCAGGAAGGCTGCCTTTGTCCCTGTTTTTTGTGTCCCTCTGCGGAGACAATAGGGGACACTTTCCTTTCCACCCTCTGGACAGGGCTGGGCAGCAGCTCTCGGCCAATGGCATCAGGCACTTGAGGGCTCTCTGGGGAGAAGGGGGGCTGGTTCCCATCCGTGTACGGCGGCGTTCTGTCGTGGGCTCCCACCCCGCTCTGTCTGTCCTGCCTGGTGGAATCCTGAATGGTGACTGATGTCTGTCTCCCCGTGGGGCCACGGGCTCTCCTTCAATGCCTAGGGACCCGCTGCGAGCACGGCGGGAGGCAGGAGATGCTCCGGGGCTGAGGGGTGTGAGGCAGAGACAACGGCTAGAATCCGCGAGCCGCAGACCAGCTGGCCAGAGGCGGGTCCGCAGGGAGATGGCTCGGGAATGCGCAGCCCAGCGGCCCGGCTCAGGGCCACCCCCTTGGAGCTCCGGGATGCAAAATGAGGGAAAAGGCAGCAGTCCGCCGACTGGTGGACGCAGGGCCAGGGCGGTCCGGGGGAACGGTTCCCGGGCGGCAGTGAGCTAGACCAGTACCTCACCTACAGAAGCAGCGGCCCCCTGCCCGCGGCAGCCAGTTCGGGAAAGCACCGGGGCTGGCCAGTTCCCAGCCAGTGCTGGTGTGGGGGGCAGCACCGTGGGCGGACATCGGAGCGGTGCCTTGGGCCGTCCCTCCCTGGCCTCTGGGAGAGGCTGGGAAGCGCACTGACCACAGCGGCCAGGACTTTTCAGCTGTGGTGGCGGTAGAAGCTTCCTGCTAAAACCCTGTAAGAGTCACACGGAGCTCGACCCATGAATAAAACACGAGACCCCACGCTGGCGTTCCCTCTCCTCCGGCGAATGTGTCACCCAAGCAAAACCACGAGTGCCCACCGCTGCGGCGCCCCAGCCACCATCGGGGATGCGTGTGCCCCGTGCCTCCTACCCATCCTCACTCGGAGGGGCCTCTGATGTGTCCATTAGGGACCTGTTGGCCGGTGCCCGCCGCGGGCCAGGCCACGTCCCTCTGCCTCAGGGCTGCCGCCTCCGTCACCCAAGTGGCACGTGTGTCGGGAGGAGAGGCACAGGGTGCGTGGGTCCCGCCCACCAACACCGTGGATTTCTGGGCTGAGCGGTGGTGGCGGTGCCCGAGAAGGGCTGTGCTCACCCCGGCGTGGTCCCCGACAGCTGCAAAGTCCTGGTGGGCATCCTGGACCCCTGATCGCTCTGCTGGGACGACATCCTCCAGCCTGACAAACGGGGCCCGGGGGGATGGCTGGCGTCCCAGTCCTGTTGGATGCCGCGGCTCCGGGCACGGATTCCCCTCTGAAGTGGCCCCTGAAGGTGTGTCTGGGGGGCTCAGGTGGTTCAGCTCGGGTCATGGTCTCAGGGTCCCTGGATCGAGCCGCATCCGGGCTCCCTGCTGGGTGGGGAGGCTGCTTCCCCCTCTGCCCCTCCCCCTGCTTGTGCTCGCTCTCTAAAAAAATAAAGTGGTTCCTCAAGTTTTTCCAAATCCAGGTGAAATTGATGTAACAGTCCTTCTAACGTGAACAATTCAGCGGCATGTAGTACACCCACGAGGCTGTGCCCCCCACCTCTCTCTAGTTCTGGAACATTCCACCGCCCCAAAAGGATGCCTGTCCACATTAGCAGCCGCTCCCCCTCCCCCCCAGCCCGCGGCTCCCACTAACCCAGTTTCCGTCTCTGCAGACTGGCCTGTTCCAGACATTTCCCGTCGGTGGACTCGCACACTCCGCGCTTGCGAGTCGTTTCCTTGCGTAAGTAGGTCCCAAATACCGCACAGCACATGCTCAGTGCGATTCCTCGCTGGCCTGCCGGGTGTCCCGGGCTCCCCGCCATGACGCGCAGGCCTGCCCCGAGGCTGGGGCTCCATGCACCTGTGGGCCCTCCTGCCCGGAGTCTGTGCCCCGGGGCCTGGTGTCCACGCTGCAGGCTGGGGGCCCTTCCTGGGGGGGGTGCTGTTGCTCTGCTCGCCTCTGGGAAGGCGAGGACGTGGTGGGGAGGCCTTGGCCGGCGGTCCCTGTGCACCGGCGGGGGGGTTGGGGGGCGCGGCGCAGGAAGACCTGGGCTGTGGGAGGTGGCCGCAGAGGGCCCGCCGGCTCAGAGATCCCTGCGTCCACAAAGCGCCCACACCTGCCTCCAACAGCCAGGCTCCCGGCCACGCAGGATGGAACTGGCTGCGCCAGGGGCATCAGAGGAACCTGCTTCCCAGATCAGATGCTGAGTGAAACACATCCTTTGCCGGAGGTGAAAACGTCCATGGTCTCGAGATCACTGGGGTGACAGGGAGAGAGACGTCTGTGCGCCGCCAGGCCTGGG
Organism: Mustela erminea; assembly: GCF_009829155.1. Lineage (NCBI taxonomy): Eukaryota > Metazoa > Chordata > Mammalia > Carnivora > Mustelidae > Mustela > Mustela erminea. Next base: position 744,875 of record NC_045614.1, read on the forward strand.
ACGGGTCCCTGTTGCCTGGGGCATGAGGCGGTTGCACGCCTCCCGGTACAGGCCTGGGGCCACAGCCCGCACAGCCAGCGTGGTGTGGTCTCTGGTCACCTGCGGTCAGGGTGAGGAGAGGCAGGTGGCCCGCGGTTGCGGGGGACGGTCTGTCCCTCCAAGCCCTCCACTCTGCGACCACAGCACGTGCCCAAGTGATCGTCAGCGGTGCCCTGCCTCACAGCCCAAGGAGTGGTGGGCCTTCGAAGCGTTTCCTGATCTTCTGGGATAAGTCCTGTTATTAGGATCTCATCATGAGGACAGTCTTATCTTCTGTGAACGCAAAGCCCCGGGCCCAGCCGCAGGCCCGTGCTGGCCCCTCGGACACGGCAGGTGACGGGCGCTGGTGTGCTACAGGAACGAGTTTCCCGACCGGACGCGCATGTCCCCGCTGGCGTCCCCCTCCGTCCCAGGACCCGTCGGGATCCCGGGCGATGTCCCCGGAGGCCCCTTGGGGCTGAGATGGTTTCTCAGAGCTGCCGTGGGTTTCGAGAGCCGCACAGCTCGGAGGAGGCTGCTTGGCGAGCTTACGGAGTCCTTCTCCCGGGGCCTGTGTTCCTCTCACAGTCGGGCTGGGTCATGGGTTTGGGGACAAAGATCAACACATCATCCATATCGAGGGTCTATAAAGCATTTTTCAAATTACAGAATGCTTAAATGGTGGAAAATTTTGAGAGAACAAAACTCAGAAAAGCCAGTAAACACATGTACATACGTAACGCATACAGACATATCTTCTGCACGCACACGTTTAAAGATTTGTTTACTTCAGAGGGAGAAAGCAGGAGCAGGGGAGGCAGGGAGGGAGACTCTCAGGCCGACGCCCCGCTGAGCGCCGAGACGGGGCTCGGCCTCACAGCCCTGAGATCCGGACCTGGGCGGAAACCATGAGTCCGACACCACCCGCGAGGCAGCCAGGCACCCCTGCACACACGTTTTCAGAAACGTTAGAAAGTTAAGCCTATATCATAATAATACGTTTTTTCTAAGAAACATCTTTCCTGAGGTGTAATTCGCATATCATACGACGTTTCTAGAACGCGCTATCGTCTTTTAGAACCGTCGTGGACTGTGCAGGTTGGGGCGGGCGTTCCCGCCCGCGGTGTCGCAGGGCGCCCAGCCCCGCCCCACGGCCCGTCCCTCGCGGGACCGTGAGCTTCTGCCGGCGGTGCAGCCTCCCCCTGCTCTGGGATTTACGAAGATATTTGAGGCTCTGGGGTTGTGGCTGCGGGTGATGCCCCCTCCCCCGGGGAAGCTGGCGGGCCTGGGACAGGCTCTCGCTCCGCAGGAACCACCTCCTCGGGCTGGGAGCAGGAGCCCGGAGGGGCTACGGGACTGCCGTTCCGCTGCCAGGCCTCCCTGTTGCGGCCGCCTTGGCTAAGCAGCCCGGGTCACTGATGGTCGTCAGTCTCGTAGAAGACAGCCCTGCTCCTGGGACACAAAGTCTCCCTGGGGCGCAGGGGCTCCCGGAGGGGGCGGGGACGGCACCGTGGGTCCAGGAGCCGCCCCGAGCATCCTCTGTGCAGCGTCCCTGCCCCCCGGCCCGGCCCTCTGCAGCTGGGGCAGAAGGTTCCTCATGGGAGCTGCAAGAAGAACATTCCAGCAAGGCAGCGTCGGCGGGACAGGACCGTCCACAGACCCCGCGGGACGGCGCAAGGCCGCTGGCCCCTGCGCGATGCTGTGCACCGGCCTGACAGGCTCCCCACAGGGAGCACGGTGCTTAGCTCCGAGAGCCCAGCCTCTCTGGGGGCGGCTGAGGTCACCCCGCCCCCGACCGCTGGCCGAGGTGGTCCAGTGTGGCTGGACGCGTGGCAGCCGCTCGTGGCCCGTCGCACTCACTTCCCCGCGCTTCCCCCCAGCCCCCGGCCCCACCCCTCCGAAGCCTGTCCTCAGGGGCTTCTCTTGTAGCTTTGTGGTGAGTGCTGGACGCAGAGGGGTTCTGTGGGGACAGGGAGACTCAGGACAGGCGAGTGCGCTGCCGTGTCCTCTGCGCCCTCCCTGCTCCTGAGGCCTGGCCGTGGCCTGGAGCGCTTGTCTGGGTCGGCGCGCCGGTACGGATGGTCCGTCATGAACTCAGGTGTCCTGGTTCCTCTCCTGCCCTCCCCTGCCCCGGGACCCCATCTGGAACCACGCGACACTCGGTGGTCGCGTCTCCCCCGTGGCTCTGGGAGTCCCCCGTGGAGAGCGGTGCTCAGTCCCCAAACGCCGATGCCACGGGCTGGGGCTGTTCCTCAGCCTTTCCTGATTTGGGTGCCCTGGGCCGGCGCGCCGGGGACATGTCTCTCTGCCGCTCGTGGGGACACTGGCGTGGGGGCTTCAGGGCGGCGTCCTTGGTCCACAGCTGTTTCTGTGGGTTCTTGTGGGAACTTCTCAGGAACCCCAAGCTGCTCTGGGGGATTTAGGTCCTGGGGGCGGGGAAGGTGTGTCGACACACCGGGCCCTTCTCCTGTAGTCGGCATTGTTGGTGCGGGAGGCTCTTTGGTTTTCTAAAGTCACTCAGTTCTGGAGTTTCGGGCTTTCCTCCTATTTATGACCTTTAAAAATTAAAAGATACCGCCCGAGTCTGCAATCCTAAATGAAATGTCTACTCTGCCCTGGTTTCCAACTTCAAATAAAAGGAATCATTCTCTGAAAAAAACAAAGGAAAACCTCAGATCCCGGAATCTGAAAACAAAAAGTAACATCTTTGTGTCCTTAAAGAAACACTCAAACGTCCTGGTCATTCATAAATACAGTTTCAAACGTGTGCCCTTTCTGAAATTTCAGAAGTGAATACTTTTGAGAGTCGGTGCCTTCTCTCAAGGACTACTTTTTTAAAGGACCGTTTTAAAAGAAACTAGATGGTCTTTTTAGCTGAAAAAGGCAGGACATTTGCCGAGACCCCTTAGGGGATGTGCCCACAGCGGCATGCTCCGCCAGCAGTCTTGCCGCGGGGACAGCCGGTGGCATCTGGGACGGCTGTGGTCATTGAGACCCCGAGGGTTGGGGGCCACTCAGACTTCCCCTTTTCATAAAAATACTGTCACTGGATTGCCCCCCCGCCCCCCGTGGGACTTCATCTGAGCTAATTACACCTGCAGGGACCCTATTCCCAAATCAAGTCCCATTCTGAGGTCTAGGAGTGCAGCCCGTGAACAGAGCTGAAAGGCTTCCTTCCCACTCAACACCTCCAGTCCAGGAACTGTACTGTGTCGGGAGCCAGGAAGGACCCGGAGTTCTCCAAGGGCACTGTTCTACCGTGACCCGGCAGGCCTCGTGCCTGCAGCCCGTCTTGTCCCCGCCCCTGGCCCCGAGCCGGCTCCCTCAGGGAGCCGCCTGCTGCTGCCTGACCCTGCGGTTCCCGGGCCCCCCTGGGAGCGTGGCGTGTGGGTGCCGCGAGCACAGGCAGCCCTGGTCTTAAGCCACGGCCCTTCTCAGCGGTGGCCTCCCCTCACCCGGAGGACGGGGTTCCAGCGAGTCTGCGTTTCAGAACAGTGCTCTCCTGATGCTTCCGGAACCACCGGCTGTCCAGGGGAATAGTCACTCCCTCCTTTCTGACATGGACACAGGGAGTCTGTCTCCCGCGGAGGACTCCGGCCTTGACACGGGTTTGCAGAAATACAGTGTTCTGTGGCTTTACGTTTTTTGAGTTTATTTATCTTATTTTATTTTTTAGTAATCTCTACACCCAAGGTGGGGGTCGAGCTCACAACCCTGAGCTCAAGAGTTGCACCCCCGTCCCCCGCCCTGATGAAGCCAGGCCAGGTGCCCCTCTGTGGGGTTTTTAAACATGCTGCAAGGTTTCTGTCCCTTTTGAGCAGGGGCCGCATCCGTGAACCACAGCCCGAGTCCTCTGAGCTTGTGGCTTGCGTGTCTGGGCAGAGGCCGACGTTCTGGGAACAATGGTTTGGCTGGGAGAGGCCTCTGGTGGAGTGACCAGGGCTGCTCCAAATCCTCCCCGGCCCCCCAGCCCTGCCCGTTTGGGGAGGGGACAGATTTCTAGAACACATCTCTTATCATCTTTTTTATTTTGAAACAGTTACTGAAAGGCACAGAGAAACGTACGGGGTGGTCCGGTGCAGCAGGCCCCCGGCCCCCGGTTCCATCGTGTACGTCCAGCACCCAGAGCGCCAAGTGCAAACCCAGGCCGGGACACGGCCGCCCGCGCAGACCGTCAGATGCACGAGAGTGACGCGCTCACAAACGCCCACGTCTCCACGGCACGCCGGCACCCCGTCCGCTCTGGTCACGGCATTCTGGCACCCCGTCCGCTCTGGTCGCAGGACGCCCCCTCCCCAGGAAGCCCTGCCTTCATCCTGAGACACTAGGGAACCGTCTCCGCACCGAGCGCCGGGGTAGAAGGCAAATTCTGGAACCAGCTCATCTACGACCTGGGGAGGAGCAAACCACGCTGTGTCCCCAGAGGTTTCCTTTCGCTATTTTTTCTGGTGTTTCCCTCGCTCCCTTCTCTTCGGATGTGTGGTGCTGCTGGAGCCCGTGTCCGAGCTCAGGGTCTTCTCACAACCAAGAAAGAGAGGGAGTGTGCACGGAAACACGTCCGGTGGGACCAGAAGAGAGGGCGTGAGCCGGGGAGCGGTGGTGACAAGCAGGGGACCCGGCAGCTGGCGGAGTGGCCGCGCGGGCATCCAACGTCATAACCCGGATGGCGGACCCCAAAGGACGGGATGGACGTCCGCCGACAGCCCGCGGCGGCCGCGCCCACGGCACACCGGGTGCAGGCACGGCCCTCCTCCTCCTGCTGTTCTCGTTGTGCTTTCGGAAATCGCACTTTCTTCACCTTCAGTCGCTCTGGGGCAGTTATGGGGTTTTACTGGGTTTTTTGGAGAGAGAGAGAGAGAGAGAGTGACAGCCTGTGCACACGCGCACGAGCGGGGGGGGCAGGGGGGCAGAGGCAGAGGGACAAGCAGACTCCCCACTGAGTACAGAGCCTGACAGGGGCTGGATCCCAGGACCCCCGAGATCAGGACCTGAGCCAAAATCAAGAGTCGGGGGCTCAACCCTGTGCCACCCAGGCGTCCCTGGAGTTACGGTTTTTAAACAATTTTATCAATCCGTTTCACGTTCCGACAACGAAATTCTGGATGATAAGGAGACCGACGCTGCCCGACCACGCGTCCCACGTCATCTAGGAAGAGCGGGAACTCGTCTGGTCTTTAGTAAAAACTAAAAAGCCTGAACACGCTCGAGTTTGCGTCACAAGGACTCACCTCAAGCAAGGGCTGCGGTTTTAATGCCCTGCCCAGTGCCGCGTGTGCGGGCGACAGCCCAAGTCATGGGAAGAAGTAGAGTGAGGGTCTCCAAACGGCCCCTGCGGACGGGGCGGTGCGTCGGAGCGCTCAGTCGGGAGATGGAACGTTCTGGAGCCGGAGGGCGGCACACTCGCAGGGCAGCGTGAGCGCACCTCACGCCGTGCTTACAGAGTCCCGACTGACGGGACATTTCACTTTACACATATTTGTTTTCAGATGTTTATTTATCTGACACAGAGAGCCCGTGGGAGAGGGAGCCCAAGCAGAGGGACAAGCAGGCTCCCGCTGAGCAGGAAGCCGGACGCAGGGCTCGATCCCAGGACCCCGGGGCCAGGACCTGAGCCGAAGGCGGACGCTCGACAGCTGAGCCCCCAGGTGCCCCTGTGTTAATAAGTATTTTGCCACCACCTTTAAAAGTCGCCCCCTGTGATGAAGACCACGGAAGCCCACCAGATTCCTCGGTGCCCACTCTGAGCTCGACCTACCGACCGGAGCACACCTGCTGGAGGGATGGAGGTTCCGGTCAAAGCCATCAGGTCCCGCCCGGGGCCAGTCCGAGCTCCAGGGACGCTTCACGGAGCTGCGGGCTGCGAGCGGGAGCCCAGGCTCTGGGGCACTGGGGGGCCTGACTCCCGGAGCGGGGTGAGCCCAGCTGCAGCCGCGGACTTGGCCAACCACGTGCCATCTGCCTGCAGGGGCCGCCACGCCCCACGCCAGCTCTGATCCAGGCAGGTGTGCAAATACACACGCGAACACACACATGTGGAGAGCCATGTTGCAAGAACTGTGGAGCACGTAGACGGCAACGCATGAGAGGCTTGACTGTAACTGTTTAACCCAAGAAATATGGGTGCGTTCATGAGTGACGTACAGGCCATTCTAAGAGTCATGAGGAAGGTATATGATTAACCAAGAGTCATGGGAAAGGCACAAGATCTGTAGAACAATAGAGTCACGTAGATGCTCATGAGCACTTCACATGCTTAGAGATAAGGTCACAGGTAGCACCTCTGATTGGTGACTAGACTCGTCGTGTGATCTATTGATTGGTTGTCTGTAATTTATGTTAACTATATCAAGGGGCTACAATTGTGGTGTGGGGTTCCCGAATCAAGATATGTAGAAGATTGCTAATAAAGAAGTTTGCCACTCAACCTCGACTGCGGGTCGTTCTTGCCGGCGAAGAGCGACACACACACACAGGAACACACACACACGAACACGGGGAAATCCTCGACGCTGGGCAGGGCTGGGCAGGGGCTGGCGGCTGTGTCCCCGTGACCGGCTGGGCACAACGTGAGACCGCGTGCTGGAGGACCCCGTGGAAAACAAGTAAGAGCTGGGCAGAGAGTCTGGGAGGAGGCCAGAGGGAGGAAGCCAGTCTCCAGCACACTGGTTTGAAATGCGGAGGACAGCGGTGCAGCCTGACATGCCCCGGAGAGGAAATGAAAGACTTTTTTAAAAAACCAAAGGCAAACAGGATGGGAACTCAACGGGCTAATCCTCGATTCCTGGTTGAGGAGACCCGAAGCACACGGCCCTTCCCTGGTGTGGGAGGGCAGGGGTCTCGCCGGAGCAGGGACACGGCCTCCAGAGAACCCCTGAAAGGGGGTGGCGCTGGGGTCATGTTCCTGACTGGGTGTCTGCTGCCCTCTGACCCCAACATGGAACACGTCAAGAACACCCCACACGGGGTGGCAAATCCTGGCTTGTAGGAATGGGGTTTAATTTTTTTTTCTTAATGTTGTACAAGGCACATAAAATTCAAGATCGCAACCATCTCTGAGCGCACAGCTCAGCAGCCCCCACTCTCCGTCTCCAGAACCTTCCATCTCCCCACACGAAGCACGGACTCCCCACCCCTGCCCCAGCCCCGGCTCCCACCCCCTCCTCTCTGTCCGTGCGGACGGCACTCCTCTGGGGCCCTCCTGGGAACGGGGACCTGCAGGACGGGTCCTTCTGGGTCCTGTCGCTGAGCCCCGTGTGCTCGGGGTCCCTCCGCGTCACGGCAGGGGTCAGGGTCCCCCCCTTCCTGCGTGTTCCTTGTATGGGGACGGGTGGTGCCGCGTGTGTCCTCCATCTGTGGACAGACGCTGGGTGTGGCCCCGTCCGTCTGCGGTAAACAGTGCTGCTGTGGGCGCAGGTACGGATGATGTTTGATATTCAAGGCTTTCGGTGTTTTGGGGGTACAAACCCAGAGAGGGAATGCCCGGCCACGCGGTCCTTCTATTTTTAACTTTCTGAGGAACGGCCAGAGAAGTCTCCACAGCAGCTGCCCCACGCTCCCTCCACGCCCACAGCTCGGCCGGCAGCCAGGTCCGGCAGGGGTTAAGCCAGGACGGACACGACACGCGCAGGGATGCTGGGCACAGAGTCCTTGTGGCAGTGGGGGGGCACACATGGAAGGGGGTATCAGTTACCCACGGCTGCTGTCTCCGTCTGCTCGGCCAGGTCATGAAATACCACACTCGGGGAGCCAGACATCTCCTCTCCCAGATCTGGAGACCAGAAGTCTGAGATCCTGGCGCGGGCAGGCTGGTCCCTCCCGAGGCCTTCCCGCTGGGCGTGTGGACGGCCACCTTCCGCCTGTGTCCGCCCTCGTGGCCTGGCTCTGACTTAATGACCTCTTTAAAGACCCCGTATCCACACGGTCATGCCCCGAGGCTTAGAACGTCAACAGACGAGTTTGCAGAGGACACAGCTCAGCCGGAACAGCGGTGGAAACCAGTTAACTGCACGCACGCTGGGCGGTTAAAACCTACATCTATACCTTACAGTTCTAGAGGTCAGAAGGCCTCCGTCACGGTTACTGGGTCAGAGTATCCGGGCCACACTCCCTCCGGAGGCCCCGGGGCGGCTCCTTCTTGACTCTTCTGGCTCCTGGGGGCTCCGGGGTGCGACCCTGTGGCCGCATCGCTCTAGTCTCTGCCTCCAGCCTCACAAGGCTTCTCCTTTATGTGAGCGTCAAATCCCCGCTGCTGACTCCTTCTGATCAGGGCCCCTGTGATGACACCGGGACTCAGATAATCCTGTATCATCTCCCATCAAGATCCCCAACTTACTTAATCACGTCTAAAAATTCCTTCTCTGCCAGACATTTCACAGGCTCCAGGAATTAGGGTATGGATGTCTTTCCGTGGCCATTTTAGCTTATCACACCACTCCCGAGGTCGTTACTGGGCTATGAAAAGCAGTGGAGCACTGACGTGTGGCCCCGGGTACAGACCCCCGAGCCCACAACACGGAGGGAGGGATCCAGACACAGGCCACACGGGTGTGAGTCCATGCGTGTGACACGTCCAGACCAGGCTCCTCCAAGGACGGGAAGGGGGCTCGTGGGGGCCGGGGAACAGGTTGAGGGGGTGGTGAATGCTAATGGGGACAGGGACGGGGCTCCTTTTGGGTGATGGAATGTTCTGGAACATTCCAGAGCTATTGGTCACACAATGTTGTGAATAAATATCACCGAATTGCCACTTTATTTTTCAGAAAATACTGTTTATTTATTTGGCAGAGCACAAGCAAGGGGAGCAGGAGACAGAGGCAGAGGGAGAGGCAGGCTCCCCGCTATGCAGGGAACCCAATGTGGGGCTCGATCCCAGGACCCCGGCATCGTAACCCAAGCAGAAGGCAGATGCTTCTGAGCCACCCAGGCGCCCCTCCCGAATCGCACACTTTACATGGCAAATTGTATTGCATGCAAATTTATCAGCACAAACCTACAATAAAATTAGTTTTATGTGTTTGATTAAAAAGAGCAGCCAACATTTAAAAAAAATGTGTATTTGTTTTGAGAGAGACAGAGAGAGAGCACGCGTCGGGGGGAGGGGCACAGAGGGAGAGAGTCCCAAGCAGACTCCCCACCCGGCAGGGAGCCCCACACTGGGCTCCCTCGCAGGACCCTGCAATCAAGATCTGAGTCAAAATCAAGGGTCGAATGCTTGACCGACTGAGCCACCCAGGGGCCTGCCCCATCCTGTTTTAAAATATGTATCTCATAACCAATTTTCTTCGGTTTCTGGAGGCTTCGTGCCCACACTCACACGCTGTTGAAAGCGTCTCTGTTAACCAAGACGAGACTCCGACCGGCACGTACCAAAGGTCTCTGGCGGAAAGAGAAATCAGCGTAATGTTCCTAGAAGTTCCATTTGCCCCTCTGGAGAAAAGTCCACAGATCCCATAACCGAACAGGGTTGCCAGACTTGCCCCCTAAAAACACACCCGGCTGCCACTGCAGTCTGTGTGTAGAACAGGCCCATCTGCAGGCTGGAACAGCTCGAGGGCTCAGCCTGAGTGATCAGCTGTACGTCAGTAACACGCCCCACGAGGCTTCACTACATGTCTGACACGGACCGAGACGTACCTAGCACTTCAGCTCTGTTTCACGCGGCCGACCGCCGGGCGCGAGATCGCTGCTACACACGGACCCGCCGCAGGGGCGGAGCCTGCCAGCTGGGAGGTCTTTCCGGGTAGAATGCGACTCCCAGAGGTTCCGCTGAAGTCCTGACCGTCAGGAGCCTGTGAGCTGGGGCTTCCTTGGAAACAGGGTCTTTGCAGATGTGAATAGTTAAGACGAGGTCAGCCTTGATCCGGCGAGCGGGGAGCTTGTAAGACCAAGGGCATCCGGACACAGACACACCGAGAAAAGCGCGTCATTAACCAGGAGGCTCCAGGGCCCCGAGAGGCTGGGAGAGGCAGGAAGGGCCCTGGCCGGAGCCTCCAGAGGGAGCGTGGCCCTGCGACCCCTTCAGCCCGGGTTTTCCGGCTCCCTGACCAGGAGGTGGTGGACTATCTGCATGTGGTTCTTCGGTACAACAGCCCTAGAAGAGTAACACGGCTACGGCCTACGCTCTGTGCCGAAGTCCGGCCGGGCCCCCTGGGCTGCCCTGTTCACGCTCACACTTCGCCTAGATTTGTTAATCCCGGGCATATCCCAGAGGTCAGGCCCCCGAGGACCATACCAAGTCACGAGCCCTTGGAGGAAGAAGCGTGGACGTGCTAAGTGCCAACGGCCAGAATCTGTCAGGAGATGGTGAAGGAGAAAGATGGGCCCCCTCCCCGCGCAGCGGCCCACCACCCGGACAGCAGTGCTGATGGGCAGCGGGACGTTCCGCAGCAGAGAGCCGCCTGCGGGGAGGGCTGCGCTCTCTTTCATTCCTCACGCACCGCACAGGGAGCGCATGCTGGGTGCAGGGCCCAAGCTTGTCCTGCGGACACCCAGGGCGCAAGCTGACCCCCTCAAGGCTACCTCCGGGGACGACAGCAGAGGCTATTAGTCCACGGCCACGGGCCTCACCTGGGGGGGTCCTGCCTCCAGGGCGGCTGTGGTTGACACGCCTGGGGGCACTCCTGGCAGCACGTGGGTGGGGACTAGGGGTGCTGCTCGCCCCCACGGGGCCCAGGGAGCCCACACCCGCCAGCACTGCTGGGGAGAGGCTGTAGCCTGACAGCCGGTTAGGGGCCCGACTGGGCCCGGTGCTGAGAAGGGGTCGCGTGGCTTCTTCACAGCCAGCAGCAAAGCCACGGATGGGGCCCTGCAGGCCGAGTCGGGGCCAGACTCCCTGGGGCAGCCTGCTGGGAAGGGGGCCAACGGGCACACAGCAGTTAGCTCAGTGGCCTCAAGGGAGCCCGGCCCAGATCAGGGAAGCGTAAGGTAGGTGGTTTTAAAATGTTTTACTGTTTTGGTCACCTTTCTAAAACGGTAACCGAACGAGGTAACTGAGCAAAGCTAGGGACCGTGACGGCATCCCGGCCGCTGCCTCCTCCAGGCGGCCAGGGTCAGCATGGGCCTGGGGCTGGGTCAACACTGGGGGCCTTGGCGGCCCGAGGAGCGCGAGGGTTGCTCTGACCCAGGGCGCCGTCTCCTCGGCTCCTCGAGCGTGGCCGGTGCCTTCCAGTCCCCATGTCCTGCGGGCTCTCTGCGGGGCTCCCTGCGGGGCCTGGCTCACTGTGCGGCTGGCCGGCAGCCTGTCCCCTGCTTCAGCCGAGCAGCCCCCACTCGGGGAGGCTCCGGCCCAGGTCTGCGGCCCAGGACCCCCCGAACGGGGTGCTGCTGGGGGCCGTGACGCCCACCGGCTCTGCCTTCGCCCCGACTTCAGGCGGCCCCTCCTCTCGTGGCTCTTCTTCCTCTCCTGCCGAGGAGCCTGGCGGCTTCTCTATGCACTTTCCAGCTCTCGCCGAAGGCCGCCCCGACTGCTCTGGGTGCGAATTAGCTATTTTCCTACACGATGCTGCTTCCGTCGCTAGGATGTGCGGGGGGTGGGGGCAGCTGGTCGGACAAGCCCCCCACCCCCACCCCCAGGGCCCGTGCGTCGCAGTCAGGGGTGACGCGCCGTCTCCCTCTGGCAGGAGGTCCGTGTCCAGCGAAGACAAGCACGAAGATGAGTCGTCACGTGACAGTGTAGACCGGCGGCGCTGCATACGGTCACAGACACGCTGCAGCTCCGTGTCAGCGAACAACAAACGTCCGCTCCGCTCACACGCCCCAGGGGCCGCACTCAGCAGGGTCCCCCCACATTCAGGCCCACCGGGAGCCTCAGAACCTAGCGAAGTGGGGTCTTGGCCAACAGTTCAGAAGAGACTGTAATGGAGGACGGTGTGCCCTAAGTCCAGTGACTGGTGTCCTTACAAGATGAGGACACAGGGACACAGCGCAGGGGAGGGATGTGTCCACAAGCCAAGGACTGCCAGAGCCCGCAGAGGTCGGACAGCCGCTCCCTCAGAGCCCCTGGAGGAAGCAGACTTCTCCAGAAGCACAGGATCGTGATTCCGTATCGCTTTAGGGCCAGGGACACGGTTTTGTTCCGCCGGTCACCCACCATGGTTGCTGAGGCTCCTCTGTCCTCCTCCTTGTTCTTGGGCCTGGCGGGGATGGGGGCGGACGGCATCCAAGGCAGAAAGGGGAGGGGCGGATGCTGCCGGCCGTAGAGCTCGGCCCTCGTGTCTTCCGCAGCACCCGTGCCACAGCCACGCCTGCAGTGACGGGGCAGGAAGTGCCAGTTGCCCTGTGCCATCAGGAGGACGAACAGACAGTGACCCCACCGCGGCTCACCATGCCATAGGCGCAGCCCAGCTGTGGGCTCCCAGGGAGGGGTCCCTGAAGCAGCTGAACCTTGACCTGGGCCACCGGAGGGCAAGGTGGCCGGGGAGACCAGAGAAACAAGAATCAAGGAAGGCGGGAGAGGAAGCTCCGGAACCCCCACGGATGGGGGAGCGGCCCACGAGCTTCCTACTGGAAGGCAGTAAGTGACCACAAACCCAGAAGCTTAAGACAACGCTCGTCTGAAAGCTTCTGCAGGTCAGGAGCCCGGGGGACACGGAGCTGGGGGTTCTGCTCAGGGCCCCTGCTGTGGCATCCAGGCGCTGGTGGGGGCTGTGCGGCCTGACGCAGGGGCCCCTTCCAAGCTCACAAGGTTGTTGGCACAATTCCCCTCAGGGCAGCTGCATGCTTCTCTGTGGCCACAGAAGAATCCCTGTGACCTTAGGAGGACCTCCAGTCCCTCTTCTAAGGGGCTCCCCTGATTAGGTCAGGCCCACCAAAATAATTTCCTTTTACATTAACTAAAAATCAACTGATTTTTAATTTTTTAAAAAATAAGTTAGCGGGGACGCCTGGGTGGCTCAGTCAGTTAAGCGGCTGCCTTCGGCTCAGGTCATGATCCCAGGGTCCTGGGATCGAGTCCCACATCAGGTTCCTTGCTTGGCGGGGAGCCTGCTTCTCCCTCTGCTTCTGCCTGCCTCTCTGTCTGCCTGTGCTCACTCTCTCTGACAAACAAATAAAATCTTAAAAAAAAAAAAATTAGCGGCCTCTCCTAAGCAACAGGCAGTTCTTCTTCTTCTTCTTCTTTCTTTTTTTAAGAGTTTTTAAAATTTATTTGATACTGAAAGAGACAGCAAGAAAGGAAACACAATCAGCGGGAGTTGGAGAGGGAGAAGTAGGCTCCTTGCCAAACAGGGAGCCTGACATGGGGCCCGATCCCATGACTCTGAGACCATGACCTGAGCCGGAGGCAGATGCTTAACGATAGCCCCTAGGTGCCCCTAAAATTAAACTGATTAAGGACCTTAATTCCATCCAGAAAATCCTGTCACCTTTGCCATGTGTCACGTAATCAGAGTGTCACGTAATCAGAGACGTGACACTCATCCCGTTGCAAACTCTACTCACGCTCAAGACGGGGGCTTCCACAAGGTCGTGAGGCACTGGGGACTGTCCTAGTGTTCTGCGGGCCACACCGTCAGACACAGAGCAGGCCAGTGCCTGGGCCAGGACTAGCCCGTAGGAGGCAGGAAGGAGAAGAGCCGGTGGCGTGGCTGCCAGCACCTGAAGCCTCGGCAGGACAGATGGAGGGTGTGTGGGTGCCTTTCTCTTTGGGGCTCCTTCTCAGCCCCCCGGAGTCACGGCAGCAGCCTCCTGTGTTACGTGCTATGGGGATCTGAGTACCACAGACTCTGCTCTGGTCTACACGGGGTTTCTGGCACTGTCCACTGGGCAGCACCACACGGAGGCATCTGGCCACCTGACCCCTCACTCAGTCACTTAGTCTGGTCTCTCCTGGACTCTGCCCCAAGGCTCCAGGCCCCACAGACGCCGGAGGGAAGGCCAGGCTTCCCCCCTAGGCTGGTGGGGGACAGACACAGCACCCTTCTCTCTCACTGGGACTACAGGTAAGAGGCAGCAGGCTTACAGGGGAGATACCCGATACGGTCTCCCCCAATACACACTGGCTGGACTAGCAGAGGCGACATGCCCAAGGAGCACCTCTTTGGTCCAGGGCCCCAGCTGTGGGGCGCCGGGTAACCTACAACACATGTACAGGAAGGGGCTGGTGAGTCCTCTCGGCCGCCGCTGGGGGGGTCCGGACAGGCTCTGATGAGGGGTGTGCTAGCTGTCCTCGGAGCAGCAGAAGCTCCCTGGCGACCGGGCAAGCGGCTGGGGTGAGAGAGTTTCCGGTCCGCAGCCGGCGGCGGCTGTGCAGGTGCGCCTGCACCTGGGAATGCAGGGCAGACATGGTAGGCCAGCGCCTAGACCACCCCTCCACCCCTCCCTCGTCTCCTGCGTGGGCCAGATGGGTCCCAGAGATGCCCGCACTCTCACCCGGGACACTGTGCCTGCACGGGACTGACGTCAGGGACCTTAAAATAGGGAGATGATCGGGCCCACGCGCGGCACAGAACAGCACTCGCACAAAAAGGAAGAACGCCCCATACACGTGAGAATTTGAAGGTCTCTCTGGGGCACCCCGCCGAGTGGCGAGAGCCGGTCTCCAGAGGCTGTGTGCTGTAAGGCCGCACCGGGGAAGGGGGTGATGGAGAACAGCTCGGGGGCGCCCCGGGTCGAGCAGGGTGGGTCTACCAGGGGCGGCTGGAGGGAGCGCTCTGTGCTGTGGGGATGCCCCACCTCTTGGCTAGGGGGGGCGAGTACACAATCCACGCGTGCCACACGACGGCTCAGAGCTCTGCCCGCCACGGCATCAGGTCAGGGTCCCGGCTGGGATACTGTGTCACAGATGCACAAAGCAGAACCACGGCAGGAACGTGAGGACACGTGCAAGGCCCCTGTCTAGACTCCTGCAAACTTCTGTGAGCCTGTAGTCATCCTAAGATGATAAATTAGAAACAAAAATTCAAAAATTGCTCCTAGGGGGTGCCTGGGTGGCTCAGTTGGCTAAGCGACTGCCTTTGGCTCAGGTCATGATCCTGGAGTCCTGGGATCGAGCCGCACCTCAGGGTCCCTGCTCACCAGGGAGTCTGCCCCCGCCGCCCTGTCTCCTTTCCTGCTTCCTCTCTCAAACAGATAAATCTTCAAACAAACGAACACACACACTCCTCGGGCCACCTAAGCCTGGAGGGACTCCCTCTGCTCTCCCTGACCCTTGCTCCCGGCCTCAGCAGGCA
The DNA here is from genome assembly GCF_009829155.1 of Mustela erminea. NCBI lineage: Eukaryota > Metazoa > Chordata > Mammalia > Carnivora > Mustelidae > Mustela > Mustela erminea. Next base: position 760,060 of record NC_045614.1, read on the forward strand.
TCGCTTACCTCCTCTGACAAGCAGGGCCTTCCACCACCCCATGGCCTTTGCACGGCCCCTAAGCTCCGAAAACGCTTCCCCCGTCCCCAGGTCATTCAGACATCAGGTTTCCAGGCCAAATGTCATTTCCACGATCCCTCCAGCCCGCGAGCCCCGGCCGCGAGCAACCCTGCTACTGTCTCGGTTTCTTCAACTCCTGCGGTACCGGCTGTGGCCGGACCTGCACATACTCAACGGCCGATGACCACTGGAGCCAGGTTTCCCCGATGAACCTCAGCCCGCGGCTCCCGCCTTCAGCTCAGGCCGTGATCCCCACGCGGGCTCCCTGTTCGGCGCAGGCCGCTACTCCCGCTCCGTCTGCCCCTCCCCCGGCTCACGCTCTGTGTTTCTGGAGGAAATACAAAATCTCAGAAAAGCAGAGTCTCCGCTCTGCCTTGGACCAACGCGCCAACGTCTCCCTGGGTTTCCTTGTCCGTGAAGCGGCCTGTGCTCTTGGGAACCTTCAGCGCCAGGTCAGAAGCCGGGCAGCGAGCCCAGGAGCCGCACAGGCCGGGCAGCAGCCCCGCGCCGCGCAGTCCGGGCGCACCCGAGGCCGCTGGGAGCGCGCAGAAGCACCCGGCGCGCACGCCCGCCGGGCTGAGAACGAAGCAGCCGGGTTCCGCCAACAGGCTCCGCGCCGCTGCGCCGGAGCAGAAGCCGAAGAATGGGGTCGCGAGGGCCGGGCCTCCCGCGGCTGCGGCTCCCGGTAAGGCGCGCGGACGCCGCTGTCCCTACCGCACCACCTGCCGTCTCCAGCAGCCCAGCTCCCCGAGCGCCCCCTTCCCCCGCTAGGCGCGCCCAGGCCGGGCCACCAGGCAGTCCCCGAAGCGGGGGCGGAGCATCCCACGACGCGGGGCCGCGGGAGAGGCTCCCCCACCAGAGCGCGAGGGACCGGGAGAACCGCCACGAGAACGGCCTTCCCCGTTGCCCCGGGAGCCGGGGGGCGGGCGCCCACCTCCGTCCGGCCGGCGCACCCGCCAGGGGCTCGGCCGGACTTCAGCCAAGCCGATGTGCGCGGCTGCCACTCGGGGACGGGCACGGGCACGGGGAGCCTGCGGGGCTGGGTCCGATCGCCTGAAGACCCGGGGCGCACAGGTCGAGCTGCCGTCCGCGAGCGGAGGGCCAGGCGGGGCGGGTTCCACCGCCGTTAGCCCGCGGACACCTGCGAGCGGCTGCGCCGGGCGTGGACCTCCCTCCCGACCCGCGGCCACTGCAAGCAACGTCCGCACCCCGAGGGCGAGCCGGCCCGAACCGCAGCTGAGCCCGCATTCGGCAGACCCGCCTCCGGACTCAGACTCCGCCACCGTCTGGCCCATCCCACTCCCCGATGAGGGCCCCAGGGGAGCACGGCGGGCACCGTGCCCGGGCACCAGAGCCGCGGGCGCCGTCTACACCCGCAGGCGCAGACAGCCGCCGCGCCCGCTCCCCGTGCCGGGCGGGTCCCGGCGGCCGCCGCGCCTTCCCGCCTCCCCTTCCCCCGGCGCTGGCCCCGCCCCTCCCCGGCGCTGGCCCCGCCCCGCCCCTCCCCCGGCGCTGGCCCCGGCGCTGGCCCCGCCCCTCCCCGCCGCCCCTCCCTCCCCCCGCCCCCTCCCAGGCCTCGGCTCCCCATTCCCAGCCTGCCCCGGGCGTCAACGCCCCCGCCCCACGCGTCCCCCCTGCGCCCCCGCGCCCTCCTACGCCCCCAGTTCCCCATCTCCCCGCCCGTCGCCCCCCGCGCCCCAGTTCCTTCATGTCCCCGACCGTCGCCCCCCAGGTCCCCATGTCCCCTCCCGTCGCCCCCTGCGCCCGCGGCAGGGCGTGAGGGTCCGGGCCGTGCTGAGGGCCACGCCTGGCCGACGCCGGGGTGGGGGGTGCGGGGGTCAAGCTGAAAAGAGGCGACGTGACCCCGAGCCCGGCCCACTGGTACCTGCTTCCCGGGCTGCGCTGGGCGGCTCCGTCAGGGGCACCGCGGCAGCACGTGGCGCCTCAGGAACGTGAAGGTTCTGGGAGGCTCTGGAAGGTTCTCTCGGGTCGTGTGGCGGGGGCGGGGAGGGAACAGGGCGCCTTCCGCACGCCGCGGGGCCCGGAGGCGGGTTCACAAAGGGCGCGGGGCCGGCCGGGGCGGAGGCCGCCCGCCGTCGCCGCCCGCTCGGCGCCCCTCGGCTTCGCACCCGCCCGCCCTCTCGGCGCCCGTCCGTCAACCGCGCGCGCGCCCGCGCGCCCGCCCAGCGCCCGTCAGTCAATCGCGCGCACGCCCGCCCGGGCGGAAGGGGCGGGTCCCGGGGCGGATACGGGCGTCCCATTGGCTGGCGGCGGGGGTAGGGCTTGGCGGCGCCGCGAGGCTGTCCCCGCCCTCAGCCCGCGGGGGGCGGCGGCGGCGGCGGCTGAGGCGGTGAGCGCGGGCCCGGGAGGCGGCTGGGAAGGCGCGGGTGCCGACGCCGTTGGGCCGCCGCGGCCTCGTCGTCCTCCGCGCCGGGCTCGGGGACGCCGCGCTGCGGAGCCGGGCGCCCGGTGAGGCCTGCGGGCTGCGTCCCGTGGGTCGGCCGGCGGGGGCCGCGGCGGCCGCGGCGGGCCTGGGGGGAGGGGCGAGCCCCGAGCGGAGGGCCCCCGGGGGCGCGAGCCGGCCTCCGCCGCGTGCGCCCCTCCCCGACCCCGGCCCGGCCTCCGCCGCGTGCGCCCCTCCCCGACCCCGGCCCGGCCCGGCCCCCGCCGCGTGCGCCCCTCCCCGACCCCGGCGCGGCGGTGCCCGTGGGCGGCCGGCCCGGGAGGACGCCGCGCAGCTGTCCCGTCCCTCAGGGGGCCCCGCGGCGGCCGGCGACGTCCGCGGGCTGCTCGGCCGCGTCCTCGCGGCGGGGCGCGCGCGCGGGGCCGGGCTGTTGCGCGGCGGTTTGCGCGTCCGGGCGGCCCCGACGCCGCTGTGCCGCTTGTGTTGCAGGGCGCCCGGTCCGTGCCCGTCGTCCCCGCGGGCCCCATGAGTCCGAGTCATGACGGACGCCCAGTATGTCTTGTGCCGATGGGAGCAGCGGCTGTGGCCGGCCCAGGTGACCCCCCCTCGGGCGGCGGGGCCGGGGCTCGCGGCGGGGCCGGGGGGTCGGCGTCCGCCCGGAGAGACGCGGGGGCGGCGGGGCCCGAGCGGTCGGCCGCGGCCTCCCCGCCCGCCTGACGGCGCACTTGGGAGAAGCGGGGGCCGCCCCGGGAGAGCCCCCGCGCCCGGCCCGCGTCCGCCGCCGTCCCCGCGGGCCTCGCTGCCCCTGCGGAGTCCCGGCGGGGGTCCCCCGGAGGTCGGAGGTGGCGGTCGTCGGTGTCGGGCGTCCTGGCTTCTCCGTAACGGCCGCGCGTCCTGTGTCCCGCTCCCCAGGTGCTGGCCAGAACCGAGACGGCCACCGGAAGTAAGAGGAAAAAGGAGTTTTCCCTGAGCGTTCAGATACTCTCCCTGGATGAAAAGTTGAGTGTCGTCGGTTGTGTTTCTTTTAAGGTTTGAGACTGAGTGCAGGTGTGGGGGGCGGGCCGGGCCGAGGTCGGGGAGAAGCAGGCTTCCGGCTGAGCGCCAGGGCCCGGATCACGACCTCAGCAGCCCCCAGGGCCCGGGATCACGACCTCAGCAGCCCCCAGGGCCGGGGATCACGACCTCAGCAGCCCCCAGGGCCCGGGATCACGACCTCAGCAGCCCCCAGGGCCGGGAATCACGACCTCAGCAACCCCCAGGGCCCGGGATCACGACCTCAGCAGCCCCCAGGGCCCGGGATCACGACCTCAGCAGCCCCCAGGGCCCGGGATCACGACCTCAGCAGCCCCCAGGGCCCGGGATCACGACCTCAGCAGCCCCCAGGGCCCGGGATCACGACCTCAGCAGCCCCCAGGGCCGGGGATCACGACCTCAGCAGCCCCCAGGGCCCGGGATCACGACCTCAGCAGCCCCCAGGGCCCGGGATCACGACCTCAGCAGCCCCCAGGGCCCGGGATCACGACCTCAGCAGCCCCCAGGGCCCGGGATCACGACCTCAGCAGCCCCCAGGGCCCGGGATCACGACCTCAGCAGCCCCCAGGGCCCGGGATCACGACCTCAGCAGCCCCCAGGGCCGGGGATCACGACCTCAGCAGCCCCCAGGGCCCGGGATCACGACCTCAGCAGCCCCCAGGGCCCGGGATCACGACCTCAGCAGCCCCCAGGGCCGGGAATCACGACCTCAGCAACCCCCAGGGCCCGGGATCACGACCTCAGCAGCCCCCAGGGCCCGGGATCACGACCTCAGCAGCCCCCAGGGCCCGGGATCACGACCTCAGCAGCCCCCAGGGCCGGGGATCACGACCTCAGCAGCCCCCAGGGCCCGGGATCACGACCTCAGCAGCCCCCAGGGCCCGGGATCACGACCTCAGCAGCCCCCAGGGCCCGGGATCACGACCTCAGCAGCCCCCAGGGCCCGGGATCACGACCTCAGCAGCCCCCAGGGCCGGGGATCACCACCTCACCTGAGCCGAGGGCGGATGCCCAGCCCACCAAGCCGTCCAGGCGCCCCAAATGTTGTGGGGTTTTTGAGCATTTTCTTCCCAGCGGGCTTTCTCCTGCTGCAGGCCCGCCAAAAGTGAAGTCCGTCCCTCGGAGCTTATAAGTTTATCATTTGTTGTAACAGATTCGTAGCAACGGTGGGTAACGGTCTCGGAGGAAAACACTGGGGGTGGGGGTTTTTGTTTGTTCTTTGTTGAAGATCCCTGTGAGGTGCGGTGTGGGACCCGTGCAGAAATTGAACCACACCCGGGGGTGGGGGGATCCCTTGCTGGGGTTCACCTGCGGATGGTTCCTTCCCGCAGATGTGTGTCTTTTTCTCAGAAACGGGGGAGATGGCCGGCCCTCTTGACATGTTTGATGTTTTGGCCTGTCCGTCTAACCGGGGCGGCCATTAGGCGTCCAGGGCCGCCTCCCGGCGCTGGGGAAGCACATAGGTCTTTTGGTCTTGATCACCTGGAGATGGAAGAGGTGACATGACCCGGGATGATTAAAATGCGCAGATCGTGGGATGGCTGTGTCTGAGGGTAAGATCCCCAGCTCAGAGAGAACAAAACCAAAACCACCTCCTCGGGGCGGCGGCCTCAGTGTGCCGAGTCCCCAGCTCACACCTTCCCTGCCGCGGAAGGTAACCGAATACTCAAGTTTAAAAGGAAAGTGCGTCTTTTTAAGCCAGAACACACACGCTGGGTTGTAAACAGCTTTTAGGGACATTACCATCTACTCTGAAAACCTAACAAAGGAGGTACTCGTGCAGTTGAAAGTAGAATTTGGCTCAGAAAAGTCGCAGTTTGAATTCGTTTTCACTCTTAAGCCCAGTCAACCTTTTCTGTCTTAAAAGAAAAAAAATTCACCAGGGTCGTTGCTGCCTCTGCCTTCAGGCACGTGAACTCCCGGTTGGCTGTGAGTTTTGGTTTAAGCGGATGGTTGAGAATGTAGCAAAGGAATCCAGTTCTTTTGTCGTCGAGAGAAAACCCTGCTTGAAAATGTCCTCGCGGCCTTGGCCGGTGGCGGATAACTGGCGTTCCTGTCCCTGCAGGATTGAGGTGAGGAGCACAGACGTGGAAACGCTGAAGACGGCGCACATCGAGCGGATAGCCTCGTCCCTGGGTAAGAGCGCGGCTCTGCCTCACAAAGAGACCGGGGCGGGGGAAGGGAAGACCCTGGTCCCAGGTTACCCTGAGCTGAAGGACAGGAAGAAAAGGGTCTCTGTTGTTAACCCTTCTAGAATTTGCCCCAGCCGGTCCTGTTCTTGAGTCCCGGCACAGCCAGCCACAAGCGCTGGGGTCCCTGGCCTCCAGGGTGCGTTTGCCTCCCTGAGGGGATGGGGAGCCGCTTCCTGCCCTGCCACCCCACAGAACGGGTTTTGGAGCAGGGCTCACGTGTTTAAATTCTACAGCTGAGCCCTGGGGAAGGACCGTGTGACCAGCATCGATGTTGGTGCCCGCGGCCTGCCGGGGTCTCCTCGCCCGCGCCCACCCCCTTGCTTTTCCGTGGTGCTGGGCGCACCTGCGGGGGCTCCGCCAACCTATGCAGACGGGGTTTCTGCCGCCTCAGCCCGGGGTGCACACCCCCGTCCTGAGCGCTGGGAGGGTCCTGGAAAGACGGACCGGGAGCCCTTCCGGGGGTGTGTGTAAGACAGGGTCCGTTTTCCTCTGCGTTCGGAAAGACCCTTTTGTTCAAAGCGGCATCCGCCCGGCGCACCGCAGGCAGCCTCAGCCTCCGCCTCCAAGAGACTCCTCTGGGTTCGCTCGGGTTGTGCGAGGGCTGGGGGCCTGGGAGGGTCTGATCGAGAAGCCCGGGGAGGCTGTGGAGGGCGTGTGCCCGCTGGGCTGTGCCGTTGTGCCCAGCATCTCGTCCCCATAAACTGTGCTGCACGTGTGGGGCGGGGGGCGTCGATGCATCCGTAGCGGCCCTCGCCGCTCCAGGCCCTGGTGCTCCTCTCTGGCCTGGAAGCGCCCTCCCGCAGGAGTACGCACAGTCCACCAGCCCCCAGTGGGCCCCGTCCATCGGCCGGCCCCCACCCGCTCTGCCCGAGAACACGCTGCCAGGTCAGGTCGTCACGGAGCCGGCAAGGGTTTGAGCCCGACTGAAGTTGGAACCGCGAGGCTGGGAGGACCTGGGAGATGTCGGGTCCGTTGGCTGCCGTGTCTTCCTGTTACCTGGGGCAGTTTATCCTGGAACGCAGTCCGGTTGGGGTCGGTCGGTTTGTTTTTGGAAAGCAGGACCGGCGGCCCGAACAGAGAACAATAGCCGTGGTTCTGTGGCCTCGTCCGGCCCCGGGAGGACGGGGAGCCGAGGAGAGTCGGTCTTCCCTTCAGGTGTGACAGCCCGCGTCAGCCCTAGGCGGCCACGGTCTGGTGGCCGTGCCAGGGCCCGCCCGTCCCCAGGCTCTGTGTGCTTCTCGCCCTGCAGCCTCCCAGGATGCGGTTCGTGCCGAGCCCCTGGAGGAGCTGGCCTACAGACGCTCGCTTCGAGTGGCTCTGGACGTTCTCAACCAGAGAGCCGCGTTGCCTCGAGAGAGCTCTTCGAGGGAAGGAAGAACCGCTCTGTCCTCCGGAGGGAAGTCTGCGGATCCGGCCTCTTCTCTCCGTGACCCCGGCTCTTCGGGTCTCCAGGAAGCCGTGCCGAGCAGTTCTGGACTTCAGAGGCGGGAACGCGCACACCCAAGGCTGGTGGCTGCACCCACTTGTAGGCAGGACTCCAGGCACCAAGTGGCCCACAAGGAGGAGCTCGGGAAAAGCGAGAGCCTGCGAGCCGTGGCGGCCTCCTCGGCCAGAGCCGCGTCTCGGCCCGGCCGCGGATCGAGAGCGCGCTGCAGAAGGCGGACAGCCCCGGGGCCAAGGGGGAGGAAGTTAGCGCCAGAGCCTGGCCTGGGTGAGAGGGCACAGGCGCTCCCGGAGGGAGACAGTGGGAAGGAGAGCAGCCCGCCGCGCCCCCGCTCACCTCCCGGCGTCAGGGAGGAGGGTCTTTGGGCCAAAGCGCGAGACCCGGGATTGCCTTTGCACAGCCCTGATGGGCTCCCGACCCTGGAGCGCCCCGCCAAGCGGCTGTGCCCAGATGGCAGCCAGAGGCTGCCCGCCCCGCAGCTGGAGCCGGGGGCGGTGCCCAGGCAGGGGCCCAGGGGCTGCACAGGTCTGCGCAGCGCTGGCGAACTCGGCCTGCCGGCCCCCCGTGCTGCGGACGAGCCGAGCGATCTTCACACCCTGGTGGAGGAAGGTAAGCGGCCCGGAGGTGCTTCTGCTGGCGGAGGGCGGGTCCGGCTTCCCCGGGGCATCAGGCTGATGCGGGTCAGGCACGCGCGGGGTATGACAGACACACAGCGAGAGAGAGAGCACAGGCAGGGGGAGTGGGAGAGGGAGAAGCAGGCTTCCCGCTGAGCAGGGAGCCCGATGCGGGGCTGGATCCCAGGACCCTGGGATCATGAGCTGAGCTGAAGGCAGAGCCTTAACAACTGAGCCACCCGGGCGCCCCCACTCGTGTGATTTTTCTCCTGATCTTAACGAGGTCGTGTCAGAATAGAGGCGCAGGTTGCCCAGTTGCTTTCTGTCTCCCTCCCACGGGATAGTAATTAGGACTAGTCTCAAATCCTTGGGTTTTTTTGGTTCTGAATGGGCTGGGGCGGGGGGCACTGGATGCTCTCCCGGGGGCTGGGCTCTGGCAGCCTCGAGGTCTGCTCCCTCTGATCGGGCAGGAACCTCAGAAGTGACGGACCCGCTTGTGAGCGGAGTTAGACGCAGAGCAGTCCGAGTCTCCCGACTTGGCGACGCCTGCAGAGGCGTGCTCGTGTGCGGCGGCCGGCCGCGTGCAGGGGCTCCCTTCGTGTGAACGTGGCGGTGTCCCTCTGTCTTCACGCTGCTGAGAACGGTCCGTTTCTCTCGGCTTCCGTGCTTCCAGGCCCACTGGCTACACGCGCTCGGGTTTCTGCCTTGAATTTAAATGTGTTTACACTCACCCCGGCACGTGCGGAGGCACAGGGAGATGATGAGCCACAGCCTGTCCCCGCGTCCCACCCCCCCCCCCCAGTTGCCCCGGCCCTGCCCTCGCTCTGCCTAGACTGACACCTGTGCGCCTGTCCCTTACGGGGACGCGGCGGCCTCCCCCGGTCCTCTTCGACCCGATGTGTTTCTCCTGTAAGCGCACCTGGGTCGGGGGCGGCCCCCTCGCATCTGGCGGTGTGGGAGTCTGCGACGTGCGATCTTTTCTGTTTGCGTGGATGGTCGCGTGTCAGGAAATGTGTTTCTTGGGCTGGGTCCCTGAGCCGGTGACGGTGAAGGTTGAATCTGGCACCGTTGGCAGACCGTCAGTCCTCTGGAGAGTCCGTGGAGCTGAATCCCATTCGCTCCGTCCTGGAGGAAGATGAGGACGACGAGGAGCCGCCCCGGATCCTCCTTTACCACGGTAAGTGCGGAGCAGCAGTGCGTCCGCTCGCGCGGCTCCCCTGGGCGGAGGCGGCCGGCCTTCCTGCCGCGCGGTTCTGCTGCTGCACCCACAGCCTCAGAGGTGCCGGCTTCTCCGGTCTCCGTCGTAAGGGGAAGCGCTGAGAGGGAAGAGGGTCTCCCCGGGAGGAGACCGACCAGCCCTCCGTGCCGGCACGCTGCTCCCTGGACGTGTCGTCGTGTCTCCTGGGAGGGGAGGACGGCCGAGCGGAGCGCTGGGTCCAGTGCGGGTGTGGCCTGGCGCTGCCTCCAGACCTTTGGGGGTGTCAGGTGCGTGTCTGTCCAGAGACGCAGGGTCTCCGGCCTGAGGCAGTGGGGCCCCAGCACCCCCTCCCACACGCGCGCTGTCCGCACCAGAGCCCACATGCCGGTGCGCTGCCCCGGCCCTCTTTGTGGAAGGACCGGAGATGCAGACCCAAGATCCCGAACCAGCGACCGACCACAGCTTGGTGTCTTTCGTGGCGTGGATGATTTGGAATGAGTTTCGTTTTCAGACTCGCCCACTGTTTGTCTCGACACACTCTGGAGTGTTTTAGCCTGTCGTTACGGGATGATTACGGACCCGTGAGATGTTCCAAGATAACACGTGGGAGCTGGGGGACCTCTCCTCCGAGGGGAGACCGAAGGGCAGGGTGCGCCCTTGTGCCTCGGCTCCCGTGGCCCACACTGCGTCCGCCTCTGGTTCTGCGCTGGCGCGCGTGCGTTTCCTTACCGTCCCTGAGAGTCACTCGACACGCGGTGCGCTGGCCTATGGTCTTCTGACTACTCTTGGCGGCCAACGCTTGTTCCTCCCCGAGCACCCCACCCCACTGTCAGGGGGAGCTAGACGCTTCCACGCCTGCCGGGCTCTGCGGGCTCAGCTGCCCGGAGCGGGACGGACACGGCGCCTTCTTCCACGGCGAGAGGCCAGGTCACCACAGCCCCGAGAAACCCCCTGCTTTCTGCTTCCACTTGATTTCGTCTTGTCCCCATGTCCCTGGCAGCCTGACGTCTGGGTGTTCCCATGACCTGTTTGTGTTCATGGGGCCCTGACGGTTCTCTTAAAAACCAAACATTTCTCACCAGACAGATGACAGCCCTTTGCACGTTAGCCGTGCGCTCGCCCGTCTGCAGACCTTGCCTGCGGCCCCGCCGGCGGCCAGGGCACTGCGGGAACGGGTTCAGCTTGTCTCCGCTTGGACAAGCAGCCTCTCGGGTCTGCTTTCGTTACCTCGTTGTTCAGCATTCAGCTTATTCGTTCTGGAGTTCTGCGTTTGGTTGGAAGTCTTGTTCTGGTCGGTTGTAATTGGCTGGTCACTGGGTGATGGTTTTGGTAATCCGCTTTTTTTTTCTTTTTGAAATAAGAGATAATTTTTGAAATAATTTTATCTCTGACGAGCTTCCTAGGAAATTGCCTCCCCCCCCAAGACTTTATTTATTTGACAGAACGCACGGGCAGGGGAGGGTCCAGAGGGAGAGGAAGAAGCAGGCTCCCCACCAAGCAGGGACACTCCCCCACCCCCCACCCCGGTGCAGGCTCCATCCCAGGACCCTGGGATCAGACCTGAGCCAAAGGCAGCTGCTTCACTGACTGGGCCCCCAGGTGCCCTGGAATTTGCTGCTTCTGTTGGGGTTTATGTGCTTCACTCCTTTTAAAAAAATGGACCTGGAATTATTTGCGATGGTAGAGTAGTGGCCAAGGCGGTACCGAGTTGACCCTGGCGTGTCCCCGCTCAGCAGCGCGCGTGTCCCCCACACTCAGGCGCCAGCGTTGTCGTGAGACCGCCTTGCAACCGTGGGGACCTCTGACCAGGCTTAGAGCGTCCGGTCTAAGCAGGCTCCTCCTGTGTTTTTTATTTGTTGCATTTAGTGAGTGCTGCGGATGTGACTTACTGTTTATGTTTTTGTCCTTAATTCCAGAGCCACGCTCGTTTGAAGTGGGAATGCTAGTCTGGCTTAAGCACCAGAAATACCCCTTCTGGCCAGCAGTGGTAAGCTCCGGCGGCCTCGGGCACCCACTCAAGACCCCCCGTGCGCCCGCTCTCTCGCCCCCTTCATGTCAGCTGGACCCCGGGGGAGTTCTTTCCTGGGAGAAACCGACAGCCTCGTGATTCTAAGCAGGGCTTCTGCAGATGGGAACCTGAGTAAGGGGAGTTTGATCGTTTTGGCACAGTTGAGCGTGACAGTCCTAGAGCCGATCTAGACCGAGCAGCTCAGGAAACTGCCTAAAAAGTGTCTGCAACTTGCTGGTGTCTAACCGTGTGCCTGAGGCTTCGTCCTGCGGGAGCTTCTCCGCGGGAGCTTGGAAGTTTCTCCGACTCCAGGGTGGGGATCGGTTGTGTGGCTGCGGTGGTGGGCCTCAGCGCGTTGAGCTTTTCCAGCTCTGCTTTCTCCGTGCACGCGGCCAGTGCGGGCTGTCCGGACACCTAGCCAAGGCAGCGTGCCAGCTTCCCACCCTTCATGTGGTGTCCGACCCCCCCGTAGACGGCGTTCCGACGGCTCCTGCTCTCGGGCTTTAATTTGTAGTGAGAGACGGTGACGTTGAACTTGGAGAGCTGTTTGCAGGAGCGGGAGACACTGCCGTTGCCGTGGGGCTGACTTCCGGTGGGCAGCATCGCCGCCTCGGATGGGGCCGACTGGCTGTAGTGACGCAGGGCTGGCGTCCACACCTCGTTCGCTGGGCAGAAGGGCAGCTTCAGCCGACGTGCAGATGCAGTGGGGGTCTGTGCAGCGTCTGCACCATGGTGGGGGTCATTGATCGGGGTCCCCCAGCCTCCCTTCAGCTTGCTTCATGGCAGATGCTCCTGTCCCCCTGCGGCTGGCACCCTTTTCCTAGACCTCTCCTCCTCAGTTTCACCCGTTCCCTGGGGACCTGCTGGGGAACAGATCTCCAAAGTCACAGGTTCCTGGGGCCCGCTCTCTCCAGCTAAGCTGGGAACACGGGGGCGCTAGGTTGAGTCCGGCACGGCTGCCTCTGTGTCCTCGGTTGGTCCTACCTGCCTGAGCTCACTTTGCTCATCCCACAAACCGGAGTGAGCCCGTTCTGCTGAGTCAGGAGACAGTCGTGTGGTCGAGGGCGAGACGGCAGGCGGCACAGGGTTGGGTCTTTCTGTTACCAGCGGGAACACAACCGAGTGCTGCGTGGTTCTGCTGTGTGCGAGCACGGAGTGTGCCTGTGGCAGGAGGGGCGCTGTCTGAGCCTCCGAGCCTGGGGGCTTGGCCTTGGTGTCGTCCGTGTCGTTGCCCCCCCCCCACCCCGGCCATCAGCATTCCTTGTCCCGTGCCGGCCGTGTGCCAGCCTGTGCAGTGGAGAAAGGTCAGGAAGGTGGCTCAAAGCCTTGGCCTCCTCTGGGTTCCTGATGCTTTGTTTTCTTGGGTTTCCCAACAGGTCAAGAGCGTCCGGCGAAGAGAGAAGAAAGCCAGTGTGCTCTTTATTGAGGGGCACATGGACCCCAAAGGGAGAGGGTAATCCAGCTGTCTGTGCTCTTGGGAAACGCTTGGCGGGTGAAGTTCTGCCAGCTTGGGGGTGCCGGGATGGTGGGGAGGGGGCCTGGGCCCAGGGCCGGGATGGTCTCACGTGCCCCCTGCGATCCAGCTCTCCTGGAAGAGGAATCCAGAGGCTGTGTTGAAGGGGACCGCTCAGACCGTCCAGTTTCCCAATCTTTATTTGCCTCGTTCGATGCTCGGCGGCCCCCACCCCCTCCCCGCAAACTGTGTTCCAACCCGGTTGTGCCGGGTGCTGTGAGCAGCCCTGCCGCTGCCGGTTCTGTTGTTAGCGTAGCTGTCCGCTCGCTTGCCGCCAGGCCGTAATCCTTGGATGGAAATGCCCGTCTGCTCAGAGGGCACTTTGCAAACACGATTTGGACCCTCTGGGCCCCGGGTGCCGCCTCCATCTCCCACGGGCGGCCAGGGTGTGCGTGTCCCATGTGGCGTGTGGCGGCCCCAGCCCGGTCCCGTGGGGCCTGTCTCTGGGGCTTCCTCGGGCTGCTGGTTGCTGGCAGAGGCCCCCACGGGTCGCCCGGGTTCCGTCGGAGGAAACTGATCCTGGCCGCGAGACGGAGTCCTCGTTAACTTTTGTCTCCCTCCTCCCAGCATCACGGTGTCTCTCAGGAGATTGAAGCACTTCGACTGCAAAGAGAAACAGGCTCTTCTGGTACGTGCGCCGTGGGTCGTGCCTTAGAGAGGTGCGCCGCCACGGGACTGGTCTGCTGGCCGGGCTCCGGGCGTTCCTGGTGGGGACCACCACGGCCCTGGGAGGTCGCCGGCCAAGCCCCCACTGACTAGGCGCAGAGGACGGGGTGCTTGGGTGCAAGGCTGGTGTCTTGATGTGGGTGATCGTTCAGAGGGTGTCCCTGCGTGGTGCCGTGGACACAGCGGGCCTGCACGGGGGGTGGAGTGCTTGGTGGACACCCCACAGGGAGCTTCCTGGGCTTGCCGGTCGCCGAGGCCCCTAAGGTGCTCTCGTCAGCTCTTGATCTTACGCCGAGCCCGTAAGCCATGAGGCGCTTGTCCGTTCCACACGCTGTCTGTGCAGCCTTGAGGTGGGACGCCGGCTTTCCGGACCCAGCCGAGGGGAGGGGTCCGGTAGCCTCCCGCCCCCCGCCATGCGGTTCTTGTCCCAGCCCCGTGAGTGGGTTCCTGGCTTCGTGTCACTGTCTTCTGTGCACGTGGACTGCCCGGGAGCTGGAGGGCGGAGGCCCTGCGGGAAGCCTTCTGCCCAGCAGCCATCTCCCTGAGCGCAGCAGGCCGGGCTGTGGCGTGGGCAGGGGCTGGGAAGGTTGGCACCCACACCGGGCCCAGCCTTGTCTTCCACTGATGTGCGTGCCCCGTGACGTGGTCCTGCTTCCGACCGTCCATGGTAAGAGCGTTCAGTGCAGCTTGTGAGCCGCAGCCTGCGCTGGGCGCCCAGTGTGCCCAGGGCCGGTTATGGCCTCCGGCGCTTCCGTGCGCCCTGAAGCATAAGCCCACAAGCGTGGGGAGCTGGTCACCCAGCCTTCCAGGCTGGGGCGTCCCCAACCCCACGGCCACTCTTGGGGATCTGGATAGCTTTCCCAAAGTGGGGGGGGGGCTGTCAGAGGGGGCAGCAGGAATTTGGCTTTAAGGTCTGTACGTCCCACAGTCAGATCTGTGAGCTCTGACAAAGATGACGTGTGGCCTCACGTAGTCCAGGTGCTGAGGTGGTGCCCCTCGCCCGTCGTCCTGTTCCCCGAGAAAAGCCAGGCCCCCTGGGGGGCTGTTGCTGTGGCAGGAGCACTGCCTCCTGGAGCCACGGGGTCGTCCCAGGCTGTGTTGACGGACCAGCCCTGGTGTCACAGTCGCGGTTTTGAGCCCTGCTTTCCCGAGCACAGAGCAGCAGCACCTGCTGTCCCCGTCCCACACCTGCCACATGGGGCGGCCACGGGAAGGGCCAGGAGGACGTGGCGGTCACATCGGAAGGGGGTCTCGGCTGGTGGGACGCTGTCCCAGCTCGGGTGCTCGCAGTGGGTGGGGAGGTGGGTGGTTTGCAGGTGCGGGCCTTGAGGTCTAGGTGGGCACCCCCACAGGGCACAGCTCAGCCAACACCGTTCTAAGCCAGGGGCACAGGCACGGCTCTTGGAAGAATCTGCTTTGTAGGACTTGCGAGTCTCGTTTGGGGATGTCAGCCGCACGTGGGGTGCCGGGCTCCTTCCTCTGCTCCAGAGGCCCCGCTCTCCTGTTCCAGAGTTCTCTGGTCCCCAGGACCCAGCGTGTGAGCAGCCCTGGCCCCAGAGCCAGGCCTCCGCGCGTTCCCCGTGTGTCCTCAGCAGCCCCGCACGGGGTCCCCTGCCAGCGCTGTGGTCTGGACGCAGGGGCTGAGGTTGCCAACAGGAGTGGAGAGCCCGTGGCCCCTTGCCGACAGCTGCTGTCTCGCTCTTGGTGCAGAACGAGGCCAAGGAGGACTTCGACCAGGCCATCGGCTGGTGCGTCTCCCTGATCACGGACTACAGGGTCCGGCTCGGTACGTGGCCCTGCGTGCCCTCGGACAAAGAGACGGGGCTGGGGGCGGAGCGCAGGCCTGTTTCCCTTGGCCTCCAGGCCTGGGCCCGTGGCTGTCTTGTCCCCGACGGGGCAGGTGGGCTGGCACCCGGGCACAGACGGAGGTACTGGGTGTGAATGGAGGCGGAGTTCGCTTTGAGTCAGGGCTGGCTTCTGTCTGCCCCAAGTCCAGCTGTCGGGAATGTTCTGACGTGGATTTTCTGGGCACCCCGGGGGCGGGTCGCACCCCGACGGCAGTGTTGGTGTCCCGTCGGCCCTCTCGGGAGGGGGTCCGGATGGGGCTGACGTGAGGCCGGCACGCCAATCCCGCGTCCCCCGGGCGGTTCCCGAGCGCCGCCTCTGACGGTGGGACGCGGCTCTCCTCCTGCCTTCCCGCAGGCTGCGGTTCCTTCGCCGGCTCCTTCCTGGAATACTACGCGGCCGACATAAGTAAGTCCGCTGGCTCCTTTGCGGTGTGAGGCGGCTGCTTTCTGAGTCGGAGGTTCGGAGGGGGAGGCGTCTGGGTGAGGCCGGGCCCTGTCCCGAGCCTGACTGCCGCCTGCCCCCGCAGCCCAGCAGGCGCCCGGCCTCGTCTCCAAAACGTGTGCGCGGCGGCGCTCTGCAGCCGCCGTCCCTGCTGCCCGGGTTGTGGTCGGACGGATAGTCCCGCCGCCCGCCGCCGTCCCCGGTCACACGGGGTGGAGGTGGAGGGGCCTGTGCTTCCTCGGGGGGCTGCACTGGGGTCCGATGTGGGGCCCCTCAGAGGAGGAGCTCTCAGGACCCTGGCGGTTGTACCTGTGGGCGGGGGGCGGCCCTCCCACAGAGCCCCCAGGCGGCGTGGCGAAGGGAAGAGGGAGCCTCCCACACAGGCCGGCGGGCTCACGGCCGTGTCGCTCGTCTGCAGGTTATCCTGTCCGCAAGTCCATCCAGCAGGACGTCTTGGGGACCAGGTTTCCGCAGCTTAGCAAGGGGGACCCCGAGGAGCCTGTGGCGGGGAGCCCCCAGGGGAGGAGGCGGCCCTATAGGAAGGTCCTCCCCGACCGGTCCCGGGCTGCCCGGGACCGGGCCAACCAGAAGCTGGTGGAGTACATCGTGAAAGCCAGGGGTGCCGAGGGCCACCTGCGGGCCATCCTGAAGAACCGGAAGCCGTCCCGATGGCTGAAGACGTTCCTGACGTCGGGTCAGTATGTGACGTGCGTGGAGACGTACCTGGAGGACGAGCAGCAGCTGGACGTGGTGGTGAAGTACCTGCAGGGCCTGTACCAGGAGGCGGGCGGCCGGGCGCCGGCGCGGGCCAGCGGCGACACGATCCGCTTCATCCTGGACGTTCTTCTGCCGGAAGTGAGTGTGCGGCGGGGCTGTGGCGTGGGGCCGGCTGGGGGCTGGCGGCCGGGGCCCCGGGGGCAGGGATCGGCGCTAGGCTGGCGTCTTCCCGAAGTGGGCCCAGGAGGCCGTGGCCACGCCAAGCGCAGTGCCTGCCCAGGCCGCTCTGTGGGCAGGGGGACAGGGCCCGGCTGTGTAGACGCTGTGGCCAGTGCTGGGGGACGAGAGGTGCACGCCGCGTCCCCAGGTGCACGCGGACACGTTTCCGGCGGAGATGCTGCTGCGGAAAGGGAGCCGCGGTTCTCCCGCACGCGCCCGCCGGCGTTCGGCTGGGCAGCAGCACACACGGCCCTCCCCTGGTGGTTTGGGGGCTTTTTTGTTTTCTTTTTTCCCTCTGGTGGTTTTGAAGGTCAGAGGGGGCTCTGCTGGGCACTGTGAGCGTGTGTGGGGAAAGTTACCCGTCACCTTCGTAACTGAAAGCTTTGGAAGACGTTCGGGCAGAGGCCGGCTGGGGCCGGGAGCCCGTGTGCCACCCCCGCCGGAAGAGCGGCCTCACTCCGCCTGTTGCTCTGGCTGCCCCGTCCTCGTCTTGTTTACGTCTGAGTCCTCCGGAGCGTGTCTTGAAGGAAGGGATGGTTCTGCCCCAGGGACACCGGGTCGTGTGTGGGGACGGCTGAGGTTCTCACTGGGTGGGGGGCAAGATGCCGCCGAGCCCCACAGTGCTTGGGACACCCCGCCTGGGAGTGACCTGCCCTGTGTCAGCAGTGCCCAGAGCAGACAGGGTGCCTTGTTCTAGACCAGAACGGCTTGGATTGATTTTTAAGATTTTATTCTTAAGTGACCTATACACTCCACGTGGGGCCAGAGCCCTCGACCCTGGGACCGCGAGTCGCAGGCTCTCCCCCACCCCCTCGAGCCGCCACACGCCCCACACAGGCTCTTCAGAAACGCTGTGCGGAGGGCCTGGGGGCTCAGTCATGGGACGTCTGTCTCCGGCTCAGGTCAGGATCCCAGGGTCCTGGGATCGAGCCCCACATCGGACTCTCTGCTCAGTGGGGACCTTGCTTCCTCTTCTCTCTCTCTGCCTGCTTCTCTGCCTGCTTGTGACCTCTGTCAAATAAATAAATAAAATCTTTTTAAAAAAAAATAAATAAATAAAAAGTCACATTTTTAGCAACCAGAGTTTTTCTATTTTTTCTGAGGACACACATGAGGATTTTCAGCGTCAGACTTGCCGTGTGCAGGGGTGACCGCTGTTCTGTTTTTCCTGCTGTTTGGACAGTAAACTTCGAGACTGTCACAGATGGGCTTGTTGGTTTTGGTCCTGCCTCGTTCTCTGCTTTTAGTGACGTGAGCTCTCGTGTCTTGTCTTAGGAGCGCGTCTTTCATGCCTCACGGAGGTGTCCCTGCACGCAGACACCTCTCGGACCTGCGTCTGTGGAGGCCGCTCGGACGCTGCGCCGGGCCCCACACGCGTCCCTCAAGCGCCCCGGGCAGCACAGGCCCGCTGGCCGCAGCTGAGCGCCCTCTGCTCTCTTGCAGGCCATCATCTGCGCCATCGCGGCGGTGGACGCTGTGGATTACAAGACGGCTGAGGAGAAGTACCTCAGAGGACCGTCCCTCAGCTACCGGTAGGCTGCTCGGGGCGCCGCTGCCAAACCGGCGGCAGTGTGTCCAGAAGGGCTCGCGTTCCCTCGTGCCGGGCGCCGGGGCGCAGGGACCCTGTGGCCGACACGCCGGTCCAGGTGCCCAGGCTGGACAAATCGCCCACGGCTGAACATGCGCAGAAGCCCTCGGCCAGGAGCTGCCAGAGGGACGCAGGGAAGCCAGTGTTCAGGTGCTCCGTCCTCGGGCACATCCGCGAGGTGCTCAGAGCAGGCGGAGCTGGACCCCAGCCCGGCCTGTGCCACGGCCCGCAGGCAGTCCTCCAGGGCCACTCCCTGGGCATGTGCCGGGTCTGCTGTGCCTAATCCCGTTTTGCAGGGGCTCCTGTTAGCATTCCAGGCTTTCTGCGCCTTGTCCAGGGCCTTGGCCGTTTGAGAAAACACAGACCACACGGCCGCAGTCACCCCAGGCCGCTCCTAGCTGGTCGGAAGAATGCCGTGATGAAGATGTTTCTCTTCCGCCAGAGGGGTTAGGCGCCGTGGGATTTTTGGCCCCCAGAGCCCCTAATCCCATCTCCGGGCTTGCTGCCAGGCCTTGCTGAGCGCCGGCCGAGGACTCAGCCGGAGTAACAGGCCAGGGCCTCTGTCCAGGGCCAGCCGGGCCCACCGCCACGGCTGGCAGGCAGCAAAGGCAGCTCCAGGGACGCCACGCTCTTTCCCGGGGAGGGCCCTGCTGCGTGCAGTGGGCCGCAGCGCCCGTTGCGTGGGGAGGCTGCCTGCAGGGCCGACCTGGAGGAACCCATGTGTGCGGGAATGATGACCTGGCGAGTCGGGAACACGAGGACCCCGGGCTGCAGGGAGACCCGGTGGTCTGGCCGTCGACTCCCAGATGCAGAACAGTGTTCTTGGGGGAGCAGGGTGGGAGCCCACACATGCCCCCGGCGCAGTGCCCTCCTCCTCCTCGTCCGAGGGACTGGCTGTAGTGCCTGTGAGGAGGGCTGTCCATCTGCACGCCCTACCACTGCCCCTGACCTGCTGTGGGCCGTGCTGGTGATGGCAGAGGCTCCCTTCTCCAGATTCCGGGGACGTGGCCTCCAACTGCGGGCAGTCGGCCACTCCCGCCCCACAGCCATCCGGCTCCTCCCCCTCAGCTTGTGATGCACGGGCGGTGCCTCCTGGGCCTCGTGTTCTGCCCGAGCCGCACAGTCACGTGGACTTGCCCACTGTCAGAGTCCATGTGCTTTGTGGCTGTCGCTGGTCCTGGCCTGGTGGTGCCCCAAACACCTGTTAGTGTCGTTCTTACCGGGGAGTTGATGAGGACCGTTGGATAGCTCACACTCCTTAAAAAGTTCTTTTTTTTTTTTTACGATTTTATTTTTTTGACAGAGACACAGCGAGAGAGGGAGCACAAGCAGGGGGAGTGGGAAAGGGAGAAGCAGGCTTCCCGCTGAGCAGGGAGCCCGACGCGGGGGTCGATCCCAGGACCCCGGGCTCATGACCTGAGCCGCGGAGCCACCCAGGCGCCTCTAAAAAACGCTTTTTTTTTTTTATTTATTTATTTATTTTTTTTAAGATTTTATTTATTTATTTGACAGAGAGAGATCACAGTAGGCAGAGAGGCAGGCAGAGAGAGGGGAAGGGAAGGAAGCAGGCTCCCCGCTGAGCAGAGAGCCCGATGTGGGACTCGATCCCAGGACCCCGAGATCATGACCTGAGCCAAAGGCAGCGGCTTAACCCACTGAGCCACCCAGGCGCCCTAAAAAACGCTTTTAAATTGTTACACGCACGTCATGTAAAACGTCCCGTCATAACCATTTCCAAGGCACAGCGCAGCGGCCTGAAGCACCCCTGCCATCATGCAGACACCCCCACCCTCTGTCTCCGGAACTTTGCATAGCCCCAGACTGGAGACTCTGTCCCCCTAAAGCACGGACTCCTCGGTTTCATGTTCGGAGACAAGATAAATTATTAAAATGAGGTTCTCTCCTTTTATTTTCTGAAGGGAAAAAGAAATATTTGATAACCAGCTTCTGGAAGAAAGGAATCAGCGGTGCTGACGCCGGAGGGGCCGCGGGTCCCGTGGCCGGGGCGCGAGCGGCGTCTGCAGGCCCGGGGCCCGGGCTGTGCTCGCTGCTCATCCGTGGGTGTGCTTTTCCTGGCTTTCTTGGAAGGTAGAGTTTTGTGAAAGGTGTTTGGAACAAAAATGTTTTATTTTACTGGATGCCAGTACTTCTGACTGTACTGTTTAACGTGAGGTGCACAGCTGTTTTTTTATGTTAAAAAGCACTGTATCCAATATTAAAGAGGAGTTTTAAGAAAGAGCCTGATAATGAATGATTCCTTCAGAACACGCGCGCCTTTCTGAGTTTCCTTCCTCTCGAGGCAGGCCCCGGTTCCCTGTGCCGGAGAATGCGGGTGGCGGGACTCGGCGGCCGCTTCCCCCTGTCCCGTGTGGGCCCTGAGCACAGTGCGAGCCCCCCCAGCCCTGCCCCGTCCATGTGGATTTTCCATGTGGCTGCTTCTGGTCCAGCTCTCCTAGCCAGGCCCTGGCATCCATGTCCCGAGGCCTAGGACCTCCCGAGTGCAGCAGTCGTGGTCCCTGTGTGTGTGGCCGGGGTCACGGTGCGGGGACGGGAGGGTCTGTGCCGATGGCTCCTGCGGAAGCAAGGCTTTTGTCTGGAGGCCAGGCTCATGTTCCTGCCCAGGCCCCGAAAAGGGGGCAGCTGGTGGGTCACCCCGGTGCCCGAGGATCCCCAGCCCAGGCCCTGGCCTGCAGAGACCTGCGTGGCCTGTCCTCACACAGTCACGGAAGCTCTGTGGCCTGTCGCTCAAATGAACTCTATTCGAAGCTGCTGGGAGACAGCACAGTCAGCAGAGGGTGCGGGGTTTCCTGGGGAGACCCCTGGCTGGCGGCAGCACCCCAGCCGGTGATGGGCTGCTGTGTCTGAACGTGGCAGACTCCCCTCCTCTCCACCCCCCAGGGCCCCCCTCCCACAGCAGCCACTTAGAGCAGGGGCTTGCCCTCCGAGCCTGGGTTGGGGGGGCAGGTGTGCTGGCCCGAGAAGGTGCCCTCTCTCTGAGCAGGCAAGACGCGCAGAGAACCCCAGGCCAGCTGGGCAGAGGGAGAGGCTGCAGCTCAGGAACCCTCCCAGGTGTGGCAGGGAAGTCTGGCCTGGGAGGGCGGGGTTGGGGGGCACATGTCCTGCAGGGTCCCTGGGCCACCCTGCCCCAATCTGGGAGTGGGGAGAACCACAGAGGCTGGATGGTTCCTACCTACCACGGAGCCCGAAGCCAGGCGGCTTGGTCACTCCCTCTCCACTGGAGCAGCCCACCATTGTCTCCAAAGCGGGCCTCGCCCCTTTCTGGGAGAGCCTGGCGGCTCGTAGACCCGGGGCTCCGTGGTGGTGGGGGCCGGCGGCTGTCGTGGGCCGTCGCCGCAGGTGCAGTCTGCCCGTGGGGCCCCCCGCGTTAAATGCCTTCTGCAGCCCTGTTGGGGACCCTGAGGGTGCTGGTCCTAAGGCCGCTGGCCTAATGGGGGCCCCTGGAGAAGCAGGCACAGCTGGGACGGACTTCCCGCAGGCAGCCAACGCCTGGCCCCTGGCTCCTCCCGGCTCCCACTCTCAGGCCGGGTCATTCTCCAGCAGCCGTCCCGGGTGCTGCGGGGGCCGAGCGTCCTGCACCGTTCGCTCAGTGCCGGGAGCACCCCTCACCACAAACCGGGCGGGCTTGCCTACCCCCCCCCCGCCCCCCGCACCCTGCCTTCCCTCTGCAGTCCCGCTCGCTGGCCTCTGTGTGGCCCCCCTGCCTCCCCCCTCCCCCTGCCCATTCCTTCTCTGAACTGCTTCCCATCCGGACCCTAAGGCCCTGCAGAAGCTCCTGCTAAGCCGGCGGTCCCAGCCCGCGCACCCGTGGTCACTCCTGCTTCCGGAGACGGGAATCGTCATTGCACATACCTTGGCCCTTCTTCAAGTCTATTGTTTTATCTAAAAACTGATTTTTAAAAAGTCACTGGGGTGCAGTGGGGGGGGCCTGGCTGGCTCAGCTGGTGGAGTGTTTGACTCTTGATCTTGGGGTTGTAATTTAGAGCCCGGTGTTGGGCACAGAATTACTTAAAATCTTTAGGGGTGCCTGGGTGGCTCAGTCAATGAAGCATCTACCTTTGGCTTTGGTCATGATGCCAGGGTCCTGGGATCGAGTCCCGTGTCGAAGTACTTGTGTGCCCTTGCTCGCTCTCTGCCAAATAAAATCTTTTTTTTTTTTTTTAAAGATTTTATTAATTTGACAGAGAGAAATCACAAGTAGACGGAGAGGCAGCCAGAGAGAGAGAGAGAGATAGGGAAGCAGGCTCCCTGCTGAGCAGAGAGCCCAATGCGGGACTCGATCCCAGGACCCTGAGATCATGACCTGAGATCATGACCTGAGCCGAAGGCAGCGGCTTAACCCACTGAGCCACCCAGGTGCCCCCAAATAAAATCTTTAAAGAGTAAAGTCTTTAGGGGCGCCTGGGTGGCTCAGTGGGTTAAGCCTCTGCCTTCCGCTCAGGTCATGATCCTAGGGTCCTGGGATCGAGCCCCATATCGGGCTCTCTGCTCAGTGGGGAGCCTGCTTCCCCCTCTCTCTCTGCCTGCCTCTCTGCCTACTTGTGATCTCTGTCTGTCAAATAAAGCCTTTAAGTTAAAAAAAAAAAAAAAAAGCAACTGAAGGGAAAAAAGTAAGATCTTTAAAGAAAAAAACAACTAATTCACAGGATGCGTGGGTTACTCGGTTGGGCATCTGCCTTCAGCTCAGGTCATGATCTTGGGGTTTGGGGTTGGAGTCCACACTCAGGCTCCCTGCTCAGTGTGGAGTCCGCTTCTCCCTCTGCGCCCCCCACCCCTGCTCATACCCACACACGAGTGCTCTCTCTCTCTCTCAAATAAAATCTTAAAAAAAACTATTCACTACAGGGTAAGAATCCAAAACCTCAGGGAGGCACAGTGGCACAAGAAATAGTCTGTCCCTGATTCAGGGGCCCTCCTGCCCATGTTCCCGGCACCTGGCCCCTGGTGTGTGCTGTCCCTTCTTGGGGTCTCTGCTACCTTCCCCAGACCCTCCTCGCCCTCTGTCCGCTCACCCAGCTCACTCCCCAGCAGGCCTCCATGGCGGGGCCTCCCCCAAGCCTGGCTCTGACCTCCCTGTCCACCTCACTGCCTCCTTCAAGCAGCCTTGACCGCGCCCACGGCCCCCCGCAGCTGGCAAAGGCTCCACTTTGGTTCCTATGGGATTGGCAATTCACTGAGGCGACTCTCACGTCTCTTGAGGCGAAGTTCAGCTGGGGCTGGGGGCCCGGACCCCAGGGCTCCTGCAAGGATGTTGTGGGAAAACAAAACTTGCAGATAGCTCAGACTTCAGCAACAGGCACTTTGGTTCATGAATTGCAGCAAATGTGTCTGGCGGTGTCAGCAGCTAACAATGGGGGACTGGGTGTTGGGTGCACAGGAGCCCCACTCCTGGGCAACTTTTCTGTGACTCGAAGGAGCCTAAAATGCAAAGTTGACGTAAGTTGGGAAGTCCAGCTCCATGGCCAGCCGGGCGCAGGAGGGAGAGGGCGGAGGTCCCTCTCCTCCGTCCTGGGACTTGGAGCTCCCCGGCAATCGAGACCAGGGGGGCTGTGCAGGGGTTCGCGGGCCTGGAAGGCTCCTGCCGGGAGGCCTGCCTGCCGCTGGCCTGCGCTTGCCTGTGGGAGCCTCAGTTTCCCCCAAGGGTAAAATCCAGCAGGATCGCAAGAATTTCACCGGTTTGGGTGTTCGCGACAAGAAGCGCCTTTTATTCCTGCCCTTTAAAGAGTATTGGGAATTGGGGTGGAGTCCACGTTTGGGCTGGAATCAAGGTCTTGAGGGCGGAGACAGGGGTTTGGCGGCCCTGTTCCGTCCCCCCGTGGGCCGGGGCCAGCGGCCCTGCCCCTCATCCGCAGAATGGGGTAGGAAAGGCAAGAGCCGCGGCGCCAAAACAGCTGCCGAAACCCGGGATCGAACCAGGGACCTTTAGATCTTCAGTCTAACGCTCTCCCAACTGAGCTATTTCGGCTGAGCGGCAGGGGTCGCCGTGGCTCGGAGTCCGGCTCGCGCCGCGCCGCCCGCGCGCCGCCACCGCCCGCGCGCGGCCTCCCGGGAGCGCGCGCCTCATAGACGCCCAGGGGGCGGCGGGCGGCAGCGCCGTCTCTGTGGCGCAATCGGTTAGCGCGTTCGGCTGTTAACCGAAAGGTTGGTGGTTCGAGCCCACCCAGGGACGCGGTTTTCGCCTTTTGCTCCCGACGGGAGGAGAAGGCGAGCGACCGGCCCGCTTTTGCCGCGACGCCTCCCGCGTCCCCGGGCCCCTGCGCCCCCGCCGGGCCCGCGCGTCCCGGGGGGCTTCCGGGGCGCGCGGCGGGGGCCCGTCCGCGGAGGCGGAACGTCGTGGCGCCGGGGCCCGGCTTCCGCGCAGCAGCCGAGCCGCTTTGGCAGGCGGCCCCGGGGACCCGGAGCGCCGGCGCGGACGGACCGCAGAGGTTGTTTGAAGGCCGCGGCGGACATGGCGGCTCTGGCGGGTGAGCGGGTCGGGGCCGCGGGGCTGCGGCGGCCGCGCGCTCGGGAGCTGGGCACCTGCGGCCTGGGGCGGCCTGCGCGGGCTCAGGGGCCGGGGTTGCGCGGCCGGCGGTGGTCCGCGTCCCGGGGGCGCGATCCCGCAGGCCCCGAGGGGACGGCGCTGCCCGCGCCGCGAGCGCATCCCCGGCCCTGAGTCTGCGCGCGAGGCCGCGGGGGCCCCGGAGCGCCGCGGGCCGGCTCGGTCGTCAGGCCCAGCCGGAGGACCCAGCGGACCCCGGGGAGGCCCCGGCGTCATGGGAGAGAGCCAGGCGCCCCACGACGCGGATGGGGGTAGAACAGGTGCCCCGAGCGACCCCGGGGGACGGTAGGGCGCGAAACCCGCCCGTTAGGAAGGGCCGGCGTGTGCCCGCCTGGGGCACGGAGCTCCAAGCGGCGGGACCGGCCAGTGCAAAGGCCCTGAGGCAGGACCGACACTGACGTGCGGAGGAACGGGAGGCTGGCTGGCCCGGGGGTGAGGTGGCCTTTTTGTCCGGGCAGGGGAGGGTCACTGTGTGGGTCCCATTTGCAGAGGCCCCTCTTTACCGAGCGTGGAATTTAGATAGACCAAGGGTAAGAGGAAGGTTGTGCGGGGCCTGGGGCTCCTGTGCAACCTCCTGGAGGCCGCCGGTGTTGGCTGCTGCCTCCCCCTCACTGCCTGCCCCGCGCGGTTCTCTCCGCAGCTCCCCGCCTGCTCCGCCCGATCCTGGCTCTGCGGTGAGTGTCTGCGTCTCTCCAGCCACAAGGCCCTGCCGGGGCAGGCTCTGTGGAGGGGGGGTGCTGGGAGGGCCCTCCAGCAGCATCAGGCGGCCAGGGGGGCCGGGTGGTGCCCACCTCCTGAAGGTCCCGTGGTGAGTCAGGCAGCAACAGGGACCGGCAGTGGACTGGCCGTCTCCTCCAGCAGCTGGTGGCCAGGCCCCTCCATGGGGACAGTCCAGGTGGTGGCAAAGCATTCACACCCGCATCCACTCCCGGCGCACCTGCTACTGTCGCAGGAAGGCGTTTGGTGCTTCTGCTCAGGTGGCAGCCTCCCCTAGGCCTTCTCAGGTCAGGGAGGCTGGCAGTCCCGGGCCTCTCTCCGTGGACAGAGCCCAGAAATGGAATCTCCGGCGCCCTGGGGCAGGGACATGGCGGATCTCAGGAGAGGCTCTCCTGATGGGGGGAGGTGGGAGGCTTCAAGGAGCATGTGGCTTTGGGCTGAATTTGCCTTGTTTCCGTAAGACCATTTTTCTAGGAATCACTTGCGTTCACTGAAAAATAAAGGAGAAAATGAGAGAACTAGGAAATGGAAAGCAGACCCCTTTTGGACAGGCTCAGCAGACTTTCCATGGAGGGCCAGATGGGCTCTGTGCAGGCTGCTCCGCTCTGCCTTTGTGAAAACAGGCAGAGATGGGTGGATGTGGTTGTGTGTCAATAAAACTTTATTGACAGGGGCGCCTGGGTGGCTCAGTGGTTAAGCCTCTGCCTTCGGCTTGGGTCATGATCTCAGGGTCCTGGGATCGGGCCCCGCATGGGGCTCTGCTCAGCAGGGAGCCTGCTTCCCCCCTCTCTCTCTCTGCCTGCCTCTCTACCTACGTGTGATCTCTCTCTGTCAAATAAATAAATAAAATCTTAAAAAAAAAAAAAACTTTATTGACAAAAACAGGCAGAGGCCAGATTTGGCCCCTGGGAGAAGTGTCCCCATCGTGCGCCAGCACAGCCCCTGTCACAGCGCCTCGGGGCACCCCAGGCTCCTCTTCATGTGCACCCCTTTCCCTGCAGCTCCGGTGTGGGCGTGGCTACGCAGGTGCGTGGTGTCCACTCGAGTGTGGCCGCTGACAGCCCCAGCAGGTAAGGCCAGGCTTTCTGGGACCTGCACACACTTAAGCCCTCGCAGCAGCCCTGGGTGGCAGCAGGGCCCTCCCTCCACCATCAGGGTGAGGCAGCATGGAGCCCTGCCCTCGGAGCCCTGCCCGGCCCCGTCCTGCACATCCCAGACAATGGCTGTGCGACCCGAGACCAGCAGGGCCCTTGATAGTGTGTCAGCAGAGCTCAGGGACACCAAGTTCCTCTGGGGACACAGGCCCACGGGGGCCATAGCCGGCAGCCGTCATTCATGCGGTCATTCAGCATGTGTGTCCTGCCCTGGGCCAGAGTGCCGGACCCTGAGCACCGGACCCTGGCGGCCCCCTCCCGCTGGAGCCGGCCCAGACCAGGCCATAGTGCCGGCTTGCTGCTGCCCCCTGAGGGGCTGCTCCAGGCCCGACCAAGGTGTGGAGTGTTGGGGTGCCTGCCTGGCTAATGTCCACCCCCGGCGTGTGTTCCCATCCAGCACCCAGCCCGCTGCGTCCACGGCTGGAGCTGTGCTCCCCAAATCTGCCGCCCTTCCCAGCAGCCGGGGCGAGTATGTGGTGGCCAAGCTCGATGACCTCGTCAACTGGGCCCGCCGGGTGAGCCCCGACCCCCCGTGCCCCCCGGCCTCCTGCTCCCACATGCTCCCCCTGCACACTGCGCCTGTCCTCTGCGGGGCCTGCTGTCCCCTTTGTGCCCCTGCCCCGATCTGGTCTCTCGCTCCGCCCCGGGGAACACGACCGCCTCCCTTCTGTGGATTTCCTGTTTCTGTTTCTTCTTCTTCCTTCTCTTTCAATGAGGACATGATTTTAACTGGGAAACCAGAGCACGTCTAGAACAGGGGTTCCTTCCTGGGAAAAACCTGAGAGCAGCCCGCCCCCAGGCCCCCAGTGCTCAGCCTGCACAGTCTGCGTGTTGTGTGTACGTCTTTTGCCTCCCCCTGACTCACAGGAGCGCCTCGCTCTGCTGGGGGTGCTTGGGGTCCGTTCCTGCGTGTGTGTGTCCTGGCGTCCCATCAGGGTCTGTGGCTCCAGCACAGACGTGGCCGCTGCAGTGTTGTCCTAACTGTGCACACCTGCGTGCTGTCCAGGTCGCCTTCTTGTGTAGCCCACAAGAGTGAGGCAGGCAGGACCCCGTGCAGGTCCCGGAAGAGGCAGGGGCGGCAGGGAAGGCTCAAGCCGAGAAGTACCGCAGGAGGGAGGCAGGCACCGAATGGATGGAGGAAGTGGTCAGAGGGCAGCCAAGGGCAGCCAGGAGGCCTTCCTGGAGGAATAGGCATTTGGAGTCCTTGAACCCTAGGACGTGTTACAAATGAGTCAGTGGCAGGGGCTGAGCCCCAGGGTCTCGACTGTGCGACGTGCGGCTTTCCCGGCACTCAGAGCCCCGCGTGCTGTGCCGAAAGCTGGGCCACTCACTGCCTGAACCACCGGTTAGCACTCGTTTCACCTGGGCTCGGGTTCTTCTTCGGGAACGTGGCCGCCGGAAGGTGCTGGCCCACAGATGTGGCTTGTTTTCCCTTCCTGGTACCGCCCTGGGCCGGTGACCCTTCGGGGCCTGGCGGTGCCGTGGCGGCCGTGGGGAGGCCTGGTGGCCGGGCCCCGAGCTGCGGCGGCACCGTGCCCCGGCTGAGCGCCCTGCCCCCGCAGAGCTCCCTGTGGCCCATGACCTTCGGCCTGGCCTGCTGCGCGGTGGAGATGATGCACATGGCCGCGCCGCGCTACGACATGGACCGCTTCGGCGTGGTCTTCCGCGCCAGCCCGCGCCAGTCCGACGTGATGATCGTGGCCGGCACGCTCACCAACAAGATGGCCCCCGCGCTCCGCAAGGTAGGCCCGGCCCCGAGGCCCACCGCCTGCGCCCCGGCCTCGAGCCGCGGCCAGACCCCGCCGTCTCTTCCAGGTGTACGACCAGATGCCCGAGCCGCGCTACGTCGTGTCCATGGGGAGGTGAGTGCCCGCCTCGCCGCCGCGCCCCTGCCTGTCTCCGCTCCCTCTGCCGCGGCCCATCCCCAGGGCGCCCCTCCTGCGCTGCTCGGGGTCGCCCGTTCTGGCCCTGTGGCACGGCCGTAAGTGGCACCGCTCCGTGGGCCGTCTGCGCGCCCCTCGCCCCGCTGCCCGCCGCCCTCCCCGGTCCCTTCCCCGCACGCCAGCGGCTCCTTCCTCACCTCACTGTTCTGGGAGGTGGAGCTGGGGCCCTGCAGCGCCCCTGTCCAAGTGCACAGCTCCAGGACGGGCCACGGATTCACGGGGCTGTCCGCTGTAGCCCCTAGTTCCAGAACATTCCATCATCCTCCAAGGAAACGTTCCCATTATCCCCCCGACCCCTCTCCTGGACCCCAGCCCCCACGAGCCCCCTCCCATCTGTGGAGGGGCCTGGTCTGGGCGTGTCACTCGTGTGGACTCACACCCCGTGGGGCCTCCGGCGTCTGGTTCCCTCCCTGCGGCCGTGGGCTCGGGCCGTCCATTTGCTTCAGTCTCCCCGGTCCTCGGGTGGCCGTTCCTCTCTTCAGGGACTGCGCGTCCCCGTCCTGCCCATTCCTGGCTCTTCTTTGCCCCTGGAGGCAGGTGGGGGGGCAGGGCCGGCGCCAGCGTGCGCTCACCGTGCCGCCTCCTCCAGCTGTGCCAACGGAGGAGGCTACTACCACTACTCGTACTCCGTGGTGAGGGGCTGTGACCGCATCGTGCCCGTGGACATCTACGTCCCAGGTGAGCCCGCCCCGTCCGTGTCACAGGCTCCCCACACCCCTGCAGGGGCTGCGGGCTCCCGCCCTTCCCAGGCAAACCGGTGTAGGCACAAGCAGAAGAGGGAAGCCCCAGTCCCTCCTCCCTTGTGCCCTGAAGGTCTCCCCAGCTGCAGAGTCTTGGGTCTTACCCAGCCGGGGGCCCCGGCCGGTGCGGGAGGAAGCCTGAGCCTGCGCTGGGTGAGGACGGCTCCTCGGCCGTCTGCAGACGCACTTTGCGTGGTTCCACACGGCAGACACAAGCCAGAGAGACGCAGTTAGAAAGCAGAACGGTCCCCGAGGTCAGGGCCGGGGTGCATGGGGTCTCGTTCTCATGAGGAGGGCGCGGCTCCCTTGGAGCCCAGGTCGCCGGGGTGGCCGGACGGCACAGATGGAAACGCCCGACGCAGTCACGTGCGTCGGGAAAGCGAGGAGCCTCTGCGATCCTGTCCCCGGAAAAGGACCGCGTGTCTGCGTGAAGCCTGTGTCTGGCCGCGCTTGGGCCCCCGGGCCTCTGCCCTTCCTGTGTCGGAGGTCAGGGTTCAGCTGGTGGTGCTCAGTTGCAGACGGAGACCCGTGTTCCTGGGTTCTCAGTGCCCCCACAGGAAGCCCAACCTGAGCCCTGGCAAGGCGAGTCGAGTCGAGGACACTCGAGGCGCCAACTCCAGGCTGCCCGGGAAGGTTTAGGTCACGACACTCTGGTGCCCTTCAGAGGGACGGTGGTTGGCGGTGATAAGCGTTCTGGAGACATTTGCTGAGGGTGTTGGCCACGCCAGCCCCCAGGGTGTTCCCCATTGTGGGGTGCTGGGTCCCGTCTGGGGGGGTGGGCATGGGAGAATCCATCCTGCGGATAGAGGCCAGGCCCTGCCCAGCTGCCCCGTTGCCTGTGTGACCGAGGGCAGGTCTCCCCTCTGAGGCCAGCCCCCTGCACCAGGCGGGCTCTGGGGACAGCACTGCCGGATTCTGGGCCGAGGACCAGCTGTGTCTGTGGTTGTCCTTCCGGGCCACTCCCCCCTGGGAGGTGACCTGTCCCTCTGCTTCTGGTGGGGTGGTGGGGATGGGGGCCCCAGGGCTTCCCCTCCTGTGGGCCGTGTGGGCCTCCCTGCCCGGCCTGGCTGTCCTGCCCCCCAGACTCCCCCATCCCTCCCTGCCTTCCAAGGGCACTACCACCAGGGGCTAGCGTGGCCCAGGGTCAGTGGGCTACCTGTGCTTGTCCTCCCAGAGGCCCCAGGCCAGGTCATCGGGCTAGCGGACAGGGCAGCTGGGCCCAGTACAGGCAGCCCAATTGTCTTCACTGCCCATGGCTTGACTACCAGGGTCAGAAACTCAGTGGCTCCTTCCCTGTGATGGGTCGAATCCCCAGCCTGGACAGTACAGGCTAGAGGCGGTGCTGGAGACGGTGCCCTGGCCCCCTCAGACCCTCCCTGGACGTGGCTCTGCTGCCCCCTTCTGGTGCCAGGGCCCATGTGGCCTCCAGCTGCTGTGCCCAGCATCTCCTTTGACCATCCCCATGGAGGCAGAGGCGCACTTTGCCAAGCAGCAGGGGTCTGTCAGTGGCCCTGGGGGCGGCGGTGGCGGGGGCGGTGGAGGCAGTTCCCGGCATGCCGGCACCGGTTGGGGTGGGGCGCAGGGCTCAGGGCGCAGGGCGGGATCTGGCCGCCCGCGGTGGGCAGGGAGACTGAGGCAGGGCCCATCCCGCAGGCTGCCCGCCCACGGCCGAGGCGCTGCTGTACGGCATTCTGCAGCTGCAGAGGAAGATCAAGCGGGAGAAGAAGCTGAGGATTTGGTACCGCAGGTAGCGCGGCCCGGCTCCGGCCCGCTCCGGCTCCCGCGGCTCCTGCCGCCTGCCCCCCCCACCCCACTCTGGTCAATAAACAGAACTCCGCGTGTCCCCCTCCCTGTGTGACAGGTGGCTGTGGGCGCGCTGGGAGTGGGAGAGGGGGGCGCTGTGCCAGACAGGCCTAGTCCTGTGCACGGAGCCACTGAGGCCCTGCAAGAGGGCGCTGGAGGGCCGAGAGCCTGGGGATGGAAGAGCGGGTAGCCCCGGGGGTGGCGGCGGGCGCGCCCGGCGCCTGTGGAGGGGTGAGGCGAGGGTCCTGGGGTCAAAGGTTTTGCTTTAAGGCCCTCCCCCTGACCTGATGGGGTGGGACCGGGGACTCGGTGGCTGCGTAGCCCCGATGCGCACTGCCCGCTCTGTGCTTCAGTGGCCGGCTGGGGGACAGGCTGACAAGTGTCCACCCACTATGCCCCAGTGGTCCTATAGGTCTGTCGAGGGCACAGGGAAGCTCACGTGCTGGGGCAGAGTACCCCCCCCGCCCCCGTCTCCCCGGAAGTCGGTTCAACAGATGACGATGTTCTACATGTGTACTGTTTGGAGGGGCAGGAGAAGTCACCACACGCACATGTTTGCACTGTCCTGCTGGTCGGGCAAGCCCAGGGCTGGCGTTTATTGGGTCCTTGAGGACATGGACAGGGAAGGTCAGGGAAGCTTGTCCCACTGCTGGTGTGTCTGGACTCGAACCCAGGACCGAGAGCCCAGAGCCTGCACTCCTGGCTATGAAGGCACTGAGTGGTGGCACCGGGACAGGACTGAAGCCCCCCCGGAGGCTGAGCCCGAGGCCCGGCAGGCTCAGTGCTTACGGACCAGGGGCACGATCATCTGCGGGAAGGCGTAGTAGCGGCACTCGGCCGGTGGGGCCAGCTCCACCAGCTCCACAACGATGTTCTCTCGCCTGAAGCCCGCCTCCAGTAAGGTGGGCACCTGCGTCTCCTGGTGGGGGTGGGGGGTGTCACTTGCAGGGCCATGGGACCCACTCTTCCCAGGACGGCAGTACAGTTGCCGAGGCCCCTGGGAGTCGGGCTCGGCAGCCTGGCCACTGGCCCACAGAACCAGGAGAGCCTACAGCTGCGAGGGCCCCCTCCAGGCGTCTAAGCTCAGGGAGCAGTGCCCCACCGTGGGGCGTCAGCAGGCTGGCCTCCACACAGCGCCCACACAGCAGGGACAGCCTGCCTAACCCTGTAAGGTCCTGGTGGCTGGAGGGGGCCAGAGTGAGGGGCAGTGCAGGGACCTCCCCCCCCCAGCAGAGCTCCCAGGCTGCCGCACCTCAAACATGGTGACGATGTCAGAGTACTGGGACTTCATCAGCTCCCCCCAGGAGGTGAGGTTGCAGTAGGTCAGGAGGCCCCCGGGCTTCAGCAAGCGAAAGGCATGGTCCTGGGCAGGGGACAGTGGTCAGGAGGGAGGTCAGGGGTGTGGACAGAAGCCACTTCCCTGGGGGCCTCCCACCTTCCCTGCCAGTCAGAGAAGCAGGGCGAAGGTGTGAATGCCCCGTCCGCACTCGCCCCTGGGGTGACCCCCCATACAGGCCCTACCCTGATGAACTTGAACTGGTGTGTGTGCCAGGTCTCCTCAGACAGCGGGTAGGTGTCATACAGGATCCCTACACAGGCAGTGGGGGCCAGAGCTCAGGGCTGGGCAGTGGCCCCAGCAGGGTTGTGTGCACAGAGGGCCCGGCTGTGCCCTAAACTCTCGGTCTGCCGCCGCCCCCGGGGACCTTGTCTCCTGCAGCAGTTCTCTGGCATCCGCCACGCACCCCCCCAGGTGACACTACCATGCGCGGTCCTGACAAGGCCCGTCCTCGGGCCACGGAGCGGGGCTCGGGGCGGAAATTCAGGCAGCACCCCCAGACCCCTCTCCCCTTACCATCAAAGTGGCCATCGGGCAGGGCAGGGGCCACATCCTCCCACAGGCCTTGCAAGGGAACCACCTGGGGCCGGGGGGACAAAAAGAGAAGATGGGGGGTCTCTGGTGTCCGGCCTCTCCCCCTCCCCCGGCCGTAAGGGAGAGGGCAGGGGAGTTCCCGGGGGAGAATGCCACTTCCTCCATCCGCAGGGACCGGGCCCCCACGCCCTCCGGGGCAGGCAGGCGTGGGCACCTTGTGTGGCTGCCGCTGGGCCCAGGCCTGGAGCCGCTGGAAGACGCTGTCATTGCACTCGATGACCCAGTGCTCCTCAATGGGGGCCTCCTGCACCTTGGAAGCTGCGATGGCCATGCCGAAGCCAACCTCCAGCACCCGGCCCCCTGGGCACACAAAGAGCCCCGTATCACTCGCCAGGCGGGGGCTGGGCAGCTGCCTGGAGGAGGAGGCACAAGGCCAGGCGGGCACAAGTGGGCCGGAGGTTTGGAACACAGTAGCCCTGAGCGGGAACGGCGTGGGCTCTGGCCAGGGGCCAGGGAGGTGTGGGCAGCCGAGTTTACGCATGGCCCTGGCGGGGGGGTCAGACCCTGGACTCTGAGCCCCACTGGCCCTTATCTCTCCAGTTGGTTACTTTTCTCCACCTCCGACCTTTGCTTGCTACCATAAGGGGGTGCAGGTTTGAGGGCTCAGACCTGCAACAACTGGGGAGGAGATGGGTCCCCACTGGCCCAAAGACGGGCCGGGAACACCCCAGCTAGGCAGGGACGCTGGGTGTGCTCATTCGCCAGGCAGAAGCACAGGTGCCAGAGGACCCATGCCCTGCCCCTGGGGACCCCTCAGACCTCCACCCCTGCAGCTGCTTCCCAGCCTCCGCTCCCCACCCCCAGCCATTCTTAGCACGGGCGGGGCTTCTGCGGGCTTCTGGGCGGCACATTCCCCGCGGATGCCTGGGCAGCGCCCCCGCCCTGCCCCGCCCGACCTCCACAGACCTCCCACCCCCACCTCACGCGGGGAACACGGCTGAGCTCCAGCCGAGGAGGTCGTCGTCGTCGGGCCCATTCCCCCCACCCAGCCTGTCCCTGTCTGCGGGGTTGGGGCCCATCACCCCGGGATAGGAGGTTCCGGTACTAAGGAGGCGCCTGCTGTGTGCAAGCCCGTGCCCGCAGCACCCCCTTTACTTGCCCGTTGCCCCCCGCTAGCCTCATTTTGCGGGCGGGAAAATGGGGACACCGAGGGGCTCGATTGCACCTCAGCGGGAGAGCAGGCTGGACCCCGGATCTGGGCGGCCTTCGGCCTCAGTTTACCCCTGCGCGCCCGGCTACCTTTGGAGGTGGCGGCGGCCGCCAGCGCGTGCATGTAGGGGGTCTCCCAGCGCTCCATCACCGGCTTGCCGAGGATCTGCAGCTGCGTGTCCGCCGCGTCGTAGGCCGCGGGCGCCGCCTGCCACGCGGGGCTGCAGTTCTCGCCTGGGGCGAAGATGGGGGGCGCGGCGGGGGCGCTCATGCTGGCGGCGGGGCGCGCAGCCGGACTCGGCTCGGGACGCGCGGGCCTGGTCGCGCCGAGGCCTTGTGGGGCGGGGGCGGGGCCGGGGCCGGTCGGGGGCGGGGCCGCACGCGGGGGCGGGGCCGGGCGCCTTCTGCGCGGTGGACCCGCGGGCCTGGGGCGGCCACCGCGCGGAAGGCGCCCTGGGCCCAGCCCCGTGACCAGGCGGCGCGCTCGCTAAATGTCGCGGAGTTGAAGCGATGGCCCGGAACGCCCTGCCTGAGACAGAAGGCCGCTCGGACCGGCTAGCCGTGGCTGTGGAATAGGTTGCCCCGGACATGGCCGCTTCAAGCGGCGCCCGTTTATCATCCCTTAGCTGGGTCCCCTGTCCCTCACCCTGTCGGAATGCTGCGGGCAGGGGCCAGCCAGTTGTGGGGGCGCCCCCGAGACCGCCTCTAGGGAAGGGCCCGCTTCCAAGCCTGGGCACTGGCTGTGGGTGGCGGGAGGGCCTCAGTCCACGGCTGCGTGGGCCTCCGCAGGCTGGCCACGTGCTTCATCAGAGCCAGCAGGAGAATCTGCAACGTCAGAGCTGTCCGGAGTCTAATCACAGAAGTGACCCGGTCCTCCTGGCCCGGCACAGGAGGGTAGGGATCACACAGGCCCCGGAAGAGCAGGAAGCCAGGGTCGCTGGGGAACTCTCAGAGGCTGCTGCCCCTACAGAGCCTGAGCGAAAGCAGGGAGGGGGCGTTCAGCTCAGAGCCTCCCTTGTGGCTTCATTGTCCCCTGAGATAAGGGACCTCCCGGTGGTCATCTCCATGCAACTTGGACTCCATCCCAAAAAGCAGCGACTGCACATTACGGTCTGGCTGGCAACTTAGCCAAACGGTTTCTGTTCCAGCTTCCTCTTCCTCTCCTCTCGCCGCACTCCTTCCTGCTCATGTTGGCAAGGGAACGACACGAGGTCACTCCTTGTGAGAGACCCTAGTGTGTGCTGCGACTGTCTGCACTTCACAGCCTGGAGTCCAAGACGGCAAGTGATGTCCGGGACGGGCCACAGCAAGGCTGGGCAGAGAGGACGTGAGGCGGGATGCGTCCGATCCAGTCTTACCAGATTACGTAGACCCATGTCACACATACACACACGTAACGCGTACTGCTGATCACAAAGGGGACCGGTTCGGTCTGAGCGCTCACATGTTACAGAGTTGCCATCAGCCTGCAGAGCCCATCCCCCTGGTGTCCTTTTGGTACGGCTTAGGATGGTTTTTACATTTTTAAATGGCTGGGGGGAAACCCAAAAGACTATTTTTTTTTTTAAGATTTTATTTATTTATCAGAGAGAGAGAGGGGAGAGAGCAAGCATAGGCAGACAGAATGGCAGGCAGAGGCAGAGGGAGAAGCAGGCTCCCCGCCGAGCAAGGAGCCTGATGTGGGACTTGATCCCAGGACGCTGGGATCATGACCTGAGCCGAAGGCAGCTGCTTAACCAACTGAGCCACCCAGGCGTCCCCCAAAAGACTATTTTACAACACATGGAAGTTACATGACATTCACCTTTGTGCGTGGGCAAATAAAGTTGTATCGGCACGGAGCCAGCTCCGCTTGTTACCATCGGCACGCTGGTGTTTTCCAGCTGTAACCGTCCAGGTGAGTCATGGCCGTGAAACCTCACGCCCAACAAAACCAAAAATATTTACTACTTTGTTCTGTACAGAAAAAGTGTGCCAGCCCTGCTGTGCGGCAATGGGTCCTGGGAAGTGATGTTCATTCATTCATCAGACACATAAGGAGTACCTCAATTTGGGGGTTCCATCCGGACTCCCTTGGAGCTCAGAGCCTACTGGGGAGGGGAATGAACAAGAATAAGTGATAAGTGAGGCACCTGGCTAGCTCCATCTGTGGAGTGTGCGGCTCTAGGTGTCAGGGTCGTGAGTTCAAGCCCCACGCCGGGCGTGGCGCCTACTTAAAAAAAATAAAACACTAAGTGAATGAGATAATTACAAGCCACATGGCAACCATGACAGAACAGTCCTGTGGTTGCTGTCCAGTGCCTCTCTGCTTTACCCGCCAATATCCATGTTACCATATGTATGTGTATATATGTAGTATACAAAATTATAACTTGATTTTTTTTTTTAAGATTTTATTTATTTGACAGACAGAGATCACAAGCAGGCAGAGAGGCAGGCAGAGAGAGAGAAGGAAGCAGGCTCCCTGCTGAGCAGAGAGCCCGATGTGGGACTCGATCCCAGGACCCTGAGATCATGACCTGAGCCGAAGGCAGCCGCTTAACCAACTGAGCCACCCAGGCGTCCCAACTTGATTTTTTTTTAAAGATTTATTTGACAGAGATCACAAGTAGGCAGAGACGTGGCGGGGTGGGGGAAGCAGGCTCCCCGCTGAGCAGAGACACCCCCCCCCGCCATGGGGGGCTCCATCCCAGGACCCTGAGGTCATGATCTGAGCAGAAGGCAGAGGCTTAACCCACTGAGCCACCCAGGCGTCCCCTCTTCTTACTTCAAAGACAAAACTTTTGAATTAAGAGGGATAGGGCAGATATTTGTACATTGTGTTCACAGTGGCCAGAAGGTGGAAACCACCCAAATGTCTGTGAGTAGATGGAGGATAAACACAACCTGCCCGTCCATCCACACACTGGAATATCATTCACCCCAAGAAAGGGAGGGACCCTGTCTCCTGCCACCACGCGGAGGGACTCGAGGACATGGAGCTCAGTGAGAGGAGCCAGACCCAGAAGGACCCATCCTGCAGGTCCCCACTCCCAGGAGGGCCCAGAGGAGTCCCCTCCGCACAGACAGAGAGGAGCGGGTGGGAGCGGGGGCTGGGGCAGGGGTGGGGAGTCCGTGCTTCGTGGGGACAGGGTCTCCGTGTGGGCGGATGGAGAGTTCTGGAGACGGAGGGTGGTGTGAGGGCTTCCCGCCACTGAGTGGTGCACTTAGAGATGGTTATGATTTTGAATTTTATGTTTATTGTCCAGCATTTGAAAAGAGAGCAAAGCTATATTTTATGGATTGGATATGCATGTCTCCATGTTAGAAGTAAACTCAGAAGTAAACTCCACATACCTGTCATTGTCACAGCATTCGCTCTGGGGCAGGAGGTAGGAAATGAGTCAGGAAGGAGGGAAAAACAAACTGGCTAGTTTATCTTTTTTTTTTTTTTTATAAAGATTTTATTTATTTATTGGACAGACAGAGATCACAAGTAGGCAGAGAGGCAGGCAGAGAGAGAGGAGGAAGCAGGCTCCCCGCTGAGCAGAGAGCCCTGAGATCAGGACCTGAGCCGAAGGTAGTGGCTCAACCCACTGAGCCACCCAGGTGCCTGCTAGTTTATCTTTTTTAAAAGATACGGAGTAGGGGCGCCTGGGGGGCTCAGTGGGTTAAGCCAATCTCTTCCACTCAGGTCATGATCCTGGAGTCCTGGGATCGAGTCCCGCCTCAGGCTCCCTGCTTGGCTGGGAGTCTGCTTCTCCCTCTGGCCTCCTCCCCACTCATGCTCTCTCTCTCTCTCTCCCTCAAATAAATAAATGAGATTAAAAAATATATATACAGGGCGCCTGGGTGGCTCAGTGGGTTAAGCCGCTGCCTTCAGCTCAGGTCATGATCTCAGGGTCCTGGGATCGAGGTCCGCATGGGGCTCTCTGCTCAGCGGGGAGCCTGCTTCCCTCTCTCTCTCTGCCTGCCTCTCTGCCTACTTGTGATCTCTGTCAAATAAATAAATAAAATCTTAAAAAAAAAAAATATATATATATATATACATACACAGAGTAAACATACAAAGCCCTAACATGTTTGCCCCCGTGGCAGGTGCAGGACCCCGCTCTTCCACCCGGCACCCCGCCTGCACTGTCAGCGGACCTTCTAAGTAGATTGCACGCCCACCGCAGAGCTACTGACTGAGCCAGCCAGGCACCCCGGCGTCCACCTTGTCAAGAATGTATTATTTGGAACAGTTGGTGTCTGGCTTCCGTCACTTGACCGCATCCTGTGTATCTCACCGGGGCCCTCTGTGGTTTCCTTGCGCAGATGCCCGTGGATGGACGTGTGGGTTCCGACCCATTTCCGGCTCCTCTAACAGCTGGGAGCACCCCGGGACATCTCTGCGCTCACAGTGGGGCCAGCATGTGCGGGACACATTCCTGGAAGTGGGGCCGAGCTCCCTCCTGCTTGCTCCCCGCATCGGGGACACGCCGCGAAGCCTGGCCCCCGCGCTTTCTTCCCCGCACGCCTTGGGCATGTCCTTCCAGCGCCGCGGACCCCGCGGGGCGCCAGGGCCTGCCTCCCGTCCGGACTCCTCCGACCTGCAGAGCGCCGGAGCCGTGCACGAGGGCGGTCCCCGGGGCGCGGACCGACCGCCTGCCCGCCGCGACCCGCCCCGGACCGCTCGCTGCCCGCCCGCCCTGCGGAGGCGCCGAAGGAGGTCCCGCGCCCCGGCGGCCGCTCTAGGGGACGCGAGGCCCGCGTGCTCGGCCAACTCGAAGCGCCCGGGGGCTCGCGCCGCCCGCCTGGGACCCGGCCCCTCCGCCGCTTCAGGCTGACCCTGACGAGTACAGGCACCTGCCGCCGGCGGAGAGCGACGCAGCCGCGCGGCGCCGCCCGACCGCAGGGCACCGGTCCCGGCGGGCTGCTCCGGGCTGCGGGGCCGTCTGCAGCGGGGCCCCCAGACCCG
Organism: Mustela erminea; assembly: GCF_009829155.1. Taxonomy (NCBI): domain Eukaryota; kingdom Metazoa; phylum Chordata; class Mammalia; order Carnivora; family Mustelidae; genus Mustela; species Mustela erminea. Next base: position 798,938 of record NC_045614.1, read on the forward strand.
CATCTGCGGGCGACGGGGGCGCGCGGCGGGGACGCCTCTCCGGCCGCCGCCGCCCTCTCGTCGCGTCAGGCGGGCGCCCCGGTCGCGGCCGAAACGCCGACCGGGAAAGGGGCACCGCCGCCTCGCGTGACCCCGCAGTGGGCGTGGCCTCTGCCCGCCGTTGACCCCGCGTGCCACTTCCGACCTGAGCGCAAACAAGGAAGCCCAGCCGCGCCTGCGCCCCGCGGTGCCTGGCTCGGAGGGCCCGCGCGCGCGCGCACGCACGCACGCACGCACGCCGTTCGGCGGCGCGCTCCCCTCCGCGGGGCGGGGCCGGCGCGCGGGACTCCACTTCCCAGCGTGCTCCGTGGCGGCGCCGTTCGCCGCACAGGGGCCAGGCCGCCGAGCGCCGGCCCTGCACGCAGGCGCGCACGCAGGCACGCACTCCGGCGGGCGCACCCCTGGCCCCGCCCCCGGAGGCCCCGTGCGGGAGCGCGCCCGGGCGTGCGCAGGGCGGCGGCGCGGGCGCGGGGGCGCGCGGTGACCGTTGGCGCTGAGGGGAGGAGGCAGCGCGGCCGCCGCCGTTGCGCAGATCCGGGCCGCAGCTGTGGGGAGGGCGCCGGGGCCGGTGACCTTCCGGAGGCGGGAGCGAGCCAGGGGGCCCGGGACGCCGAGCGCCGCCGCCATGAACAACTCGGGCGCCGACGAGATCGGGTGAGGACGCGCCGGCCTGCGCCGCCGCCGCCCAGACGCCGCCCCGGCCCCCGTCAAGGTCACGCCGGCGGGCCGCGCTGGGGCCGGCGGCTTGGGGGGCCGGGGACCGCCGCGGGGACCGCCGGGGCCGGGGGGCGGCGAGCCGGAGGGAGCCCGGGAGTCCGGCGTCCCGCCGCTTCCTGGCCGGGGCGGCTCTGGGAGGGCCCGCGGGGGGGGGGCGCCCGGCCCGGGAGCCGGACTGTGGGGGGGCGGTCAGGGCGTCCCCGTCGCCGCCGCACCCGGCGCTCCCGTCGGGGCAGCGGGGAGCCCGGCGGCCCGGGCCGTGTTGTCCGCCCCCGCGCCCGGGTTCGTGGCGGGGGAGCCCCGAGCGGAGCCTGGGAGGGTCCGGGGGGACCGCCGCCGCCTCCTGCGCGAGGGGGACCCGGAAAGGGAGCCGGGGGCTCTGGGACGCCTGTGCCCTCGGCGAGTGGACTTCCCGCGGGGGGTGGATCTGCAACGGCAGGCCGGGGTCGTGGGGCGCCGCGGCCGCCTGGGTGCCGGGCTTCCCCGGGGCCCCCGGGGCTCCCCCCAGCCCGCGCACCAACTTGGCGGGGCGGCGCACGTGGCGGTCCCGGCCTCGGCCCTGCGGGCTGTGCCGCCGCGCAACTTCTTCCCCGCGGCCGCTCTGAGCCCCTGCCGGGGTGCGAAGAACAAGGAAGGTGCGCGGACCCGGGGCCAGGGCCGCCGTCACGTGGGCCGGGCCCCCGGGCCGCCGCCGAGCGCTGGGCGCCGCGGCCATCTGCCGGGGGGCTGCAGCTGGAGCCCCTTCCGGCCCCGCGCCCGCCGGCCCCCAGCAGGCGGATTGGAAAGAGAGGGGGAAGGTACCCGCTGGGCGGCCCTGGCGAGGGCTCGGCCCTTGACCACAGCGCAGTGCTCGCTGCGTCGGCGCCGGAGGAGCCCGAGGTGTGAGCGGGGTCCCGGAGGGGCTCGGAAATCCGTTTCTGCCCCGGCTGAGGGGCGTGGTCTGGCTTTCCTTGCGGAGCGCGGCCCGGTGCCGGCCGCCGGGCTTTACCGAGCCGTTTCCCGTGCAGTTCGGGGCTGGGGTTCTGTGGCCCTGCGTATGCTGCTCCGTGGGCTCAGGTGCTTGACGGCTCATGGCGGGTGACTGGCCTCCCCGGCCCCCAGCTCCCGGTTCCGGCTGTGCACAGAACATGCCTCCGGGGGGCTCCTCCTTCCCACACCGCACACCGTAGGGCACCGGGAGCAGGACCCCGAGCTCCTAGCCTGGCTCGCTTTACAGAGCGTGTCCGGAGACTGGGAGACGGCGTTCTTTGTGTTACGTGGGTGCAGAGTTGCGGCACTTGTGACGGGAAGCCAGGGTATAGGGAGAAAGTGCTCCAGAAGTGGGGCAGAGCCTGTTGGTGAGTTCGCCGGCCTGCTGCGTCCCTGCGGTGCCGGCCTTCCAGGGCACAGCCTCGCAGCGCCCAGGCCGGGGGTCTTCCAGCGTTGCACTGCTTTTCACTCAGGAGGGAAGGGGGCCCGGAGACCCCCGAGGTGTGCTGCACGGATCCAAGCCTGGGTCTGCAGAGGCAGCCTGGGGATGCCGTGGAGCTAGTAGCGGGTCTCGTACCCTGGCTGGCCGCGTTCCCCTCCCCACGCTTGCACATCCGCCCGGATCGCCGGACTTCTAACGTCGTAAATGTCAGGTGGCCAGAAACTTTGAATAGCTTTGCAGGTAGAAGTCTGTTGCTAAAAACCATTGTCCAGTTTCTGTTTTGTACAGGATCCTTGTTTCTGGTCCGTTGATGTGGGAGCCTGGGGTCCACTCTGATCTCCGTGCTCTGCTCGGCTGTCCTCGGACAGTACGGTGACCCCGCTGGGCTCCGTTTGCTGTGAGCAGAACACGGTTGCCGACTGTGGGTGGCTTCCACGTGGGAGCGAGTGTGGTGCTCAGATCCAGGTGATGGGAGATGTTAGCGGGCCGTGACAGGCCTGAGCGATCTCTGACGACATGCCCCTTCATCTCCGGTCCCCCTTGTCGGGTCTGTGGTCAGCCTGGTCCGAGTGGCTCCCGAGGGAGCGTTCCACAGGCGGGAAGGGCTGCTCCCCTTTCTCTAACAGGAACCGCGTGTGTGGGTGCAGGGGCAGGGCCTCAGGAAGCGCGTGGACAGGTGGGGTACTGTCCAGTGGGGGGTTGTCCTCCTGTGCTTGAGCCTTGCAGGGGAGAGCGTCACCGAGTCTGGGCTGTACCTAAGCCGGCTCAGCGGTCCCCGGGAAGTCTGGCGGGAGAGAGGAAGTTGGCTGAGACCGTGGTTTCAGTTAGCGTTTCCAGCGTTCCGATTGTCACAGATCAGCCAGAGCAGAGGGAGGCTGGGTCTGGAGGCCAGAGGGCTGATAGGAGCAGCAGGGTCACGTGGGGCCCCATGTGGCAGCTGTGTGACACGCTGATAACCTCCCTTGGGGCCAGAGATGAGGGGGAACAGGCACTCACCTTGCTGGGGGGCGGGGAGGGCATTCTGTCCTCTTTCCTGTGCCATGATCTTAGAAGGGCCACTTGGAAGGGTCTCTCAATTCCAGGTCAGGAGCTGGTGCAGGAGCTCTGCACAAGCCCCGCAGAGGTCCAGACCCCTGGGTGGGCCTCTTGCGGGTGTGCACAGTGTCGTGGGGGGGCGGTTCCCATTAGGACCGAAGCGTCCTGTGCCACCTGCCTCCGGGGCCCCTGGCGTGTGTTGAGGAGCTGAGAGAGGTGTGCAGGTGTGTGTGCTGCTAGTAAGGCAGGGCCAGCCGGACGCTGTCCAGGGAAGAGTCCCGGGGGAAGGTGGGCTCCGTGGAGAGAAAGCGGCAGCACGCGCGTCCCTGTGAGAGCAGGTGCCAGGAGGTGGCGGGAGCCCACGGCTGCTGGAGCTGGAAGCTCAGAAAGCTGGCAGCCTGCCCCCCCTACCCCGGTCCCAGCAGCCCGGCCGGCCCCGGCTGCAGTGCTAGTAGGGTGAGGCCAGAGGCCTGGCCCTGGAAGAGTGGGGATCGGGTAAATGTCCGTTTGTGGAAGGGGTCCTGATGGTTGGGTTCAGAGAGGTCCTGACTGTGGTTGTCTTCTTGCCGCGGAGAGGGTGATGGAGACTTGGGGGTCGAAGGTAGAGATGCTGTTCTTCTGCCCTTTGGATAGTCCACAGCAGTGCGGACATGTGGGGCGTCCTGGCCACTGTGGGGGCTGAGCAGCATCCCTGAGGCCCGCCCACTCGGTGCTGGAGCACCCCCAGTTGTGTCCCCAGATGCTCCCCAGTATCCTCTGGCAGATGAGACACGTGTTTGGTCACATCTGCTCTTTCCAGCCTGGGTCCCCGGGCGTCCCTGCCGCTTCCTCCCATGGCTTAGGTGTGTTTGCTCTAGTGGGAACGAGCTTGGCGTCTGTAATGTGGACCATGACATTGGGAGGTGCTCTGGGTCACTACTTGTGTCTCCAGTGCTGGCCGTGAGTCGAGCACTTTCACCGGGTGACGTGCGTGCTCTGCTGGCAGCCGCTCCTCCCTTGTTTGCCTGAGGTTTTTGCCCAGTACCAGGGAGTGCTGCTGGGGGACACCGGTCCTGCCTGGGGGAGGGCAGGTGGAGGGCCTCACCGGGGGGAGTTCATGCCAGGCACCAGGGCGTCTTGGGCTTTTCTCTCGCAGGCGTCACTTGACCGGCCCCCCCACAGTGGTCTGGGAGGGGGCGAGCTCCCCTTGCTGGCAGGGGGGCAGCCTGAGCTGCTGCGGGCAGGGCCTGAGCCCCAGGACTTGGCGTCTGCCGCTGTGGGGCGGCTGCCGGGCCCGTGCTGTGTCCTTCGCTCCAGAGCTGCTGCCTTCCCTGTAGGCAGACAAGCACATACTTAGGGAGACCCGGTCCCGGGCGACCTCCCCGGAGGGGCAGGACGGTGCAGACTAGGCTCTGCGCTGTGCACTTCAGGCAGAAGAGCCGTTGGCGGAGCGGCCGCGCTCGGCCCAGGCCCTCGGCTTCTTGGCCTCTGGAGCCAAGCGGTGCCCTGCCGCTGCCTCGCAGGCGAGGGGGCACTTTCTGAAGCCTGCCTGCCCACTGGGAGGGGCGGAGCCACAGCGGCTGGCCTGGCCAGGGAGGCCGCTGAAGGTCTGCTTCCTGGCCTGAGCACCACGGGGCTGCCTGAGGCACACGGAGCGTCCTCCACGGGGGTTTCCAGCCTGGCGGGTGGGGGGCGGGAGGGTTAAGAGAGCTGCTGCTGCCAGGCGCTTGTGCAGAGCCCCTTCCAAGAGGGAGTCACCAGCACCTGCTGTTGGCTCGGGCCCAGGGAGCCATCTCTCCTGGGCCCTCCTGGTAGTAGCATTACCCGTGGCCTGACTTGGGGTCACCTGGCAGGGCCTGATGGAGCCAGGAGGTCCCCTTGGTGGTTTGAGGGGGTTTGGGAACTGGGAGGGGGCCCATGACTTTCAGCTTCAGCTGAGTCATGACTCTTGTACCCTCAAGAGCAGGGAAGGGCTGGGGGTGGGGTGCACGCGGTCAGCTGGGCCCTTAGTCCGCAGAGTCTCGTCCAGGCCTGAGATGCGCGCGGTGCCCCGCGGGTCCGTCTGGGCCGCCGCAGGGCTGCTGGCTGGCTGTGCAGTCCCCCGCCCTGTGCCAGGCTTGCCCACGCGTCTGCAGTGGCTGCGCGTGGTTTTGCTGCCTGGGTCGCGATGGAGCTGCTCCCGGCTAGTCCTGCTGGAGGCCCCATAGTCTGTGGGGCTCAGAGTTGGGGCTCAGTGCTGGGGCTCAGTGCTGGGGCTCAGAGGTGGCCTCCCAGGACCTCGGGAACCTTGTGGCTCTTGCGTGTTCCCCTGGGGGAAGTCCGCCCTCGGAGGGGGAGCAGAGGAGCTGGGAACAGGTATAGCAGCTAGTCGGGTGCCGCCTGGAGGCTTGGGGTGCTCGCTCTCCCCGACAGAGGGGGGAGCTGCTGTGAAGGTGCCCCGGGTGTGCAGCTCAGAGAGCCCAGGACCAGGGGCCAGGGAGATCCTCTTGTTCCTCGGTTGTGAAGGTCTCTCACAGCCGAGGACTTCCTGTAACTTCAGACTTGGGGGACGGAGCGAAATAGTGGCCGGAGAAGCCAGGTTCTCTCTCCCCGCCAGCTCAGCGCTGAGGTCCCCCTGCGGCGCCCCCCCCCCCCCCCCCGGCACTCTTCTGAGACCTGGAGCCTTCTCTGAAGTCAGTGCAGCTCAGCAGAGAAACGAGGGTGCAGTGCTGCCGGCTTCTCACTGCCCGGTCCGTGGGGCAGAGTTGGGTGGTGTGTCTGGCCTGTTCTCCTTGGTGCCAGATTTTGGCATTTCCGTGAGGGGTGGAACCTGGACTGGTCCGACGAGTTCCTTCGTCCGTAGGTGGGCGGGGGCTGCAGGACTGGGGAGGGCACCTGCGTGCGGCCTTCCCTTTGGTTGGGGCTCGCTAGACAGGCGCTGGGGTTTGTCTCAGTGAATCAGGTTTCGGTGCTTGAGAAGGCTGCAGGTGTCTTTTTCCTGCATGAATCTGCTTTTCCACGGCAAACCCGCTGCTTTCCCGCGGGCAAGGAGCGGGCCAACAGGCGGCTCCGTGCGGCGCCGGCCAGCCTTGGGGCCTTCAGTCAGCTGCTGCCTGCGCCTCCGCTGGGTGCCCGGCCCTGTGAGGGCGGGCGGGGCCTGAGGCCCAGCATGCTGGGGCAGCACCCTGGCTGGCCGCGGGGGGCCCCTCTCCCCTGGGATTGTTTGCCGGCGGGAGGAAGCCTGGCCTGATTTTGAGGGGTGCGTAGGAGACACGAGTTTCAGCTAATGAGCCCCAAGCGTAAGCTTCCCTCTGCTGCTTGATCAGCACGTTCCGGGAGCCTGTCCTCACAGAGCGGCCTTGTGGCCCGCACAGCCCCTTGAGCGTGGCCTCGGCCAGGGGTACCTGTCCCCACCTCTCCTCGGCCCGGCGAACCGCGCCGTGGCCTGTCTGTGGCCCTTGTGAGGATGGCCATGGCTGTCTCTGCGGTAGTGGGGCTGGTGTTTCTCACACACTGAATTCAGAAGGCCCTGGGAGCGAGGCCCCGGCGGTCCTGCTGCCTGTGGGAGGCACCCTGCCAGGGGCTGGCACGCTGAAGCTCGAGTCCCCGGATGCAGCGGGAGTGGCAGGTGCGCCGGCTGCCTCGAAGGGGTCTGTCCTGGGGTGGAGGACAGGGCCCCCCTGTTCCTTGGCGGCTTGCGGGGGTCTTTTTGTCTTCAGGCTGAGTGTGGTGTGGTCGGCTCCAGACGAGGGGACCGCGGGACCCTAAGTCTCAGACGGGGACGGAACCTTGGCCATGTGCTGGCTTCTGAAGCCCTTGCCGGTTAGCATCCAGGGCCCCCTCTGCATGTGACAGTGCTCGTGACCCCTTCCCCCACCTCTGCTGTCACGGCCACTGCCCATGTTGTGGGTGGCCTGAGTGGTGTCTGAGGGGCCTGGGCCCATCGGAGACGCAAGGGAGCTTGGCCACAGTGAGGCCTGGAGTAGCCGCAGCACATGGGCCACCTCCTTCCCGCACCGGTGCCTCCGTTCACTTCAGGCCCAGCCAGTCCAGGCGCGGGGGGCAGGTGGATGCTGCCCTGTGGCCTGTGGGTGTGGAGCCCCTCCCCAGGGGCAGGGGGAAGTGGAAGGGCTCTGCGTGTCTGGGGCTGCGCGAGAGGTGTCCTGTGCAGAAGAGGGGCAGGTTGGCAGCTGGGGCAACAGTGGGGTTCTTCTGGAAAGTTCTCGTGTGTCTGCCCGAAAGGACAGCCCCAGCTGCCCTGGGGTGTGAGACGTGGGACGGGGCTCTGGTGCCGAGTCTGAAGCTCCAGGGGCCGTCCGGTGATTCGTGGGTCCTTCCTTGTGACCACAGGGAAGGTACGTGACACTTTACCCTAGAGCATCCTGCTCCCTGGTCAGTCAGTCTGTCGCAGGTGCCTTTAGACCTTGCTTGATTCCTAAGTCCTCACGATTTGCAGGAGCGCTGGGGCCGTGTGCCCTGTGACCCCGCCCAGAGGCCCCTGGGGTTTGGGGGCTCCTGTTGGTCCATTTCCCGAGGTCTCGTATTCTCACCGGTTTGCCCCGCGGGCATGTGTGGCTCTGACCTGTCGTGTTTGTTTGTTTGTGTAAAGATTGATTGATTGATTTACTTGAGAGAGGATGAGTGAGAGAGAGCATGAGTGAGGAGAAGGTCAGACGGAGCAGCCGACTCCCCACGGAGCTGGGAGCCCGAGGCGGGACTCGATCCGGGCAGTCTGGGATCTTGACCTGAGCCGAAGGCAGTCGCTCAACCAACGGAGCCCCCCGGGCGCCCTGACGCGTCTTTGCTTCCATGTTTGACTCACTCGCAACCATCTTGGCCAATCTTGGTGTCGGTTTTTGTGTCTGCAGCTGACGAGGCTGAGTGATGGTTGAGGGGGACATATGTCCTTGCCGTGACTTTGATATAAGGCAGCATCTCTGCCTCACTTCTGCGGTCAGGGGCAGGGCAGGAATCCCACCTCAGGATAGGGCAGATGGCTGGCATGGTGGAGGTGAGAACTGTCTTGACCCTGAACATTCTCTTGTTGAATTGCAGGAAGCTCTTCGTGGGCGGTCTGGACTGGAGCACCACCCAAGGTAGGTGGCGGGGCCGGCTGCGTGCCCGCACGGCAGACAGGCTGATGACCTTGGTCTTCAAGTCGTGTGAATGCGCCTCGCTGTTACTTCGGGGTTTTGCTTGTTTTCTTTGATTCTTGACTTAGCGTTGTCTTGGATCCCGGGGTGGGGGGCACCTGACCCGGAGCCGTCCTCATGTGTCGGCAGAGTTGGGGGCGCTCTGGAGGGCGGAGGGGCTGCTGCTGTGCGGGGTGTGGAGGCTTGGGGGCTTGCTGGCGCCGTCCCTGAGCTCAGGCTCAGGAGGAAGCAGCTTGTGGGAACTGGCGCTCCCGGCGGTCACTGGGCAGTCCCGGCGGTCACTGGGCAGTCCCGGCGGTCACTGGGCGGTCCCTTACACTTCCCTTTCCCGATGCCTTCGGCCGCTGCCGTGGTCAGTTGCACGCATTCTGCTCCGTGGGAAGACATGATGTGTCCGTGTCCTGAACCCCGTCCTTTCCCATGGGTCTCCTGCCCTGGACTGTCTTCCCCTTCCCCTCCCCACCAGTGATCTGCTGAGCCAGTCGACAAGGGGCTGGTTCCACGCTTTCCAGGTCAGGCTGCAGAACTGGGAGCGTGTGTGCCTGTGTGCGTGGCGCACCAGCGGGGGGGGCCAGTGCTTAACACTCCGGTGTGTGTGTTTGTGTTTTTGTCCCAATCTCCGAGCAGAGACTCTACGCAGCTACTTTTCCCAGTATGGAGAAGTCGTAGACTGTGTGATCATGAAAGATAAAACCACCAACCAGTCTCGAGGCTTTGGGTTTGTCAAATTTAAAGACCCAAACTGTGTGGGGACGGTGCTGGCCAGCAGACCACACACACTGGACGGCCGAAACGTAAGTGGCCCTCCCTGGAGTCCACTTCCCTTGTCCCTCCGCCACTGCCGCGCGCTGCCCCGTCAGCCGGCCTCTGCGGCTGGGCCTGGCGGGTGTGCCCGTGAGGGAGCGGGTCAGCGGGGCTGGAGCTCTGGGCTGGGGCCGGAGGGGGCCGGAGGGCCTGGATTTGGGGTGGAGTGACTGGGAGCAAGGGCTTGTTTGCCGTGCGGACACCTCTTCTAGAGAACGTGGTTTCGTAGTCACAGCTGACTCCTTTGAAACTTCTGCAGATCGACCCGAAGCCGTGCACGCCTCGAGGGATGCAGCCGGAGAGGACGCGGCCCAAGGAAGGATGGGTAAGGCCGGGCTGGGCAGGGCGGCGTCTCCGCCGGTGTCCCGGCCCCGCAGGAGGGGACGTGCGCCCCCCGCCTGGGGTTCTTCCCGTGGCCCTTGAGGGCAGTGGGGCGCTTCACTGCTGGAGCGGCACACGGTCACTTGACTCTATCCAGTGGGTGTGTGTTTTACTTTGTAGCCAAGAATATTCTTCCTAGTCTACCTTGGAAACAAGAAAAAGGCCTCCCACACCTGTTTGCGATCAGGAGTTCCATTTTCTCTTCCCTGGTGGCTCCCACCCTGCCCTGGGAGGGGGCTGTGTCAGTGCAGCCCCTGGTCCCCCGCCCCTTTCTGCTTGCTGGCCGTTCCCATCTGGGTGCTGCGGCTCGGGGCCAGGGCCCAGTCGGCCGTGTCTGAGAGCCGGCTGCTTGGAACAGCTGGTTCTGAAGCCGCCAGTGTGGGGGCTCCGCAGGGGTTCTCTGGGGGCTGTGTGGCCCGTGACGCCGGGCCTGTTGGAGCGGACCCTTCCTCTGTCCGCCGTCCCGTCCCTCTCCTTCCGCAGCCCAGTGGGTCTCGGAGCAGACCGTCCTCCAGGACTCCATTGTCCTGGCACAGGGGCCTGGCCAGAGCTGGGCAGCAGGCAGGGCACACGTCTGGTCGGCGTGTCCGGGCCAGGACCCGAGAACCTGCATTTCTAGCAAGAGCCATCCGCTGCTGGAAGACAGGGGCATCAGATCCTTGAAATAGTTTTTATTTTCCCAATTTTCTATTGGGAAACTTTTTGGGAAGTTTGGAGAAATCAGTAAAGTAGTACATCAGACACCTAAACACATGGCCTAGACCCATCAGTTGTTAACATTTTCCTAGTCATCTCTGTTCTGTCCCACCTCCGTCTGGATCTGCCACTCCTGAGTGCAGGAGCGGGTATCTCCTGAAACCACGTGCTCTCACGCAAGGCCTGTCCCCGCAGCGGGGGTGTCGGCCTCGGCTCCCGGCGCCTGCTGTGCCCACGGGGGCCCTTGCGGCTCTGGGGTCATTCTCCGCGGCTTCCGTGGCTCTGCTCTTCAGACTGGAGTCGCGGCCACATTCAGATTCTCTTCGGTTCTTCGTGCCCTTGAGTCTCTCAGTAGCCTTGCCGAGACGAAGCAAACACTTGACGGAGTTCGAGCCCTAAGTGCACCTGGGAGACCCTCGCCCGCCCCCAGACTCCCATGGCGTTGGTCCAGGGCCGTTGGGACTACGGTGCCCGGGCGCCCTGGACAGGAAAGACGGTGCGAGGGGTCGGGGGAGGCGGTGTCCTGGTAGCCGGAGCCGAGGTTCTGGGCCCCCTCTGTCCACAAGGGACGAGCTCGGACAAGTGTTTGCCTGCAGAGGGTGGGGTCGCCGGGGTCCGGCGAGGCGTGGGGAGCCCCCGTCGTCCTCTTCGGTCAGCTCCGGAGAACTGCTGGTCTCCGTCCTGCCGGCGCCCCGCTCAGCCCTCGGGGACGCTAGAGCTTCCTGCTCTCGCTCTCGTGACTCGGAGCTCGCCACGGGACCCGCCACTCGCTCCGCGCGTGCGTTCGGGTGGCCACGCCAGACCCCTGTCGCCGCGGGTCCCAGAGGAAGGCGGGGGAAGCGTTAGGACAGTTCGCTGATTCTCTTTGGCTTCAGATTCAGATTCTCTTTGGTTCCTCTTTGGAGGGCTTCGGTCTGGCTTCAGGCGGGGTCTTAAGACCAGTGCGGCGTGCGTCACAGCCTGACTGTGGGGAGCGTCGTGAGGTCTCCCCACACCGACTAACCATCGTTTCCTTCTTAAAACAGCAGAAAGGACCCAGGAGCGATAACAGTAAATCAAATAAAATATTTGTCGGTGGGATTCCTCACAATTGTGGTGAGACAGAGCTCAGGGAATACTTCAAGAAATTCGGAGTGGTGAGTTGTCCCTGCCTCAGAGCACGGCGGGTCCGGGCGGGAGCGGTGGAGCCCGGTGTCCCTGGAGGTGGAGCTGGGCAGCTCTGTCCTCTGGGCCTCTGTCTCCCCCAGAACAAGCCAGAGCCCGGGGGGGCCTTTGCTGCTTTTTTGGGCCAGTGGAAGCTTGCCAGGCTGATGTGGAAGGCCCTCCCCTGGGTTGTGAGCGCCACGGTGGGGAGCGTTCCGTAGTGTCCGGGAGAAGCGGGGTTCGGCCCGACTGTGGGAACCGGGAACCAGCCTGCCGTGCCTTGTGGGGTGGGGGGCGCGGTGGGAAGGTGAGGAGTACCCTAGCCCAGGTCTGGCGGCCTAAAGGGAGCTGGCCTGGCACTCGCCGGCTAGGTGTCTGTCCCCTGCGCAGCGTTTCCTCAGTGACAGCAGACCTTCTCCCAAGGCTGGTTGTTTCTGGAAGAGGCTGAAATCTTTGAGAATCTTATGGGGGTTTAGAGTTACCTGGGCTCCTCCAGGAGACTCAGTTCTAGTACGGCAGGCAGAAGACGGGGCTAGCAAGCGGGCTCGTGTGGGGGCCGTCCAGTCAGCTGAGGCAAAGGCACAGGGTCTCCCTAGGCTCCCACCGGGCCACACCCCCAACGGTGGGACAGCCCTGTTGCATCACTGCCACCTGCTTGTCGGGGGGTGGTTCCCGAGTATGCAGAGGACCTGGGCCGGAGCCCGTGCCGAAAGGCGGTCCGTGAGCCAGGGGCCCCGGGGAGAGGGCTGCTGGCTAGGCGGACGCCTGTCGGGGAGTGTCCAGCCGAGTGCTGGGCAGTGGGATGGTCTCGGAGCATGCGGCCGAGCACCAGAGCTCTGGGTCTTGTCCCGCCATCCAGGCCTTGGTTTTTGTCTGAGAATGGAAGGGCGCCCTGCGGTCCTGTGGCTGGAGCGTGGGGCTGGGGCCTCAGGTGTCCACGTGCCTCCCCGTGAGCACTCGGGGCACAAGCAGCCTCCTGTGGGTCCCCTGGCCTCCCCTTGGCCCCTTGGCCTCCTGCAGGTCCCCTGAGTCTCAGGCATCAAACGCCAGGAGTCTAGCCTCTTGCCTCGGGGCCTCCCTGGGGAACGTCTGGAGACGTCCCCGGCGGCCCTTTGCCTCGGGAGTCTTTGGCAGCCGGACGTGCTCGTGCCTGCCCGTGGCTCCCGGGTTCTCGAACACCCGTCTCTCTTGCAGGTCACAGAAGTGGTTATGATCTACGACGCAGAGAAGCAGAGGCCTCGAGGTAAAAGAGATGGAGTTTGTCCTTGACCTTCCCCTTCAGATGGCAAACTATTTCACAATTAGGTGGTGGTGGTAGCGAGCTTGCCGCAGAGAAGGGTGATTCGGAGACACGACTCAAACGTAGGCCCTTCCTGTGCAGCCCCAGCCTGTTTGCTTCCCAAGGTCAGACGTCCCCGGGTTTTTTTGGCTCGTTCTTTTGAAGTTTTTGCAACCTGACATGAATTTCAATATGGTTTCTGTTTTTAAACGTGTACTGAGAGCTTGCTGCTTTTCTCCAACGGTGCCCTTGACACTCCGGGCCGCGTCCCGCTTGGAGCCCCTGCCCAGGCAGGTCTCATTCCGTGGCGTCAGGCTAGGTCTGCCCCAGCTCGGCTTGAACGTGGACTTTCTTATCCATCCCATGCTTTTTTCCTGTTTTTCTTGTTTCTTGTTCCCCTAAGACCGTGGGGCAGCGGGAGGAGAGTAAGGAGCCGCCTCAGGCGTCCCTGGGAGCTTCCGGGAGCTGCCCGCGCCCGCACCCGCACGTCCCAGCTGGTTTGTGGGGCTGGGACAGCAGGCACCCGATTTCTGTGCCCTTTTTTATTATTATTGTTTATTATTACTATTTTTGCAATTTTATTTTTGTGGCTGCTGCTGCTTGTGCCCGCCCGTCTGTTTGGGTTCATCCGCCGCTTGGGGACCGGCTGCGCGAGCCGGCCTGGCGTCTGGGCGCCGCGCAGCCTCTGCCCCAGCCCCGTCGGAGGCCCCCGCGCAGAGCCGGCGCCGCCGCCGCGTGCGCCCGCCATGCTGGAGAATAGTTTGCCATTTGAACTTCATCCTTCTCTCCCTCCATGATAAGTGACGTATCCGCACTCCATGTCGATTAAGCTGTTAAGTCTTAGCTTAACTTTAACATAGACATACATGCTTAGTGACGTACTTAAGTGTCTCGTAGTAAAGTACAGTAACGTTAAGTAAGTTGTTTTTCCTTTTCTCTCTGTGAATTGTTTGTGATTAACGATATCTCTTTAGATTTCTCTTCTCCAGGTGCTAAATTATGTCACACAGGTACAGGCCAGTCCCGCAGTCAGAGGACGGAGCGGGCTTCGCTCCAGTGGGGTGTAAACGAAGTTTCAGTGTGTTTCTGGCCGCTCCCTCAGTGGTGATGTCGCCTTTTGACAGACAGATGCGTCCCTAGACGCCCCGCCCCGGGGCTCCCCACCCGAGACTCACCGCCTCTCGCGCTGTAACGGACCGCGCGAGCCCTGTGGCTACAGACACAAACTCCTGCACTTGGAGAAAATGTTAACTTTCTAACGTGCTGTTCATTACCCATGTCGTGTTCCACCATTCGCCTCCGGTCTCGTGAAACTTCAGGGCGTGGGGGTCCTGAGGGCCGCTCCTAGACTCACACCCCCCCAGTCGGCGCCCTGAGGCCTCGCCCTGGGCCCGGGGAACACGCCGAGCCGCCGTGGGCTGGGGGTGCAAGACAGGAGGAGCTGGCGGGGAGAGCGCTTTGGGCTTGACCTTGGGGCCCACGTTCCCGTGGGAGCTCACAATGTCCTCCACATCGGGCTCTGAGGGTCCCTGCGAGCACGAGGCCAGCAGAAAGGGGGAGCGATGGCAGGAACCCCCGTGGGCTAGAGGGGCGTCCCAGAGAGGTCCTCCTGCTTTCTCCCCTTCCAGGTCTTTCCAGGCCTCCGCCTCCCCCCTCCCTCTCGGCTGACCTGAGACAGTGTCCCGGTCCTTGTCCCGAGGGTTCTGCGTGTGTCTTGCTAGGGACAGTGAAGCCCTGGTCCCGCCCCTCACCCTGGCCACTGCCTTCGCTCACCTCCCACCTTCTCTTTGCCCCCCCCCGGCCCCCGCTCCCGTCTCCTTCCGCGTGTCTTGCTGTCATCGTTCCGCAGCCGTGACCCCACCCCTGCCCTCACGCCGTGTGCAGATTCTCGTGTGAGCGTGTGCGTAGTCACGCTCAGACACGCGCGTGCAGGGACACGTCAAGCCTCCAGAGTCCCGGGTGTCCCTCCCTGCTAGTCTGGCATCCCCTGGTTTCTGAGCTGTCCCCCCCCCGCCGCCCCACGTCATGCCTGCAGTCCCCCCCCCAACCTCGCCACGGCCTGGTGGCTGCAGCCCCAGCGTCCCTGTCCCGCAGCTGAGAGGCCTCAGGCTTGGCCGCCCCTTCCTGATCGATGCCCCCTCCCTGCCCGCTCTGGCCCCGCAGTCCTCGGAGGCTCTGGCGGGCGCAGGCCTGACCCGGGCTCTGGCCGTCGGCCGGGGAGGGTCCGCTGCACCGCCCCCGCCAGCACCCCGTGCCCCCTTCGGCCCTTCCCCGCAGCCGCCCTCGTCCCCCGGCTCTGCCGGCAGCTGCCTGCCGCTCGCCGCCTCTCACGCTTAGTCAGTCGGGCCCCGGGGAGACAGTGCAGCCGACTGAGGACCAGACACGCCACGGTAGCCGGGCGGCCACTCTCACCCGGACCGACCAAACTTCGTTTATACTGCCACTTCCTTGTGTTTGGGAAACGCTAAATTTTTTTCCCTTGAAAATTCTCTTTCTGACGACATAGTGCCTCTTGCTCTCGCTGCTGCCAGCAGAGTTTGACCTGCTGGAACCCGTTGTGGCCTGTATCTCTGTGTACCTTGTGCGTAGGTCCGTGAGGTAGACACCTGTATGCATACGTGTGTGACTCGGACGGGACTCCTTGGGCTTATCCAACGGCGTTGGCTAAGCTTAGCGAGGCACGAACTGTAGACACCGCAGTCTGGTCGGCGCGCTAGAACCATGAATACGGCTGCCGTCAGACCTAGTCGCAAAGCGAATTGCAAGCCGAGGGGGAGACTCTCGGGTTTCAGAAAAGCAGCCGCGCACCCACGGCACATACCCCGTCTCGCGGAGGCGGAGCTCGTGGCTGCTGCCCTGCTCGCAGGGGTGCGCCGCGGCCCCCTCCAGAGCGCTCTGGCGTGATCCACGCACCGGGCCTCTCTCCTGCCCAGGCTGCGCCTCCCTCAGAGGCCAGCCAACCCCCCCCCGGGGGGGTTCCCAGCGTGTCTCCACGGGGAGCTCGGGCTCCACCACCGGCTCGGGCCCTGCCCTACAGCCGCACACACTCGCTTCCCTGAAACCCTTGGGCACCCCCTCGGCCCGGCCCTGATACTGTTCATCACCCTGTTTTGTGTCACAACGCCCTGCTACCTTGATTCACTCTTCGTCGTTGGCTAGGTTTTGGATTTATTACTTTCGAGGACGAACAATCAGTGGACCAGGCTGTCAACATGCATTTTCACGACATCATGGGCAAAAAAGTGTGTAGTTGTAGTTTTATTTTACCTTAAGACCAAACCAAGTTTTAGGCAACTTAGGGATTTCACTGGAAAATAATTCCTGAGCAGAAAAAGGGCCTGGGACATAGGGCAAGGTGGGCTCTGGCTCCTGCAGAAGCACAGGGCCCTGTCCTGCCCGAGGGCTCCTGCCTGCAGCGTGGCGTCTCCCGTCTCGCCGGCGCTGCTCCCAGAGCCCCTCACTCTGGATCCACTGGGACCGGTTTAGGGGGGTGGCGGTGGCACCCCGGCCGAGGGGCACGGTCTGCGGGGGCCTCCTGGGCTGGCCTCCAGTGAAATTGCAGGTTGCCTCAGGCTTGGTTTCAGTGACCACTCCTTCAGATGTCTGTCCCGCATTCCAATTGCCTCCTGCCACCCCGTGCCGCGCGGTGGGCAGTGGACCTGTGACAACAGGGTCCGTGTCAAACTGAAAGAGACTTAAACATCCTGAAGGATTGGTTCTCCTTTACTTGGGTCACTTACTGTGGAACTCCGGCCGCAGCCACATGCTCTCGGTAGTACTTAACTCCGTGCGGTCAAGTGACCTCTGGTTTCATCTTCATACTGTGTTGCCGCCGCGGCGGCGGGCAGGCTCAGCCCGCGCCCGCTCCTCCTCTCCCGGGGCCCCCGGGGCTCGGGGGGAGTCCCCCCTAAAACAGATCGCTGGGAGAGGGTCTTAGTGTGGGGGTCTCTGAGAGTTAGCGAGAGGCTCCGGGCCCCTGTTTGTGCAGGATTCCTGTCTCTGCCCCTGTACAGCCCCCACCCCCAGCGGTCCCCGCGGTCGCCTCACAGGCAGCAGGCATTTCCTTGCTGCTGCTGCCCTGCCCTGCCCCTGGGACGAGAGCAGGCCCATTTTTGTCCCTTACGGTCCTGTGGAGGGGCTGAGGCACCCCGAGCTTCCTGCCTCTGCCGGCCCAGCCCCACAGCCCGCTCCCTGCACGCGGTAAACACGGCCGCGTGGAGCTATTTTTGCATAGAGGTGCCTGAGGTTTGGTTGCTTAATTAATTCCGTTTGAACCTGATTAAGCAGCACACGCAAATCTCGCTCCGACGTTCATTGAACTTTTAGTTTAAAATTAGCGAGCAGATTTCAGGGACGCTTGCCAGTTACGAACACCAGTTCAGAGGAGTCCACGTTCGATACCTGAAGGTACTGTGACATTGGAAACGTGGAGGAGGCGCGGTCCTGCTCCAGGGGCAGAAAGGCCGATAAGCACTCGGACCTGCTTCCAACCGCAGGCGGCCGGCCCCACCCCGGTTTTGTGGGATGCATCGGTGTCTGAGTCTGGTCCACACACAGCGCAGAGTGGGGACTGAGGTGGCTCCTCGGTGTGGGACGCAGCTTCTAAAGTAAGGTGCACACGCGAGAGAGCCCAGCCCCCGGCAGCAGCCCCCAGCCTCGCCCTCTTCCCGTTGCCTGACCTTCACTGGCACGGCAGCCCCTCGGTTCTCGGTGGGGGTTCACCTCCCTAAGGGGCCTGGGTCCCACTTCTCATTAAAACCATAGTGCCAGTGCTGCATCCACGTTCTGATAGGAAGAGGGTAAAAATTAGGGGGGACCATGCAAGGGCTGCCTTGCTTTGCTTTGTAAGCGGAAACCAGATTCCCTTAAGGAAATTATGTAGACTCGTTCGTTTCAGTTCTTTGAGGGCTCCTTGGTCCTGCTGCCACATGGCCTCGAGCTAAGGGGGATCTTTTTCCTGTCCATGGGGTGTCCTTGGGGCATCAGGAAGGTGGGGTCTTTGTGCCTCTGTCCCACCTCCTGTTTGTTCTCCAGCAGGAAGGGGCCCCGAGCAGAACTGTTGGAATTTGGAACACGTAATGCTTAGTGCACCAGCCTATGAGACCCCAAGGATGACTTCGAGTGGATTTATTGTCTCTTCCTTCTCGTTAAAATTTATCGCTAAAGAAAAAAATTGGAGATGCAGATGCTGAGGCAGCCCTGTAATTGGGGGACCTCGGACTGTCAGTCTGGCCGCATCTAAACCCTGCAGTGGGGGGGCTGCTGCTGGCGGCCACGGCGCTCAGTGCCAGGGGGCGCGCACGCTCGCTCCCGCTGCGCCCGTCCTCGGGGCTGCGGCTCCTGACAGCGTCCCAAAGAGGAAGGGTCCGGGGCTGCCGACCGAACACAGTATGAAGATTGCTTACTGATTCAAATGTCCATTTTATTGCATGTTTGTTTACTTTTTTTGTTAGATGTAATGTAAGACTCTTTATCACATCCATTCCCTCTGACATTATTTTGAGTTAATTGAGATTCTTTAAGCGTTAGCCTGGGGAAGGTAAGTCTTTATCTTCCATTAGACATTTTAAATAAAAAACCTAAGTAAGCCAACTGTGTTTCTCAGGTATGAGCTTAAAGCCCAGGCAGGGTGGGGGGGGCTCTGGAGGGCCCGTGAGTCCGTCGGCCTGGCTCCTCCCAGCGAGGCTCGTCCTCCCCGCGGAGCTCGGAAAGCATCTGGCTCCGGCCACGCTGGGGCCCCGGAGAGGCCTTGGAAGAGGCTGTGATGGTTCGGCCCGTCCTGGGCTCTGTGTCCCTGGGGTGATGAGGCCATCAAAGGAGAAAGTTGTCTTTCCACCTTGTCTGAAATACCCTTGTCCCACAAAGCTCTTGAGGGTCCTTGGCCTTCAGCCCGTGCTCTGCAGCAGGCTGGGCTTACACGGCTTACGGTTGCACCTGTTGTACCTGAGAAACATGTTTTAAGCAAAAAAAGAAAAGAGAAAAAAAACTATAAATTTTTAAAGAAAAAAATACTGGCCTAAATAAGGTTTATAGTTAAGTATTTAGTTTTAAGTCATAATAAGATGCTAAGTGTAGTCATAAGTTATTTGAGGGTGTGTCTGAAGGGAAGGGGGTCCAGGACCCTTGGCATCTCCCTAAACCAGAGCTTCATTTGTCTAGGTGGAAGTTAAACGGGCTGAGCCACGGGACAGCAAAAGCCAAGCGCCGGGACAGCCAGGTGCCAGCCAGTGGGGCAGTCGGGTCGTGCCCAGTGCTGCCAATGGCTGGGCAGGCCAGCCCCCACCCACGTGGCAGCAAGGATACGGCCCGCAAGGTAAGGCTCTGGCACCGAGACCGGGTCCTGCCCCCAGGCGGCCCCTTCAGGGAGACCTGCGTGCAGGCCGGGGTCCTGAGCCGGAGGCGTTGCAGACTCACCGCAGAGGGCGACGTGCCGACTGGACAGGCGCGCGAGCCTCTGAGGGACGGATGAAGGCAGAGGCGGGGCCCCTCCGCGTCCAGCCGCAGGGCCAGTGCACAGAGCTCCGTGCTGGGTACCTGTTAGCAGCCAGACCTTCCGGCAGGCCCCAGAGGGGCACTGTCCAGCCTGCTCACAGATGAGGAAGGGGCCAGTTTCCGTGTCCTCACCTGGTCCACCTTGAGCGTGCTGTGACCCTCGGCGGTGTGCTTGGGTCACAGCCCGGTTCCCCACCTGTGGTTTGGGCAGATGGCTTTCTCTTCCTATGCCCCGCTGGGCTGTGTGAGTGTCTTTGCCTCACAGGCCATGCTATGGAGGAGGAGGGCCACACGGTTCTGAGGGGGCAGTGAGAGGCTCTGGTGGCTCAGGGGACCCATCCCTGCCGCCTTCGCCCCCAGCAGCGGCCGCACCCCGGCGGCCGTCTCTGCTGCTGACAGCGAGCCGATGGCAGACGGTTCTCAGTGAGGAGGGAGTGCGGGGCGGGCCTGGCCTGGCTGTCTCAGAGGCTCAGAAGATGCTTTGAGGGAGACTGAGGCTTTGGCCTGGCTGGAAACAAGCACAGGGTGCCGCCTCTTGGACCTTCTGAATCTGCTCCTGCTCGCTGGGCTCCAGGCGGAAGCTTGCTGGGCCGTCAGGGCCTCTGTGAAGGGTCAGCAGGATTGTTTAAGATCAGCCTGGCAAAAGGGTTGAGGTTCCCAGAGCCCCCAGGACAGGATCTGATAGCCTCCGCCTCCTTTAGAAACAGTGTCCAGGGAGGGGCCAAAGAAGGCTAGATGGGCCTGTGTTCACCCAGAGGCACCTGGGCTGCCCCCTAACCCCGCACCCGCCGAAGTTGGCAGATTGTCTTTTTAAAAACATTTTCCCCCCAAAATAAAACACAGCCAGGGGCGCCTAGGTGGCTCAGTCGGTTAAGTGTCTGCCTTCAGCTCAGGTCATGATCTGGGGCCCTGGAATCGAGTCCCACGTTGGGCTCCTTGCTCGGCGGGAAGCCTGCTTCTCCCTCTGCCTCTGACGCTCCCCCTGCTTGTGCTCGATCGCTATCAAACAAAGTCTTTGTTGGTGGGGGAGACCCAAATATAGCCACAGGAAACCAGTCACTGAGACCAGAAGCTCTTGCCCGCTAGCACTGGGCTGGTAGCCGGCCCGGGGCTCCCACCACCCAGACTGATGTCCCATCTGTGCTTCTGGGCCCCTAGTCGGTGGGTGTCCCCTTCACCCTTTCTGACGGGTTCTGTTGAGAAGCTGGGGCCGCCTGACCGACAGACTAGGGCCGTCCGGGAGAGCCTTCCCTCGGAGAAGCAGGATACGAGTGGCAGCCCTTTGCCCAGGTGTGTCCTCGGACACCTTCCTCGAGGCCGGGACGTCCCCCTGTGCCCGCAGTACGGCAGGGTGCCAGGCCCCTGGAGGGTGTTTGCCGAAGGGCTTTGCCAGCAGAGCGAGTGCCACTGGGGGTGGGTCAGCTGCTCGGCTGGGCTGTGCACAGGACACCCACCACCCTCTTTGTTTTCCTGTTTAGGAATGTGGGTTCCAGCAGGACAGGCAATTGGTAAGTCCTTATCTGTGGGCCCTGCAGAGAATGGAATCTGCAGTGGGGTGGGCCCCCGGGAGGCCTGGGCGGCGGGAGCCGTGTGCGCCCCTCCCCTCACTGCCCTCTGCGCGGGTGTTCCAGGTGGCTACGGCCCGCCGCCTGCCGGGAGAGGAGCGCCCCCGCCGCCCCCACCGTTCACCTCGTACATCGTGTCCACGCCTCCTGGAGGGTTCCCCCCTCCTCAGGGCTTCCCACAGGGCTACGGTGCCCCCCCACAGTTCAGTAAGTTCTGCGGGCCCCTGGAGCCGGGCTGGGGGCCCCCCAAGAGATGCACCCTTTCAGCCTATGCCTGGCAGTTGCTTGGGGCACGTGGCTGGGCTGCTGCCTGTCCTGGTCCCTTAGCTTGGAGTGTCGTGTGGGTGGCACAGCTGTCGCGAGAGGGACGTGTGCCCCCTTGCTGGGGCGTCTGGACCTGACGTGACTCCGCGGAGAGGGGCTTGAGCGTCAGGAGCTCTGGTCTGTGCTCAGCAACGTGCTGGGGCACCCGCCCGGCGGCTGGGTCCTCGGCAGTGACGGGCAGCGCTCGGCTGGGCACCGCGGCTGATGGCTGTCGTTGCCGTGCGCCACGCGGCCGGCCTCGCCGGTCCCACAGTCTTGCTGGGGAGGGCTTAGGAGCGCGGGTTCTGTCAGAGTGTGCCCTGGCTTGAGTCAGGTCACAGGACGGCCGTGTGGCCCCTCTTGGCAGAGGTGTGTCTCTCGCTGGCCTGGGCGGTGTCTGGTTCTAACCAGAAGGTGGGTGGATAGAACCGGCCTTCGAGCCGCGGGACCGCGGGGGAGGCTGTGGGAGCCGGCGCTGTGTCCGGCAGGCAGGTTTTGTCCTCACACCACTGCCCGCGGGGTCCCTGCCTAACACTGGCTGTTGGGGGGTCGACAGGCCGCCCCAGGCCCACCCTAGGGACATCCTCAAGGCCCGGCCGCTCCGTGGGTCTAGGCAGGAAGCGGTGTGGGCGGCGGCGGTAGGCCGGGCCGCGTCTGTGTCTGTCTCTCCTGTTCGCAGGCTTCGGCTACGGGCCTCCACCTCCCCCCCCGGATCAGTTCGCCCCGCCAGGGGTTCCGCCTCCACCTGCTACTCCAGGGGCAGCACCTCTGGCTTTCCCTCCGCCTCCGTCCCAGGCCGCCCCAGACATGAGCAAGCCTCCGGCGGCCCAGCCGGACTTCCCCTACAGTCAGTACGGTGAGTCGGAGACCTGCAGGCGAGGCCTGCGGCCCCCGGGGCCTGGCCCCCCGCCCTGGCCTTCCTGCCCCCCCCTCCCCCCACCTCCGGCCTTCCTCCCAGCCAGCGCGAAGGTGGCGGGGACCCCGCTTGGCGGGGGCTTGTCGTGCAGGGTCAAGCAGAGTGAACACGAGCAGGTTTTGGTTTCTCGGGTTTTGGCTAGGGAACTAGTCTTAGAAAGACACTGATCGTGCAGCCAGTGTTCCAGGGCCCGTGGGTTTGGGAACCCGAAGCTGTGACAGGGCCCCTAGGAGGATGGCACGGGGCGCCTCGGGGCACCCCCTGTTCCTTGGTTGTCTTGTTTTCTTCTGAGTGCAGAGTGCGGGGCGGGCACCCGTGGGCCCCCTGGGTTCGTGGCTCTGGTGGGCGGCCGGCACTGCCTGGGCTGTTACTGTGGGCCTCACTGGAGCGAGCGGCTGGTCACAGAGGAGGTGCTTCTGAGCCCGGGGTCTACGGGGTGGCGACCTATGGCTTGTGTGGGAGGAGCTCACGTGAGGACAGGG
The DNA here is from genome assembly GCF_009829155.1 of Mustela erminea. NCBI lineage: Eukaryota > Metazoa > Chordata > Mammalia > Carnivora > Mustelidae > Mustela > Mustela erminea. The sequence goes on from NC_045614.1 coordinate 821,312, forward strand.
TTGGGCCAGGTGTCCGGGGGTCTCTTGCTGCCTCTGCTGGGCCACATGGGTGGGACTACCTGTCGCCAGGCCTTCCAGGGCTCCTACAGGAGCCACAGCCTTAGCCCACGGTTCCCCATCTGGGGGTCTGCCCGAGCCATGTCATCGCTCAGACCGTTTGGCCCCAGGCTGCAACGTCTGCAGGTTGGATGTAGTCCCGGCTGGCCACTCCCAGCTGCTCAAAACTCCGTGCAGTCTTGTCCCCTGGCACTGTGGCTGGCCACGGTCCCCAAGCACCTTGCTTGTCTCCTGTCCCCCTGCCCCACCCCCGCCCCCCACCCCCGGAGCAGAAGGTTTCGGGCTTGAGCAGCCCTGGGTGGGGGTGTGCCGCCGGCCAGCGTGGCCCCGCCCCTCTGCTGAGGCTGCCCTGGGGTAGTCACCCTGGTCTCGTCTCTTGCCAGGCCTGGGTACCTATTCTCCAGACCCGTCGGGCTTCGGGCCCATACTTTGTTTACACTCTTATGGTCAGGCTGAGCAGTGATGTGGCCTAGGTAGGTGGCACCTCCTCCTCCACGGCCCCCACTCGGCCTGCACCCAGGCAGCGGCCGCCCCGGGTGGGGGTGGACCCGGCGGTGCCCTCGGGATGGGGCCCTTGCCGGGGCGAGGCTCTTGACTGGCCACAGCCCCACGGCCCCAGGCACCCCGTGCCTTCGCACACCCTCTGCTGGGACACTGGGACCCCAGGGCCCCAGGACACTCCTGCATCCCGGTGTGCAGTCTGGTGCCGGCCCCCTTTCTGGAAGCGCCTCCCGTGCCTTTTGAGGTCAGCAGTGCAGGGTCTAGGTCCTGTTTTGGGGGGGGTGGGGGTGACCTGCCCGGCCCTGGCAGTCTCCACCCGCATGTTCCCCGTGGGGCACTCCTGCCCGGCGTCGGGCACTCCGCCCGCCCCCGCCGGTTCTGCCGGCACTGCCGGCTCGGGTCAGCTCTGCAGGGAGGACTGTCTCGGGTCTGGCGGGGGACGGGGGAGGCCTGGCGCTAGTCTGACATTTTCTTCGATTCTGGGGGCTGTGTCCGTTTCCCGTGCATTCCACTCAAAAATAAACTTCCTGCAAGCCCTCCGGCCCCCGAGCCAGGCCAGGCACTCTTCTGTCTCCAAGCTCAGGTTTGCAGGGGCTCAGATGGGCCGCCAGGGCCCAGCCCGCGGGTCCTTGGGAACAGGTGGGGAGGCGAGGCCGGAGACGGATGGGACAGACCAGGGGGTCCTCGGGTTCTCTGAGCTGCTTTTCCTTCTGTGCGGAGACGGTCGGGGTCCTGTGGGGGAGCAGGCTGGGCTATGCAGGTGCGGACCCCTCCTCAGCCATGGGCTCGGACCTGCCGTCCAGCCCCGGCTCACCAGGCTTTTTCCCTGCAGGTTATGGACAGGACTTGGCTGGCTTCGGACAGGGCTTCTCAGACCCCAGTCAGCAGCCCCCCTCCTACGGGGGCCCCTCGGTGCCAGGCTCGGGGGGCCCCCCCGCCGGCGGCAGTGGCTTTGGACGAGGTCAGAACCACAATGTGCAAGGGTTCCACCCGTACCGACGCTAGCTGGCCGGCACCTTGCGGACGTCAGGGCGGCTGAGACCCAGGATTTAGAACTTGTGAACTCGTGACAATCACAAACTTGGCAGAAAAATAGCGACTCGACGGTGGGGGGAGGGGGGCGAGAGGCTTTTGGAGGCGGCGGTGGGTATCTGGACTGAAGTTTTTAAACATATTTCTTTCTCTAACCCATCAGCACAATAAAAAAAAGTCACTGGTTCAACAACAGGGTTTAAAAAAAAAAGTCTTCAGCTTTAATTCAAAACTTCAGGTTTCTTTTTCTTCCTTTTTTTTTTGAAATTATTTTCCTGAGCCTTTTGTTTTACCGTATATTGTAAACTTTTATGTTAAAGAAAAAAATATACATTTACAAATTGTGAGATTTTTAAGAGAAATTTTCTACGATGTATACTGGCTTATTTTTTAATTTAAAAAGCAGGGTTTCCGTCGGCACTGGTGGCGGTGAGGGGCGTTCTCAGCCCCTCCCTCCGGGCTTTGAGGGTTGGGGCTCGTTGGTCCAGAAACTCTGGGAGCTTACAGAAGAAGTCTACTGAGCGTGTTTTGTTTTTTTGTTTATTCCTTGCTTTTGTCGACTGACCTGCCGGCGCCACTGGCCGGTGCGCTGTGGGGGCCGCGCCCGCGCAGCCTCTGCAGGCGCCCGCCCCTGCACCAGGGACAGGGAGGCCTCGTCAGCCGCTCTCGCGCGCACGTGGTGTCAGGGCGTCCCCACTGACCAGTTGGACCCTGGTTTGAATAAAGACAAGTGCGTTTGGATTAGAAACCCACGTTGTGTCCTTTTGTTCCCTCCCTGATCTCAGCTCTGCGTCCCCACGGGAGGACCTGCGCTGGCCCTCGGCGTCGGCAGTGGTCTCAGGCATGTGTGGCCCGCTCGAGTGGGGAGCCCAGGGCCCGATCTCGGGTGCCCAGGGTCTCGGTCTCGTGGCCATTGTGGATTTAGGATGGCCTAGGGCTTCAGATCTGGTGTGAAGGGGTCCTGGGTTCCCGGGCTCAGTGGCCGCTTGCTGGGTGCCAGGAGAAGGGTGCCTGGACAGATCTGGGTGGGGACCGGCCAGGCCTCCCCTGTCCCATGGAAGTGACACCTGGATTGTGGCCTTGGGTAGGCCGCTCGCCTTTCCACAAACCGGGCTTTGACGTGGACGGTTTTGGGTGTTGGGACACCCAGTTGAGGGCCATCAGGAGGGACAAGGGCCTGAGCCCCTAGAGCTGAAGGTGGACGCCCGGGGGCACCTGGGGGACCTGGCCATCCTAGCTAGAACCTGCAGCTGGAGGTGGGTGGGACAAGCTCCAGCATCCCACAGCGGCCACCCCCCGCCTATACAAGGGCCTGGCCAGCAGTGTCTGCTAACCCAGCCATGTTCGGGATGTTCTGTTCCCGTCCAATCTCCCGACTGCCCCGCTCCCCAGACAGAAGAGGCTGTGACTGCCAGCCACCAAGGAGGGGAGTCCGAGTTCACCTGCACTCAGGACTTTGGCTCTGGGCTGGCCTCTGTGACAGTGGGAGGAACTCCGGCGTTTGGGGAGGCTGCTCTGGGCATCAGCCGGGGGCAAAATGGGTGAAGCTTCCCATCCAGTGTTGGGGGGGCCTGAGGGCCACTGCTACAGCCCGCCACCAGCTTAGGGTTGAAACCACTTAATGATTCTCCGATGGTTTGGGGCTAGAATTCCTAAAAGGCCGGTGCTGGCGGGGCTGGTCCCCCGGGCCCCAGGGAGACCCGGCTCCTGCCTTTTCCTGGCCCGCGGCCCCCTCCAGCCTCCATGCCGGCAGCACGGGGTCTGCCCGTCTCCCGGACCCCCACCCTCTGCCTCCCTCTTATGAGGACCTGGTGAGGACGCCAGGCACCCCAGGAACCCAGGGTCACCCCCGGCTCGCGGCCCTGACGAGGTCCCCTCTGCCGTGGGAGGGGACACGTCCCAGATCCCAGTCTTTAGAGGCCATTATTATTCTAAAGACCACGGTCAATTAAAAAAAAAAATTTTTTTTTAAATCTTATTTATTTGCTAGAGAGAGACCGTGACCGAAATAGCAACAGAGCACAGGCAGGGGAAGAGGGAGAGGGAGAAGCAGGTTCCCTGCTTAGTAGGGAGCCCAACGTGGGGCTCGATCCCAGGGTCCTGGGATCATGACCTGAGCTGAAGGCAGATGCTGAAAGACTTGAGCCCCCCAGGCACCCCCCTTAGCTCTTTTTTCTTTTGTGAAATTAATCCTCTGCAAAGGGAAGTTTCCCTGGCAAAAGGGCGTCATGCAAACCGTGCAGGGATTTCCAGCTCCGGGAACACACCTTGCTCTGGTGAGCGTGGCACGCCCCCTCCTGTCCCGAAGGGCACACCCTCAGGTCCCCAAACCTGTGCATTTGGTAGTTGAAGGGGCTCTACCCACAGGGTTGTGGAAATGGCTGAGGAGGCCCAGCTTCCTTCCAGGCTTCCTGTTCCCGCCAGGCCAGCCAGCCGCCTCCCCACAAAGCCACCCGACTCAGCCAGACCCTACCCAGCAGTCTGGCTTGAGGCTAGGAAGGGTCCCAGGCCCCGTGGCTGCTGGTTGCACAGGGAAACAGGCCTCGGGGTCCGCTGGGCGGGGCTGAGGCACCCGGAGGGTCTCCCAGGGTCTCCGCTTGCTCCTTCGGACGGGTCCCGCCCAGCCTGGTTCCTCTCCCGTCCGAGTTGCTCCATCGGCGCCCTACGATCGGGCTTCCCACTGCCCTTCCTGTTTTCTGTCCGCTGTGTGTCCGCTTCCTGGTTCGGGATGCTTCTGTGCATGTTTTTGGATTAAATGAGCATTTCCTAGTGTACCATTGTGATTCTTTTAATGATTTTTTTTCACATTTTTTGAGTTATTTTCTTAGAGGTTGCTCTAGCGACAACCGTATCTTTGCTTGTGTGGTTGTTTATTCCGACAAAACATTAAGATTCGCCATCATAACCGTCTCTAAGCACACAGCTCAGCGGCATGAAGCACACTCACCCCCACCCTCCGACTCCAGAACATTCCATCCCTCACACAGAGGGAGTCTCTGTCCCCACCCCCACCCCCTCCTCTCTGTCTGTGCCGGCGGGACTTCTCTGGGGCCCTCCTGGGAGTGGGGTCCTGCGGGACGGGTCCTTCTGGGTCTGGCTGCTCTCACTGAGCCCCGTGTCCTTGGGGTCCCTCTGCTTGGTGGCAGGGGTGAGGGTCCCTCCCTTCCTGAGGCTGGACCGTGTTCCCGAGTGGGGACGGACCGCGCCGTGTGTGTCCATCCATGGATGGACACTGGGGCCCTTCCCCTTCTGGCCGCGGTGCACAGTGCGTCTGTGGTCCTCCGGGTGATCGCTCTACCCTTGTCCCCTGCGTGCTGACCCTGTTACACCTGCACAGAAAACTAGGCGGGCACAGCGGTTACGTGACTTCTTGGGCTGAAGGCTGGCTGGTCCCCATCAAGGGCGCCGTCTGGGGCACCCCGCAGAGCCCGCATCCCATTCCCCAGCCTCCCTGGGCCTTCCTCCTCGCCCCCGACTGACCGCCGCCCCACTGGAGTGCTAGCTCCCGCGCGGTGCTGGGGCTGAACCCCACACCTAAGCTGCAATAGCGTTGCAGGAATATGAGGTTTGGGAAGGGGCAACGATGTGCCTCACGCGTTCCAAACAGGGGGCGGCCGGCCCAGTCCTGGCCCCCGTGGTGAGAGCCCCGAAGAACCCCAGCGGTCCCTTCGGTCTGCGCAGCCTGCGTTCGACCCTCCGGCCAGCAGAGGACGCACTCCTCCAACCAGAAAGCGGAAGTGCTCGCGCGCGGGCGGCCGGGGGGGCGGGGCGCGCGGGCGCCCTCGTGATAACTGCGCAGGCGTCGAGAGGGCGGTCCTTTCCGGAGAGCTGACAAGATGGTGAGTGCTTTGGGTCGGCGCGACTGTTCCCGGCCCATCTGACGCCATCCGCGGTTTGGCCGCGCCGTGCCGGCTGGGGTTAGGCCGCTCGGCTGCGGCAGCCTCCGGGGCCGGCGGATATGGGGGTGCGGGGTGGGCCCGGTGGGTGCCGGGATGGCGCGGGAAGGCCGGGCCGGGAGAGCCCCGCGGCGGCTGGGGGACCGGCCCTCGGGCCCAGCTCTGACCCGCGCCCCGGCCCGCGCAGGCGGAAGTGGAGCAGAAGAAGAAGCGCACGTTCCGCAAGTTCACTTACCGCGGCGTGGACCTGGACCAGCTGCTGGACATGTCCTAGTAAGGGGCGGCCCGGGGCGGGGGGTTGGTCTGAGCGGGGCGGGGGCCGGGGAGGGCGGGCGGCGGGGCGGGGGCCGGGGAGGGCGGGCGGCGGGGCCGGGGAGGGCGCGGGGCGGACGGCGGGGCCGGGGAGGGCGCGGGGCGGACGGCGGGGCCGGGGAGGGCGCGGGGCGGGCGGCGGGGCCGGGTCCCTCCGCGCTCAGCCCGCGCCCGCGCCCGCCCCGCAGCGAGCAGCTGATGCAGCTGTACAGCGCGCGGCAGCGGCGCCGGCTGAACCGCGGCCTGCGGAGGAAGCAGCACTCGCTGCTCAAGCGGCTGCGCAAGGCCAAGAAGGAGGCGCCGCCGATGGAGAAGCCGGAGGTGGTGAAGACGCACCTGCGGGACATGATCATCCTGCCCGAGATGGTGGGCAGCATGGTGGGCGTCTACAACGGCAAGACCTTCAACCAGGTGGAAATCAAGGTTCGTGCGGGCGGGGGGCGGAGGACGGACGGACGGACGGACGGACGGACGGACGGGGGCGGGCGGGGGGCGGAGGACGGACGGACGGACGGACGGGCGGGCGGGCGGGGGGCGGAGGACGGACGGACGGACGGACGGACGGGGGCGGGCGGGGGGCGGAGGACGGACGGGCGGGCGGGGCGCCGCCGATCTGCCGCGCGCCATCGCGGCCGCTGACGCCCTGCCCCGCCCGCCCCGCAGCCCGAGATGATCGGCCACTACCTGGGCGAGTTCTCCATCACCTACAAGCCGGTGAAGCACGGCCGGCCGGGCATCGGGGCCACGCACTCGTCGCGCTTCATTCCTCTCAAGTAGCCGCCGCGCAATAAAGCCGCGGACCCTCCGCCTCTGCCGTCCCGCGTCCGTCCTTCCTCCCCACCCTGGCGTGCGGGCGCCCCGAGCCAGCCCGGGGCCCGGCGCGGTCTCCGCGGGCCTGCGGACCCTCCAGCCCGGCTCCAGTCGGCGCAGCTGCCCTGCCGCGCTCTCCGTCCTGGGGGTGGGCTCCGCGGCCGGCGCTGCGCTCGCAGGAGGCTCGCACACCTCGGGCGCCTCCCGTCCCTGCGGCTGCCCCCGTCTGCGCCGGGTCCCTGGCGCTGCTGCTGCGTCTCTCCAGCCCCCTGGGTCTCCCGTGACGCCCCGTGGCTCGGCTCGCCCGGCACCCCCTTAGCATCTGACGAAGGGTCTCAGCCCTGCTCCCTCACGTGTCCCTGCACCAGTTTGTCTGCTTCGCGGCGGGAGAGACACGCACCCCGTTGGCGGGTGCCCGGGTGCCCCAGGAGACCGGGTGTCCCTGGGCAGCGGTTCCTGTGACTCGCGGACAGGGACCCTGTGTGCGGAGAGGCGAGGCGGTATCCTGGCTTTGCCCCGAGGAAGCGGCCTTGGGGACAGCAGGGATGGGTGCTTGCCGGGCGTCCAGCAGCGGTAGGGGGTCCGTCTGCAGAGGGGAGGCTGGCGGGGCGCAGAGCCGGCCTCGAGGGGCGGAGCCTCCTGTCCCCGAGAGACTGTGTCGCGCCGGGCTGCCGCATCTCCGGAGGACAGCGTGATCGGCTCGTGCTGTTAACGCTCCCGCTGCGGTCGGCTCGGTTGTGAGGAAGCCGGGGCCGACGTGTGCGACACTTGCACAGGCGGGAAAGCCGGGGGGGGGGGGGGGCGGTGCGTAGGGCAGGATGGCCCAGGGCCCTCCGGTTGGGCAGAGGAACCACAGTGTGGAGACCCGACGGCCTAGACGTGGGCCTGCAGCCCGTCCAGCACTTTCCCTGGCACCCGCGCTCTGACAGCCCGGGCAGAAATGGGGCCGCGAGTGGGAACAGGCAAGCTTGTGACACTTGGGCTCAACTTTCCTTTCTAAAGCCCCCAGAGGTGCCATGCAGAAGTGGTTGGTTCCACGGCCAGGGGGAGGGAAGCCAGGGAGGGCTCTGCTGGCTGGTAGGAGGGGCCTGGAGCGCCGGGGGGGGGGGGGGGGGCCCCCCCCCCAATGGCAAAGGTGAGGCGATGGGGACCTTGGGGACAGTCCCTTGATCTTGGTTAGGGTTAGATTGCGGAGAGGCTGGCTGTAAACTGGGAGTCCGTGCCGCGGATTCTGGCCGTGTGAGCAGGGACGAGCCCTGGAGCACGGGGCGGCAGAGACCCGGTCTGAGCTGCCGGCTTCGGGAGAGGTCCCCGCCATCTGTACTCCCACCGCTGGGAACCGCTGGGAACCGCAGAAGCCTTTGTGTGGCCTCAGACTCGCACCATGCCAAGAGGAAGATGAGGGCTCACGGGGGGATATACTAGTTCCAGGGGTAGAATTTCGTGACCCCCAGTGTTCCTTCTGTCACGTGCCCATCCCCCCCCAGCAACCCTGTTCCTAGAACTAAGTGTTTCTGCTTCCCTGTTTTCATATTTTTCCTTATTGGAATTTTTTTTTTTTTAAACTTAGGGGTGTGGTTTTATTTTTCTTTCAAGATTTTTTGTTGGGGAGAGGCACGGAGAGGGGGAAGCAGTCTCCCCGCTGGGCTGAGCCCGATGTGGGGCTCAATCCCAGGACCCCGAGATCATAACCTGAGCCTAAGGCAGAGGCTTAACCTGCTGAGCTACCCAGGCGCCCCACCTTTTCGAAATTTTCATAATTAAACGAGCTTGAGTAGAAGCAGTGTTCTCAGGATAAGACTGGCGAGGGGGAGAAGGCTGCTCAGGGCGAACGTGCGCCTTCGCTGGAAAGGGATTCTTGACTGAACATGAGAACGTACAAGTGGACAGTTCTTGGGCGGTCGAGTCTGTGTTGCAGGAGAAAAGGCGTGTGCAGACTGATGCCTGAGGCCTCAGCTTGTGAGGCATGGGAATGGCCGTGAGCACTAGCCTGAGGTGTGCCCGCTCAGCTCGAGGGGGTGGGCAGGCCCGCCCTGAGACTTCGGGGCCTGCTGCCTGTGCGTTCACAACCCTGGACCTTGTTTCTCAGTCTCCTGTGTTCTATAAAAATAAGGAGGACCCTCCCCATGACAGCAGCGTTGGTGTCACCTGTGCCCCCTTTAGGGCCTTTAACCTTCACTGGAAGCTTCCAGCATGGCCACCACAGGCCACCTGAGTGGGCTTAGGGTGAGGGGGTCAGTGGTCACATGGTTAATCTGCAGTTTGATTTTCTATCAGCTAATTAGGTATGACGGGGGACAGTGCGTGCTGGTGTTACAAGCGAAAGGAATTGTGTCCTACGGAGATGACCTGGCCAGCCTGTGGTACTTCGGACCAGGATGTACCTAACTAAGCTGCGGCTCTGGCGCGGGACCCTGTGGCATCAGGGTTTTCCCACTCCCCGGCCCCTCCGTTGGCCTGCAGCCCCCTTCCTGCCGCTGGGCCCTTCTGAATCTGAGCCTCTGGTCCAGTTCCACCGGGCTGCCCCCCCACATCCGGACCTAGCGCTCACTCCCTGCCCGCCGTCTCCACCACCCCCTCCGGAGGCAGCTCCCACCCCGCGGCTCCACCTGGTCTCCCCCGTCCAGTTGGCAAGCTGCGTCAGAGCCTGTTCTAGATCTGGCCGTTTCGCCGCCGTTCCTCAGCCGCTCATCAACCTAAATAAGCAGGTGTCCCCCGCCCCCTTCCGCCGGCTCCGGGACAGCGCGGCCTGCATCCTCTGCCATTCCCGCTAGTTCTCACTTCCCAGCCGTTGCAGGGGCTGTGCCGTCTACGCGAGCACCCTGCCACGGGTTCCCGGCACCGGCGTGCGGAGGCCCACGCAGCGCCCTCTTGCTGCTTGTCCCTTGCTGTTCCAGGACTCAGCACGGTTCCTAGTGACAACCCCTCCTTGACTCCCCTCTACCTCCCACCTCGGAGCTCCGCACGGTGCCCTCCGCCCTGTTCTTCCCGCTGCCGCCAGGGGGGGCCGGCGAGCACACCGTCGGCCCGCACCCCTCTAGGGCTCCCCACGCGGGAAGGGCCCCAGGCCTCCCACGTTCACGGGACCCTGCACGACACCTACCCCCACACACTTCGTCCCCGTCTGCCTCCTCCCTCGGCGCTCGCTGCCCCTTGTGCCCAAGATGCTCGTCGTGGGGTCTGTTAGGTGCCCTTCGCGCGGCCTCCCACGCCCCCACCTCCCGGCTGTTTCCCGCGCTCACGGCGAGCCGACGTACTGTTCTTCCCCTCCTCCCAGGGTGCCCATTTCCCACGAGCAGGGTCTTGACTGTTGGCTGTACACAGCAGGTGCTTGGTGGATGTTGGCTAAGTGACCGGATGTCTGTTTCCGTGTGGTGTGGGCCAGCAGGCCCCGTCCGTACGCAGCGCCCAGCTCGGAGTCCCGCAAACAGGATGCGCGCGGCGCACGTTTGCCGAGTGACGAATGGACTGAGCGCACTGCTCGAGCCCGGCTGCTGCGGGCCCCGTCCCAGCGGGCCGCCGACGGCTACTGCCGGCAGCGCCGCGCTCCACCCTTCCGAAAGCGGCACTCTCCTTCGCACCGCTCGCGCTCCGGGTTCCCAGCCCGCTCTTCCTCCGACCTACCCCTCTCCGGGTTCCCACCTTCTGCTCCCGAGTCCTCAGTCCCGCGAGGCTCCCTCCCCCGGCTCCTGCGAAGTCCCGCGGACCCGCTCGTGGGTCGCCCCCCTCCCCAGGAGTCCCCGCCCCCAACCCCGCCGAGCGAGCGAGCGCTCCTCGCGTCCCTCCGCGCAGGCGCAGGGAGTCTCGGCGGTGCCTCCCCCCCGCCCGAACCCGAGCAGCCGAGGGCGGGGCGCGGGCTGGTCCGGGGCGGCCGCGGCTCCATGGGGCTCTGGGGGCTGCTGAGCCTGCTACACTCGGCCTTCTTCGGGGACCAGGTAGGGCGTGGGGGCGCTCCACGCGCACGACGCTTGACGGGTCTGGGGTCTCGCGCCGTCGCCGCGGAGACCGTTGCCAGGGAAACTGCCTCGGGCTGCGAGCCCCTCCCCCCGCGTCGCAGCGAACCCCCCCAACCCCGGGTCTGCGCAAGCGCGGCCTCGCCGTGCCCAGCTCCCCGTCTCCGAAGGAGACCCCCAGGACCCCTCCCCACTGCGCGGGCACAGAGAGCACCTGGGGCGGCGGGACCGCGACGGGGGACCGCCCTGCCGAGGGTCCGTCCCATACAGGAGGGTAGAGGCCGGGCCACGCCCTGCACCTTTTCCAGCCTCGGTTTCCCCTCTGGGCTCCCGGCTGAGGGCCTACTCCGCCTTTCGCCGAGGCTGAGGTTCCTAAAATGTATCCCACCGAGGCCCAAGCGCTTTGCGGGCCTCTAATCGTCCGGGACCCTGCGGCTCTAACATCCCCAACTGAAGAGGAAACTGAGGCTGGGGGCGCAGCGGGGAGCCCAAGGTCACGGCCTCGGCAGGGCGGGGGCCAGAGCGTGGGGCAGAGGCGTCGGGAGAGGAGCCGGTCCGGACGCCGACGGGGGAGCTGTCCGCGGTGCTGACGGGACGCTCGCTCGCCTCCTCCCCGCCGGGGGAAACTGAGCCCCAGAGCCCTGGCAGGCGACCCGCCCCGATCGGGTTTCAGGGGCGCGGCCTCACCACTCCCCCATCTCCGGTGCCCGTCCTTCCTCGCGGCTCCATCACCCGGCTGGGCTCTCAACTGGTCGCATGACAGACCTGGTGCCTTCCTGCTTCCTTCAGCCCTACCCCAGCTGAGTGGCGGGGGGGGGGGGCACCCCGGGTCCTACCCACCCCTCCGCCCCGGGCACCGCGGAGGATCAGTGAAAGAGGGCGGGGCATCAAGTGGGAATTGGCGCTGAGGTCAGGATCAGAAGACTCAGACACTGAGTGACCGTGTTGTATGGGGGCCGGATGCTGGGACGGCGGTGGAGGGGAGGGAGCGGTCTCTGGGTGAGGGTGGGGCTGAGCGAGCCCCGTGGTTCCACGGCAGCAGTGGGGAGCGCAGAAGGTCCCAGGAGGGTCCCCGGGAAGGGTCTCCACACTAGGCCTGGGTGCTGTACATTGGGGGGAGGTGTCTTTCATTCCCCCAAGGCTGGGACTGGGGTCCTGGGGTGCTGTATTTCCCAAGGTTCTATGGTTCTCGAATCTCCATGATGCCTGGGTCTGTGGCTCAAGAATTTACAGGGTCAGGGATTCTCGAGGAGGAGGAGGAGCAGGGGCTTCAGAGATACAATTTTCCAGAGGCTTGGGGACAAGAGCACCTGGGGGGACCTCAGTCCCAGGTGCCCTCAGCCCTCCAGGACCCAGGGCTGCTGAGGTTCATGAGTGAACTCCAGCAGGGCACTCCCTGGCTTAAGCCTCAGTGTCCTCATATGTATGAGGACATGGCTGGCCTTTAGGCCACTCTAAGATTTTTGGCTGAGAGGGGCCTGGGGGCCAGTGACCTCTGAGACTGGGTGGGGGAGGTGAGACCTAGTTCTGTGCGGGCAAGGGTTCTCCAACCCACCTCCTAGTCAACAAAACAAGAAACCCGAGGTCAGAGAGAGAGAGGCCCAAGGTCATGGCGGGGAATCAAGGTAGAGCTAATGCTGTGGCCCTGAGCCCTGTCCTTTCCCCAGCCCCTCTGTCCTGCTCTGTGGCCAGTTCAGCCCATGACCCTTCCAGGGGACTGCCCCTGCTCCAAACCCATCATAAGGACCTGACCCAGGCCTAAACCCACATCCCCTGAGAGGGCACTGATCCCAGCTCTGGAAACTGCACACGCTGTTCCTTTAGCCCGGAACGCTGTTCCCTCCTTGCTTCCATGGCCAGCTCTTCATCCTGAAGAGACCAAGCACCATGTCCCCTTCTCTGGGCAGCCTTCCCAGCTTCCAGAAAGAGCCCCCTTGCCCACTGCACCCTGTCCTCAAGCCCCACGGGCTGGGGACTGCTGTGTCTGGCTCTTGAGGGTCCGCTCAGGGCCCCCGGCATTGCCAGCCCAGGACGGACACGGGGGGGCCTCCTGCAGCAAACCCAACAGAAAACAGTGTGGCCCCCTTGCCCTTGGCTCCCTGTTGTCCCGTCGTTCCCTGCACCAGCCCTAACTGAGGCTGCAGCTGCCTCCCCCATTTTACCCAGGGGGAATCAGGTTCTCGGGGCAAACGATTTGCCCCGGCGTCCCAGCCAGGAAAGACAGAGGCAGCCCCCCTAAACCCTGTCTCCTGGCCCAGAGCCCCCTTTGTCCTCGTGCATGCGTGTGTCTGAGGCAGGAAGGACTGGCCACAGCTGCGAGATCCTGGCTCTGGGTTTTAAACCCTCAAGTGGTTCTGGGGACCCAGGGAAGAACTGAGGAAGCGGGGGCCCCAGGCCCCTCCCTCTTCGGCCTCCCCTTCTGTGAGGGTGAAATAGAAGTGTGACGAGAGACAGAGACACAGGGAGACGAGATTGCAAGAGACCGAGCGACATGCGGGAGGACAGGAGTCCCAGCCGATGCCCGCGGAGGAGTTCTGCCAGGGAGACAGAAATGCCAGGGTCGCAGGTGCTTCTCAGCCCGCCCATCCCCCATGCTCAGTCCCTCATGCCAGTCACGGCCCTCCCTGCTGGCAGGGGCTGGGGGGTCCAGCCTGGGTCCTTGGCCCTGCCCTGCTCTCACCCATCTGCACAAGGCCTGGCTGGGTCCGTGAGGAGGGGCTGACCTGGCTCCTGCCCACCCGCCCCCAGATTCTGATGTAACATCCAGGACTGGGTGTTTCACTTCCAAGTTCTCCGGATCCAGCCGCAGGAGGTTCTTAAGGCCGCTTTACTCCGGAACGTGTGGGGGACACGGAGCCCTAGACCACGGGGCGCCCCCTTCCCTTGGAGGGGGTTCACCCCCCTTTGCACACGCAGTCCCTGAACCCGCCCGGAGGCGCGACGTCCCGCTGCCGCCGCTGGTCCCCGCCCTGGGGCCGCCATTGGCTGTTGCCATGGCACCAGGCCTTCTTCCCGCGCCGCGATTGGCCGCGGCGGCTGCATCCCGCATCCCGCATCCTCCCCCGCTCGCGGTGGTCTCGCCCAGCCCCAGGAGCGGCGGCGCCGCCTGGGCAGGCCGGGACCGGGCTTTGTCCGCCCCGGAACCCTCTGCCTGCGCCGCCAAGACCCCGAAGACCCGGAACCCACGCCCCGCGGCGCCCCCGCCAGCCCAGCCCGAGCGAGATAAAGTAAGCGGCGGGCTTCCCTGGGTGGAGGGCGGGGGGCGCGTCCTCCGCCTCTGCTGGGGGTCTCTGTCCCCTGGTCTCTGCTTCAGCGCTGGGCACACTCTCCGGAGCCTCGGCTTCTGCAGGGTGGAGCCAGAAGGGAAACTGAGCCGCGGGAAGGGGGACGCCCCCGCTGCTGCCGCTGTCCCCACGCACACACCCACTCCCGGCGTTCACCGCTCGGACCTCCCAGTCTGCAGGCAGGCCTGTGTGTGCTTGGGGATCGTGCCCCACCTCTCTGGACATCAGTTTCCCATTCTGTGAAGTGGGGCCTGGATTGAAGGGAAGAGAAGGGCCTCTTTGGGCCACATCTGTGCCACCCCTCCCTGCTCAACTAGACCAGCCCCCTGCTACTGGTGCTTTCCCTTCTGCAGTGGAGATCTCCCAGGGAGGTTCCTGGGAGTCCCCTGGCGCAACCTGGAGCTGAGCGGCAGGCAGGAGGGCTTCCTGGAGGAAGTTGCACCTTGAGGGATGGCAGGGTTTGGGAAAGGTGCTCCAGGTGGAAAACCGCACACGCAGAGGCCTGGTGGAAGAGCACGGCTGTGCCACCCCAGGGGATGTGGAGGAGTCAGGTCTTATCTCAAGGGCACTGGGGAGCCATGGGAAGTACTGGAGCGAGGGAAGGACTCCAACCAGTGACTCTCAGGGCTTCCTTCTGGCTGTGCGTGAGGAGTGGACTGTGGGAGGCCAGCGAGGCTGCCCTGGTGGCAGGGCTGTGGGGAGTTGGGCGAGAGAGGGTCCAACTGGGCAAAGCTTGAGGGGCTGGTGGGAGTGTGGAGTTGGGGACTCAGGCTGGAAAAGGGGGGGTCTGGTGGGGGCCCTGCGGCCAAGCTCAGGCTGATGAGGATGCCTGGGGAGCGGAGGTATCCCAGGCTCGGCCTGGAACATCCACGCAGACACCCCTGAGGGAAACGGGAGCTGGGAGGCTACCCCGGGTGGGGCTCAGGGAGGGGGCCTAGGTTGGTCGGGGCAGTGCAGGGATGTGCAGGCGGTGTCGCGCCCGGCTTAGTGCTTCCTTCTAGTGGGGCAGGGCCTGGGAGCCTCAGCCAGGACACAACTCCAGCCCAGGGAATTTGCCGCAACCCCAGGCCTAGGTCCCAGCTCTGCGACCCCCGACGGAGCCTCGGTTGGGACCACTACTGGGGTGGGAGGCGAAGGCTGTGGTCCCCAGCGGCTGGCCTTCCCTGCCTGGCCGCCGGCTGCCCTGTGATCTCTGGTTTGCTCCATGACCACTGGCATGCCTGACCCTCTCATCAGCCTGCAGGATGGGCCAAGCATACTGCGTTCCCATGGCTCAGAAGGGCAAACTGAGGCCAGAGCGCACCACCTGGACTCCTGAGTCCTTCCAGGACCGGGTTCCAGTCGTGCCTTGTCTGTCTCCCTGGCCTCACTTTCTTCCTCTGAGCACAGCCTGTTGGTGGTCCCTGAGGCTCAGGACTGTGACCGGGAACTCGGAAGACACGGTCAGGCACACAGTAGGTCTTCCCGGTGGGTTCGGATGGCCTGACCTCATCTCTGCACCTTTACAACAGGCCCAGCATGCCCTTGGTGACCCCCGGGGTGGGTGGGGTGGGGAGGGTTCTGTGGGTAGGAGCAGAGGGACAAGGGCCGTTGAGCGAATGAATGCAGGTGGGGGGGGGGCGAGGGCGCGAGGGTAAGCGCCTCCCTGTGGGCAAGGGGAAGGCGGGCTGGTCTGGGGAGGGGGCTCCCAGGAAGGAGGTGGGGAAGAGGCCTGGCTGCCATTGGTGCGCCTCAGACAAAGGCGGAGGGAGGGGGCGAGTGCTGATGGGAAGGGAACAAAGAGGGAAGGGGAGGGGTGGGGAGGGGTGGGGAGGAGGTGGGACAGCTCCGGGGAGGGCCTAGCCAAGAGAGGAGGGGCCGCCAGCCAGCTGGACAGAGGAAGGGGGCTGGGCCACAGTGAGAAAGGGCCGCCACACACAAAGAAGTGGACGGCAGTGGCAGAGCCCAGGAGACGGGGCATGGGGCCGCCGGGGCCGCCGGGGGGCTGACCAGAGGGGAGTCAGGCTGGGCAGGCAGCTGCTGGGGCTCCAGCTGTTGGTGAAGGGGTCTGGGCGGCGGGGCATCCAGATTTAGACCCCCAGGGTGACTGCGATGGGCTCCAGTTGAGGGGGTCGCCACATCGGCCTGGCCGTCGCTCTTCGTGCTGCTTTTTCTTGGTGGACACAGCCTTGTTCTCGCCCCTCGGCTGGGCCAGCCGGTGGTCTCTTCCCCTCACCTCTGGGCGGCTGCTCTCTGTGGGGGAGGCCCGTGGCCATCAGCAGGTGTGTCTGGGAACCCAGCAGTGAGGCCGGCCAGGCGCTGGTGTCTGCTGGTCAGCTGCTCATTTGGGTTGTGTGTCTCGACGTCCATTCCATGGCTCTGCGCACATCTGTCGCTGTCTGTTGCTCTGCTGGCCATGCTGCATGGCCTTGGGGCCAGCCCTGCAGCGGTCCACACCAGGCAGTCCTGTGGGGACTCACCCCCCGGAATGGATGGGAGGGCTAGGACTTCGGTCAGGGGCCACCCGTCCCTAGACCTTGGGTGAACCTTGTCTGACCTGTGGCCCCAGGCGCTCCAGGAGCTGAAGATGGCGAGCTCCGTGGCACCCTACGAGCAGCTGGTGCGGCAGGTGGAGGCCTTGAAGGCCGAGAACAGTCACCTGAGGCAGGAGCTGCGGGACAATTCCAGCCACCTGTCCAAGCTAGAGACGGAGACGTCCGGCATGAAGGTGCGGGTGGGGCTGGGCAGAGGTTGGAGGCACAAACACCAGGGTGCTGGACCAAGAGTCTGGCAGGCCAGGCTGGGGCATCTTGTGGTGGGGGTGGCTCAGGGGAGCCCAGGACATCCGGCTTACGCCGCTGGCGCTCTCCCACCCCCGCCGTAGGAGGTCCTGAAGCACTTACAGGGCAAGCTGGAGCAGGAGGCCGGAGTGCTGGTGTCCCTGGGGCAGACAGACGTGCTGGAGCAGCTGAAAGGTGAGAGTGCTGCCGGGGGCCCCTCTGCACACTGGGGCAATCTGCAGCCTTCCTCCAGAGGGAGCTGGGAGGAGGAGGAGGAGGAGAGGCAGGAAGGGGCACTGACTTCTCCCTCTCTTCCGTGTCCATACAGCCCTGCAGATGGACATCACCAGCCTGTACAACCTCAAGTTCCAGCCCCCAGCCCTAAGTCCCGAGCCCGCGGCGCGGACCCCCGAAGAAAGTCCCGTCCACGGCTCTGGACCCTCTAAGGACAGTTTTGGGGAGCTGAGCAGGGCTACTGTCCGGCTGCTGGAGGAGCTGGACCGGGAACGGTGAGAGACAGCACGTGGTGGGAAGCCCCACCCCCAGCCAGCTCCGCCCCAGCGATCCCTGACCCCTGATTGGCCCACCGGCAAGTGCCCCACCCACCTCCTGAGTGAACCCTGCTAGCTGTGGCTGGTCTTCCCCCTTCTCCGTCCCGAGGAGCTCTGGAGGACAAAGAGGAGGGCTCCTGGGAGATGTCCTCAGGGGTCCCCAGCATGCAGGCCTCCCCAAGGACAGGGCTGTGTCCATTGCCAGGGTCAGGACTGGAGCCAGAAGGGCTCAAGGCAGCCTTTGTGGAGAGAGGGGCTGTGGCCCAGGAAACCCGGGCCCATGGCCAGCAGAGGAAAGCAGCGTCCGGGGCGTCCAGCTCGGCTCAGCTGGGTTGTGTGGGGTCCGACGGGGCAGTTCAGGAGTGGCTTGGAGTCATGTCCATGCCGTGCTCTGGGACCTCAAGCTAGTCTCCTAACTCCTCCCAGCCTCAGACTTCTGCTCTGTAATTAGATGGAACATAGGCCACATTATTTGAAGTCAATAAGTTTTTGAGGCGCTTGGGGGGCTCAGCAGGTTAAAACCTTTGCGCTCAGCTCAGATCATGGTCTCAGGGTCTTGGGATAGAGCCCTGCATCCAGCTCTCTGCTCAGCGGAGAGCCTGCTTCCTCTCTCTCCCTGCCTCTCCGCCTACTTGTGATCTCTGCCAAATAAATAAATAAAATCGTCTAAAAAATAATAAAGTAAAATAAAGTTAGTAAGCATTTTTTAAAGATTTTTTAAAAGATTTTATTTATTTGACAGAGATCACAAGTAGGCAGAGAGGCAGGCCGGAGGTGGGGGGTGGGAAGCAGGCTCCCCACTGAGCAGAGCGCCCCATGTGGGGCTCCATCCCAGGACCCTGAGATCATGACCCAAGCCAAAGGCAGAGGCTTAACCCACTGAGCCACCCAGGCGCCCCTTTTTAAGATTATTTATTTATTTATTTGACAGACAGAGATCACAAGCAGGCAGAGAGGCAGAGAGAGAGGAGGAAGCAGGCTTCCCGCTGAGCAGAGAGCCCGATACGGGGCTTGACCCCAGGACCCCGAGATCATGACCCGAGCCGAAGGCAGAGGCTTTAACCCACTGAGCCCCCCAGGCACCCAGGCAATAAGTTTTTATTTAAAGAAAAGATAAGAGCCTAAACATTGAGCTCTGTACAATGGGAACAGAAGGGCGTGCCCACAGCGCTGTTCCGAGGGAGGCTGTTGGGCCTGGATCAACCCGAGCCTGACGTGGTCTTCGCAGGCTACAGGGAGACTAGCTGGTGCGGGAGAAGCGTGAGGGGCACAGCAGCCCCCTCGGAGCATGTCTCCGGGGACCAGACCTTACCAAGGAATCACCTCTCTCCTTTGCGTGAACGCCCCGTCCCACCCAGCCCCGCGAGCACCGAGGCTGGTGCCCTGCCGGGAAGCGAGGCTTCCAGGGAGCAGGGCCCGCTCCGCGGCCTCGGCGGCCCCCCGTCCGCAGCCCGCGCCCACCGACTGCCCCCTCAGGTGCTTCCTGTTGAACGAGATCGAGAAGGAGGAGAAGGAGAAGCTCTGGTACTACTCGCAGCTGCAGGGCCTGTCCAAGCGCCTGGACGAGCTCCCGCACGTGGAGACGGTGAGCGGCCGCGGCGCGGGGCGCGCGGGGGCGGGCGCGGGGCTCGGGCCGGGGCGCGCCCTCACCGCGGCCGCCCGCCCCTCCCAGCAGTTCTCGATGCAGATGGACCTGATCCGGCAGCAGCTGGAGTTCGAGGCCCAGCACATCCGCTCGCTGATGGAGGAGCGCTTCGGCACGTCGGACGAGATGGTGCAGCGCGCGCAGGTGAGGCGGGGCCGGCGCGGACCGCGGGGGGCGGGGCCTGGCTCGGGGGCGGGGCTCAGGGCGGGTGGGGCCAGGTAGAGGAGCAGGTGGGATCCGAGCCAGGGGCGGGGCCAGGGAGTGGGCGGAGTGGGACGTCGAAGTGCGGCTCGGGCCGCGGGTGGGGTCCTAGCCGGGAGAGGGCGGGGCCAGCGCCGGGGCGGGGCCAGCTCCGGGGCGGGGCCAGCTCCGGGGCGGGGCCAGCCCTGGCGAGCGCCTTTCTCTGCGCTCAGATCCGCGCTTCGCGCCTGGAGCAGATCGATCAGGAGCTGCTCTCCGCCCAGGACCGCGTGCCGCAGACCGAGGCCCAGGTACCGGGAGGGGTGGAGCAGGAACGGGCCCGCAGCCCCCACCCACATCGTCATGGGGCTGTAGCCGGCATCCGCAGTCTGGGCACTTTGTGGGGTGCTCCCCAACCGAACCCCCAGGCCCGGTGTTCTCCGCACAGGCCCTGCTGGCGGTGAAGTCAGTGCCGGTAGAGGAGGACCCGGAGACTGAGGTCCCCACGCACCCTGACGACGGTGTCCCTCAGCCGGGCAACAGCAAGGTGAGGGGTATCCAGGTTCGTGGGGGGCCCGGCGGCTGGCCTGAGCTGCGAGGGGTGAGGGCGGCCTGCTGGGTTGAGGTACATGGTAGGTGGGTCCCGCGTCGCTGTCAGACGTGGGGGATTCTCTCTCCTCTGTCTCCATAAAGTGTCCTCAGGTGTGGAAGGGCCACCTGGATGGGGGGTTGCGGTGAGGCTGGCAAGGCCAGCATGTGCTCTGGGGTTGGGAAGGTGGGTGGGGGATAGCTGTCCTGGGGCCGGTTCAACCTAGTCTCAGACGTAGGAGGTCACCCACGGGAGTACCCAGTGAGGGACCACAGGGTGGACTCTTGGGCCTCCAGAACTGGGGGTACTCGGTGCTGGCTGACGCCTCCCATCCCCTCCCCACGTGTGTGCGCTGGCCCCCAGGAGGATGCAGAGCAGGGGGGGTCAGGGTGAGCCAGCGATTCTCCCGGGCTGGGGTCCCAGGACTCTCACTGTGTTTGGGCGGCGCACTGGAGGGCCGCGGCTAGCCCTGGCTGGGGCCCGGTGAGCTGGGCAGCGTTCCCCGCCTTGACTTCATCCTCTGCCCTTCCAGGTGGAGGTGGTCTTCTGGTTGCTGTCCATGCTGGCGACACGGGACCAGGAGGACACAGCCCGCACCCTGCTGGCGATGTCCAGCTCGCCGGAGAGCTGCGTGGCGATGCGCCGCTCGGGGTGTCTGCCGCTGCTGCTGCAGATCCTGCACGGCGCGGAGGCGGGCAACGGGAGCCCCGGGGCGCCGGGAGCCAAGGATGCACGCATGCGCGCCAACGCGGCGCTGCACAACATAGTCTTCTCGCAACCGGACCAGGGCCTGGCGCGCAAGGAGATGCGCGTCCTGCATGTGTTGGAGCAGATCCGGGCCTACTGCGAGACCTGCTGGGACTGGCTTCAGGGCAGGGACGGTGCCGACGGAGGCGGCAACGGCGGCGGTGAGCGCGTAGGAGCTCCGGTGTGGGGGGGTGGTAAGCCGGCAGCCGTCCAGGTCTCCCGCGGACTCCGGCTAGAGCCTTAACCTTTGCAAGCAGGGTGCAGTCTGGGACCCCTAGTGTTTGCAGGTCTTTGCAAACTTAATATATGGCAAAAACACTGCCAAAAGGTCCTTAGCACCAGGCACTACCTCATCGGCCTTTGCGATGCAGCGGCGTGGGCAGCACCCTGTGACTTGACTTTAGACAGGCTCTGGGGGGCCCCCCATGCGCCCACGAACAGCGGTTTGAAAAGCTCTGGGGTCCCTGCAGGCCTGTGGGGTGGAGAAGGCAGGGAAGGGCAGGGAGATACTGGCAGCAGGTGGCTCTGACCCGGCCCCCTGTCCCGCAGCCCCTGTCCCCATTGAGCCTCAGATCTGCCAGGCCACCTGTGCCGTGATGAAGCTGTCCTTTGATGAGGAGTACCGCCGTGCCATGAACGAGCTGGGTGAGTGCCCCCTGGCTTCTTCCAGGACTCCACACCGTCTCCTGACTGGCCCTGGGGGGCCGCTGGGCCTCATTCTGGCCAGGGCTGGCTTGGTAGCCACCAGGATGCTGGGGCTCGGAGAACAGGGAAGCGTCTCTGCTCAGGGAGCCTGGCGGGTGGCGGTGGGGGTCGACCTTGTGAAATCCTAGGTTTGTGAGCATTACAGGTGTTATGTCTCTTTCCATATACGAGTCCTCGAAACCCGGGAAAAACAAATAGCAAAGCTCAAACATCACACCCATGTATGCTCAATTTCACTGTCCGGAGATGCCGCTTCTCGCCTAGCAGGGGCTCAAAATGCGCAAACGGGTAGACCCCGTGCGGGTTGGCTGCGTGGGAGGCATGTGCCCAGCCCTGGGGGAGGGCTCCCCCCATATGCTGGATTTACAAAGGAAGACACAGGAAAACAAGGAAGCAGGCAACCCAGAGAAAACCCCAAATCTGGAAGCCTTGTGTGCCCAGCAGGTAGGCGTTGGCCGCAGTCAGGTGTCTTACCCTCTCTCTGCAGTCCCCTGTGGTAGGGGGCAGAGAAGGTGGTCCAGTCCGCCCCGTGCACAAGACACCTGCACGCGTGTGCCCCAGAACGTAGTCTAAACACAGGAGGCCAGAGGGCCCCGGTCGTGCTTCCCACCCACCGGCACCAGGCCAGAACAGAGAATTTCTGTTGGCTCCGCATCCCCTCTGACCTTGAGCACTTGGACTAGGAACATGTAGACTGTCCTACAGAACTGGTTCTGAGTGTGGCCCAGGACCCCTGGGGGTTCCTGACGCCCTCCTGCGAGGTCCCCAAGGTCACAGTTGTTGTGATAAGGACACAAAGATATGATTTCCTCTCCCACCCTGTCTTCTGCCGGCGTTTCCCTCTGAGGGCCGCTGGGCTGCACATTCCAAGGGCTAAGAGGCTTCATTCTCATTTTCAGCAGGAGCGTATGCACCGTTGTCGCCCATAGGCACAGAATCTCTTTGGGGTCACAAACCTCACAAACGTTCAGAGGATACAGGGGTCCTAAGGGCAAAACACTCGCATGCCGCCGGCGTCTGCCAGGAGCCCCTGGCCCGGCAGCTGAGGTCACAGCACTTGCTGCCTGTTCTTGTCCGTGTCCTTCCTGTGGGTTTCCACCTTCGGGAGGATGAAGGGCCTTGGAAGCATCCCCCGAAATCATTTATAATCACATATTAAAGTTGTTAGAGGTGCCTGGCCGGCTCAGTCGGTAGAGGCGGTGACCGTTGTTTGAGTGTTGTGAGTTCCGGTCCCACGTCGGGCCTGGAGCCTGCTTAGAAAATCAACTTGTGGTAGAATACACGTAAGATCCGCTGTCGTACGTCTCTGAGCACACAGCTGCGCGGCGGGAAGCACTCACACCCCCGCCCTCCGTCTCCAGAACTTTCCATCTCTCCACACAGAGACCCTGTCCCCATGAAGCATGGACTCCCCACCCCTGCCCCACCCCCGGCTCCCACCCTCTCCTCTCTGTGTGGCTGGGACTCCTCTGGGACCCTCCTGGGAGTGGGGTCCTGAGGGTCCTTCTGGGTCCGGCTTATTTGATATAAGTACCCTCGAGCAGAACGTTTTTGGGGTCTGCCCATGAGGTAGCAGGTGTCAGAGCGTCCCGCCTTTCTGTAGCTGAGGAATGCTGCGTTGTGGACAGACACACTGTGTCCACCCATCCGTCCACGTCCGCTGATGGACATTTGGGTTGTGTCCCCCTCTTGGCCACTGTGAACACGTCGCAGGCTTGCGTCGGAGGTTTTTATAACAGTGACTTACCACTTATTACGTGGCCAGCACTATGCTTTTTTTTTTTTTTAAAGATTTTATTTATTTGACAGAGACCACAAGCAGATAGAGAGGCAGAGAGAGAGAGGGGGGAGCAGGCTCCCCGCTGGGCAGAGAGCCCGATGCGGGGCTCGATCCCAGGACCCTGAGATCGTGACCTGAGCCGAAGGCAGAGGCTCAACCCTCTGAGCCCCTCAGATGCCCCTCGCTGCAGGTCTTTAGATGCGCACCGCTCACCTCCTGCCCCAGGGACACCGGCGTTCGCCCCCATCATCTCCGCCACGGGGAGACGGAGACGCGGCTTCTCGTGCTCGCGCCGCTGCTTTCCCTTGCTCCGTACGGACCGCGTCCCCTGATTCGTTTTCCCCGTAGTACCTCCTGAGCACGGGCCGTCCATAGCCTGCCCTCCGTGGCTCGTGGTCTGGGGAGAATTCTCATGGGGGTGATGGGGGGCTTCCCTGAGAAAGTGACGAGCTGGGAGCAGAGCCAGTAACCCGGGCAGACAGCAGGGAAGAGCACTGCAGGCAAAGACCCAGAGGCTGGGGAGCAGCCCTGGGGGCTGGGGAGGGGGACCTGAGCGGGGCAGGTGTGGGGTGGGAGGGAGCGGAGGGCGTCTGAGGCCGGGAAGGAGGCAGGGGGTGGTTTGGGGAGTCCGGCCATGGGCGGGCACCCCGCAGGCGCACCACGCCCCGCTCCCGCCCCTGCAGGTGGGCTGCAGGCCGTGGCAGACTTGCTGCAGGTTGACTACGAGATGCACAAGATGACGCGGGACCCGCTCAACCTTGCCCTTCGCCGCTACGCCGGCATGACCCTCACCAACCTCACCTTTGGGGACGTCGCCAACAAGGTGCGTGGGGCAGCCGGAGGCTGGGCAGGGTCAGCGCTCTCCAGGTCGGAGCCCTCAACCTCACCACAGCTTCGAAACAGCCCTCAGAGATGGAGACAGTTGTCCCCAGTTTGCAGGCGGGTAGACTGAGGCCCAGAGAGGGCTGGTGGGGCCGAGAAGGCTGATGTCTGCATGCGATCAGCCAGGCCACCATGCTGCGGCTGCTCTGGGGCCAGCTCTGCCGAGAATGGGACCTCTGGACTGGGGGGCGGGTGTCCGTGCTGGCCTGGGCCTCAGTTTCCTCACTGGATCAACTGGGCAAGTGCCGTCCCTCCCCTGCAGCACGCGGCAGTGAGGACGGGGGCTGGGCTCAAGCTCTAGCGCACAGTAGGTGCTCCGTGAGCAGAGGCGGGAGCCTGAAGGGGGAGGTGGGTCGACGTCATGCCCCCTGCCCTGCCCGGCACGGCGTGATTTCCCTCTTCACACCAACAGGCCACGCTGTGTGCCCGCCGGGGCTGCATGGAGGCCATCGTGGCCCAGCTGGCTTCTGAGAGCGAGGAGCTCCACCAGGTACCTGGGCAGTGTGGCCCCAGGAGCGCCCTGCGGGGTGCCCCACTGCCTGAGGCCTTTCTGCTGGCCAGGCTCCCTTTCCCCTGGGTATTGGGCATCCCCTCCAGTCTCTGCTCAGCTCCGCCTGGCACGGGGGTGGAGGCTCAGGTGGCCTTAGGTCCACATTGTCCCTTCTCTGCCCCGGCCCAGGTGGTGTCCAGCATCCTGCGCAACCTGTCCTGGCGGGCTGACATCAACAGCAAGAAGGTGCTACGGGAGGTCGGCAGCATGACTGCCCTGATGCAGTGTGTTCTTCGAGCCTCCAAGGTGGGCACCAGCTGGCGTGGGGGGCTGGGGACAGGGAGACCTCACCCCAGGCCTCAGGAAGAGGGACCGGCCAGGGCTGTTCAGTGCTAGCCACAGCGCAGGGAGACCTGGGAGAGGGGGTGAGTTCCCCATCTCGGGGGGAAATCAAGCCAAATAGTGCACTGGAAAGCAGCTGGTCACACCTGGGGCTTCCAACCCTGTATCTCCAGATCCTTTCACTGTTGCTTGTACGGGTAAATGGACCTGGGTGCCTTTCCTCCCGGCCTTCTGTCCACACCTTGACAGGAACAGCCAAGTGGGCGGGGCTGGCCTGGTCCCTGCTCCCTCCCCGCCCCCACACCAACCCCCACCTTACCCGATCTGTGTCCAGGAGTCCACCCTGAAGAGCGTGCTCAGTGCCCTGTGGAACCTGTCGGCACATAGCACGGAGAACAAGGCGGCCATCTGCCAGGTGGACGGTGCCCTGGGCTTCCTGGTGAGCACACTGACCCACAAGTGCCAGAGCAACTCCCTGGCTATCATCGAGAGCGGCGGTGGCATCCTGCGCAACGTGTCCAGCCTCATCGCCACCCGGGAGGACTACAGGTCGGCCCCCCCCAGCCCATGGCCACCGGGGGTGGAGGGCGCGGGGCCCTACACTGGGAGAAGGGGGTTGCCCCCGTGCAGTTTGGCTTGGGGATGGCAGAGCCCACTTGGCTGGGAACCGAGGACAAGCCTTGTTCTGTGCGGAGAATGGACGGTCCCAACTGGTCCCTAGGGACCACATTTTTTAGTGTAAGTATATCTCAAATCTTGTGTGGAATATACTTATACTAAATTTTAAACTAACTTATTTAGGGCGCCTGGGTGGCTCAGTGGGTTAAGCCGCTGCCTTCGGCTCAGGTCATGATCTCAGGGTCCTGGGATCGAGTCCCACATCGGGCTCTCTGCTCAGCAGGGGGCCTGCTTCCCTCTCTCTCTCTCTCTGCCTGCCTCTCCATCTACTTGTGATCTCTCTCTGTCAAATAAATAAATAAAATCTTTAAAAAAAAAATAAACTAACTTATTTAAATAAAAATATATATTACTTTCTAAACATTAACAAATACTTGTTCTTTACTGAAAATTTTATAAATACTATTAAGAAATATTCATTCCTTATCAAAATAAAGTATTATTTATGAGACAATAATCACTAATGTTTTTGATGTAGAAAAATATGTAATATTTATGTGTAGTGTAAGTATATCCCAAATATGCCATAGGCTATACTTGTGCTAAAGATTTTATTATTTTTTTTAAAGATTTTATTTACTCATTTGACAGACAAAGATCACAAGCAGAAGGAGAGGCAGGCAGAGAGAGAGGGGGTGGGGGGAAGCAGGCTGCCCGCTGAGCAGAGAGCCCGATGCGGGGCTCGATCCCAGGACCCTGAGACCATGACCTGAGCCGAAGGCAGAGGCTTTAACCCACTGAGCCCCCCAGGCGCCCCTAATATATACATTTTAGTAAACATTTAGTACGTTTTCTGAAATTCAGTTACCTTACTCTTACTTTGCTAAGACTGGCTCCCCCACTGCTGTCCCATCCGGGCAGGGCAGGGCGGAGTGGGGGGCGGCGGGGCGAGGGACAGGGTCTGGGGGGAAGGGGCGGGGCGAGGGGCTGTTAGTCCCAGCACGGGGAGGGGCGGGGCAAGCCGTGGGTGGAGCCCAGCGATGGGTGGGGCGCATCGGGGGCGGGGCCACGCGGGCTTGACGCTGCCCCCGCCCCGCCCCGCCCCGCCCGGCCCCGCCCCGCCCCGCCCGCAGGCAGGTGCTGCGCGACCACAACTGCCTGCAGACGCTGCTGCAGCACCTGACGTCGCACAGCCTGACCATCGTGAGCAACGCCTGCGGCACGCTCTGGAACCTGTCCGCCCGCAGCCCGCGTGACCAAGAGCTCCTGTGGGACCTGGGGGCCGTGGGCATGCTGCGCAACCTGGTGCACTCCAAGCACAAGATGATCGCCATGGGCAGCGCCGCCGCCCTGCGCAACCTGCTGGCCCACCGCCCCGCCAAGTACCAGACCACGGCCACGGCCGTCTCCCCCGGCGCATGCGCTCCCAGCCTGTACGTGCGGAAGCAGCGGGCGCTGGAGGCCGAGCTGGACACGCGGCACCTGGCGCAGGCGCTCGACCACCTGGAGAAGCAGGGCCTGCCGGAGGCGGAGGCCGACGCAGCCTCCAAGAAGCCCCTGCCGCCCCTGCGGCACCTGGACGGGCTGGCCCGGGACTACGCCTCGGACTCGGGCTGCTTCGACGACGATGAGGCGCCCTCCCTGGCCGCTGCAGCTGCCACTGCGGAGCCTGCCAGCCCCGCGGTGCTGTCGCTCTTCCTGGGGAGCCCCTTCCTGCAGGGGCAGGCGCTGGCCCGGGCCCCGCCAGCCCGCCGCAGTGGCCCAGAGGCAGAGAAGGAGGCCAGCGGGGAGGTGGCCGTGGCGGCCAGGGCCAAGGCCAAGCTGGCGCTGGCGGTGGCACGCATCGACAGGCTGGTGGAGGACATCTCTGCCCTGCACACCTCGTCGGACGACAGCTTCAGCCTCAGCTCTGGGGACCCTGGACAGGAAGCGCCGCGTGAAGGCCGGGCCCAGTCCTGCTCTCCTTGCCGGCGGCCGGAGGGCAGGCGGCCAGAGGCTGGCAGTCGTGCCCACCCACTGCTGCGGCTCAAGGCTGCCCACGCCAGCCTCTCCAATGACAGTCTCAACAGCGGCAGCACCGGTGATGGGCGCTGTCCCCGCGAGCACACACGGTCCTGCCCACTGGCCGTGCTGGCAGAGCACCGCGAGGGGTCCCCAAGCAGCCAGGTGCGGCCCAGCCGGCTAGACCTCCACCTGCCAGGCAGGCAGGAGCCGGCATCCCGGGACGGCTCTGCCGCCGATGCCTGTGTACGCACCATCAAGCTGTCGCCCACCTACCAGCACGTACCGCTCTTCGAGGGCAACCCCAGGGCAGGCATGGGGTCCCTGGCCCCCGGAGCCCGGAAGCAGGCCTGGCTGCCCATGGACGGCCTGAGCAAGGTGCCGGAGAAGCTGGTGGCAGAGACCGTGCCACTGTGCCTGTCGCGCTGCAGCTCCCTGTCCTCGCTGTCCTCGGCTGGCCGCCCAGGCCCCAGTGAGGCCGGGGACCTGGACAGTGACTCATCCCTGGAAGGGCTGGAGGAGGCCGGACCCAGCAAGGCTGACCTGGACGGGGCCTGGCTCGGCCCCGGGGCTGCCTCCCTGCCTGTGGCCATCCCGGCTCCGCAGCGGGGCCGGGGCCTGGGAGTGGAGGACACCACCCCGTCCAGCTCCTCGGAGAACTGCGTGCAGGAGACGCCACTGGTGCTCAGCCGCTGCAGTTCGGTGAGCTCCCTGAGCAGCTTCGAGAGCCCGTCCATCGCCAGCTCCGTGCCCAGTGACCCGTGCAGCGGGCTGGGCAGCGGCACGGTCAGCCCCAGCGAGCTGCCCGACAGCCCCGGGCAGACCATGCCTCCCAGCCGCAGCAAGACGCCCCCGCTGGCCCCCGCGCCCCCCGGCGAGCGGGAGAGCACCCAGTTCAGCCTGCAGTGGGAGAGCTATGTGAAGCGCTTCCTGGACATCGCCGACCGCCGCGAGCGCTGCCGGCTTCCGTCTGAGCTGGATGCGGGCAGCGTGCGCTTCACCGTGGAGAAGCCGGATGAGAACTTCTCCTGCGCCTCCAGCCTCAGCGCGCTGGCCCTGCACGAACACTATGTGCAGAAGGACGTGGAGCTGCGGCTGCTGCCCCCAGCCTGCCCCGAGCGTGGCAGCAGCGGCAGCGGCGGCGGCCCCGGCCTGCACTTTGCAGGGCACCGCCGGCGGGACGAGGCTGGTGGCTGTCTCGAGGGCCCGGCAGCCACCGACCAGGAGCTGGAGCTGCTGCGCGAGTGCCTGGGGGCGGCGGTCCCCGCCCGGCTCCGCAAGGTGGCCTCGGCGCTGGTGCCTGGTCGCCGCGCACTGCCCGTGCCCGTCTACATGCTGGTGCCGGCCCCCGCCCGGGGGGACAACTCCTGCGCCGACTCCGCTGACGGCACGCCCGTCACCTTCTCTAGTGCCACCTCGCTCAGTGACGAGACACTGCAGGGACCTCCCAGGGACCCGCCCAGCGGGCGCTCCGACAGGCAGAAGCCTGCGGGTCGTGAGGCCCCGGCCAGGCAGGCCACGGGGCACAGGCACAGGGCATGGGGTGCAGGCCGGAGCCCAGAGCAGGCCCGGGGCGTGGGCAGGAGCAGGGAGGGGCTGGAGCTTCCCCTCCGCCAGCCCTCGAGCGCCTGCAAGGACCAGGATGTCTCCCGCCCCAGCCCAGGCCGCGGGGACGGGGCGCTGCAGTCTCTGTGCCTCACGACGCCCACCGAGGAAGCTGTGTACTGCTTCTACGACAACGACTCAGACGAGGAGCCCTCCGAGGCGGTGGTGCCCCCGCGGCGGGCATCTGCCATCCCCCGGGCAGTTAAGAGAGAGCGCCCAGCTGGCAGGAAGGAGGTACAGGCTGCACCCAAGGCTGCGCCCAAGGCCACGCAAGCTGCCCGTGCCCAGCCCAGCCTCATTGCCGATGAGACGCCGCCGTGCTACTCCCTGAGCTCCTCCGCCAGCTCCCTGAGTGAGCCCGATCCCCCCGAGCACCCAGCAGGCCGGCCCCAGGCTCTCGAGCCGGCTGCCAACAAGGGGCTGGGCACTGCAGGGGGTCGTCATGGCCCCCCGAGCCCACGGGTGCAGACAGGGCTGCTCCGGCGCGGTGCCAACTCTGCAGTGCCCAGGCGCCGGTTCCAAGCATCGGGCTCTCGGCGCCGCAAGCCCCAAGCCACCCAGCCAGACAAGCAGCCTGCAGAGGGGCCCCGGGAGCGCGGGGACGAGGCGGCCAGCTCTGACCATGCCTCAGACCTTGACAGCGTCGAGTGGCGCGCGATCCAGGAGGGCGCCAACTCCATCGTCACGTGGCTGCACCAGGCGGCGGCGGCGGCCACCCACGAGGCCTCGTCTGGGTCTGACTCGATCCTGTCCGGGTCGGGGCTGTCGGGGAGCTCCACCCTGCAACCCTCACTGCACAGGAAGGGACGGCGGCTGCAGGCGGGGGGCCCGGTGGGCAGCACTGCGAGGCCGGAGAAACGGGACTCGGCCCTGGCCCAGCACAGCACCAGCGGCCCCGAGAAGCTGCGAGGGGCTCAGAAGACCACGTGCAGGGTGCCGGCCGTGCTCCGGGGAAGGACTGTGATCTATGTGCCCAGCCCGGCCCCCCGGGCCCAACCCAAAGGCCACCCTGGCACCCATGTGGCACCGAGGAAGATGGGACCCCCGAGTCCTGCGCAGCCAGGAGCCCCCGCCAAGACCCCCAGCCCTGGGCAGCAGCGGTCTCGAAGCCTGCACCGGCCTGGCAAGAGCTCGGAGCTGGCGGCACTGAGCCCTCCCCAGAGGAGTGCCACACCGCCCGCACGCCTGGCCAAGGCCCCCTCCTCAGGGTCCTCCCCCGCCTCTCCGGCCTCCCAGGCCCCTACCAGGAGGCTGCCCACAGGCACCCAGGCAGCAGGGCCCCTCCCTGGCCCCGGGGCAGCTCTGGTGCCCCAAACACCCACGCGGGCCCTGCTGTCTAAGCAGCACAAGACGCAGAAGTCACCTGTGCGGATCCCCTTCATGCAGAGGCCAGCCAGGCGGGGGCCGCCAGCCCTGGCCAGGGCAGCCCCGGAGCCGGGTCCCCGGGGTCGGGCGGCAGCGGAGGGAAGCCCTGGCGCCCGAGGGGGCCGCCTGGGCCTCGTTCGCGTGGCCTCTGCCCGCTCCAGTGGCAGCGAGTCGTCCGACCGCTCAGGTTTCCGGCGGCAGCTGACCTTTATCAAGGAGTCCCCGGGCCTGCTGCGCCGCCGCCGTTCGGAACTGTCCACCCCAGAGGCTGCGCGCCCCGCCTCCCAGGGCGGCTCCCCCCGCCGCAGTCAACCCGCGCTGCCCACTGTCTTCCTCTGCTCCTCGCGCTGCGACGAGCTGCGGGCAGCCCCCAGGCAGGCTCCAGTCCCCCAGCGAGCCCCCGCAGCCAGGCCCAGTCCCAGCGAGCGGCCTGCCCGGCGCCCCAGCTCCGAGAGCCCGTCCCGCCTGCCTGTGCGCACCCCCACCGCCCCACCCGAGGCGGTCAAGCGGTACGCCTCCCTGCCGCACATCAGCGTGGCCCGCAGGCCCGACGGGGCCGCCCCCGGGGCCGGCGCGGACGCTGCCCGCCGCAGCAGCGATGGAGAGGCCCGGCCGCTGCCGAGGGTGGCGGCACCAGGCACCACGTGGCGTCGCATCCGGGACGAGGACGTCCCACACATCCTGCGGAGCACGCTGCCTGCCACTGCCCTGCCACTGATGGGCGCCCCGTCCGAGGAGGGCCCCAGCAGCCCCCCACAGCGCAAGACCAGCGACGCCGTGGTCCAGACGGAGGACTTTGCCGCCACCAAGACCAACTCCAGCACGTCTCCGAGTCTGGAAAGCAGGGGGCCCCCCCAGGCTGCCATCTGCGGCCCCAGCACACTCACCGGCAGCGATGTGGACGGGCTTGGCCCCACCAAAGCGCCCACCTCTGCTCCCTTTGTCCACGAGGGCCTGGGGGTGGCTGCAGGGGGCTTTCCCACCAGCCGGCACGGCTCCCCCAGCCGCTCGGCCCGTGTCCCCCCCTTCAACTATGTGCCCAGCCCCATGGCGGCAGCCGCCACTGACTTGGCCACAGAGAAAGCCCCCGCTGCTGCCCCTACCAGCCTCCTGGAATAGTGGCCAGTGCCGGCCTTCTAGAACATCCTCTCCTGGCCAAGGGCTGGTCTGGCTGTCTGGAGGGTGGTCCTAGGGTCCGTCTACCCATCAGAGCCTCTGCCCTTGGAGCCCCACTGCAGCCTGAACTGGCCTCACATCTCATGCACAGACGCTTGCTTCGTGCTGCGGGGGCTCTGGAGGGAACGGGCTGCCGGCGTCCTCTCTCGTCCCAGCCTGGAGGGAGTGCGGCGAGGCGGTCTGGCCCCGGGCCGGCCTCCACGCGGGGATGCCCTCCCAGCCTGGGCTGCCCTCAGCAGCCCCGCTCCAGGCCCCCCTCCCTGCTGGGCCCAGCCTCAGCAAGACCATCCCGTGTCAGGAGCCGCAGGGAGGTGACAGAGTCCGCCCCGGGTGGGGGGCAGGGCTGGCGAGGGTGGCCCCATCAAGCAAGCGCCTGCCAGCTGGGGGCCTCGGCATCTGTCCCAGCCTGCACTGGGACGCAGCCCGTAATTTGGGGAGGCCTGGTAATTGGTTAATGATGGCTCTGCCGGTTAGTTTGCCTTCTCAGCCCCAGCTGGGGCGTGTGGGGGCAGGGAGTGGCTGAGCCCAACTCAAAGCCCCTGCCCCGTCCTAGACCTCGCCGCGAGGGAGTCAGGAGGGCCCCAGGGGCGGTGTGTGGAGCAGCCTGGGACAGGGAGAGGCCGGTGCGCGGACAGCAGAGGCGGGAGCTGCCTCTGGCTGCCTCTGGCTTCGACAGAACCCTGGTTGGGGGAAGGGGGGCCCCTGGAGGTGGGCACGGAGCAGCGGGAAGGAGACCCAGGCGACCGTCCCGGAGGGTGTGGGGGAGCTGGGACGCTGCCTGGGTCTGCGAGCACACCCTGGGAGCGTGTGGAGGGACGTCCCTGCGGCAGCCCCGCTTTTCAATTCCATTCTCCTTAACGACCCACGAAGCCCTGGGGTCCTCGGGCTCCGCGCCAGGTGCACCGTCCTCTCCGGACAGCACAGCAGCGGCGGGAGCCGGGCTTGGCCACTGGAGGACACTGGCCGCCGGGTGCTAGTGTCGCTGCCCTGGAGGCAGACAGACGGAGGGACAGCGAGCCTGGAGGCCTCACTTCTTCCCCCTCCCCTGCCGGCCCGCCCAGGGGCCGTGTGCACCTGGGCTTGGTGTCCACTCCAAGGGCACCTCCTTGCCCAAAGAGCCAGCGACCTCTTTCCTGCACACGGAGGCTCCAGAGAGAAGCTGCTCCCGGCTCGCAGATCTGCTGGGACAGCCGCCTCGCCAGAGCGCCACTGCCCACCGGAGCAGATGCCATGACCCTCTGCGAGCCTCAGTCCCTCCTCTGAAGGGGGAGCTCACCGGCGAGCCCCCGCCCGCGGGCACCACGGTCCCTCCCCATCATCCAGAAGTTTCCCGTGAGTCACCGTCCGCGAAGGGAACCCTTGTGAGCCGTGCTGATTCCAGACCCCACGGATGTCCCGCTGCCGTCATGCTGCATCACACACACACCCCACCCCCGTCCCGCCAAGCACCCAGTCCTGTGCGACAGGAGCCAGGGCGGCAAGCGGGGGAGATGGCGGTGGTGGCTGAGCCAGCGGCAAACAGCCACAGCCCGCCCCTGGGGACACACTGGTGTGTCTGGGACTCTTTTCAGAAACTGCCAGTCCCTGTCCCCACTGTACCCTGAAGGGCTGGGACTGAGGGTCTTCCAAGTTCCCTTCTGGCCCCGGGGACTGCCAGATGTCACGCTCGCATCTCCGTAAGACAGGTGCTCCCCGCGACGGCCTGCTGGGAAGACGCGGCAGTGGACCCACCACCAGCTCGTCCGGCCACAAGGGCCCGCGGCTTTGAGCGCCTCTGCACTGTGAGACCCAGGGCCGTGCTTCCGCCGCTCTGTGCCTGTTTCCCCACGTGGGCCGTGGGGAGAACTCCCAGAGCTACCTCTTGGGCGAGCGCAGAGCCACCATGCCTGGGGGAGACCCGTGCTTCGGGACCCTTCCTCACTGCCGCCCTCTGCCTGCCTCTCGGCTGGCACCTGGGGAGCCCGCGCCCGCCCATGCCTGGCAGCCACTTTGCCTTCCCCCCACCCACCCTACCCCTGCACGGGGACACGGCCACACCTCAGCATCCAGCCTGGGCAGGTAGCGGGCGCCTTGGTACATGCTTCCTGGAGGTGGCAGCACGTGGCAGTCACCGACAATCAACCTGAGTCGGGAGCTGAAGGCCTGAGGTCTCAGGACCCGAAGGACCAACCCAGCCACCGGCCCGGGGGACCGTGAAGGACCCGTGTGCCTCTTCAGCGCTCCTGAGGCGAGCCCGAGGGGAATACCTGGGACCCCCAGCCTGTGACCTTAGGCCCCAGGGCCAGATGGACACCACCGCTAGCTGGGTGCTGAATTCCGGGACACCCGCTGGCGCGGCATTACCTCACCCCTGCTGCCCCTCTCCTCACCCGGCTGGCGGCCATGCGCTCCAGCCCAAGCCTGGCTGTCTGGGTCTGCCCCTTGCACCTCTGCCCGGTCTGCGCAGCGTACGGGACTCGTGTAAATACAGCCCTATCTGCCCCCACGAACCCACTAACCGCGCCACACAGCCATCGTCTGGTGGGAGGAAGCCGTGGAACCAGGCAGCTCACACGCACCTTTAATAAAGCGAAGCTGTTGAACCGCACCCATGGCCTCTGGCTCCCTTCCCGAGGGCAAGCGGATGGGGGTGGGGGGGCCTCCACCCGGGGTCGGTGTATGAACTGCCGAACGGGCCTCCGCCAGGAGCCAGCAGATGACCTCAAGCTTTCAGAAGTCCTCCCTGGACAGGTCCCTGGAGGCAGAGCTGGAGCGTGACCCGGGCCCCGGGACGGCAGCACAGGGAGGTCAGCGCACACATCCCGGCCTGACCCCAGTGGGGGCTCCGCAGAGCAGACAGGACCCTGGAGTCAGGCAGCGGCTGGAGACCAGGGCCAAGCAGGTGGGCCGGAAGGGTGCGGAAGGGCGAAGGTCCCTGGGCTGGGCGGTCACGACGTCCACGGCCAACGCTGGAGGCACGCCTGGGTTCTCTGTACACCTGTGCCCCCAGGCGTACGCTCTGGTTTCCAGTTTCGGGGGACTGTTGGGCTTAAGCAGGCTCCCCTTCTTCAGGGAAAGAGAAACTCCTCTGGGACGCTCAGGGTCATGGTGTCAGGCCCCGCTGTGCTGCTCCTGAGCTCCCGTAGACCCCAGGAGAGTGGCTGCTCCCGGAGGACCTGCGCAGGGGGCCAGGCCGAGCGAACTGCACCCGGGGGGCTCGGGGGTGGGGGGGGCACCCACAAGTGGATGGCTTCTGTGATGCCTCGTACAGCCACTGCTGCTCTGGTCTCCCAAAAGTCTGTCTTTGGGGTGAAAAACCCTTTTCAAGATCTGCTTCTGCTCCACGGCCCCCAAGCCCACCCACAGGCAAAGCTTACCAGGATGGAAGCAGCCATCAAGGGCTTGCATGGGAGACAGGCCAGCTTGTCCTCACGGGGCCCAGACCAGAAGCCCCGTGTGATGCAGTACCGCAGCTCCCAGGCCGGTCCCACACCCCGACCGGGACCCTGCCCCGCGGGAGCGCCCACACCTTAGCTCAGGGTCCAAAGGGCCAGCACCCACCAGAGGCTCCATCTCACATCTGGGCCCTGCCGGGCAAGGGCTCCGCGGACAGCCGCAGCCACTGTGCTGGACGGAACAGAACCCTAACCCCGGCCTCTTCCAGAATCCGGGGGGCCCTGCGGTTCCGGTGGAGGTGGAGATGGCAGAGGCAGCAGAGTGGGTCCCACCAGCTCAGTCTGCCCGGGGCTCTCTAGGTACCGGGACACACCCAGACCATGGGAGCCGGGGGTCTAAGCTGTGGCAGGTCAGGAGTCACGGGGAGCCGGGGGGCGCCCTGCCCAGGGTGCAGGTGCTCGGGCAAGCGGGTGGACCACTCAGCCCAAGGAGGCGGCCGCGGCTCCGGGCAGCGCCACCTGCTTCACCTGGCCGACCTCGCGCTCCAGCTCCTCCCCGGCTCGCCGCAGCTGCTCGCACGCACGCTTCAGCCCGTCGCCCGCCTGCTGCAGCCGCTGATTCATGGCCACGTAGGCCTGGCTCTGCTGGTAGAGCTGCTCCTGCCGGGCCTCCGAGTCCTCCGCCCTCCCGGGGAGGCCTGCGGCATCTGGGGACGGGACATGCGCACGGGTCAGGAAGAGGGCACAGCTCATCCCCTCAGCAAAGCCACTGGAGGGAACCGACCACAGAACAAGCCTGGCGTGTGCACGGAGGCCCGGCCCGGGTATCGGCCTCCACTCCCGCAAAGTGACCCCACGGGGGAACCACAGAGCAGGCCGGCTCCCAACCGGGTCTGGAAGCCAGACGCCGGGTCGCGCCCCCCAAACCTCCTCCCCGGCCAGCAACCTTGTGAAACCCCACAGTCCGGGAGGTGGCGTGTTTCCCGCCCCCCGGCTTCCGAGGAGAGCACAGGCCCGGCGGGCAGCGCACACACGGCGAGGGCGGCAGGTCCCCAGAGACACGCCGAGATGCTCTCTGCCTGCCTGGCTCCCGGGTCTGGGGACAGGCGCAGACACTGGGTTTGACCAAGCCACTTCACCACCTGCGTCGGGACTAGGGAGGGACACAGGCCACAGGAGACACGCGGCTGCAAGCAAGCTGCCCCTTGGAGGGCCCTCGCACAGCCCGGGACTGCCCCCCCACCCCCCGGGACAGAACTCGTGGAGGGTCCGACCCAGAGCCAGCCCCGGCCGTGGGTGGCTCGTGCACACGAAGCCGCACCGCGCGGAGCAAAGCAGCCCGTCCTTCCCATCACGCGCTTGTCCTGTTCCAGCTCCCCAGACACTTCTCCGCGTCTGTGGTTTTCCGGACCCGTGGGGACAGCGGGGACAGTCTCCGCCAGAGGAAGGCGAGTGCACCCCGCCCGCCGCTGGCCTGG
Source organism: Mustela erminea (assembly GCF_009829155.1). NCBI lineage: Eukaryota > Metazoa > Chordata > Mammalia > Carnivora > Mustelidae > Mustela > Mustela erminea. The sequence goes on from NC_045614.1 coordinate 857,444, forward strand.
CCTCGCGCCTCCCGGACCGGCTCCGGGACAGTTTCACGAAGGAATGCACGAAGCCACGGGGCAGAACACAGAGCTCACCCCGGTCAGAGCCAGGGCCGCCCGAGCCGGGCCGCGTGAAGCCGGTGGGGACATCTGGGCTGCCCGGCTGGCCGCCCCATGGCCCTCCCGCACGCCTCCGTGGCGGCCGCCGGCTCTGCCCACTCGCCCTCGTGGCCCCGAGACCCCAACGACCTGCCATGCCCCTTGTCACCACGCATTCTCGCCTCCGCACGTGAAAAAGGAAAATCTCCTCTTTTCCTTTGAACGTCCACGCGCTGCGCGGGACCCAGAGCCGGCTCCGTCCCCCGAGCTGCCGGGCGCCCCCGAGCGCGATCGGGCCGGGGGGTGCGGGGCTGGAGCTGCGGCCCCGGCTGCACCGCCCTTGCCCCTGCGCCGGGGTCTCGGGGGCGTCCCTTCCGTCCCCGTACCTTCCGGGGCCAGCGCGGTGAAAACCGGGTCGTCGGAGGGCGCACCCTGCACGTCCTCCAGGATCTGCTCCACCGTGGGGGGCGCCGGGCGCGTGGGCAGAACCACTCGCTTCTTGGCCTTGGAACCCATCCCTGGAGGCGAGAGAAGAGGGCGATGACGGGGACGTCCGTCCGCCTCTCCGCCTTTCCCGGGCCCTTCCTCCCGCCCAGCGAACTCCTACACACCCGCCGGAGCCCCGTTCCCGGGGAACCCGCCCCGCCCCGCCCCGCCCCGCCCCTTCGGACTCGCTTCGCCTCTGGCCCTCCCGACGACCGACAACATGGGGCCAGGGGTTTCAGCTCCCGGCTCCCTCGCTGCCTCAGTTTCCCTGCGAAACCTTCGAGCGCCGCTTCCGCCTCACCCCGGCGCACCTACCAGGCCGCCCGAGCCGCTGAAGACACTTCCGCTTCCGGTCGCAGCGCGGCCCCGCCGCCAGGCTCGCGCGGCCACTTCCTGCCTCCTCCGGCTCCTGCCCGCCTCTCGCCACGCCCCCTCTTAAAGGGAGAGCGCACGAGCGGGCCTTCGTCCTGTTCTACCAGACCGAGGAGTATGTGACCTCAGCCTCCCCGGCTCGCGGTCCTGGAAGAGCATCGGGTGGGCGTGGGGTCCTGTCCCGGCCCCCCTCGCGGCGTCACAAAACACCGGTCCCGGTTTTCTGCCGAAAGGGGACAGGGCGCACAACCTGCCCCCGGCTGTGCGGGTTACCGGGAGGTGGCCAGGGACGCTGGACGCAGGTCGGCGTCGCCTCCCTGCTAGATCCCATCATGGTCGCCCCTCTGGTCCCTAAAACTTCCCGCCTGGGCTCCTGCCCTGACAGCTAGGGTGGGAAGACAAGCTCAGATCAGAGGGGGGTCTGTGCCTTCTGACAGCTTTATTGGACGTGGTCATCTCCTACCGTACAGCCCACCGTTTAAACTGTACGGTCGTGGTTTTGAGAGAGCCGTACAACCATCACCACAGTCTAGTTCCAGAACATTCCATCACCCAAAAAGAAGCAATGTCCTCATCAGTGGTCATTCCCTGCCTCCCGCCGGCCCCCGCGAGCCCCCTTCCTGTCCACAGAGGAGCCTGGTCTGGGCGTGTCACACACGTGGACTCACACCCCGAGTGCCCTTCTGTGTCTCGTCCCCTCCCTGCGCGTCGTGGGCTCCGGTCCATCCCCGGGGCCGCACGTGGGGGCCTCACCCCCACACTCGTGTGGCTGAGTCGTGTTTCTGCATGAGCGTGGACCATGTCCTGTTGGGGCACCCACAAACTAATGAGCACTCGGGTTTTTCCCACCTGAATCCTGCTGCTGAGAAGGGCCGTGTAAAGCTGGTGTGGTTGGTGGGGGCGCAGGCTGGAAGCAGAATTGCTGGGTCATGTGGTAACTGCCGTGGCTTACAGAACTGCTTCATTCCCAGGGCGGCTGCCCCAGGCGGGCACATTTTGGGCACTTACCGTGTGCTCATGGGTAAAACTCCCTCTCTTGCTCTTACGTTTGGTGAAGCAGGTGCTAAGCTTAGGGCTGCTGTGCAGGTGACGCCACCAGGGCTCCGAGGACGAGGCCCAGCACTCCCGGACCCACGCTCAGAGTGGCGGGAGTCACGACACAGCCCCGACATGCCTCCACGGATGGACGGGTCGGCCCAATACCTCCGTCCACTCGGCCAAGAACACGAGCCAGGCGGGGACTGACCCCGAGTCCAGGACGCTCAGGGAGGGAAGCGGATCCAGGAGGCGCCACACCGTGGGAGTCCACGCGTGGGACACGTCCAGACCAGCCAGGCTCCTGCACGGACAGGGAGCGGGGGAAATCCAGCTTGAGGTGAGCGAGAGCAGCGAACCTCCAGTCACTAACTCCCCCAGCCTCCCCACGACCCTCGGGAGCAGAAGAGGAGGATAATCTCTATCCAGGTCCGTGCGGGGCAGGAGCGCGGCGGGATGGTCCCTGAAGAGCCCGCTTCGGCGAGTTCTCGGCGTTAAAGAGCAGCCTGCCCGGCAGGCCGCCCGTGGAGCCTGCCACAGCTGGCCATCCGTGAGCGGGGCTCACCCCCTTGCCTCTGCGGAACGCTGGGTCCTCCGGCGCCTGACGTCTGGGAGAAGACGGTTTCCGCGCGGGCACGGAGGAAACCCGGACCCTGCCATGGGGACGGGGGGCCTGCCCCAGCCCCAAAGGAGACGGCAGACTGGGTACCTCCTAAGCAACCTTTATTTGCAAACTCTGACGTCGGATGTGGTGCCCGAGACTCCGGTCATTGGATCCCCCGCCCTCCCACCCACGCTGGGGCTGGGAAGGGCGGGTGGTCACAGCCCGACCTCGGCCCCACCCCACCCCCACCCCCAACTGTGTAACTAGACTTTTCTTTCTCTCTCTTTCACCTGGACCTGCCCATTTCGGGTCCAGGATTCTGTGCAGGCCGCCCCTGGCCCGAGCCGTGTGGTCACCCAGGGCCTTCTCGGGGTAGGCTCTCGCATCCCCAGCCCGGGTTCCAGTCCGAAGCAAAGGAGCAGGACAGCGGTGCCTGCCCAGGCCTGTGTCTGCCCCTAGTCAGATGGCTCTAGGTTCCCGCCAGCAGCCGGCCCTGGGGTGGCGATGGGGGGAGGCCTGGCACGGAGGGGGCCCCCCCATGGCGGCAGGCAGCCTCCAGACAGGACGCTGCAGAGGAAGGGGCTCCCCAAGGCCATGGCCAACAAGGCCATCACCGCAGCCTGGGCTTGGCCACAGTGGCAGCTGGGCTGGGCCACTGCGGTGGGCTGGGGGGTGCTGTTGGGAGGGACAGGTCCTGAGCAGGAGCCCCGAAGCTCGTCCAGCGTGTACGACGGGGGGCAGGTGGTGCAGTTGAGCGGGGACCCCCCGCGGCAGGTGTAGCAGGAGGCGTGGCAGCTGGAGCAGATGCGCAGGGTGGGTGTCGCCGAGCGCCCAGGCCCCGGGGTCACTGCCTGCTGGGTGTGGCTGAAGTACCTTGGAGGGCAGTAGGCCAGGCAGAGGTGGCCCAGGATGTAGGCGGGGCTGTGGCATTCTGTACGGGGGACACATACACGGGGCCATGAGGCCGAGGCCCGTTGCCCGGCTGCCATCCCTCCCCAGGCTGCACACGCACACTGCCCGCTGCTGCCGCCTCCCAGCAGGCAGGCCGGGCCCCGCCAGGCACTCACCCTGGCACAGCCCCTCCGTGTCCCGCTGCACACACGCGCTGCTGGTCACCTGGGGGCCGGAGGGCCGCGCGGTCATGTCCTCGGCCGTCCCGTAGAGCAGCAGCGTGTAGCGGTACAGCGTCCCTGGGCAGGGGTTGCGGTGGGCACGGGGAGGAGGGGAAGAGGCTGTTGGCCACCTGGTCCTGCCCTTTTGGGCGCCTCTCCCCAGTCCCCCGACCCCAAGCTGGAGTCCCCAACCCCAGTGGCACCCGGGCTGAGCACCACTGACTGGGCGCACTCGGCGCCAGACGCACCCGCCCAGTCTCCCAGGGAAACTGCCAGGAGCCTTTAGGCAGCGGGTGCCCGGGAGGCCCCAGAGCCCGAGGCCCCAGCCTGCCTGTAGCTCTCACCTGTGTTGAAATAGTAGCCCTTGTTTTCCAGGCCCAGAGTCCACAAGCCCTGCGGGTCCTCGTCCCAGAAGTGGGTGGACATGAAGATCCAGTTGTTGTAGCCTTGGCCGCTGACATCCAAGGGTCTGGGACAGATGGCAGGGTGTGGGGTGGAGGCCATGTGCTGGTGGCTGGGGGGGCTCCCACGGTGGGCGGGGTGGTGAGCCGGGCATCCAGCCAGCGCAGACCCACCCAGACCCGGCCTGACCCCCGGTGAACACTCGCCACCGGCCCGGTCCTCTGCCCCCGTACCTGATGGCCACGAGCGTGGAGCGGGTCCCCATGGGGCTGGTGAGCGAGATCTCCAGGTCCCCCCGGCGGCTATAGGACAGCGACAGCTGCACCTGCACGTGCTCCAGTGAGCGGATGTAGTTGGCACGGCCCGCGCAGGCCGACACATTCTTCCTCACTCGCATCAGCGGCAGGATAGGGCTAGGGGCGGCGTGGGGGGTGAGGGCCCCTCCTGCGGGCCTGCTGGGGGGATGGGCAGCCAGCAGGCGGGGTCTGGGCTCAGTTCGAGGGGCCCACCCTCTCCTCTGATAGATGGGGAAGCGGAGGCCTTGGGACCAGCCCCCCCACCGCGGCAATGACAAGTGCGGGAAGGTGAGGGGCGAGCCCAGGGGCGGGGGCGGCTGAGGAGGGCGCTCACGTGGGGGTGTGTACGACCCGGATGGCGCATTTCTGCTGGGGCCGCGTGGGCAGCCACGTCCGAGCCATGTCCACCAGCAGCCTGGCGTCCAGCAACCCGTAGCCGTAGTGGTGGCTCACTGCGCGGAGGGGCGGTCACACACTCTCCACGGGCATGGCGCCCCAGCCCCCTCCAGCCCGCCCTGCCTCACCTTGGCGCCCTACGCCGTTGGTCCTCCAGTCCTCAGCCTGGAGCTGTGCTGGCCTGGACGCCCGGACCACCAGGTGCTGCATGTCTCTCCAGGTCAAGAACGGGCTGGGGGCAGGCGAGGGCAGGTGAGCTGGGGCCGCGTGGGGGGAGCGCGCGGGAAGCGGGCGCCCCTCCGTCACCTACTTGGCCTCCAGAGCCAGGGCGATCATGCCCGCAGCCAGCGGGGCCGAGGCCGAGGTGCCCGTGTGTTTGTCCGTGCACTGGTGGTGCAGGTCTGTGGTGACCTAGGGGCAGACAGGGGTACTTGGGGGGCCTGGTACACATGAAAGTCAGGCTGGGTTCGAGAAGGTACCGCGGAGATCCCGCCAAGAATAGGGCCCTGAGGGCCCCCCCCCGGGTCACACACCGGGGGAGCTGGCCCGGCCTGGGAGACAGGAGGGCGTGTGAGGGGCTCTCACGGGGCAGCCTGGAAAGGAGGGAAAGTGGGGGGCAGGGGACAGGCAGGGGACAGGTGGGGAGGGGGCAGGGCACAGGCGGGGGAGGGGCAGGGGACAGGCGGGGAGGGGCAGGGGACAGGCGGGAAGGGGGCAGGGGACAGGCGGGGAGGGGCAGGGGACAGGCTGGGGAGGGGCAGGGGACAGGCAGGGGACAGGCGGGGAGGGGACAGGGGACAGGCGGGGAGGGTGGCAGGGGATAGGCAGGGGACAGGCGGGGGAGGGGCAGGGACAGGTGGGGAGGAGCAGGGGACAGGCGGGAAGGGGGCAGGGGACAGACGGAGAGGGGGCAGGGGACAGACGGGGAGGGGGCAGGAGACAGGCGGGAAGGGGGCAGGGGATAGGCGGGGAGGGGCAGGGGACAGGCTGGGGAGGGGCAGGGGACAGGCGGGGAGGGGGCAGGGGACAGGCGGGAAGGGGACAGGGGACAGGCGGGGAGGGGCAGGGGACAGGCGGGGAGGGGCAGGGGACAGGCTGGGGAGGGGCAGGGGTCAGGCGGGGAGGGGGCAGGGGACAAGCTGGGGAGGGGCAGGGGACAGGCGGGGAGGGGACAGGGGACAGGCGGAGAGGGGGCAGGGGACAGACGGGGAGGGGGCAGGGGACAGGCAGGGGCAGCGGGGAGGGAGGCGGCCAGCGGGCACTCACGATCTGCGGGTCGGCGGCCACGCCGCTGCTGTAGGTGGTGGTAAGCGTAGAGGCGCAGGCCTCGCTGTACCAGGGCACGCGGCCGTGCCGGGTGGTGCTGCCCACCGAGAGCGTGTGGATGCTGTTGGTGTAGCCGTCACAGTTGCAGTTGTCATAGTGCAGGCCGCCGTTGCCCGACGCCCAGACGAAGAGCGTGCCCAGCCCACCACGGCCCTGCACACAGGGACGGGGGACCGGGCTGGGGGCGTCGGCCTGGAGAGCAGGCCCAGGCCCGCCCAGGCCCGCCGAGGCCCCGAGGCCCCGGGGTGCGCTCACCTTGGTCACGCCGCGCCTGAAGGCCTCCCGGGTGAGGATGCCCGGGCCGTCCACGGTGCGGCCGTCGTCCTCCGGGCCCCAGCTGGCGCTGTAGATGTGGATGTGCTGCGGCTGCAGGCTCAGCGACTGGGCCTCGATGACATCCGTGATGGTGCCATCCAGCATGCGCACGCCTGCGCAGGAGGCGGCGGGAGGGGGCGTCAGGCCTCGGGGATGGTCCCACCGCACCCCCACCCCTGGCGGCCCGTATCCCCCAGAGGTGCCTCCCCGGGGTGCACGAGCCAGACCCCGCGTACCTCCGATGCGGGCATTGTAGGCGACGCCCGTGCCGCAGAACCCGTTGTTTGCTATGGCTGCCACCTCCCCAGCACAGCGGGTCCCGTGCCTGGTGCCAAGACGAGAGGGGAGCCCGTTACAGCCTCCCACCGGCTCCCGCCAGGCACCGGGGGCTGCCTGCCCTCACACCCCGGAGGGTGCCAGGCTCACCGGTTCTCATCACTGGGCGTGTATCGCGGCTGGGGGTCTGGGTCATAGTCATTGAAGTCATAGCTGGCCAGGGGGTCCTGGGGGCGCAGTGGGGACATGAGGGACGGGGGCTGTGGGACCTGGGGCAGCCTCCACCCCTGCACACCGGCCCCCACAGCCTCACGTAGTTGGCCCAGAGGTCCGGGTGGTCCTTCTCGATGCCGTCGTCCAGGACAGAGACCACGACGCCCTGGCCCGACAGCCCCTGGCTCCAGGCCTGCAGGATGTTCAGGTCCGGCTGCACCTTGTTGTTCTGTGTGAGGCGGGTGCACTGGGGTCAGGGGCGCTCTGGCCCCACCCCGCCCAGCCCCCCAGCCCAGCCGCCTCACCATGTACCACTGCTTGGGGAACCAGGGGTCCGTGGGTACCACCACCGAGCGCTTCACCCGCCGCCGTAGCGTCTGCTGCTCGAACCACTGCACCTGGAGGCGGATGCACACTGCAGGGGCTGCCGGACCCCAGAAGCCAGCCACGCTCCACCCATGCCCCCTCCGGGGCCCTGCCCCTCCCCGTCTGTCCCACCGATTCCCAGCCAGAGGGCCTGGGGCTGCTTCTATGGCGGACAGGCCTCGCCCCCAGGTCCTCCAAGGGGAGATCGCTGGTGGGGCCACAGCTTGGTGGGATGTGTCCCGACTGTCCACCGCCTGTCCTGGGTCCCTCATGGTGTGGGACAGGACCTGGGACCTTGTGTCTGCTGAGGCTATTCTCTAGGGTCCCCACGTGCCTGGGGCTCTGCCTGCAGAGAGGACCGAGGTCCTCAGATCACCAGTCCCCTGGGCTCACTGACATGTGGCTACTGCTTTTTAAGTCCAAGCCTGCCCCTTTCCTAGTCCCTGTTCTAGATCCTTCTGCCCAAGACCTGCCCATCTCCCCCCCACCCCCGTAGTGGCCATTTCTACTCCTCCTCCCCATCCCCTGCGAGACATCCCTGGATGACCATACCTGCCTCCTCCCTGGTTCCCTCTCTGCCCTCCTCCCTCTACAACACTGTAGCATCACCCCCTGCTGAGACCCTCCCCTGCTGCCCCCCCTCCAGGGACCACAAAGCTCTGCTTTATCTGGCCCTCACGGCTTCCCTCTGCTACAGCCACAGTGGCTCCCTCCCTTTGCACATGCTGTTCCGCCTGGCCAGGACGGTTCCTCAGACCTCTGCCCTTCCTTCCACCTTGAGGCTCTCCCACCCCCCAAAACCAGTTCACGTGCCCTCACCCCCATCTCAGTAATGGGGCAATCGTCTCCCCGTCTGCCCAGCTTCAGACTTGGAAGCTGGCCCCCTGATTTCTCTCTGTCCCCCAAATCCAGTGCATTGGCAAACCCCATCTGGAAACCGCAACTTCTGTCCCCAGTGCTGCCAGTGGGTTTCAAGTATGGAGCCTCTTGCCTCCCTGCTGATCAGCCCCGGGGCCCAGCCCGCACCCCAGCAAGTCTCCTGAGGCCTTGCAGACTCAGCCTCGACCCCCAACTCCCCAACCTGGCACCCCTCTGAGCCTCTCACAGTCTCGCTGGATGACTTCAGGCAGGATTCCTACTCTGGAGCCGTTGCTTCTGCCCTAAAAAGGGCCACTTCCCTTCCCGTGGTACCCGCCGTCTTTACGGAGTACAGAGGAAGCTTGATCTCTCAGGGGGACATGGTGGGGGGGGCAACAAGGAATGCGGACAGCGGGCCGGGCCCTGAGGTGAGCACAGCACCCCTTGGGAACCCGTTGCTCTCCTCAGGCGGGGGGAAGGGGACACCAAGTGGAAACCCAGACTCAGAGAGAGCAGGTGACTTGAAGAACGGGAGGTGGCCAAGGCCCCCAGGCCAGGCTCACCTTGGGGTCTTTCTTTAGGCGCAGGCGATGGCCCCAGTGTGGGGTCAGGGACTGCTGGACCACGCCCCGGTGCCGCAGGTGGTAGTACTGCCCGTCAGGAAAGATCTGGGAACGTGGGGAAGCATCCGCAACCATGGCACCTGGCTCCGACAGGGAGCCCCCAGGACAGTGGCCCACACTTCTTGCTTGCGTCCTCCCCCAGCCAGGCGCCCTCCGGAGGTCCCAGGATCTAAAGCTGGTCGAGGCGAGGGTGGGCTGCGGAGGTTCTTGACCTCTTGGGGAGCCCTCCCATCTCCGGGCTCCGGGGTGGTCCAGCCCCGGCCCTCCTGTCCTTTGGGGTCCTACCCACCTGCCCCAGGTTGACGAAGCCGAATTTGCGCGCCAGGCGCTCGGCCTCCCGGTAACCCTGGGACACCCGCACGGCCCAGCTGCTGACATAGATGGGGGCCCGGGCCGAGGACCACCCCACAGGCAGGGGGCCAACGAGGGCCAGGCCCAGGGCCACTGCAAGGCGCAGCCAGAGCGCAGTCCGGGCGGGCCGCATGGCGGCGGGGGCGGGGCCGGGCCGGGGCCTCCGGAAGCCCCTCCCCCTGGCCAAACCGCCGAGTAGGCCCAGGCGCCCGCCCCGCCCCCGAGGCCATAGCAACCCCTGGAAGGCTTCAACTCCCAGAGGGCCTTGCGGCTCCCCCTTGAGGAGCGCGAAGATCCGCCCGAGGTCGGGGGGGACCTACGCCCGCCGGGGTCTCCCGCAGACCCAAGTCCTCCGGACCCTCGGTCTCCCCGATTTGGACAGTGACCAAATCTTCCGACCAAGAGGACCTGCTTCCCCTTTGCTAGCCTTGGCCACGCCCCTTTGTCTGTCCTCTCCCACTTTCTTGCACACCCCTCCCTCTTGAATCAGCCCTGCCTCCTGCTCCGTCCAACCGGACTTGTTCTTCCCAGTAAGTCCCGCCTCCTGAATTTAGCTCCGTCCCATCCCCCTGCCCTGAGATTCTGTGCCTCCTCCTTTATGATCAGCCCCGCCCCTCCCCTGTTCTCGCCAATCAGCTCTGGCCTTTCTCTGGGTCCTCCCACCAGCTCCGCCCCCTCAACAGCTCAGCCAATAATCCCCGGCCATGACCCCGCCCCTCCAATCCTCTACGTCCCGCCCCCGCTCCGCCAATCGGCACCCTCTGCCTGCGGGCCCCGCCCCCTTCTCCCGGAGTCGCGGCTGCGGCGGCCGCGGCCCGCCAGAGGGCCATGCGGCAGGGGAGACGGGGCAGGCCCCACCTCCTTTGTCCGCCCTGCCCTCCCATTGGCCAGAGCGGGGGGCAGGGGGCGGAGACCATCTCGGGGGCGGAGACCAGCCCGGGGGCGGAGCCGAGCTGCTCGCGCCTGGGGAAGGCGGCACGCGCGCTGCGGGGCCGGTGCGCGGGGCAGCGGTCGAGCTCGGGCTGCCAGCCCCGGGCCCGCCGGTGCCATGGACGGCCTGCGGCAGCGCTTCGAGCGCCTTCTGGAACAGAGGAACTTGGCCACCGAAGCGCTAGGGGCTCTCGAAGCCAAGACAGGTGTCGACAAGCGGTACTTGGCCGCGGGTGAGCCGTCCGGGGCGCTGGGGGCCGTTGCCCCATTTCACCATCGGGCACATCGAGGCCCTGGGGCACCTGGGTCCCGGACCTGACCCTTTCCGGCTGGCGCCTTCTGCGGGGTCGGGGCTCCGACGGCGCGGCGCACCCCACTGCCCCGGCAGGGAGACGGAGATCCTGGGGAGGGGTCGTGGACCCCTTCGCGTCTGCCTGCGACCTCTCCCCTGCCCCGCAGTGCGACCTCGGGCTAGTGTCACCCCCTCTCTCGGCCCCTGAATTACCTCCACTCCCATCCTCGGGTCTGGAGGCCGTTGCTGCCCCTTACCTGGTGGCCCTGGGTGACCGCCAGGCCAAAGTCCGGTTCTTCCAGTTGCTCTGTATGCCCTGGGGGAGGCAGCCAGTGCCCTGGGAGTGTTGCCACAACCCCGGTCCCTCGTGGGGTCCAGCCTGGAAGCAAGTGTAGAGATCTTACCGTTTTCTCGTTTTGTGAGAAGGATGCTGCTCCAGGCCAGGAGGGGAGGGTCCCTCCCCTCCCTCCTGTCTCCATTGTTTTCCTGCCAGCAACCCCCCTTGGCCTGCCTCTCCCTCGCCTGCCCACGGCTCCCGCCCACTGTGCGTGAATAGTTGAGCTGGGTTGTTTGACTGCGGTGGTGGAGTTGGAGAAATACTGGAGGGGGGACCCTAGAGACGAGGTCCGGCTGCTCCGGCCTGTAAGCGACCATCCTGGGATGGAGTAGCCTGGCTGATGGTCCAGCTTCTCCAGCCCAGCAAAGCCTCTTCCTTTCTTCCTCAGTGACCTTGGGTGGCCCCTGCAGGCTCCCGGACTGGCTAGCAAGCTCTCCTTAAGTGCCTTCCTCCCTCTTTTTCCGTGTTCCAGGCCCGTCAGTGCTTCCGCCTCTTCCAGGAAGCCCCCCTGGAATGGGCCACAGGGACACTTTGTCCAGACCTGACAGGGGGCTTGGGTGAGGACAGGGGTATATATTTTGAGCACCTTACGTGCGCAGATCCGCGGGGGCCTCTTTCCTTCTGTTGCCCTCAGCGGGGGGGGGGTGGGGGGGTGGGGGTGTTCCCGTGCCCGGCAGCCAGGGAAAGGGCCACATTTACTGCCCCAACCATTGTCCCCAACCACGTTGGCACAGCCAGGAACCTGACCCTGGGAGCAGGCCCTGACTTCTCTGCCGACTTTCCACACCCTTGGTACCCGTGGGCAGGAAATTTAGGTCATAGAGCACCGGGGAGGGGCCTGTGGGGAGGCTGGGAGTCACAGGGAGGAAACTGAGGCCAAGAGGGTTCAAGGCTTTGCCGGAGGCCGTCTCTGCCACCTGCCCAGTCCTGAGCATCCAGCCCTCCCTCACCGCCCTGCCCCCAAGCCCCATCTGTTGCTGAACTCTGGGGCTGTGCCCTCCCCCGTGTCCAAGGTCACCTGCCCATTGCTGAGGCTGCAGGAAAAGGGATGGAGGGCACAGGTGCCCTAGGAAAGCCGCTCCGCCCCACCCAGCCGTTTCCCCTCACCCAGGCGTGGGAACTCCTGAACCCCAGCCGCCCCAAACGATCAAATCCCCAGCCCAGATCACAAAGGAGGAAACCCAGAGGAGGCAGTGACCAGTGACTCCTCAACTGGGGAGGCTCCCCTCCCGCTCCTGACCCCAGGCCCTGGGGATAAAGACTCATGCAGATGGAGGGAAGGCGGGGGGGGGGGGGGGGGGGGGGGACTCTGGCCTTTGGTACCCCAGTGACCTCTGTCTCTGCAGATAGCAGCCTGGGGGGGAGGCAGGCTCTGTGCGTGACCTTGGGCCTCACTTCCCAGCTTCCCATGTTGTTCTGGCTCACGAGCCACAGCAGGGAACTGCCGGGACCTGTCCCACGAAGCACTTAATAAGCGCGGTATGTGCCATCGCCGCTTTCAGAGCAGGTCGCGCTCCTGGCCCCCCGCTCCCCTAACAGTGTTTTCCCGAAGTTCTCATTTCTCATCGCTGGGAACGTGCTTGTGTGCCTAGAGGTGCCGCCCCCCTGTGGAATGGTATTTAGCTATCCCCATGGCAACCTTGCGAGTCAGGGCCATTACTGCCCCTTTGACAGCTGGAGAAACTGAGGCTCCAGGCCGCGAGACTTGCTTGGTGTCACGTGGTAGGTGGAAAAGCAGAGGGCTCTCCGGGGCCCGGGGCACTCTGCTGTGCTTAGCTGTCTCGTACTCAGAAAAGGGTCCTCATACGGGGCCCAGCTGTCCCCCTCAGGACACTGGGCGATGTCTGGGGACACGACATGGGTTCTCCTGGCACCGAAGGGGTGGGGCCAGGGATGTTGCTCAGACCCCCAATGCCCAGGACGCCCCCACAGAAGATGATCCCGCCCGGGTTGTCTGCAGGGGTGGAGACGAAAAGCTCTGTTGAGATCCGAGTTACAAATGTTGCCTTTCTCTGCTCCCTGGGAATCAGGCCTTACTGGCAGAGCGGCCTTTTTCTTAGGTTTTCGTCCCATCGCTACATTCGCATGCTTGGCCCTTGTGCCCACCGGTCCCACAGGACCTGGAGTAAGCAGCTACACTGGCAGATGGTCACACATTCATTCAACAAACATTTACTGGGCGGCCGTTCTACCTGTCAGGGCCAAGGTCCCCGCCTGCCCTTGGGGAGCTCACAGTCCGGAGGTTGGGGACAGACTGACCGGATAACTGGTTACAGACACAGAACATGGGGCTCAGGGCATGGTGGGGGTCATCCGAGGGCTGCAGGGGCAGCAGACACATCCTGGAGGGGCCCCTGAGGCTTCTGGGGTCGTGGTTGTTGCTGACTGGGTCTGTGGGGCCAGGAGGCGGCTGGGGGCACCAGGGCCCAGTGCGGAGGTGCCGCCCACCCACACCCTCTCTTCCGCAGGAGCCGCCACTCTCCTAAGCCTGTATCTTCTCTTCGGCTTCGGGGCGTCTCTACTGTGCAATGTAATCGGCTTTGTGTACCCAGCATATGCTTCGTGAGTGCCTGCTGGCTGTCCGTGGCAGGGGAGGGGCACATCTGGGATTGTGGATGGCCCCTGACTCTGCCCACCTCCCCCAGAATCAAAGCAATCGAGAGCCCAAGCAAAGACGACGACACTGTGTGGCTCACCTACTGGGTGGTGTACGGCCTGTTCGGGCTGGCCGAGTTCTTCAGCGATCTACTCCTGTCCTGGTTCCCTTTCTACTACGCGGGCAAGGTGGGGGGCCCCGGACCCACCCAGGACTGTGCCGCCTCCTGGGGTGTGATGGGGAGACTCAGCCCCCGGTCTGAGGAAGTAGGCCCGTCTGATGGGGGAGGTCCAGGCCCTTGCCCCAGGGGTGTCTGATGGGGGAGGTCCAGGCCGTCCCCGAGGGGTGTCCAATGGGGGAGGTGCAGGCCCGTCCCCGAGGGGTGTCCGATGGGGGAGGTCCAGGCCCTTGCCCCAGGGGTGTCCGATGGGGGAGGTGCAGGCCCGAGGGGTGTCCGATGGGGGAGGTGCAGGCCCGTGCCCGAGGGTCACAGAGTGCAACGCTCGCCCTGTGCCCTCAGTGCGCCTTCCTGTTGTTCTGCATGATTCCCGGGCCTTGGAACGGGGCGCACATGCTGTATCATCGCGCCATTCGTCCGCTCTTTCTAAAGCATCACGAGGCCGTGGACAGCGTCGTGAGAGAGTTCAGCGGGCGAGCTCTGGACGTGGCAGCGGGAATAACCCGGGACGGTGTGTGCTCCCTGGCCGCGGGCTGTCCGTCTCCCCCGGCCCTGCCAGCCCGTGTCCCGGCCCCGCCTGCCCCTGCTCCTTCTCACTCCGGCCCCCCTCGGGCCCACCCTGACCCGCCTCCCTCCGGCTCCAGCCCCTCACTGTCAGCCTCTCTCTCATTCGCTTTCGGGAACCAGTGCTGCAGACCCTGGCCCGCGGCCGGGCTCTCGTCACCCCCACAGCTGCCCTGGGAGCTGACCGTACGTAGCCGCCGCCCCCGGGACACTGGGCCTGTGCATGTGCCGCCTGGCCTGTCGTGTAGCTAGCTGGCCCCGTGGGGGATGGGGCGACGGCCTCCGTCCCTGCCGCCCCCCGCCCCCGCCGCGGGCCTGCAGGTGCAGCCCCGCCCGCCTCACCCCCGCGGCCCGTCTCTTCGTAGCCAAAGCAAGCGCGAGTCCGCTCCAGAAGGACAAGTGAAGGCCTCGCCTAGCGCGTCCGCACAGCTGCCGGCTGGCGAGCTGGGGGGCACACGCCAGCCCAAGTCGTCCACGGATTCCTCGGCGCACTCCCGGGTAGGGCCGTCCACCAGCCCCTCGTCCGGGAGCAAGCCGGCCCCCTCACGCACCACCTTCGGCCGGTCCCCGCGGCGCTCCCCGGCCAGCGCCTCCCGGCTGCCTGGCAAGTCCCGGGGCCAGCCGCGGTCACGGGCCGGCTCCTCCAGCCAACGACCCCGGGCTGCCAGCCAGCAGCAGCCCCGGCCACCTGTCACCTCCTCGGGCCACCCCCAGACGGCCCCTGAGGCCTCAGGCTCCACCGTGCTGCGCCCCAGCCCCTCCTCCAGCCAGGCCCCCGCCGCTGTGCAGTCCCCCAGCGGCGCCACCGTCCCCACACAGCCGCCCACCAAAACCTCAGATGGGCCCGGGGACCCGGCCCCCGAGACCTCCCAGTCCGGCGGACAGCAGGAGAAGGAGCCCTCGGCGCAGTCCAACGGCAGCAGCTCGGACACCGAGCTGCCCGTCTCCGGCCCATCCGAGTCCTCTCTGGAGCCCACCTCCGAGTCCAGCACGGAGGTCACCTGCCACTGGACCCACCCCGGACCCCCGCTGCGGTGCCTGCAACACTGCTGGCGGCTGAGACACCTCGCCTGCTAGCGAGGGCTCAATAAAGCTCCCCGGACCGACCTGGGCTGGCCCTTGGTCCCGGCGCCGTGTGTGCCGTTGGGGTGGGTGGGAACCCCGGCCAGGGCCGAGCGGACGCGGGGTGGCCCGGCCTGGGCTCTGCTCGCTTGAGGAACCGGAGGTGGGACCGCCTCGCCCGCCCGCGTGTGGCCGAGGAGGCTCCCGGAGGGCAGTGGGGAGAGGGCGCGCGGACAAGCCCTCGCTCGGGGCGGGGAGCCGGGAAAAGCCGGTCGGGCTGGGGGTGCGCCCGGGGCAGACGAAGGAAGAGAATCGCCAAGCCCTTAGCCGCTGCGGGCACCTGGAGCCCCGGCCCGCGGGACCTCATCCCATGGGAGCCAGTGTCCTTGCGCACCGGAGACTCCCCGCCCGCCTCCCCAGCCGGTTCCTGGGGGTGGCCGTGGCCATTCGTTCCAGCCTGTGCCCCCTGCAAGCCGTGTGGGGCCCAGGGCGGAGGAGGCCTTCGGTAATGGGGGTGCTGGCGGTTGCCATAGAGTGGGTTCGTGGAAGTGCGGAGGTGGGGGACGGTGTCACTGACAGCCCACAGTTGGTCCCTGCTTTGACACCAGCATGGCCCTAGTCATAAAACCAGGCGGACACCCAAGGAGGGTGCCAAGGCCGCTGCAGACACAGAGGCGAAAAGAGCAAACTCAGCCCAGCCCAGCGGCCTGTTAGCAAGATAGAACACCCCCTCTTTGGGGTTAGGTTCCCGGAGGCAGAGCCCCGAAGCTGCCAGGGGTGTGTGGGAGGAGCTGAGCTAGCAGGTGGTCTCAGCTGGGGGGGCAGGGCCTGGAGCGTGCGACCCGCAGGGGGCCTGTGGCTGGCCCCTGCCTCTGCGAATCCCGAGTCTCGGCAGCCCCCGAGAGGGTCTGTTGACCCTGGGGCACCTCCCATCGCCCAGAGACAAGTCCCTAGCCGGACATCTGCAGTCACAGCAAGGGAGGCCCTGGGGCCCCACAGTGCCCGCCGCGGTCTGCCCGCCACGGTCTGCCCCTCCCACACAAGGGCTGCTTCTCCAAGACTGCGGGTGATCACGACTTCTTTTTTTAAAGATGTGTTTCTTTGCTAGAGAGAGAGGTTGTGCATGAGCAGGGGATGGGGCAGAGAGAGCGGGAGAGAGGCTCAGGCAGACTCCCTGCTGAGTGCCACCCTGAGCCGGAGCCCAAATCAGGATTCCGACCCTTAACGACCGAGCCGGCGGGCGCCCCCATCACAGCTTCTGGCCGAAACACACGGGGGAGCGTTAGCAGGGCGCTGGCAAGGCTGTAACTCTGCGGTTCTCAACGGGGAATAACCTCACCCCAGGGACACTGGACGGTGTTCGAAGACACTGCCGGTGTCCGGTGTCCGTGCTGCCTCCCGTGGTCCGTGGACATGTCATCCGTGTTCCTGCCAGAGCAGGCCCGGCTTGTCTGCGGCTGGTGGTGGCCCCTGTCCCCCTGCCTGTGTCCTCACCCTTGAGAATGCCAGTGAAGGAGGAGGGAGCACTGAGCGCTGCCAGTGGCCCAATGCATTAATTAGCTCAGTCAACAAATATTGAGCGCCCACTGTATGCCAGGCCCCGCTGCAACAGTCAACAGTACAGTAATGGCCCAGAGAGAAAAATCCCTGCTCCTGAGGATTCGGGGAAGTGACCCCAGTATGAAAAATATATGAGTGTTGTGGCGGGGGGGAATACGGCGCAGAGTTGGGAGTTGGCGGCGGCCAAGGCATGAACAGTCCGAGAAAGACCCGTTTGCAGAAGTGGCATGAAGTTGAGTAGAGGCATGAAGGAGATAGGAAAGTCAGGTCAGAGGGCATGGGTCTTATGAAAGCCAGGGCAAACCTGGTTGGGCAGAGAGAAAAGTACATGCAAAGGTCCTGGGGCGGGACTCTGCCTGGCAGGTTAGAGGAAGAGGGCCGTGGGCGGTGTGGCTGGCGCTGAATGAGTGAAGGGCACAGAGGAGGTGAGTGGGTGAGGCCGACCTCGAAGATCCCTGGAAGGTGCTGTGAGGACTTTGCCTCTGCTCGGGGGTGCAGGCTTTGCTGGGAGCGAGGGAGGGACTGAGCGTAATCATTTATGAGCCTCCCCTGCCTCCCGCCGCGAGCCGAGAAGTCCGCATGAGCGCGGGGCACAGGGATCTCGGAATCTGCTTATCGCTGGCCCGGCTATTCGAAGAACATGGTGTGGCCATAGTCCAGGGTGGGAGAAGACGGCGCCAGGCTCGCTCTGCACCGGCACTCACCCCTGCCATCCAGGGGCAACAAAATAGCCTCTAGCTGTGTCCCCTCAAAGATTGTCCCTGGACCTCCAGGGACCAGCTCGCCGGGGAGCACAGGTGGGAGCACGCACCTGTCTTACCAGGTGGAACCAATGAGCTCCAGCCCCTCAGACCTGGTGTGTTTGTTTTTATAAGATTTTATTTATTTATTTGAGAGAAAGAGGTGGCAGAGCAAGAGAGAGCACGAGTGTGGGGGCTCGAGTGTGGGGGAAGCAGGCTCCCCCACGGAGCCAGGGACTCGATCCCAGGACCCTGAGATCATGACCTGAGCCAAAGGCTCAACCGACTGCGCCACCCAGGCGCCCCTGTTTTGTTTTTAATTTCAACATACGGAAGAGTGTAGCCAGAAACTCAGAGCTCTCGGGACAACACGGCCAGTCCCTCCCTGTCACTCGCCACCCCCGGGGGTGGCCCCATGCCGTGTTTACTTTGTCCTTGCGTTAAGTCGCTGTGTCCGGTGCGGCTCTGAGCCGCGGCTGTCAGATTCGCACCCCCGCCCCCGGCAGGAGTGAGCCGCACTTTCGTCCTGAGTGGTGAGGACAGTATTTCATTCAGTGTAGCTACACCATTCCTCTGTGGTTGGACTGGTTTCCCGTGTGTGGTTATTGTGATGAAAGCTGCTAGGAACATTCCAGAACCGGCCTTTGGTGACCGGAGCTCTTGTTTCCGGGGCACACACCTGTCGGAGATTGCAGGGTGAGCACTCCAGGGTCCTGCGGAGCCGGATGCAAATAACCGCGCACCGGGAGACTTCCAGCTAGAGATTCGTTCTCCCGCGTTCTGGAGGCCTGAGCCGGAGCAGAGGCTGGGTCGTGGCAGGGCCAGGCTCCCTCCAGAGGCTCCAGGGGAAGGTCCTTCCGCCTGTTCCGGCGCTGGGCGGTTCCGGCATCTTTGCGCTTGTGGCCGTGTCCCTCCAGTGCCGCCTCCGTGGCCCGGCAGCTGTCTCCTCTGTCTGACAAGGACGCCTGTCACTGGGTTTAGGGCTCACCTGACAATCCAGGATGATCTCATCTTGAGACTCTTAACTGCTTCGGCAAAGACTTTTCTTTCCAAATAAGCTCCCGTTCACAGGTCCGGAGGCTAGGACTTGGATGGGGGTTCAGCCCGTCACGGGAGGACCCCTTCACCTGGAGCAGACGCGGCCAAGCTGGGCCCCCCCGGTGGCTATGCTGGTTCCCCGCATGGGCCGCATGAACCCCGGGGGGCTGTGGGGCCCCCCAGGGACTCTCAGCAGCTGTTGGGGCCAAGTTCTAGTTCCGGGTCAGAAGGAAGGGAGAAGGGGCCTGGGTAGGTGGGGATGCTGGCGGCAGAGAGTTAAAAAACAGTAAGAAACGCACGGGGACCCCGAAGCCAGCCTCCTGCAGGGCTACGGGAGAACCCTTCGGGGGGCACTGATCCTTGTTGCAATTTTCAACCTTTTACTAATAGGATGTGTTCCAAACGTGCCTGATTTTTTTAAATGATTTTATTTATTTATTTGAGAGAGAGAGAGCGCCCATGAGAGGAGAGAGGGCAGCAGGAGAAGCAGACTCCCCGCCGAGCAGGGAGCCCGACGTGGGGCTCCGTCCCAGGACTCCAGGATCATGACCTGAGCCGAAGGCAGACACTTAACCAACCGAGCCACCCAGGCGCCCCCAAACATGCCTGATTTTGTTCTTTCTCCTTGACGAAACACGGCCTCTGTGGGAAGCGGGTTCAGAGAGTTCGCAGCTGTGAGCCACCAGCCTCGGCCAGGGGAGCAGGCTGCAGGCAGACCTTCCGGACTCTGCCCCCGGGCCCCTCGGGCGCCGATTCAGCCTGACCCCGACGGGCACAGCGTATTCCCGGGGGACGCAGTAACGAGTGAGAGCCGAGAGCCGGCGATGGTGGAGGAAGACCCAGAGCTCGGGCCGCCGCTCTGCCTGACCCACCTGTGGCTTTAATCCCTGTGCGGGACTTGACTGCCCTTGGGAGGGACTTGACCGTCTTTAGAACCGCGAGGTCTCTCTTCTCCTTGTGGTGGTGGTTTTAAAGCCGAAGAGCACATGCAGGAAGCAATGTCTGCTGCGGTTGCGGGTGACCGTCCCTGCACACAATGCTGCCGGGCCGGGGGGCGGGCAGTGAGGAGGGGGCCCACAGGCCATCCCGTCCGCACCCCACACTGGCCTTTCCTCGCCGGCCGGGCCAGCTGGTCTGGGAGCTCGTGGCGGGGCTGCCCCGTGGACCCCGCTCCCCAGCACACCCGCAGGACAGCAGGGGGGCGGCCGCGGGCTGAGGGCGGAGGTGCTGGCTGGGGCGACAGGCAGAGGCACCCTGGGCGTGGGTGCCCTGTGAGGAGGCTGCGTGTGGGAGGAGGTGTTCCCGCGGAAGGCAAGCACCCAGGAGAGAAGCGGGCGCCGGTGGGCGGCGGGGGGCCCTTGGGGGCTGCAGGCAATTCCAGGAGCCTTGAATCCCGTCCTGTCCCGTCTTGCCACCAGGGGGCGCCCGGGCACCGCGCTGCCTCCCGAACTGTGCCCCCCTTTTCTGTGGACGGACTGGAGGGGCCCCCACCTTCAGCACCAGACCTGGCCCTGGTCTAGGGGGGTGCAGGGACCCGGGCGGAGCCCGAAGAGCATGGTGCCCCTGCTCAGAGCTGCGAGGGGCTGGAAAGGTACGCTCAGATGGGGAAACCGAGGCCCAGAGAGGGGCCAGGTCTGGCCGCAGGTCACCTGCAAGGTCGGGGGGCTGAACCTGAGACCTGCCTGTTGAGCAGCCCTTGTCCCAGAGGAAATCACAACCATGGACGGCACAGGAGTTAGACTGCCCCAAATGGCAACGTGGGAGCCGACCCAGCAGGGAGGGAAGTTAAAAGGGGGGCCCTTCCAGGGAGTCCCAAGGAGAAGGTTTGCTGAGTGACACCCCCCAGGTACCCCCCAGGTACCCACACATGAGCAAGGTCCACCCTCCTGGCCCCAGAAGAATATAGGAGTAGCAGATCTCCAGGAGGACACGTGAGGGTAGGGGACAGGCTGAGAGCTGTGACCTGCCGCCTCTCCTGGGGGGCGGCCCTGGGTGGCACTGGAGGAGAGCATGGACCGCAAGGGGGCACGGGAGGGTGCACTGGACCGGGAGAAGGACGGGGCTGGCGTACACACAGGGACAGCGCAACTGTGGGTCCGGGTACGAGGAAATCTGGGGTGTCTGCGGCCCAGTATGCTTAACCAGGGTGCCTTGAAAAATTAAATTCAAACAGGCGGGATGGATAGTGGTGTTGCCTGAAAGGAACCCAGCCGGGGCCCCCGGCCGGCTCAGTCTGTGGAGCCTGCGGCTCCCTCTGCCTACTACTCTGCCTCCTTGTGCTTTCTCTCTGTCAAATAAATAAAATGATTTTTATAAATAAATAAAAGCTTAAAAAATAAAATAAAAGCTTTAAGAGAGAAAGAGGGAAGGAAAGAAACCCAGCCAGAACTACTAAGGCCCTCAAGATTGTCTCTGGGCTTGCTGGTAGCCAGGAAATCGGGAAGCGGGGACATTATCGTTTCCTCAGGCATGTCTTCTGGGGTGTGGGCCTGTTTGTTAGAGCGTCTTTGACTATACACAGCCTATGTGTGTCTGCGAGAAGAGAAAGCACAGGGCGTCAGGTCGTTAAACAGCAGCGAGCTTCCTGGTAGCAAGGGCAGGAGAGGAAACATGTATTACAACGTCTTCCTTTGGGCCTTGCTTGTTTGTGACAGTGTCTCCAAGAACGTGAGTGTGAGGCAAAGGGAATCAAAACAGACACACAGTTTCGAGGTGTGAGAGATCTTCTGGCTTCCTGGTCCGGCGTGTCTGTCTTGCCGCACGCAGCAGGGGCCTTGTCGAGGGGCTCAGCGGGGGCAGTGGCGCGCGGCCAGGCGCACACGGCTGTCCTCCGCGGGGCTCCAGGCGCGGGCATAGCCCGTGTGGGGCAGCAGCAGTCGGTCCTGAGTGCCGTCTGGGCTGATGAGGCGCTGGGCAGCCAGCAGGTACTCGCGGTGGAGGTCCAGCCGGGGGCAGGGGCAGCGACCCAGGGCCCACACGTACTCGAGGGCTCGCAGCGGCGAGCGGTTCTTGTAGATGAGCTGCACTTGAACCTCATAGCGGGTCTCCTGGGCCTGATGCCGGCGGCTCAGCACTCGGGCCCTGAACACTGCGGGAAGGGCCACGTGGAGGCTGGCGGGACACTCTCCCCGGCGCCCATCTACCCGCACCCCACTGCCAGAGAAAGGAACTGGGGTTGGATGGGGCACTGGAGGGGCTCGGGTCAGGCGAGGTCAGGGATCAATGAGAAGTCAAAGGGCAGATTAGGGCAAAGGGTCAGAAGGGGTCAAGTTGGAGTCAGGTCAGGGAGTCAAGGGTCAGCAGGACGGGTCAAGTTCGGGTCAATTAGGAGGCAGGTGAGGGTTGGGGTTAGGAGTCTCTCACCGAAGTCACTCCCGCAATAGTGGAGCAGCCGGTGGGCGCGACCTCGGGTGTCAGGGCAGGGTGCGCAGGGGTCTGCGGGGGTGGTACCGTAAGGGGCACAGGCCTCCCTCCCGGCTTGCTCCCTCCCTGGCCCTGCCACCTCACCTGGGGCGGGGGTTGGGATCCGTGGGACAGAGGTAGCTGGGGCTGCTGGGAGCTCCGAAGGCTGCCCGGCCACCGCCCCAGGCTGCTGTTGCCGCAGAGACCAGCCCAAGGCCTGCGCCTGGGCCTGGAAGGGGCTGTAGCGCTCCCGAGGGAGCCAGAACTCGAACTCGATGCCGGGGTTGGGCTCCTGCAGGAGGATCTGGAGGGGTGTCACCCTAGGGAGCGGAGCTCGGACCTTGCCCTCGGCTTCCCCTCTCCGCCCCTGCCCCCCTCCTGTAACCCAACCATCCCCTACATCTCCCCCACCCCCCGCGGAAGCTGGCCCGCACCTGCAGGAGCAGGTCTTGGGAGGTGGGCCCAGCCGCGCTCAGCATCTCCTCTGGCCCTGCCTCGCGGGTGTAGACCACACGGGTGCCCGCCGCCTCGTAGGTCCCAGGTGGGCTGACCGCCCAGTTCCCGTTGAGCACGTAGCGCCCGTCGCCCCCCATCAGCGCTGCAAGGGAAAGGTCAGCCCGGGCTCCCGGACCGGCCCCTCCGCCTCCCGAGCCCGGCATCCTCAGCCCCAGGCCTCGGGCTACCCCCGCTGCTCCCAGGCGGCCAGCAGGGCGCTTCCCCCCTTAGACCCCGCGATACCCAGGTGGTTGCGGCTCCGGTGGGCTACACGGATGTGTCTGGCACCCTCGGGGATCAGGGTCACGTTCCAGTACCCTGCGAAGGCACCTGGGTGGGAGGAAAGGAGGGGGTTGGGGCGTGGGTGGGAGCGTATTTGAGGGACGATTTGAGGATTAAATGAGATACTGCGGTAAGAAGGTATGAGGGGGTCCTGGTAGCCCCAAACGATGGGTTAACTTTTGGAGTTAGGGTTATTCTCGCTTAAGTACAGCAGGGAAAGAGTTAGAACCCCATCTGCTCCGGGAAGGGCGGGGCCATCTGGGAATAACCAATCAGAATGAAGAGCGAGAGGGGGCTGGGCCACAGACTGCCGAATCAGCTCGGGACTTCGCTTCCGGCCCGAGGCTCGTTAAAGGGACCGCTCTGGTTAGCGGGGAGGACGGAGCGGGCGGTCACCGGAGTCTCGGAACACGCGCTGCACCAGAAGGCACGACTCGTTGGCGCCGCCGCAGCGGCCGCAGTGGTCTTCGCGGGCGTCCGAGCCCAGCAAACCGTCACAGCCGGCGCTCTACAGGGGCGGAGAGGACGAGAGCGGCTTCACCCACCGCCCCCTGCCTCTGTCCGTCCTGGGGGTTGGGGGTCCGTCCTGGGGGCGGGGTCCGTGGGTAAAGGGGCGGACTCTGGAGCCTAGGGGTGGGTGGGACCTGGAGAGGGGGCGGGGATTAGGGAAGACGGAGGGACCTGGGACTGAACGGGATGGTGTCGAGGTCAGGGCTGGGGTGTGAGAGGGGGGCTTTGCGGGGTCCCGCGAGGCCTTACGAGGCAGCGGCCAGCCACGCAGAGCCCCTGCGTCCCCGGGCTGCAGGGCGTGCCGTCCAGGACGCGGCCGAAGCTGTGGTAGAAGGCGTGGCCCTCGGCCAGGCAGTTGAGGTCGCACTGGTTGGGCGCTGGGGGCGGGAGGAATGCGGGGGCCCTGGAGTACCTCGTACCGCGGTCGGAGTCCCAGCCTCCTCCTCCTCCTCAGGCAGATGAGGCCCACAGATTCAGCCAAAGCCGCACATGGAGGCTGAGGCAGAGCCAGGGCACGAATCTAGGCATTGCGCCCCCAGCCCCCGGGGGCCGGCCGGGACAAGCATTCTGATGCCCCGCGCGTGCTCATTCATTCAAGGGAGGCCCTCGGGTTAGGGGGTGCGTACGCCTTATCTACTGCTAACACCCTTACCCATTTTTCATTCATTCTTTAGTTCCGCCAACACAGAGCACCTACGACCTTCCCAACACTGTTCCAGGCTCTCACATACAGCCGTGGGCAGAGGCCACTCAGCATTGGGTCCTGCACCCAGCATGTGCCCAACAGAAAGCGTTTACTGTGGACTGAATTCTGTGTAGCCTGGGTGTGTCGCTGGCCCTCCAAGGACTCAGTTTCCCCCCTGCCTGGCAGTGGGGCCGAACGGGCAGCCCTAATCCCTGCTCCTCCTGGCCTCCTGCCCCGCCCTGAGCCCGGCTGGCAGACCCTGCCTAGGACAGAGCCCGAACTGGCCTTGGCAGGCCTCTGCGGGAGTGGGATCACAGCAAATCTCCTCTAATTCTTAGGGGGGAAAAGCCCCCCCCCCAAAAAACCCCAGAGTTCGACAGATGGAACGTTCTCCATATCTGTGTCTGCTTCCACTATGTCTAAAGCTGCCTGTTTCCCTGAAATCTGGAGGCGCGCTGCCCCGGGCACACAGTTATGTAACTTGCTGCCTTCAGCTAAATGCAGTAACATTTCCTGCTACTGGGATAAGTTTGAGAACTCTTGGCCTCCGGATACAGCTCCAAGTAAATCCTCAGCCTGGCACTCCACCCTGAGCAGGACAGACCCTGCCTCCCCCTGCTCCTGTTTCACAGGTCACGGTGAACCCCCGCCCCTGCGTCGCTTGAACTCCTACATGCCCTTCAAAGCCCCAGTGCTCTCTTCCCGCAGTCCTCCAGGCCTCCTGCTTTCTTAGCAGCCCCTTCTCCCTGCCCCTCTCCCTGCCTCTTCTGGACAACAGGAGGGTAGGCGACTCACCACCATAGAAGGGCACCCACTGGTAAGTCTTCTGGCTGCCAAGGACAGGGTGACCATTGTAGATGGCACACTGGAGGTCTCGGAAGGGAATGGCCCCTAGGGGACAGTCCTGAGGACAAACAGAGGTCCGAGGCTGGGGGAGCCCCAGGGGAGCCTAGAGAACCTGGCAGGCTGGCACGTGCATCTGGGGGCCCAACCCGGGAGACGGAAGGTCTTGGAGGCCCAGCTGAGGGTCTGGGAGGCAGACACCACTCACTGGCAAACGGCAGAGACGGTACTCGTGGGAGTCTCCCCAGCACGGCTCTTCCCCAGGGAACCTACAAGGAGCAAGATGGCCCGAGTGTGCTCAGGACCCCCAGTAACCTTCTCTCCAGAGCTGGCCCGACCCCCACTTTGGCCTGGCCAACCCCACCCACATTCCAGTTGGATCAGTGGGATTAAAAGGCACAGCATGTGTGGGCAGGCTGAGGGTGCGGCCAGGAGTTGGGCGGGGCGGGACCCCCCCCTCACCCCACCCCACCGGCCATACCCCAGCTGGGCGCTCACCAGACACAGCGTCTGCTGCGCACGGACAGACCCCGCCCACAGGAGCTGGAACAGCGACTCCAGGAACCCCACGGGGTCCACTCACCTGGCCCCTACTTGGGGAGGGAGAGGCACCATCAGCCTGGAGAGGAGCCTGGTGGCCCCCAGACCACGGCCAGGTCTCTAAGTCCACTGGCTGCCTGGAATGCCCCCGCTTACCTGAGCACTGCCTCCTAAACCACAGTTCAGGAAGGTCCACAGCAGAAGGAGGTTCTGGAGGGGGCGGGGCGTGGGGGGGCACCGAGGGCGCTGCCGTGGGGGCGCCAGCAGGCCAGGGTCTGAACCCCAGCTCTGCCCCAACTGGCTGTGTGATTTGGGGCAATAATTTAACCTCTCTGGGCCTCTGTTTTCATCTCTGAAAAGTAGGGTAATAACAGAGCCCCCGTTACAGGAAAGTTTCAGGGGTCCATCGAATCGGGTCAGAAAGACGGGAGACACAGAGCTTGGTAGTGGAGAGGCCGAGCTCAGAGAATGTCATCTTTTATTCTTACTGACTGTGTCGTCTCTTAATGTACACAGTAGGTGCTCAATCTGTGTCCAATCATTCCAGGACAGTGCATGGGTGTCTCCAGGGTTGGGGCCCCATCACCGCTCACCCCACCGTCATCGTTTCTACCTTCCTGTGTGGCCAAGGGCCAGCCACTCCGCTTCCCTGGGCCTCAGTTTCCCCATCCGTGCCAGGAGGACCGGCTGGACTTAGTCCAGGGCTCTAGGAGGGACTTTGCAGAGGTGCGGCTGGTGGGGACCGGGTGAGGGCCCGAGTCCCTGGCAGAAGCTGGACCTGGGCCTCCAGGGCCACCTCAGCTCCCAGACCCACAGCAGCAGGGAGCCCCTGGATTGAGGGATAACAAGGGGGGTGACCTGGCCCCAGTCCAGTCGCCAACTCGTGACCTCATGTGCAGACGCTGTGGGCCCCACCAAGGGCGGCCTGCAGAGGGAAAGGGGCCGCTGATGAGGATGGCTCAGGAAAAGAGGGAGGCATCTAGGGGGCAGACTTTGACCCCCTGGGCCTCAGTTTCCCCATCGGTCCGGGGAAAGATGAAATCACTTGCCGTCTGTACCCTCAAGACCATGACATTGCCGGACAAAGGGGGAAGGAAGTGGCCACCTTGTGCGTCCTTTCTCAGGCCACGGCCAGGCTGCCTGGTGGTCAGCAGAGCCCAGAGGACACGAAGGACAGCTGGAGGTCTCCAGCCCCGAGGTCCTGGGCACGGGTCCTGTACCAGCGGAGCCTTTGGGCCCCCTGGAGCCCCAGTTTCCCCAGTTCTCAGGCCCTGGCTCTGACAGTCCTGCCCGGACATCAGAGACTGGGGTCCACAGTGGCTCCAGGAGCTGAGAACCTTGGGGACCACTGGGCAGGTCCCCTTCTCTGCCCAGAGCTGTGCAGCAGCTGCGTCTCTGCCCCTCTCTGAACCCAGAGCCCTAGCTGGCTGGGAAGAAGTTTGCTGGAGGGCGAGAGGGCTTGGCCTTCTGACACCCCCTCCTCCCGGCACACACTCTGCGCGGGCTTGAGGGGTGGGTGTCTAGGTGGGGGGAGCTGAGGGGCTAGAAGCACCATCCTTCTACTCCCCAGAGACCCCTCCCGGACAATCGCACCTCGTTCTGGCGGCACTCCTGACGGCAAGTGTGATCCCAGGGCGAGTCACGCCTCTTAGGCCTCAGTTTCCCCAGGAGGAAGTGGTGATGAGCTTTCTCCCACCCTGGGGACTGCTGCCAGGCCAGCCCCTAGCCGGACCGGGCCCTGGGACGGGGAGGAGACGCGGGCCGGCGTAGTGGGAGGATAGGCAGAGGGACTTACCGGCTACGTAGAGCCCAGGCGGCACGTCCTGGTTCCCCGGGCGGCCCCAGGACGAGCGGAAGCGGCGGGGCCCGCGGGGAGGGGCGGGGGGAGCCAGGGGCGGGGGGGGGGGAGCCAGGGGCAGCCCCTCCCACCCGGCCTCCCAGGGCGCGCCCAGGCCGGGGTCCGCGGGGACGGTAGCCCCGTGCGCCCTCGCGCGGCCGTTGCGCGCCTCGGCGCGGGTCTACGGCAGGGGATTGCCCCGCGCGGGGCCCGGTCCCCCGGAGCCGCGGCCTGGTGTTCCAGCGTCCATATCCTGGTGACCTTGGAAAGGCCAGGGCGGGGGAGCCGTGCGGGAACTGGCCGCCCCTACCCCCCACCCCGGGGCTGCTATTCCGGGCTCCGCGCTCAGGGCCAGGGAATGTGCGAGAACCGAGGTGGCCCTGCCATGGTTCCCGGAGTCCGGGCCTCTGCCTCCTTTCCACCGACGCCCAGATAGCCTCCCCGCGAGGGTCCCCTTTCCCGGCCAGTACCCCTCTCCCCTGGTCCTCCCCCCAGCCCTCCCTCAAGGTCATCCTACTGAGGAACCCCTCTCCCCTGGGTTGTAGCCCTGGGGGTCCCCCTCCAGGTCCCGGCCACCCCCAGAGCAGGGCCCCAACGCACTGGGAGAGGCTCAGCTCCAGAGGCCAGGCGAGGGGGGTGGAGACCCCCCCTTCCACCCCTGCCAGGAGCATTCCGGGGCACTGCTGTCACCGGAGGCCGCGCCCCACCCTGCCTCCCAACCTCCCTGCCTGGCCTCGGGCTGCAAGGAGTGGCTTTGCAGCCAGACCGGGGCCCAGAGGATCCCTCTCCCCGAGACAGTCGCCCTCTCCCTAGGATGTCCGTTTTCCCGCTCAGGCAGTGGGGTGGGCAGGGTTCTTCATCAAGACGCCCCCAAGTGGACCTCAGCTCTTCTGAGGACCGGCAAAGAGGGAGTTCCCCAGGGCTCCCCACCAACCCGCCCTTTCCCAGCTTGGCTTCTGAGCCCGGGGCCCTGCCCACGCAGGCAAGCAGGAGGCACCTTCTGCTCTCCCCACCCCGCGCCCGGCTCCTTGCTGCCCACCGTGATGGCTCCCTGATGGGGACGCAGGGGACGAGGAGTGGACTGCTCCTCTGGTCACTGGGTCAGCGCATGGCCCGATCCTCCTGGAAGCCTGCTGAGGGGTGTCTAGCCCTGACCACGGGGAGAGGGTTACCAGTCCAGCTCTGTCTGCCTTCCCGCCCGCAGCAGCTCAGGGGAAGGCCCCTCAACGCCACTGAGGCACGCAGACTTCACTGAGCACCTACTGTGTGCAAGGTCAGCGGTGAAGCGGCTCACCAGGCTGGGGGAGGCGGCCCCGGGAGCGTAGAGGCCCTTTCGATGCGGACACTCAGAGGCAGTAGCCCAGGCCCGCCGCAGATGGGGCTGCGGGTCCTCAAGGCCCTCGCGGATGAGGCGATCGCCATGAGGAGGAGGGCGAAGTCCCAGATGCGAGGGTAAGAGATAGTCAGGGGGTCAGAGTGGGGACAGGCCGAGCAATGGGAGCCATGGGAGGTGGGAAAGCCACAGCTGGCTGCCCGGGGCGGGGGGTGGGGGCAGCGAAGAGGCAGCAGGCGGGCGGGGGGTGAGGAGCCCCGGGCAGCTCCCCGCTGTTGGGGAGCAGAGCACAGAGGACCTCCATGGGGGGTGGCCTTGGGCCGGTGTGGTAGGAGGCAGCTGGTGCCCGGAGCTGTGGAAGGGCGGCAGGAGGCCCGGGGCCTGCCCGCAGGTCACTCCTGGGGGGTCCGCGGTGAGCCGTCTGTGGGCCCGCAGGGAGAGGCGGGGAGCGCAGGGGCCGTGTCCGGCGGAGAGAGACGGGTGGGTGTCCTGACACCCGGGGGTGTTCAGAGTGTGGTGTGAGTGTGGAGGGGGTGGACACCGAGTACCAGGGGCGGGCCGGGGGCGCAGTGCGTGGGGTCCCAGAGGCCTAGGGAGGTTGGGCTTCGGGGAGGAGGGAGAGCGGGCCAGGGGTCAGCACTGACAGGGGCACTGTGGGACCCTGAGGAGGCTAAGCCTGGTTGGACAGGGACTGAGAAACGGCAGCAGGAGCGAGGGTGGAGGCTGCAAGGACAGGCATCCGCCGCTGAGCGCCAGCTGTGTACTGGCCAGCGCGCCTGGGCCTGGGGGCACCCGAAGAGATCAGGCTTGGCTCAGGGGCGCCACCAAGTGGACAGTCTCCTTCCCTCCGCGGCGCCTCACTCCCCGAGCCCCCGTCCAAAGAGCTCTCTGCGCGCAGGGTGTGCATACAGCTGGTGCCGCGTCCTACACAGATGCATTCAGCAGACGCTTACCTCTGCGGGGAGTGTACACAGTAGACACGGCGCCCTTCAGGGACCGCATGTAGTAGTCTGAGCCTTCCAAGGAGTGCATCCAGCAGGCGCTGTGGTCTGCAGTGTGTACAGAGTCACTGCACACTGCCAGGAGGGTATGCAGCAGGTGCTGTGGCCTGCAGGGAGTGCATACAGCAGGCACTGTACAGTGCAGTGAGTAAACTACGGCAGGCACGAGTGCTGTAGAAAGTGCATACAGCAGGCGCTGTGGCCTGCAGGGAGGGGACACAGCAGGTGCTGGGGCCTGCATGGGGTCCTCGCACCTGTGGGGACAGAGCTTGTCGTGGAGGATGGGAATGGGGGGAAGGTCTGGTGTTCTGGGCCCTGCCGCCTCACCCCTTTGGCCTCGGGCCCCCGTCTCCTGCCCTGTCCCCTGTCCTCTGGCCGCAGCCGAGCTGGACTCAGCAGACTCGCAGAGAAGGATGCCGAGTGCTCAGCTCGGGGACCGCGCAGGTGGAGGGCGCGCAGGAGGGTCGCTCTGCAAATGTGGCAGCATCTCGGCCCCGCCCCCACCCTCCTGGGCCCTGGCTTAGACCCCCGACAGGGGGTCAGTGCGGTCCCCTACCCTGAGCTCTAGCCCGGACCATCCCTGAGGGGACATCCGTCCACACTGTCCCTGTGGATGCGCTGTCAGCTGGGCTCCTGCCGCCTCTGTCGTCTTGCGGCCTTGGGGCTCAGGGAACACCCACGAGGAGATCCCGTGGCCTCAGCACGTCCCCCCAACCCCCAACTCCCTGCGGACTCCTGTGATGCCTCAGGCCCTGGCCACGTGGTCCCCGAGATACTTCAGCCTCCTGAGGAGACCGGATCGGGGTGGGGGGCTCTGACGCTCCGACCCCCCACCCCAGAACCCGGGGTCTCCGGAGCTGCCCAGAGAGGAATCCTCACTCCCACTTCGTAGGGTCACTGAGGACCCCCCAGGACCCGGGGGGCCTGAGAAAGTCTTCTCCCCACATCTGAACAACCGTCCTGAGTTCCTTCGTGGAGGGGGTTGTGGGGGGCGCCTGCTGGAGTTGGGGACACTCCAGGCAGGACCCGGAGGAGGAGGAGAGGGTGTGAGGGAGAGGGGGGCAGGGGCACAGCACGAGCAAAGGCCCGGTGGCTGGAGGCCCAGGTGAGGGCGGGGCGGGGTGGGGGCGGAGGGAGAAAGGGGGGCAGCTTGGAGGCCGACGGGGCGGGAGCTGGGGGCGCTCCCTGCACACGGCAGGTCATCTCAGGTACACGGTGCGGTGGAAACGCCAAGAAAGTTCGGCGTGACACGGTGCCATTTACAGAGAGACGGATGTGTGTTCTGTAAAATCGGGCGGGAAGTGGAGGGGACAGCCCTCATGCTCCCCACGACGGTCCTGGGGTGACTGACTGACTGCCTTATAGGTTCTTTATGAATTTCTTTTTTTTTCTTTTTTTAAAGATTTTATTTATTTATTGGACAGAGATCACAAGCAGGCAGAGAGTCAGGCAGAGAGAGAGGAAGCAGGCTCCCTGCTGAACAGAGAGCCCGACGCGGGGCTCGATCCCAGGACCCTGAGACCATGACCTGAGCCGAAGGGAGACGCTTAACCCACTGAGCCCCCCCAGGCGCCCCTGAATTCCGCGTTTTATATGGATTTTACCGTGTGTGGTTTTAGCTAATTTCCTTGTTTCTGTTCCAGGATCTCCCATGACACTGAGCTATTTTTCTCACAATTGGTAAAAAGACCCAGGCAGATGAAACGCAGATTAGTCCCATGGAAATCTGGCCGGGGTGATGCTGGCGCTGCCCTGCGCACACAGCCAGCGCCAGTTGGTGTCCCTGGAGAGGAGTCAGAGTAGGGGCCCCGCCTGGAGCGGCGGCACCCACTCGGGACGCTGAGGAGGTCCCCTCTGCAGGCAGGCTTATATGAGGCCACCCAGCAAGTCAGCACCTATGGGAAACACAGCCGGGACAAGCCCAGACCTGCGTCTGCATGTGGCGTACCCAGTCTGGTGGGATGGAAACCAGCAGACCTGCGAGGGAACGACATAATTTCAGGTTGTGAGGGGCAGCAGAGGCAATCGCAGGGCGGAGGTGGCCTCCTGGACAAGGATGGCCCTTGCCTAGGTCCTTGAAGAGGAGAAAGGGAGGCTGGCAGGAGACTCGGGGATGCGGAGCATCATGAGCAGAGAGAAGGGCATGTGCAAAGGCCCTGAGGTTGGTATGGGATCTTGGACCAGCAGAGAGGCCAGGGTGGCTGGACTGGGGTGAGTGAGAGGGTGAGAGTGGACGGCCACGGGAGCGAATCCGCATTCATTTGTTTGAATGTGACTTGGTTCTGGAAGTCCTGAACTTCCTGCCCCGGGGTCCGCAGCTCCCAGCCACCCCCTGGTTGTTTGAGTCTCCAAGGGCCCAAGCACTCGGTGTCCCCTGACCTGGCCAGGGGGTTGATGCTCCCCTTATCCTCCTCTTGGGTAGACAGTCCTGAGGAATGTTGTGCGCCGTTGCTTAGGGACCCACAGGGGCTCCCCGGGCCCACCCTGCCCCATGCCCCTTCCTTCCCAGCCCTCACTCCTGCTTTGCACCAAACCCTTGCTTCAGGCTCTGTTTTTGGCAGAGCTCAGAGGGAGATATGGGTGGAGAGACGAGCCTCCCACTTCAGTGTCCTGCTGGTCTGCACCATGTCACCAAAAGGGAGTGAATATAAGGGACATGTCCTGAGACCCAGGCCGCTGGCCCTGGGCGCAGTGGGAGAAGGAAGAACAGCCACAAAGGGTGCTGACGAGGTAGAAGGCAGGGCAGGGAGGAGCCCGCAGAGCGGCGCTGGGAAGGACAGCAGAGGACAGCACTTCTGGAAGGAGCCGCAAGCGCACAGGGCTGGGAGAGGCAAGGCCAAGGTTGGTCCTAGGGTGATGGGGAGACGCGACTAGCCGCCCCCACCATGCTGAGCTGGTCTGGAAGCAGCGCGTGGCGGCAGTCACGGGGTTTCCGGAGTGTGGTGGCTGCTGCGCTCCCAGCTGTCCCCGGGGAGCTGCCAGGTGGGGGGACAGGTCACCAACGCAGGTACAGAGGAGTCCGCGGCGTTCCAGAGGCCGGGAGGCCGGGAAGGGGCTCAGAGCCTCCCGCTTCCGCTCCACGTCCTTCCCGAAGGGGCGACTGTGCCACCCGCATGCCCACAGGCGAGCCCCACGCGTGGTCCCACGGGCCTCCCCAGGGAGGCCTCCTGGAGTGTCCCCGCTGGGGCCGGGCTCAGCAGCCACTTCCCCACCTGCACAGGTATTTTGAGAGAAGCTTCCCAGCATTTCTCCCAGGAAATGTGCTGAGTCTGGGGAGTTAGCTCAGGTCAGTGAAGGGAGAGACGGAGGGAAAGCGAGCCTGTGGCCCGCAGCCTGGGGCTCGGGCGGGGCTCCAGGCGGCACGCGGTGGGTGGCCAGGCCAGGTGCCAGCCCGAGAGACCACCCCGCCTCTGGAACCCGGGCACGGGTCGGCCCGGAGCGTCCGGCAGCTCGCCGAGCCCCTCGGCGATACCGCTG
This sequence comes from Mustela erminea, assembly GCF_009829155.1. Lineage (NCBI taxonomy): Eukaryota > Metazoa > Chordata > Mammalia > Carnivora > Mustelidae > Mustela > Mustela erminea. The sequence goes on from NC_045614.1 coordinate 890,258, forward strand.
CCCTTCGCTGGCTGGGCAAATGGCCTCAGTTTACCCACCTGGAAAATTGGAGGAATTGTTACGCTCCTAGCGCAGTGATTTCTTTTGATGTGTCCTTCGTCCGTTGTCGTTCTAGTAAGCACAGCACAAATTCACCACCTCAGCCGTCTCTGAGCGCACGGCTCAGCGGCGGGAAGCACACTCGCCGGGTCCTGCCACCACCCCCACCCTCCGTCTCCAGAACCTTCCATCCCCCCACACGGAGACTCTGTCCCCACGAAGCTCGGACTCCCCGTCCCTGCCCCAGCCCCGGCTCCCACCCCCTCCTCTCCTGTCCGTGTGGACGGGACCCCTCTGGGGCCCTCCTGGGAGCGGGGTCCTGCGGGACGGGTCCTTCTGGGTCTGACTCCTCTCCCCGAGCCCCGTGTCTGCCGGGTCCCTCCGCGTCATGGCAGGGGTCAGGGTCCCCACCCTTCCTGAGGCTGGACCGTGTTCCTGCGTGGGGATGGGCTGCGCCGTGTGATGTGCCGTTGTATGTCAGTGCGCACTGGGGGTGTCCGTCCGCTTTCTGGCTGTTGTGAATTATGCTGCTGTGGACATTGTGTTTTTTGTTCTATTGGAAGTTGTTTTCCATTCTAGAGTGGTTAGGGAGAGGGTCCTCGCTGAGGGGCAGCCTGACAACGGGACGTCTCCCTGGCCCTGTGGTAGAGGCTCAGCCAGGAAAACACAACGGGCGGCCGGGACAGTGGGCAGAGCAGGGGTCTGTGCCGCTGACAGGCTGGCTGTGAGGCCCCCAGCCAGGACCTTATAGGGGTCCCCTGGGCTCCGCCACCTGCCCCTGTCAGAGCTCCCAGAGCCCCTGGGAAGAAGGGTCCAGAAGCCCAGGGGGGTGGTATGGGGGTGTGGACAGTGGCTCTGGACTCCGGGTGGGACTCAGCCACTTGCAGTCCAGCGACCCCCAGCTTCAATACGCCTTCCTGCGTCTCAGTTTTCCCATCTGTAAAGTGGAACAGCACCCACCCAGGGAGAGGCTGCTGCTCACCTCTGGAGGCCACCCAGACGCACGGCTGTGGTTCAGTCCGGTGATCTCCTGGCAGTCATTCCAGGGGGGCCAGAAGTGTCCGTCTTGGGCGTGCAGGGCCCGGTGCAGGTCCCACACACTGACAAGGATGCCTGAGTTAACGCACAGAGGGAGGGTGCAACTGAGAGCCAGCAGACGGCGGGGTGACGGTGATGTGATGGCCCAGGCCCGTGACCCCCCCCACACCTCTTGCCACACAGCTCCTAGTCTCCGTTAGCAGGGAACTCGGGCTCCCGGCTGCAGCCAGCTGCCCCCACGGGTGCCCCAGAATCCCCGACCCTGTTGCTGAGGCCGGTCCCCCACAAAGGTACCAGAGTCTTGCTCTCTGCCCTGCCCTGGGGGCCCCGAGAGGCCCCCATGCCCTGGGTGCTCCTGCTTGACACACCAGCTGGACATGTGACCACTCAGAAGGTGTTTCCCATCCCTGGCAGCATGACCGGGCCAGATTCTGAAATCTGGTCTCTGGAAAATTCCAAGGCCTGATTCCAGCCACAGGGAGCCAGGCTAACCCCCTCCACTCCTCATGTTATGTAACATTCGGGGATTAATACTGTGACACCCAGAAGCCGCTGCTGGGATTCAGATCGAGCAAGGACCCTTCCTGGCTGCGGAAGCCACAGTCTCCCTCGGCCTCAGTGTGCTCACCTGTGAAATGGGGACGAAGCTAGTCCCTGTGTCCCAGAACTGATGTCAGGGTGGCATGAGAACACCAGCAGCCGGGAACTGAGTCTGGGCTGTGGCTCCCGGGAGGGTCCAGGACAGCCCGCCAGTCCTTTCATCCCACCGCCCCTCCTTGGCCATCCAGGCCAGAGATCACACAATCACCTCCGTCCTGCGGTCCCCAGATTCTGCTACTTCCCGCGGCCCAGCGCCTGCATACATGACACCCCCAAACCCCAGGCGCGCCCCTCCTCGCCCCCTGCGCCGGCCCTCACTCCCTTCCCGAGCAGCCTGGGCGCTAGAGGTTCCGGTCTTCTTTCTCTGTCCTCTGGATCCGGCCACGACTCCCCAGTGCCACGAGAGCCCTGTCAGGCCCCCGCCCCTACTCGCCTCTCCCTCGGAGGCCTCTGAGAGAAGGAGACAAGCTCTCTGACCTCAGTTTCCCTCTCGGGGAAATGGGCACGTTGACACTTCACAGCAGGGCAGGAGGCGCAGGATCCGAAGAGCGAGCCGGGCCGGGCGCGCCGCGTTGGCGCAGGGCCGGCGCGCGGCGGGGCGAGCTCCGCTGTCACTGGAACACCTGCCCGCCGGGTGTCCCTGCCCGCCCACGCCCGCCGCCCGCCCTCCCCGCGCACCTGCCCCCTCCAGCGCCGGGCCCCGCCCCCAGCGCCGGGCCCCGCCCCGCCCCGCCCCCTCAGCCAATAAGACGCGCCCCAGCGGCGCGCAACCCCCAGAGCCGCGGCGCGGGGGTCGGCCGGAGGCTGCGCCAGTCCCGGCGCCGAGCGCCCGCGGGGTCCCCGGCGGCATGGAGCCCGGGCCGCGGCGGCGGCGCACTTGCCGCCCGCCGGTCTCCGCCTTCCTGCGCGACCCGAGCTCGGGGCGCGTCTACAGGCGCGGGAAGCTGATCGGCGAGGTGCGGACCCGGCTCCGCGAGTCCGCGGGAGGGTCTCCGGCGGCGGGGAGGGGCGTGCGCGCGCGATCTCGAGCCCCGGCGAGCAGTGTGCGCCCCGAGGCTGGACTTCTGCGAGCCCGTGGGTGTGTGTCGGCGCGACTCTGGGGTCTGGTGTCCGCTGGCGCGGTCGGGCGCCCGGGTCGGTGTAGTGTCCGTCGCACAGTGTACCTTGTGCGGCGGGAGCCGGTCTTCGGCGCCCTGCGCTGTGCCCATGGGTTGTGCGTCCAGGGGTGCGGGCGCGCACTCGCGTGTTACAGGTTTCCGACCTTTGTGGAAGCTCCGTCGGGCTGTCTCCAGGGCCGTATCGGAACGCGCTCTCTGTCTCCGCGCTTTCCGGGTCCGGGAGTGGAACTGCGTCGTGTGTTCACGCACTGGCTGTATTGTGGTCCGGCGGCTGGACGTATCCGGAGAGGGATACGTCTGTGTGCGTGTGCCTGCGTTTTCCCTGTGTTCGTGCGGTCATGTCTGCGGGTGTGAGGGTGTGAGCTGTGTGTCCGTGCATCTCGTGCGTGTGTGTATGACGAGGCCTGGCTACCTGTGTGCACCCCTGTGCCCACGCGGCGGCTGAGCGGGCGCATCCCCTCCACGCAGGGCGCCTTCAGCCGCTGCTACAAGCTGGTGGACATGTCCACCAGTGCCGTGTTTGCCCTCAAGGTGGTGCCTCGCGCCGGGGGTGCGGCCGGGCGACTGCGTCCCCACGGCAAGGTAGGCCCAGTCCTTCCATGCCCCGGGGGCTCCACACTTCGCAGGGGGTCCCCAGAGAGGTCCCTGCCCTGGGGCATGGGGTTGTGCCCCGGGCCGGAGTACGATGGGGCGTGGACACGTGGGGCCGTGGCCGCAGGTGGAGCGCGAGGTCGCCCTGCACAGCCGCCTGAAACACCGCAACATCGTGGCCCTCCACGGACACTTCGCTGACCGAGAGCACGTGTACCTGGTGCTGGAGTACTGTGGCCGCCAGGTGCCCCAGGGGCTGGGCGGAGTGGGAGCCCCCCCCCCCCCCCGGTCTGCTGTGCATATCTGTGGCCGCCCCTATGTCTCTCCGTACTTACCTGTCCCCGCCCGGTCCGCACCAGGCCCATCTGTGCTCATCATACACACCCGTGCCCATCTCCTCTTCATCTGTGGCCATGGGGACCACCTTGCCCCCATTGAGCCCACCTTAGCCCTCCTGAGCACACGGGGGGTCACCTGCGCCCGGCATGTACCCACTGTGGGTTCCTCTCGGAGACTCGGGGCCCGATCAGATTCCCCCGCGGCCGGCTGGGCCCGTCTCCTGTACTTCTGCGGGGCTCATCCGAGCTCACCTGTGTTACCTGTGTCCCTGGCGCTGCCGCGGCCGCCCGCGGGCACCCGCAGTCGCTGGCGCACGTCCTGGAGGCGCGGCGGACTCTGACGGAGCCGGAGGTGCGCTACTACCTGCGGGGCCTGGTCAGCGGCCTGCGCTACCTGCACCAGCGGCGGATCGTGCACCGCGACCTGAAGCCCAGTGAGCGGGGTCGAGCGCAGCGGGGGCGGCCGGGGGCGGGGCCGGGGCGCTGGGGGCGGGGCCTCCGCCCTCACCGACTGCGGGCCGGCTTCCTCGGGCAGGTAACTTCTTCCTGAACAAGAACATGGTGGTAAAGATTGGAGACCTGGGGCTGGCTGCCAGGGCGGGGCCGGGGGGCCACTGCCACCGGTGAGTGAGAGGCTCTGGACGGTCCCTCTGCGGAGGCACAAGTGGGACCCGCTTGGCATGGGGGCCCCAGCCTTCCTGAGCCCGCCATTATCCCCTCGCAGAGTGCTCTGCGGGACCCCAAACTTTCTGGCCCCAGAGGTCATCGCCAGGAATGGGCACTCCTGCCAGTCAGACATCTGGGCTCTTGGCTGCGTCATGTGAGTGGGTGTGGGGAGCCCCTGGGCCCGGGGAGAGGGGCAGGAGCACCCCTGCAGGGCCAGGTACAGGCAGGTGGAAGCTTAGGGACAGGAGGCCGGATGGGGGACAGGCAGGTGTGAGCCTAAGACAGATGCAGACAGGTGTGTGCAGCTGTAGGGCGGGTATGGGGAGGTGGACGCAGAGCCTGTCCAGAGGCGGGGAGTTCGGGCAGGGATAGCCAGGTGTGCACAGGTCGGGGTGCGCCAGCCTCGGACCCACAGATCAGATCCAAGCGGGCACTCAGCTTCCTGCCTCCCGCGCCCCCGGGGTCAGGTACACAGTGCTGACCGGTACCCCTCCCTTCACGGGGGCTCCCCTGTCGGAGATGTACCAGAACATCCGGGACGGCCACTACCCCGAGCCGGCCCACCTGTCACCCAACGCCCGCCGCCTCATCGCCCGCCTGCTGGCGCCCGACCCGGCCGAGCGGCCCAGTCTGGACCACCTGCTCCAGGACGACTTCTTCACACAAGTGTGTGCTGTTCCCCCGCGGGGCCCGCCGGGCGTCGGGGGTGGGGTGGGGGTGGGCGGCGAGGCCCGGGAGCCGGGCGGCCCGCACAGACCCCCGGCACCCCGCTCCGAAGGGCTTCACTCCGGACCGGCTGCCAGCCCACTCCTGCCACAGCGCACCCCTCTTCACCGCGCCGCAGCCTCTGGGCCGGCTCTTCCGGAAGGTGGGCCGCCTGCTGCTGACCCAGTGCCGGCCGCCCCGTGAGTAGCGCCCCTGCCCGCCCCTCCCCTGCCCCCGCCTGCTGGGCTGGCTCGCATCTCACACACCTGTCCTGCCGCCCACCTGCTCTGCTCCTCCGCACCTGCGGCGTGCCTTCTGCTGCGTGGGCCCAGGCTCTGCCCCCCAAAACCCCACATGCTTCCCTCAGGCCCCGTCACCCCCAGCGAGGCCTCGGGTCCGGTAGGAGGTGCTTCAGATCCGGACTCCGTGGGGTGCGGCCGCGAGGTGAGTGCTCAGGGCAGGGCACGTGGGGAGGCAGGCGACCTGGGCAGAGGGAGAAGTTGGGGGACACGGTCTTCGGGTGAGCAGCGGGGAGACCCTCACCCGCCTGAGGCCTCTCCTGGGGGCCAGGCCTGCTTCCCCTCACCCCGGCTGCTGCTTCCCCAGGCCTCACTGTTGGACAGAGGGGCTCTCCACCCCGAGGTCCCCGTCCACCTACTCACCCAAGGGACCCTCAGGAGTGACCCAGCGGGTGAGCGGACACTCCATCCCAGGCCCTTCCCGGGCCGCGGGTGCTGGTGGGGAGTGAGAGAGTGGAGGTCAGGGCAACCACTGGGCCTTGCCCGGGCTGGGACCCCTCTCCGGGCTTCAACTTTCCCACCTGTGAAATGGGGGCGTTGGCCAGAACGCTTCCGGGTTTTAAATAAGATGTTCCCAGACTCTGTAGTTTGGGGCAGAGCTGGTGGGAGGGGCCCCTCACGGTGGCAACAGACAGGTCTGCCCCTGCAGAGATCTGTCTCCTCAGGGCCAAAAGGGAGGCAGAAGCAGGAGGTCGAGGTGGCCATCAGAAACCTGTCCCTCTGCCTGGACCGTGGCCTCCCAGGTAGGAACCCAGCCCGGCCCATAGGGGCCACCTGTCCCTTTACATCCCAAGAAAAGTGCCCAGCTCTGCCCAGGGGCCCCTGGGTATTTCTGGGGCTCCCCTGGGGGGTAGAGCTCAGGGAGGCTTCAGGCACAGGGACACCCATCCTGCATCCCAGGGTCCGGGAACCCCCAGCCCCCCATGTCTTGCCCCTCCTGGGTCACTGTCCCAGGAGCCTTTCCTTTTTTTTTTTAAAAGATTTTATTTATTTATTTGACAGAGAGATCACAAGTGGGCAGAGAGGCAGGCAGAGAGAGAGGAGGAAGCAGGCTCCCTGCCGAGCAGAGAGTCCGATTCGGGGCTCGATCCCAGGACCCCGGGATCATGACCTGAGCTGAAGGCAGAGGCTTAACCCACTGAGCCACCCAGGTGCCCCGAGCCTCTGCTTTCTTGTAGGACCCAGGTTCTTCTTACTCTGTTCTTGTAGCACAGGAAGACCCTGGACACTGAGGCTCTTTCCTCAGCTGGAACCAACGCTGAATTACTCAGAAATCTTAAAGAAACAGTGAAAGACACTTGAGATTTACAGCGAAGGCCGCTGGGTTGCCAGTTTTTTCTGCCAGTGCCCTTTTTGCTCTCCCAGGATCCGACCCAGGATTCCAGAGGCCACTGATCGATTTGCTTTTAACACACTTTTTTTTTTTTTTAATGCAATCCCACAAAGCCTGCGGGGTTGGAGCGTTCCCCATGGTTCCGAAGGGCTCCTCTCCAGAGGCGGCTGGGGCTCCCCAGCCCCTTGTCCCTCTCCCTGCGAGGCAAGGCTGGGCTCCCTGCCCCCTGGACTTGGCCCTCCATCTTCCGCGTCGCCACTGTTCCGTCCCCAGGCCTCCCGGACCTCTTGCTCAGTTCACTTCATTTTTATGCCCAGCCACGCAGGAACCCCCAGGGGAGCAGCGGCCCACCCTCTGGGCCCCCAAGTGGGTGGATTATTTCAGCAAGTACGGCTTCGGCTATCACCTGTCGGACGGGGGCAGCGGTGTCCTGCTTCGGGACGGCACACACATGGCCCTGCGCCCCCCAGGGGAGTAAGTCACGGGCCTCCTGCCCAGCTCCCCATCTTTCTTCAATCATTCCTCAAGTATTTGTTAAAGTAGCACCTACTGTGCACGCCCGTGGGCACTCAGTGCCTGCTGGAGGGGGAAACAGTGCGACGCCAATAACTCAGCTGATTCCAGGAGGCAGTTTTCTGGAGCAGATGGTCTGGGTGAGGGGGCAGACTCGGGGGCTGCAGGGTAAGGGCTGTGAAGGGCCTTTCTGAGGAGGTGACATTCAGGCGAGACAGGAAGGGTGAGAAGGAGCCATCAGGAACAGCATGGGAGGCACAGGGAACAGCATGTGCAAAGCTTCGGACATGGGACCCAGCCTGGTGGGTGTGAGGAACCGAGTGACGTGGAGACACAGGGGGATGTGAAGTCAGTGGCCCGGAAAGCTGCTGTGGCCGTTGGAACGGGAAGGAAAGTGTGACCTGGTTGGCAGGAGAGACCCAGGGAGCCAGCAGGTGGGTGGTTGGACTAGTCAGGCAGGGAGTGGCCATGGCCTGGGGTGGTGGCCTCGGAGGAATGCCGCGGGGTTGGAATCTGGAAGGTTGGAGCAGATACTAGGCCAGATGGGAAGGTGGCAAAGGCATGGGTTTGGGGCAGGCCGGGATCTCAGGGCGGACACGGCTCCAGGGGCGAGAGTTCTGGGGAAGGGCTGGGGCTAGAGGTAAGGACAGAGGTGGGTCAGTGCGGAGCTGGTCTCCAAACCCCCATCCCAGGGGCGTGGCTGGCGGGAAGGCATCCTCGGGCACCAAGTGGTCCCGGGTAGAGGCTGAGACATAGGCACCGCCCTGTATCCCACTCCCCAGCCGAGTGTGCTATGTGCCTGGCCGGGGGAAGCTGGAAACCTTCGCCGCCAGGGACGTGCCCAGCCCGCTGGGCGCCAAGCTGGCCGTCCTCCGGCTGTTTACCCGCTGTATGCAGCAGCGGCTGCGAGAGGTAAGGGCCTGGCAGGGCCGGGTGGGGCTGGGCAAGTGGGGACAGCCCCTGGCTGGCCGGGAGAGCCGCAGGGCTGGGTCTGTCTGCAGGAGGGGGCCCGGCCCACGCCCACCCCGCCCGCGGCCCCAGGCCTCTGCCTGCTGCGCTTCCTGGCCTCGGAGCGGGCTTTGCTGCTGCTCTTCAGTGACGGGACGCTGCAGGTGAGCGTGAGGCGCCTGCGTCCTCGGGGCTGTGCCGGTCCCCTCTGCGGCGGGGTCGGGGGGCACAGACAGCTGGCTTCGTGGGGCTGGGGATATGGACCTCTAAGTACAAAATATGCAAAATCAGAAAGGTTTCGGTCTTGGCAGAACATCCCCCGGGCCGTCCTCATGGGGCAACCTTTCACAGCCACCCAAATGTCATTTCGGAGGACAGTCGTGTCTAGACTGAGGTTTGCCCCGGGCAGTCCTGGCGGTCGCTGACCGAGCGCAGCCAGGCCTGACCCAGACTTCAGAAGCAATGGTGTACAATGCTTTCCTTGTTACCCCAAAACACTATTACTCTGTTACAGTAAAACCTCCCTCTGTCCAGATTAGAACAGAGCTAGCACCCTTGCCCTGAGCCGGACTGGGTCTCAGCTGGAGAGGACATCCGCCGGGGAAGCTGGGTTACCCAGGCCGCAGGGTTCGGGGTGGCCCTGGGCAGAAGCCCCGTCTCAGCCCCCTTTACCCGTGGGTACAGTGGAGCCCTCGACCCTGGCTCCCTGAGCTCCTGGGGGATGGGGCAGCGCTGAGACCCAGGTCAGGGGATCCGCCTGTCCTGCTCCCTGGAGCGCCGGGCTGGGGGTGGATGTGGGGGCCCCTCTCCCTGACCCCGCTGCCTCACCCCTGGCAGATAAGCGGCAGTGGCGACCGGACTCACCTGGTGCTGGGTGGCGGGAGCGACGAGCTGCGGCTCACGGTCTGGGAAGGCAGCCGGCCCGGTGCCCCTGACCCCCCGGGCGCCCTGCAGAGCCCCAGCCCCGCCCTGGCTGCCCGACCACTCCTTGTGCACGCCCTGCACATGCTGCGGAGCGTCTAGGATCCCCCAGCAAGGGGACCGGCCCCTTGGCTCCAACCCCAGAGCCCCCGGGGGCCACCCTGGGACCGTGGGAGGTCAGGGACCTTGCCTTGGGTCATGACTAGGCAACCCAGACTTCTGTTTGGTTTTGTTCTTTTATCATTAAAGAGAAGTGGACTGTCTCGCGGGCTGTCTGCCTCTGTGGTGGGGTCTGGCACGCTTCGGGGAGGCGATCCTTCGGACCGGCAGGCTCTGAGCCCACTGCCGCTCGTGGCAGACAGATGGGCCAGATCTCGGCCAGCGCCCAGGTACCCCGATGTCTGCGGGGCTGGAGAGAGACCCTGCTTCAGAGAGAGAAACCAAAGAATTTGCAGGCCTGAGGCTACATTTCACAAAGCACGTTTCCTTTATAATCAGAGAAAAAGGCAACAAAGATGCAAACAGACAGTTTTGGGAGAAGCGGGGTATCCGGTGCCCGCGCAGGGCCTCACACACAGTGTGACCATAACTGTCCCTGTCATTGTCCCTCTGCTGGGGCCCACGCCCTGTCCGTCAGGAGAAAGGCCCCACACGGTGGGGGAGAGGGGAGGTGCTCCGACAGAGCTGCAGTACCACGTGATGCCTGTCGCCGCCCCGCTGAGGACCGCACGTCCCGTGGGCGCACCTGCGGCGGGCGGGGGGCGGGCAGCTGGCGGTGGGATGTGACCACCTCGGGCAAGAATGAGAACTTGGGCGCTGGATGCCCTCCAAACAGGGCTTTTCCTCTTCGCCGACTTACTATCAATTCCAAAAGTAAAGCGTGGACGAGCTTTATTTGCGACAAACCGTACGTGGACAGAGCCACAACCTTCGTGGGGAGGTCACAGGGTCGCCGGGCTCTGTTTACTCATGCTTGTGTTCCCCTGGAAAGCGAGGACGCTGTCAGTGTGACCTTCCTCTTCCCCCCAGCCTGCGTGTGTTTCCGCGCCGGTGTGTGAAGGTCGGCCTCTGGGCTTCCAGGGCAAGGACGGCATGACGGTCGCGGCCGGGCAGCGGGCAGAGGGAGCCGGGGCGTGGGCCAGGGGGTCACAGGCTTTGGTGTGGCCTGACAGGGGACGAGAGATTGTTTTGTGTAGAAGAGGCAGGAACTCTTGGAGCCCTTGGAGAATGTGCGAGGAAGGGGTGTGGGCGGGAGAGGGGCCGGCGGAGGGAGGGAGCGAACGCGGCGCCGCTCCGGTCTTCCTGTCCTTCTGCTGTCCTCGTGGTCATCATTACTGATGTGCGATTCACACAGCACGCGGTTGCCGGCTTTAGACTGCACGACCTGGGGCACTGAGTGTGTTCACAATGCTGTGCAACCATCACTCTAGTTCCAGAACATTCCATCACGCCCAGAAAACCCTGTGCCTGGCAGCCATCCCCTTCCCCCTCCCCCACCCCCACGAGCCCCTTCCCGTCTGGGGAGGAGCCTGGTCTGGGCGTGCCACACGCATGGACTCACACCCCGTGTGGCCTCCTGTATCTGGCTCCCTCCCCGCATGTCGTGGGCTCCGGTCTGTCCCCTGGGCAGTGGGTGGGGGCACCTCACTCCAGCTGCGGCCGGGCACGCTCCCGTGTGTGGGCGGACACGTTGTGAACGTGCCCTTCATCTGTTGATGACATCGTGTTACAAAGGACAGAAACCCCTCCTAACTGTTAGGATGTGAAGGATGGGTCTCTACTTCTGAAATGGTCGGAAGAGCCACTTGCAGGCAAGGCTGGGTGTGGGGCTCAGGTGAAGGCTAGGGTCTCCCTCTGCCCCTCTCTCCCACTCTTTCTCCATCTTTTGTGCGACCATCTGCAGTTAGGGCTTCACTCATTAGCGGGCTCTTGTGGCTTGGTGACAAGGTGACCCCTGGCACAGGCTGGAGCTACCAGCTCAGCAAACTGCGGGGGAAAGGAATGGCCAAACTCTCCGGTAAGTGCTGCCAAAAGTCCCAGATTAAGGCTATTGGCCTGGCCTGAGCTCCATGACCTCCTCCTGCCAGCTGAGTCACCTCAAAGGAGACAGTGGGGTCTGGAAGTGGGCAAGGGAAGCTGAGGTCCCGTGGTCATGTTGCTTTGCCCTGCTGTGTTTCCTCTCAACGGATGGTCTTCTGTGGGTGGCCTCTGAGAGGGCCCCCAGCAGTCCCCCTCTCCTGGTAGTCAAACCCCTGTGCAGACCGTCTACAGGGACTAGGGCTGGCTGGTGTAACCAGTAGGATATCAACAGTGACCGTCTGTGGCTTCAGAAACTCAGTCATAAAAGCTGTAGGTTTCTGCCTGGCAGTCTTCGGGGTCGCAGGCTGGCGGGGGGGTGGGTTTGCTATCTCCTGCTGGTGCTCGGGTAACTGGGCAGGGGTCCATGGGGCGAGGGCCTGAGCCTCCCGCCAATAGCCTCTGTGGGCACGTGCGAGTGAGTCCTCCAACCCCCCTGAGCTTTCAGAGTGGGCCACCCCAGTGGGCCCACGTGTGGACCGGAACCCCATGAGAGACAGTGAGCCACCACCAGGCAGCCCAACCGTTTCTGAACTCCTAACGTGCAGAAACGTTGAACAAAAAGGACAAGTATGTATTGCTGCTTCCGGTCTGTTGGTTTGGGCTGATTCGTTACCCAGCAAGGGCTAGCTAGTACACTTGCCAGACATGCAGAGGACCCGCTGCACTTCTGCCCAGACGGTTGTTTCCGGGGGAAACACAGCTTGCGCAGTGCCCACCCGCAGCACCCGTACCCTCCTGCCTGCAGGCACCGAGCAGCCAGCGGTGCTGGCGCAGCAAATAACCCGCCCACAGAACGTAGTAACTGGGTGACCTCCCAGGCCAGCTCTTATTTGAGGGTGAGAACTTCAGGAAGGGGCGAGGTGCCCACACCGCCCGGCCGCGAGTTTCTGGAATCTTCTTCAGGGCAACTGTGCACCTCAAGAAATAAAACCATTAACCGCCCGCTTGCGGGTGTTTGCAAAGGATGGAGCTTCAAGACACGGCGGCCAACGCGCACCAGCGGGAGCTGCTTTTCCAGAGCGAGCGGCGGAGACCCCAGCCAAGCCGACGGGGCACGGACGCGGGCCACTCGCCGACCTCCGCGCCCGGCGTCGCGACCGCGTCCCCATTGGTCTGTGGGGGCGCGTGGTGCAACGCCTCCTCCAATCACCAGCAAGCAGGGCGGGGCCAGGCGGCGCAGCCGCGCGGGCCTGGTTGGCTGCGGCCGCGGCAACCGTGTGTGACGTCACCGAGAGGGGCGGAGTCCGGGTCCCCGTCCGCTGGGGGTCCGGTCTCCGCGCGTGACCGACGAGGACCCCGCGGCACGTGCAGCTCCGGGAAGGAACGCGGGGCTCTCGGCAGGTGCACGCGACCCCCGGCGAGTCCCGGGCAGGCCCGAGCGGACGCCGACGCGGGCGGCGCCGCGGCCACGCGCACCCCGAGACTCGCGGGCCCGACGCGCGGGCGGGGGCGGGGGTCGCGCGCGTCCCCCCGCGGCGGACCCGGCGAGGCAGCGCGCACCGCGGCGCGAGCGAACCGACAGACGTGAGCCCGGGTCGGGCCGGGCCGGCGGCCCCGGGGCTCGGGGCGGTGGGCTGGAGCCCCGCGCCGCGGGAGTGGGAACCGGTGCTCCGCGCGACCTGGAGCGCGGGGGGCGCACGGGGTCGGGGTCGCGGCGCAAACGTCCGGGGGCACCGGTGACAGGAGCGCGAGGCCCGCGCGGGGAGGGCCGCCACGTGGCCGGAGCCGGTCGGGTGGGTCAGCGGCCCTCAGCTTAGCCTTGAAAAATCACCGGAGAAACGATCTTTTTAAAGTGCGCGCCCCAGCGCTCGCGGTGGCCCCGTTCAAGTAGCCCGAGTGTCCACTGGCGGATGAACGGGCCCACTCGGCGGGTCCCCCGTGCAGCAGAGGGTCCCCGGCCACCCGAGGAGCCAGGCGCCCCCCGCGCGGCCCCGGGACAGACGAGCCCACGGCGCGCGGGGAGGGCACCGGACGCAGGAGGCCGCACGGGTGTGAGTGCACGCGAGTGACACGCCCTGACCAGGCCCCTCCACGCGCGGGAAGGGGCTCTTGGGGCCTGGGGTCTGGGGAGGGATAGGGATAGGCTGATGGGGATGGAGTTTCTTTTGGGCTGATGGCATGTTCTGGAATGAGATAGAAGTGACTGTTGGACAATTTTGGGAATACACCTAATACCATTGAATGGTACACGATAAAATGATTAAATTGGTAAATCTTTGTTTTTATTTATGTAATCTGTACACCCCACATGGGGCTCGAACTCACAACCCTGAGATCGAGAGTCACAGGCTCCACCGACTGAGCCGGCCAGGCGCCCCTAAAGTGGTAAATTATATCTTATATGTATTGTATCACAATTTAAAACATCCTCACCGCCCATGTGACACCCCAGGCCCATTACAGCAGAACTGGAGGCTTGGGCTTTGCTACTTCTTAAAGCCGCCCCGGCTCTGAGGAGCGGGGGAGGCCTCAGCCACTGCGGGGGTGACAGGAGCGGCCAGCAAGGAGGAGTGTGTGTGCGGAGACGGAAAGGAACCGATGCTAAATGATCACAGTAACCCCCCTGGGAAGTCTGAATGCAGACAAATAGTTACTACTGAGAAACTCGTGTTCAGGGCGCCTGGGCGGCTCTGTTGGTGAAGCATCTGCCTTAGGCTCAGGTCATGATCCTGGAGTCCCGGGAGCAAGTCCCACATTACTCCCTGCTGGGTGGGGGGGTCTGCTGCTCCCTCTGACCACTCCCCTCATGCTCTCTCTCTCCCTGAAATAAATAAATAATATCTAAAAAAAAAAGATATTCATGTTCATAATTTGAGGTCTCTAATGTGCTCTGCTGAGTGTCTTTATCCCATTGGAACTCGGAGCCCCCGGCGGCAAGCAGGTGCGGGTGGGAAGCGGGCAGGTGCAGGTGCAGCTGGATGGCCACCTGGTGCGGGTGGCGGGGGGGGGGGGGGCAGGTGCGGGTGGGCAGCAGGCAAATGTCTGAGACTTGGAGCCTCTGGTCATCGGCACGGGTCTGTGGGTCGCCTGTCGTCTCCTCCCTGCTTGGATTTCCCACACCAGTGAGTTTTACGAATCAGCTCTGACCTGCGTTAGGCGGGACATAGTCCCTCGGAAGGGCGACTTGGAATGAGGCCGAATCGAGTCTGCGTGGAGCCCTCCGAGTGGGGGGGCAGGTGGGACAGCTTCGGACTTCAGAGCCGTTGTGATCAGATTGGAGTTTGCGCAGCTGACCCCGCCGAGGACTGGTCTTCCTTGGGCCCATGGGTCCTGCAGGTGAGTCTTCACTACTGTGTCCTTTGAGGGACAACCCAGCATCGGGAACAGAAAGGGGGGTGAAGGGGGGACAGAGGGTTCTGATGGTGGGTGGGTTGTACCCCGGGAGACTTTAGAGACACTGTCAGGGGGAGAAAGGGAGTGTCTAGGCATGAAGGGCGGGGCTGGAACGCTGCTCAGCGCCCCCAGAGTCCGGGACCCCCACAGACAGTGACCGGCCCCAAATGACTTTGCTGTGAGGGGGCGAGACTGTGGTCTAACAGGTTAGGGGAAAAAAGACAAACGCATAGAGCAGGACATTGTGTTTAGTGGTCCTGCCAGGCTGCAGTGACCTTGAACCCACCCCCAGCAGAGAAACCCCCCGGCCAGAGGGACGGCAGGTGTGGGCACAGTGGGAACCTCAGCTGTGAGTCCCCACAGACACTGGGCCCATTGGCAGCCGCCAGCATGGCAGTAAGAGTATCCGGCCCCGGGTGAAAGCAGACCTGCCTCTCCCGGCTGCCGTCAGTCACAGGAGACCGTGCTCAGCAAGAGAAGCTCTCGCAGTTACAGTGAATCCAGTGACACAGTGACCTCCACGCTCCGTCTGCTTTCCAACACTGGTACATCCCCAGTCCGCCGACCGATGAACGGCTAAGCAAAATGTGTCCGTCCATACGCCGGAGTGCTATTCAGCCTCAAAAAGAAGGAAAATAATGGGGCACCTGGGTGGCTCAGTGGGTTGACCCTCTGCCTTCGGCTCAAGTCATGGTCCCAGGGTCCTGGGATCGAGCCCCGCATTGGGCTCTCTGCTTGGCGGGGAGCCTGCTTCCTCCTCTCTCTGCCTGCCTCTCTGCCTACTTGTGATCTCTCTCTCTCTGTGTCAACTAAATAAAATCTTAATTAAAAAAAAAAGATGTGGGTTATATATACAGTGGAATATTACTCAGTCATCAAAAAGAATGAAAACTTGCCAGTTATAACAGCACGGATGGAACTAGGGGGTACTCTGCTGACTGAAATAAGTCAATCAGAATGATCATGTGATTTCACTCATATGTGGAATTTAAGAAACAAACGGGGTGACCTTCATCTGCTGCCTGAGGCAGTAGAAAACGGTCTTCCAGCTCTCAATCCACGTAAATAGGTGCGATTTTCTCCACTGACAAATCTCAACTTCTCTTTCCAGATGGGAGAATAATGAGATGCATTTTTCTAAATGTTTTATTTATTTATTTGACAGAGAGACATAATATGAACAAGAGGGAGGAGCAGGAGGAGAAGCTGAGTCCCCACTGCGCAGGGAGCCCAACTCGGGGCTCCATCCCAGGACCCCGAGGTCATGACCAGAACCAAAGGCAGACGCTTCACCGCCTGAGCCCCCAGGCACCCCCAATGAGATACACCTTTAGGATCAGACATACACTGTATTGCCCAGCGTCCAGAACTTCTGGGACCTGGCCCCCTGCGTCCTTCAGCACGGCACCTCATTCTGCCTCCTCACCTGATCGCCCGCCTCCCCCAGCCCAGCCTCCACGATATCCAGGACGCACCCCCCCCCCACTGAGTAGAAAAATGCTATTTAATTGGGGTGGGGGGAGCCAACGACCTGGAATCCTTTCTGCTATTGGGAACGGTGCTAAAGTTCTCCGCGGACAGGGGGTGTTGGGGTTGCCCTGGGTCACCCCTCCAGCTCTGAACGCGGCCAGATCTGGTGTGAGCAAAGGGGAAACGGCGCTTGGCGGCGCCCTGTCGTTTAGTCAATCAACAAACACGCAGGGCCCGCCTGTGGCAGCGCTGAGCTGCTGGGCCGGGGCCGGTCAGTGGAGAAAGGTGAGCAAGGCGGGCCTGTCTGAGCCCTGCGGGGGCCCGCAGCCCGGGGCGGGAGGGCCGGAGCGTCCCCTCGCCGACCGCCGCGCGCCCCGCTCCGCGCCGGGGCCGGGCGTCATGTGCGGTCCCGGCCGCGCGGTGGCGACAGAGGACGGTCGGCTGCAGTCCCGCCGGCTCGGGGGCGGGGCCTGCCGGAGCAGGTGCAGGGCCCGGGGCCAGCGCGCTGGGGGCTTCGGCTTCGTGCCCTCCCGCTGCCGGTTACGGCGAGAAACGGGCCTCGGCGCGTATCCGGGAAGCGCGGCTCTGGCTCTGGGTCAAGCTCCGCGGCGCGCGGCCGGGCGGCCTCGCCTCACCGGACGGAGCCCCCGAGGCACCGGCGGGCTCTCTGCGGCGCGGGGCGTCCCCGCGAGTCCGGGCATCGGGCCCCCGGCCGCCGCGCTCCGCGCCGAGTTCGGCAAACAAACGTTCGTCCTGCTCGAGCTGACTCCAGCCCAGGACCAGCCGTCGCGACAGCCGCCACGCGTGTCCGCGGGAAGCGTGTCCCGCGGCGCGTCCGACCGCGCCGTGCGCCCGGGGCCCGCGCTCGCCGGGGCCCTGCGCCTCCCGGGGGACTTGCTGCAGCCGCGGCCCCTGAGCGCCCCTTCCCTTCCGAGCCGCTCCCGTGCCCTGGGGCGCCCCTAGCGTCGGGGCTTCCTGCGGTCCCCGGGGGTGCTGGCGACTTTAGTACTTTCCCTGCGCAGGCCCCGGGCTCAGCCGGGTGCGGAGTGCTTCGGGGTGACTCTG
Organism: Mustela erminea; assembly: GCF_009829155.1. Lineage (NCBI taxonomy): Eukaryota > Metazoa > Chordata > Mammalia > Carnivora > Mustelidae > Mustela > Mustela erminea. Next base: position 907,314 of record NC_045614.1, read on the forward strand.
CCCCGGCGCTGCGAGGCTCCTGGGACCACCTCCCGACTCCCCGCAAACTCGGCTCACACCGACCCTCAGGCAGTTCGGGGCTCGAAGTCCCAGAACCCCCGGCAGCGCGGGGTCTGCCCGTCTCCGGGACCCCCGCCCTCTGCCGCCCTCTCGTGAGGACCTGGTGAGGACGCCGGCCCCGGGAACGCAGGGTCACCCCACCACTTGGTTGTTTTAGAGACAGTCAGAGCAGGACCTCTGCCACGCGGGCAGGCACGTCAGCTTCCAGGCCTTCTGGTCTTCCTGCTTCCCCGGATTAAAAGTATTTCAAAATCTGCAGATAAAGTACTTTCCCCAGATGCTTTCCCTGTTTTGTCTGTGGCTATTTAAATTGAATTAAAGCAAAAGCAAAGGTTTGTTTTCTGAACTGCACGGGCCACATTTCTGATGTTCAGTCCCTCGGTGCGGCCGGTGGCTCTTGTGAGGGAGAGTGCAGATCTAGAACATTCCCGTCGTGGTCCCATCACTAGACGATGCTGGACCGGAACGTTCTAGAGTAGCGCTGCCCGGTGTGCGAGCCATCAGCCGCATGCAGCCGTTCAGACATTCCGGCGGCCGCTGCCGTCCCGCGTGGGCTGGCCTGGCCTTCTCCAGGGCTGAGGTAGGCTGCGGCCAAAGTGGGGGCCGCCGGGGAAGGCCTGACCGGGTGGATGAGATGGAAGGAACCCCAAGACCGTGTTCCAGTTAAACATTCAACCTTGTCTCCCATTCGCTGAACCTGCCCCTCGGACAACTCTTTGCTCCCCGAGGGTGACCAGCGACCCCACACCCCTTCCAAGCCGTTGCCGCACGCCTCCCCCCGACCAGCAAACCGCTCTATCCAGCCCCCCCGGATTCCCGAGCAGTTCTGCTCTCTCCTCCTCGGAAGTGCCGACTTATCCACACAGCCAACGTCCAATCCGCCCACCGTCCATCCTTCCGTGTGTCCGTCTGTCCGTCCGTCTGTCCACCATCCCTCCCTCCCTCCCTCCCCCCACTCACGCACCACCATCTACTCATCCAACCGCCCAGCACGTACTGAGCCTCCCAGGTTCAGGCCCGCCTGCTCCTCTCCCGTTCCGGCTCCTGGCCTCGGAGGCTTCTGTCTGAGCTGATCCCGCCTCGATGTGTTCGTGTGAGGGCAGAGATGGCAGCTGGGGACCGCTGCAGACCCACTGTAACGTCGGCCAGGCTTTGTCCTCAGCCGCAGGGGATTAAGCCCCCATTTTACAGATAAGAAAACTGAGGTCAGGGAGATAATGTGCGCAGGGGCAGGAAGTGGGATGTCTCTAGAGCTTCCGTGTTTCCCTACACGTGGTGGGCACAGGGTGACATGATTCCTGTCCCAGGGACGTGCCAGGGACACACGTGGTTATGCAGGTGACATATCATTCCCACACTGAGCCCACTTTGTGGATGGCTCAGTCTCACAGATGGGGAGACCCACAGGCTTATTCTTCATCGTCTCCCTGAAATCGGGTAAGACCCAGAAGAGAGGCCTTCTCAGAAGACACTGGACAAGGGTCACCTCGATATGCTGAGCCCTTGAACCAAGAGCGATGAGTGACAAGGGCAATGGAAGCTTGAGTCACACTTTAGCTTCCCTGAGTGTGTCTGTTGGTGCAGAAGCTGAATGCACAGCATGTTTGCTTTGCTTTGGCTGAGTACCCCTCACCCCAGGAAATGCTCCCCAGCTTTCCGGGCAGGAATATGGCCCCTGTAGGTGGTTTTGAGTTTGAGTTACTCCAGCTTACAGTGGCTTAAGCAAAGCAGGAGACTTTACTGGCACTCAGAACTGAGAGGTCAGGATGTGCTGCCTTCAGGCACAGCTGGATCCAGGGCATCAACCAGCGAGCTCAAGCATCCGCCTCTGGCCATCTCTCAGCTTTTCCCAAGGGCCGCAGTGACTCTGGCCTCCCAGTGATCAGCTTCACAGCCCCTCAGCAGGGAGCGAGCCCAGCCGTCAGACATCTCCGGACAGTTGTAGGACAGAATGTCCTCAGATCAGGCCCTCCCCCACTGCATCTTTCAAAAACCCCTCGTTGGGGCTCCAGCCCCCACCTCCTTTCCAAGGACTGACTCTCAACCCCCTGATGTCCTGTCTTTCTCTCCACCTCTCAGCCCTTCGAGGGGCTGCTTGCTTTCTCTGTGTCCAAATCGTCAGGGGGAGTGGTCTCCGCACTCTCGCCCCCCTCGGCCTCCACAGCCTCCTGCAGGATGGGGGCGGTGGTCTAACTTCACCCCGGCTCACCAGGTGCCACACCAGCCGTGTCCGACCGTCCCGCTGAAGTGTGGGCCAGACCCCAGGCTCCGTGTTCTGGTCCCCGTGGCTGCTGTAGCGCATTGCTGCGAAGTCGGCGGCTTCCAACAATAGGCATCTGTTCCCTCACTGTTGGCTTCCTCTGGGGGCTCTGGGAGAAGGCCCTCCCTGCCTCTCCCGGCTTCTGGGGGCTCCAGGCACCCCTGGGCTCGCCTCCATCTTCACACGGCTTCTATCTGAGCCTTGACCCCCCTCTGTATGTCCTTTCTAAGGACACTGGTCATTAGACGTCGGGCCCGCCCTCCTTTGGGGAAGCTCACCTCAAGGTCCTTCACTCTATCTGCAAAGACCCTTTTTGTGAATAAGGTCCATTCACGGGTTCCGGGCCCACGGTTCAACGGCCTCACCCACAATCCCCACCAGTGCTGGAACGTGGGGCGTCCCCGCTTCACAGATGGGGACACTCCGGTCAGAGTGGGTTGGAACCCCCGGGTGTGTGTGGCGCTTCAAGACTGACCCCAGGTCCTGCAGCCTCCAGGGGCTGACCCTCAGCTGGAGGGGCTGCTGGGGCCCTCATTCACTGGAGACGAGGCCCGTGGGGCGCCCTTCCTGTTGTCCCACTGACTTGTCTTCCTGAGCCCCTCGCCTCCTCTTGGAGGCCCTCCGGGTTGCGCCGCCATGCCTTCCCAGCTTCCCCAGCAGGCTGTTCTGCACACCCCTCTGCCGTGCCCACTCAGACCCCACTCAGCCAGCAGCCCCTAGGCCCCCGGGTTGTCCCTGGAGCAGTTCTGTGCCTCAGAGCCACCCTCCGCTCACTCTGCTGGCACCCACCGGCTGCAGTGGTTCAACCCACAATCCTATGGCCCTGAGTCTGGAGTCAGTCCCACCCCGAATTGTCCAGTGGCCCCACGGCCATGGTCCTCTGCTCCCAACCAGACCCAGTGAGCGAGGGATGGCACGTGTGGCCATCACTCAGATGTCCTTTGGGGACTGGGAGGTGTAGGAACTCATTCTGGGAGTGGGATTTCCAGACCTGGTTCCCATTCTGCACAACAGGACTGGGAGTCGCCGCCCCCCATCACAGAGCCCGGCACCCCCCCTCTCCACAGCGGCCACTACCGGCCCCGTGGCTGGCTCTCAGGAAAAGAGGGGCTGCACCTCCTCCCCCTTCAGGCCCAGGGCCCTCATCTGGAAGCAGGCACAGTGCTGGGCTTTCAGAAGAGCCTGGGTTTGGACATGGGGCATGTCCTGAGTCCAAATTCCTTTATCTACAAGGTTAGGGGACGAGGGGGCTGGCTCTGAGCACCCCGCATCCTCCGTTTCCCGAGCCCCCCCACCCCACACCACGCCAAGGGCTCACGTGTAGTAAAAAGACTTTATTAAGAAGGCTTTGAAGTCAAAAAATAAAACTCTTGATACAATTTTCTGAACCCTTAAGTCAGCTCAGCAAATATATAATCAGTAATTTAGCTGTGTAAGATTAAAGGTCCGTTACTTTATTTAAAATAAAATATATTTTTAGTTCTTAAAATTTATTCCATAAAGTACATATTTCCCTATAAATTCCCTACATATACACAGAGGTAAAAAGTAAAAGCTTAAAAAAACACAATTTAAAAAAATTTAAAAACTGACAACAGAAACCACAGAAGGAGATTAATAATTAAAAACACAAAGTTAGAAATTTCTGGTCGGGCCCCCGCCCCCCACCCCGCCCCCTCCAGCCTGTCCCACGCCGACACTCGGAAGGGCAGCCGTCAGCCCGCACAGGGAGTAAAAACGTGGCCCTTCTCCTCGAGGGGATTCGCAGAGGCTACGGCGGCCTCCGAAGCCGTCGAGTCAGAAACCCAGGTCCCAAAGACGGACAACCCAGAGTTGTAAAAACCGTATCTATCTATCTATCTATATATATACTTTTTACCCCTTAAAAAGATCACCCTGGCGGGCGGGGAGTCTTAAATAAAAAGTGCAAACAGACCTTTTCTCTCTGTTTTATTGTAACCTGTCGATTCAATACTGTTTATTTGTTAGGAACTGAGATGCCGCCGGGCAGCCGTCTCCACGCCTGGGACCGAGTTAAAGCTGGTCTGTGAAGGCTGGCCCCGCCGCGCCCGCCGCCCCCTCCGCGCCGCCCCCCGGGCCTGCGGCGGCCAGCCACACCGCTACGAAAAGATATGAATGGCCTGGGTGGCGGGCGTGCGGCAGGCCGGGCACTCGGGCTCGCTCTTGCCGCAGATGCGGACGGCGCAGTCCATGCAGAAGAGGTTGTGGCCGCAGGGGACCAGCGCGGCCATCACCTCGCCCTCGGCGCACACCACGCACTCCCGCGCCGAGGACGGGGCGGGCGCGGCAGGGGTCGGGGTCGGGGTCGGGGCGGCAGACGGTGCGGCCGCGGGGGCCTTGCGGCCGCCCTCGGGGACTCCGGAGTCCAGGGCGGGGCACGCGGAGGCCGAGGAGCCGCTGGGCAGCGAGGTGGCCGCGGGGAAGCCGGCGCCGACGCCGGAGAAGGACGACAGTGCGCCCTGCGCCGGCCGCCAGGCCAGGGCGCCCACCGGGTCGGGCGCGCCGCGGCGGGCCAGCGGGAGCTCCAGGGCCAGGCCGCCGGGCTCGGGCAGCGTGGGCGAGTGGCGCGGCGTGCCGGCCCCGCTGCTGCGCCGGGCGCCGGGGGCGGGGGGCGCGGGGGCCCCGTTGACGGCCGAGCAGCTGCTGAAGGCGGGCAGCGGCGCGGCCCGCTCGAAGGGCGCCCAGATGGTGGCGGCGGCGGGCACGGTCAGGTCCAGCGCCAGGAAGTCGAAGCCAAAGTCACAGTCCTCGGGGGCGGGCGGCCCCGATGGGGCCCCCGGGCCGTCCCCGCCAAAGGTGAAGCCCCCGTTGCCCGAGCCTCCGTAGGGGCTGGCGGGGCCCGCATCGGGCCCCGGCGGCCCCCCGCGGCCCCCCGCATAGAAGGCATCGGGGCCCCCGGAGGCGCCCAGGGCCCCGTCCCCGCGGAGGCCGGCTGCGGGCGCGGGGGGCCGGCGGCCGGGGTTGGGGGCCTTGGCCCAGAGGCCGGCGGCCGTCCCGAGCAGGTCCGGACAGACGTCGGTGCCGTTGGCGTGGAAGTCGCTGTCGGGGCCCGCGTCGGCGAAGGCGCCGGTGCGCAGCGTGATGTGCGTCTCTATCTCCTCGCGCGCGCGGTCCACGTTCTCGGGCATGCCCGTCACGGCGAACACCGGCTCCTTGTCGCGCCCGGGCGTCACGATGTACGTGTGCGTCCGCTGCTGGATGCGCTTGATCGTGGCGCCCTTGGGCCCCACCACCAGCCCCACCACGCGGTAGGGCACGCGCACCTGGATGGTGGTCTGTCCGGGCAGGTTGGGCGGCCCCTGCGCGGCGCCGGGCAGCCCGCCGGCCTTGCTGCGCGTGGCGCGGATCACGGAGAAGTGCTCGGCGGCGGACAGGATCTCCCGCTTGGCCATCTCCACGTCCTCCTTGCGGCCGGTCACGATAAACACCGGCTCCTCCCCGCGCACCGGAGTCTTGATGTACGTGTTTGTCTTGGCGCGCAGAGCCTTGATCTTGCAGCCTGGGGCGGTGGGGGTGGGGGAGACAGTGAGGACCCGGGGCCCCTCCCCAGGGCCCTCCCCACCCGTCTCCTCACACTCGCTCTTCCTTTCCCTTCCGCTCTCAGACCTGAAGGTGGTGGTGGGTTTGGCAAAAAGGCAAGAGACAACGAGGACCCCAGTGCGGACTGAGGAGTGTCTCCGCCGAGGGCGCCTGGGTGGCTCAGTGGGTTAAGTCTCTGCCTTTGGCTCAGGTCATGACCCCAGGGTCCTGGGATCGAGCCCGGCATCGGGCTCTCTGCTCAGCGGGGAGCCTGCTTCCTCCTCTCTGCCTGCCTCTCTGGCTACTTGTGATCTCTGTCAAATAAACAAAATCTTTAAAAAAAAAAAAAGAAAAAGAAAAGTGTCTCCCCCAAGTTCATGGCCCCTGGTACTTGTGGACAGGACCTCACCTGGCGAGGTCTTGCAGGTGTAATAGATTAACGCAAGGCTGTACTGGAATAGGGTCACCCTGAACCCAGCGACAAGTGTCCTTATGGGGGGGACACGGACACAGAGAAGATGGAGAATGCTGGCAGGACGGGGACAGAGGTCAGCACGAGGCAGCCACAAGCCTAGGGACACCAGGTCTGCCAGCTGCCACCAGAAGCTGGGAGAGCGAGACGGCCCGGGGGTGCCAGAGCCGCCGGAGGGCGCGTGGCCGCCGACACCCGGATTTGTGCCGCCGCCCCCAGAGCGCACAGAGCACTGGTTCCTGTCGTTTGCAGCCGCCCGCTGTGGCCGCTCGGTCGAGGACACAAAGCTCGCCCCGGACACTAGCTCCCTGGCCGACGGGCGGGACAGCCCAGGGTCAGACTGTGGAAGCCACCCAGGATTTTCTCCTGGCCTACGGACCCAGCTGCTGAGGGGACGCTCACGGACACGGCGCTGTGCTTCGTCACCGCTCGGACTGGGGGTCTGACCGCTGGGGGCGTACAGGGGGGTCTGCATGCGGGCTGGGGCGTCTCATACTCCCACCCCTGGGGCCTTCTGAGACATCTTGAGTCCCGGCCCACGAGTCTGGAGGACCCCCCTCCGGGCTCTGGGGCGCTGGCGGGACACAGGGACATTGTTGCAATACAGAGGCCGCACAGAGAGAACAGTGTTGCTAACTTTTCCCGGAGCAGAAGATACAAAGTTAGTGAGCCCAGCTCGGCCACTGGGCCTCAGGGAGCGCTGGGAGGCGAGAGCCGGCGTCTGGGGGTGGGGGGCAGCCTCACGCCGTGCCCGGAGACAGCAGCCCCATCCAGGGCTTTGAGCCAAAGCAGAGCCAAGTGAGCGGGTGAGCAACCTCCCAGGGAGGGTGGGCCGTGGGCGCGCTGCCTTCCGTCCCGTCTCCGGGGTCCTGAGCCACGGCCTGCCCCCGCCACCCGGGGTCCTCCCTCTCGCCAGCAACCCCCAAACCCACGCTGACCCGGAGCTGCCTCCACTTTGTGTTCGGGCCGTTCCCTCCCCACTTGGTAGCTGGGGGCGGGGGGCGGGGGCAGCTTTCCAACCCCACGCCAGTCCTTCCCTCTCCGGCTGCTCCCCAGCCCTGGGTGCCCCCCACGACCTTTCCCAGCTGCAACAGCGCCTGCACCCCTTCTCTGCATCAAGTCACAGCCCAGCGCCCCTTCCTCCAAGAAGCCACGCGGACCACACGAGGCCCTGCACACACTTCTCGGTTCCTCCTGTGTGGCTTCCCGAACTCCCCCAGGGCGGAGAGCCGGAAGGAAGGGTCTCGGCACTGGGATGACACCGGCCCCTCAAAGGGCTGTCCTGCACCTCCATTTCCTCCCCAGGAAGAGAAGGGCCCAGGCCCAGCACCCCAGGCAGATACCTGGCCTTCATGAGCCTTAAAGGTGGCTGGCGGGGGACCCTAGCCTCAGCCCAAGTGTCCACTCCCCACAGGTCCATGTGGGCGACAGGGAGGCAAGGCCTAGAGAGAGGGCAGGGGACGAAGCCAGGTGCGTGCGGGACCGCCTCCACGCAGAGAAGCAGCCTTTGTCCCCAGGCACACAAACTGGCCCCATCCTGTCCCTCCCAGAGGGTGGCCCTGACTGGAGCCCTCGGGGGCCCATAGGTCGCCAATTCACTGGCCACATTTTGGCTGTGGCGCCCATCGACCCAAGCCCCGGCCACACCACGAGCCTAAGAAGTGGCAGAGGGGGGACGGCCAGGTCCGAGAAACTGGGCAGTGAGAGCAGACCAGACCCACACCTGCCCTGGCCGGGACGAGCCGGAGGGGCGACAGTGGGCGAGCTCAGCGGCCAAGCCCCACAGGGACCCTGCAGCCACCACGGATTGCTGCGACAGGCTGGAAAGCGGACCCCTGGGCCTGGCCGCCAACACAAGCAGGTGTGCCTGGGAATGGGGGTGACTGCCCCCCATTCGGTCCACTCCCTCCTCACTGCGGCGGGGCCCTGCCTTCAAACAGGGCGCCTCGGGTCCCCACGTGGAGCCTGGTCCCATCACTCACGTGACCTCATCCTGGGGTCCTGACCCCCCTGCATGCTGGGTGTTGAGGAACTTGGGCGATCCAGGCACTGCTTGGGGGACCACACACGGGACCCACAGGCTACACTTATCAATGAAACCTCAAGGCCGTGAGGGGGAGCAGAAGGGCCCCCCCGGAAGGATGCGCGCCGGGGGAGGGCTCCCGGCCAAGGCAGACATCGGAAGGACAGGGCGGAGACAAACCCTCACGATGACCGGCGCCCCAAACCCAGTGGGCCGCTGGCCCCATCACAGCTGGGTGGGCCCGTGGGGGGAGCTGGAGCCCACGGGGCCTCCAGACGCAAGGAAGGTCTACGCTTGCCAACACAAGGGGCCAAGCTAGACGCACGGCAGCCCGCTGACACCCCTGTGCCGTCCCCAGCCTCCAGAAAGAGCACCCCAGACCCGCGGGAGGGGGGCCAGGCATGGGGGGGTCAGAGAGGGAAAGCCCCAAGTGCCACCGGCTTTCTCTAGCGGAGTGGGGCCAGTCCAAGCACGCCAGCCCCCACCTGACAGCAGCAGACTCAGAAGCATCGCGGGGACGGCCGGCCCGGGCCCCCCACGGGCATCTTTCCCGCACTCACTCCTGACCCCGCCCTCCGGGCAAGAGGCAGGGTGCTCAGGACCTGGCCCTGCCCCACAGGCACACACGCCCGCTGGGCGCACCTGGTCGGAGGCTCTCGGAAGACCCGGCCCAAAGTCACAGCCGGGGCAAGCGGGCACCAGCCTCCAGGTGACCGCTGCACTCTCTTCAGTCTCCGTCTTCCCTGTCTATAAAATGGGGCCGTTTCCCGCCGCGCCTCACCCCCTGGCCCAGAGCCTTGGAAGGGAGAAGATCCTCTCCTGGCCTCTGCTCCCTGCAGGGCACACAGAGCCGGAGCCACGGAGGCTCAAATCCCAGCCCCACGGGCCTCGCTCAGCCCGCATCGCTGCCTCCTGTGACCTCGAGCTGCGGAGGCTCTTCTTGGGGGGGGGGGTCTCTTGAGGCTCCGTGAGGAGGGGCAGGTTGAGGTTCCCGTGCAGGGCACCTTCCGGGCCACTCAGCCCCAGGGAGGAGAGAACTTGCAGGGGCTGCGACCACCTATCCCGTTCCCGGGGGCTGCAGGGACCCTTCTAGAATGGAAGAACCAGCTCGGAGAAGAGTGACTGAGCGTCCCGGAAAGGGGAGACCCCAGGTCTGGGTGACTCCGGCCTCCCCTCTAGGGGATGGAGTGGCTGTAGGCCCGGGCTGAGAGAGGAGGAGGGCCTTCTGGCCCAGTGACAGCCAGGACGGGGAGACGGGACGGGCTTCGTGTCCAAGAACCCACGAGAGGGAGACCGGACGGGTGACTGCAGGGAGGGAGGGGTCAGGACTGGGTCACGAAGACTCTTCCAGGCTGTGCTTGACACCTGGGCGGGAAAGATGGGAGCCACAGAGGGTCCCAGAGCTGGGAGAATCAAGGGCTGGCAAAGGGGCCAGCCACCGTGTCCTGGCACTGGTGCTCCCCTCCCCGGGACCCTGCACCCCACTCAGGGGGGGCCACTGTGCAGCAGCCCGGGGCTGGGATTAGGACCCTCTTACTGGAGGATCCTCCCAAAAACCCCCGAGGGAGATGCTGTCCCCCCATCACGGAGCGGAGAGCTCATCTGCCCAGGGACACAGAGCCAGCCCCGTCCGCTCCCCCCAGGGCCTGCCTTCCTCTCTGCCACCAGCAAGACCCCAGGCCAGCACCCAGTCATCGAGCACCAAAGCGCACACCTGGGAGGTCGGGTGGGGCCGATTCCCGGCTCCAGGCATAGGTGCGGAGGCCCCTGCGTGGCTCCTGCCTCCAACGGGGCAGACTCAGCCTCCCTGGAGGACCCTGGGGCGCACCAGAACACTCGTGTTCACAGGGAACACGCCCCCCCGCGCTCCCCTGGCTAGCAGATCGGCCTAGAGACTCCGGACAACAGCTCCCAGGCTGGGTTTCCACAGCCGTCCCCCGTCCTCGCCGGTGCCTGGACGGTCCGCATACAGCCCAGCGCAGGTGCGGGTGACCGGGGCAGGGAAGGGGCCGCGGCGGGCGGGGCGGTGGAGGGGAGCGGTCAGGCCTGCAGTCCTGCTGTGCTGGCTCGGGGGAGGCAGCTGACAGGGCTCTGAGGACCACCTGTCCCCTCCCCCGGTCCCAAGCCCTAGTTCCTTAACCCAGCACCACACCTGGTCCTCCTGGTGTCCAGATGGGGGGATGACACGTGATCGGTTGCACCTGCACCCAAAACCAGAGGACTCACTGGCCAAACCACCCCCTCCCACTTGGCACTCAGAGAGGGCAGTGTCCGGAGCCTCCCTACGGTCCTCTGCCCCCCGGTGTCAAGCGAGACAAGCCACCTTGCAATTCAATCCCCCCACACCTGTCTTTGGCTCCTGTTACCAAGCCCCCAAAGGCTAACCCCCAAAGGCCAGCCCCAGTGTCCTGGAGCTCCACCTCAAGCCCCGCCCAGACCCCACCCCAAGTTCTAGAACCTAGCCTAGAAGCAGGGAGTGGGGGACAGGGAGCTAGAGGCAGAAGGCAGGAGAAAGCTGGGGCTGGGGGCCAGTGACTAAAAGGGTGGGTGGGCCTGTGTCCAGCGGAGTACTGCCCACCACCCTCAGCCCGCCCGCCCCGCCACTCCAGCTCCAGGGCCAATGAGCAGCGGCCGGCCTGATGTCACCCTGCAAATCTCAGACTGGCTCTCTAACAAAGAGAACAATGGGGCGGCCACAGGGACTCTTGATAATGCTGCCGCCGGGACCCTCACACCCCGGGCCTGCTGCCCTGGGCCTGCCAGAGGGACGGCTAGGAGTCCGGACCTCCACACGGCATTCTCAGCTGGTCCTTAAGCAAAGCACGTCCCCTAATCCTCGAGCGAGGTGGGGATCCTCCCTCATCCTGTGCTCCCCCCACCCTCGGAAGGGCCCCCAGGCCGGCAAGTGGAGATGAGCAACCCTCTCTGCCAAACTTCTCTCTTGACCTGCCTGAGCACCCCCACCTACCCCGCCGCGGAGACACCCCCAAGCCCTAACGAGCCCCGCCCCGTGCCTGCTTCGGCTGTGGAGCGCCCACGGCCCAGCCGGGACCCCTGGTTCTTGGGATCCCGCTGCAAGCGGCCCAGGGCCTGGGCAGAGGCGCCGCACAGAGGGGCCTGACCCGGCCGGAGGCGCCCAGACAAAGGCAGCGGCGGGCCGGAGCGTGGAGGGGAGGAGCGCGGTCTGCGCCTAACTTTCTCGCGCGGCCCGCGGCAGGACAAAGGCGCACAGGCGGCCACTGAGGCCCGGGCCCACGCGGGGCGTGGCCAGGGTCTGGCGTCCGGCCGCGGGCAGGGCTGGGCAGGGCTGGGCAGGGCTGGGCTGCGGCGTCCCCCTTCCCAGGGCGCGCGGCGTGGGGACCCCGGGGGCGGCGCCCCAGACGGCGGCCACTCACCCTGGCGACCCACGATCTCGGCGACGTGCTCGGAGCTGGGCACGGGCACGCACTCGGTCATGTTCACGCTCTTCTTGCGGCTGCCGATCACGCTCATCTGCTCGGCCAGCAGCGTCGGGGGGCCCAGGGCCGCGGGGTGGGGCGCGAAGCCGGCGAACACGTCGGGCGGCGACTGCCGGGGCGGCGGCGGCGGGCTCACGTCGGGCTCCAGCAGCGCCAGCGAGCCCGGCGCCACGGCCTCGGCCACCGCGGGCGCGCCCGCCTCCGGCCCGTCGGGGGGCGCGGGCTCCGCCGCCGCCCCGCCGTCCGCGCCGCCCGCCGCCGCCGCCACCGCGCCGTCGCCGCCGCCCGCCCCCTCCTCGTCCGGGCCGCCCGCGCCCCCCAGCCCCAGCCCCGAGAGCTGGTCCAGCGCCAGGCGCAGCGCGGCGGCGGCGGCGGCCGCGTCGTCGGGCGCGGCCTCCTCCTCTGCGCCCTCGGGCAGGGGCGGCGGCGGCGGCGGCAGCGGCGGGGGCGGGGGCGGGGGGCGCGGGCTGGGGTCGCCGCCGCCGCCGTCGGGCTGGCCGGTGGAGCCGGGCATGGCGGCGCTAGCGCTCGGGCCCGCGCCCCCGCCTCTCGGCCGCCGGCCGCCCGCGCCGCCGCCGCCCGCGCCGCCGCGCTCCGCCTCTGAGAGCTGGGCCGCCGGCCGCCGGCATCCAGCGGCGGGGCGGGCGCGGCGGGGCGGGGCGGCGGCGCGGGGCTGCTCGGGCCGCGGGCGGCGGGGCGGCGGCGCGACTCTGCTTGCTCCTCGGCGGCGGGGGCTCGGCGGCGGCGGCGGCGGCGGCGGCGGCGGCGCGGACGCTGCTTCCCTCCCGCCCGCCCGCCGCCCTCCTCCGGCCGCCCCGCCCCGCCCCGTGACGCGCGCGCGGCCAACAATGGGGCGCAGGCAGGGCGCACGCGCGCGCGGGGCGGGGCGCGGTCACGTGGCGGGGCGCGGGGCGCGGGCGCGGCCGCAGGTAGGTGCCCGCGGGGCCCCCGGCGCGCCCCCCGCCCCAGCCTCAGCGCGCGACCCCTCCGGCGGCCCGAGCGCCCCCCTCCTCCGCGCGCGCGCCCGGCTCCCGGCGGGCTCCCCGGGGAGGAGGCGGCCAGAGCCGGAGCCTCCGCCACGTGGGCGGCGGTGCTCCCCGGCAGGGGCTGGTTTCCGGCGGCCGGAGGACCCTGCCGCTGCCGGGGCGCCCCCTGCCCTGCGTGTCCGGCGCCAGCGCCAGCCTCCCGGCGGCCCTCCCTCCAGCGGCCCGCGGTGGGGGAAGGAGCGCCCCGGCTTCTCCCTGGCCGGGCTCTCCCGGTCGCCGGGCTGGGAGCAGGCTGGCCCGCCGCCGGTGCGTCTGCCCGCAGCCTCTCGGCGGACCCCGGGCCTGTCTGGGGATCCCGGGGCGGAGGACACCAGCTCCCCAGGTGGGAGCGGGAGCGGCCTGCCCCTCCTGCCTGCCGGCGGCTCCCCCACGACCGTGGGTCCCCATCCCCTGCCCCGAGTAGCGCCCGAGTCACGGGTCGCATGTTCCCCACCCGCTCAGACTGGCCCTGGCGCCTTCTGCCTTCTTGCCTGTGCCTGGAACCCTTCCCCGCCCTATTCTGGACCCCCAAGTCAAACCCAGCCCAAATTCCTCTCTTGGGGTCCCAGGCTTCTCTTTTGGGCACTTAAACACTCATGAATCTTAATTCCTTCATGATAACTTATGTCCCGTCCCCTCGCCATGGGACCGAGTTCCCTGAGGACCTGGCGGGACCTGCAGATCTGCAGCTCCTGTGATCGGTTGGCACCTGGGCTCCTGCTCCGTGTTTCCCCAGCCACAGACCTTGTCCCTGTCCCTGAGAAACAGGGCCCAGCTGGGTCAGGCCCAGCTGGCCCACCTCAGGTGCCTCTTCCCCGCTACCCCCAGCACTCACCATCAGTGCCTTTTCTCAGGGCCAGGCCTTGGCCCTTCCTGGGGTCCCAGCCAGGGTGGACGCGGGTGGGCTGCCCTTTTGGTGAACTGGAGGGAAAGGGAGAAACACAAGGAAGCAAGGGGGTAAGTGCTGAGAAGGGGCTCAAGAGGGAGCGGGGGGGGGGGGGGGGGGGGAGTCCGACATGAAGGGAGCATTGGGTGGTGACAGCATGGTCTGCTCCAGGATGCACTCTGGAGGTCACGCACCCACATATATGGTCCTTAGAGCACCCCCTGACCCCAGCGGTCCCCATGGGGAGGTCTTCAGACGAGCTGGGTGCCTTTCTGCTTTCCGGTTTCTGCTCCCGGGCCCCATACACATGTGCCTGCCTCTGAGGGTCTTGGGAGGGGAGGCAGCATCTACTGATGGGGGAGAAACAAGAACAGTGGCCTAAGGGACCCTGTCCCAAGCTCCCAGACCCCCCTCCCTGGAGACACCAGTGTCCTTGGGGGGCAGGCCGGCAGGCTCAGCTCACACTGCGGGCATCCAGCCAACGGGCAGGTGACAGAGGAGGGCAGAACCAGAGAGCTTGGCAGTTAGCACAGTAGGTCGTCCCACCGGAAGTTGGAAGATTTCAGTTGGAGAGATCTAGAAAGTCAGGCAAAAGACACGTGGGACCTGGGAGAGGAGGGAGAAAACAGGAACAGTCCCCCAACCCCAGAGAGAGCAGGGGATGGAGGGAAGTTGGAGATCATGGAAGGGGTTAGCCAGGACCCTGCCGCGCATCCTGCGAAGGTGCGTTAGTGGAGCTGGGACTCCGGGTGCTTCCAGGCCACATTCCGAAGGATCAGGAAAAAAGGCCTGGGTTCCAGGGGAGAGCAAGCTGCTTCGGGCCGGCGAGGTCTTCACCATCTGCTCGGCATCCCACAGGATGCACTCCGGCAAAACGAGGGAGGAAGTGCATGGTGCCTTGGGAAGGCGAGTGGAAGGGAATGGTTGCAGGCCGGGTGCAGAGGGGCACTGGCACATGGCGTTGGGGCGCCGTCGAGTGCTTAGCTGTGGACCACCAGCCATCAGGAGCAGAGATTATGGCCAATTCCAAAGGAGGCCTTGGGCCAAGGAGATTAGGAGTCAGAGGAGGAGAGGGAACCGGCGCTCCACACGGTCAGGACGGGCTGGTTTGGTGTCCCTAGGGATTGGGCAGGAATGGCCCTGTGGTGGCACATGTTAGGGATGTCTGGGGAGCTTAGTCAGTTCAGCGTTTGCCTTTGGCTCAGGTCATGATCTCAGGGTCCTGGGATTGAGCCCCGTGTTGGGCTCCCTGCTCGGTGAGGAGCTGCTTCTCCTGTGTGCGCTCACTGTCTCTCTCTGTCAAATAAATAAACAATATCATAAAAAAAAAATCTGTGAACTGTTGACCGGTGAGTAGTTTGCAGGCTGAGGTACTTGGGAGGCAGAGGGTGGTGTCCGTGCTATGGTTTGAAACAGCAGAAACGGTGGGGTTGTGGATGGGCTCGTGGATGGGCTCAGGCGACGTTGCAGCCAGGTGGGCGGTCAGTGGGGACAGGCTCTCTCCCTGGCACTGCGGACACCCCCGCGGGTCATTCTCAGGTGGGGGACTGTGCTGGGCACCAGGTGTGTCCACCAGCATCCCTGGACCCCTCCGTGATTCCTGGAGCCACCAGCACCAACCCCTGCATGTGACTTTCCTGTGATCTTAGCAAATTACCCCAAACTGGGTGGCTTTAAACCCCCGTGTATTCTCTCCAAGTCCTGGGGCCGAGAAGTCCCAGGTCAAGGTGTGGCAGGACCATCCGGTGTCTGAAGGCTCTAGGAGGGTCCTTCCTGCCTCTCCCGGCTCCTGGCTGGCCGTCCTGGGTGTCCCCTGGCTGTGGACACATCGCCCTGTTTGCCTCCGCGGTCATGCGGCTTCTCCCCGTGCGTCTGTGTCCCCGTCTCTGTCTCATGAGGATTCGGGACCGCTCTGCCCCAGCGGGACCTCAGTTTCGCCAACGACATCTGCCAAGACCCTGTTTCCAAGGAAGCTCCCATTCGCAGGTTGAGGGGTTGGGACAGGAACTGTTCTCGGGGGAGACACAGTGCAGCCCACAGTACCGGGGCAGGACGACCCAAACCGTCCTGGGACAGAGTCCCTGGGCACCGTGGCCGCGGCTGAGGACCGCTTACCCTTCCGTGACACGGCCAGGGCAGGTGGTGCCGACAAAGGTCACGGTCAGATCCTGCGAGCGCTGCTCTGCGTCCGAGACCCCTCTGGCAGAGGGCTGAGACAATGTGGGAGCAGGGGTGGGGCGGGGAGCTGGCGCCCGGCCCTGGGGGGCCTCCACCAGCCTGGGTGTCGGCCCCTGGGCTGCACCTGTTTCACAACCTTCCGTGACCAAAAAACAACAACAACAAAACAACATACTTTGAAATTTAAAAAATGTCCTTTAAGAGATGCGTTTGCAAGTGTCTGTAAACGAGAACAGCGGGAAAGCCGAGCGAGGTGGGTGGGCACCCCTTCTCTCTACCTCGTCCTGCACGAGGGAGGCGCTGGCGAACGTGTGGGAACTCGGCGACGGGACCCCCGCGGGGGCTGCCCTCGGGCTGGCCACAGACCCTGGGGGGGGCAGGGTGAGAGCCGCTCCGCCTGGAAGGTGTAGACGACCCAGGCATCCGTCCGTGGGTCCACGGACACACACGCATCCCCCACACGCGGGATCGTCCCCAGCCACCGGCAGGAGCGAGGCCCCCACGCACTGCCCCCGGGACGGACCCCGAGCCCACGGCAGGTAGGGAGGGAACCAGACACAGAAGGCCACGCGAGGTGTGAGTCCACGCGTGTGATACGCCCGGACCAGGCCCCTCCACGGACGGGGAGGGGGCTCGCGGGGGCTGGGGTGTGGGGAACAAGGATACAAAGCAGCATGAAGGAAAATGCCGGAAGAAACCACCAAAACAGCAACGGGGGGGGGGGGGGGGTCTGCTGGGGGGCGGGGCTGGGGCTGGTGGTTCCCCGGGAGGGTTTTCATGGGAGGTGCCCTCTTCGTTTTTAAATTTTTTTTTTTAAGATTTTATTTATTTGACAGAGAGAGATCACAAGCAGGCAGAGAGACAGAGAGAGAGAGAGAGGGAAGCAGGCTCCTCACTGAGCAGAGAGCCCGATGCGGGGCTCGATCCCAGGACCCTGAGACCATGACCTGAGCAGAAGGCAGAGGCTCAACCCAGGAGCCCAGCCACCCAGGCGCCCCAACTTTTTTTTAAAACAGTTCTTCAGGGCGCCTGGGTGGCTCAGTGGGTTAAGCCGCTGCCTTCGGCTCAGGTCATGATCCCAGGGTCCTGGGATAGAGCCCCACATGGGACTCTGCTTGGCAGGGAGCCTGCTTCTTCCTCTCTCTCTGCCTCTCCATCTACTTGTGATCTCTCTCTGTCAAATAAATAAATAAAATCTTTAAAAAATAAATAAAACAGTTCTTCAAACCTTGTTGGGGAAATGCCGCGTTTGGGCCCCAGCTCCAGGACGCCCGTGGCGGGGAGCCCAGGCTTGTGGCCCTGCTGCCCGAGCTGCGGGGCGGGGGTCAGCAGCTCCCTCCTCCTCCGTGGGCACATTCCGAAAGAAAAACACTCAAAGGGAGAAAAAATCGCCAAAGAATATAAAACCACAGAACTGTCTTCCCTGGATGGTGTCTATTTTCAGCCTCGCCGCTGACCGGAGCGCGTGCTGGGGGCCGTCTGGGGCGGACGCGAGCTCAGCCTGGCCCACCAGGCGCTGCGGAGACGGTCCCCACGCGAGGAAGCCCCTCTGTCTTCTCGTTCCGAGTGTGTGTCTGAATTCCCCTTCGTTGACAGTGTTGTATTTGTTCCAGAAAACACACCTGTTTTTACTGTTGAGCGACCAGCTCCACTCCCCGGTCGACACCCTGGACGGTTCTGCCGGCCCCCGTGTCCGGCCGCCCTGCGCCGCCAGCGCCGGGACCAGGTCGGCCTCCTTCCGGGGCTTCACGGTGACGGGCTGGCTCCGCGGAGCCTCCTGGCGCCCGCTCGGCACGTTTCTTGAACTCAGCCCAAGTTAATTTTGGTCTTTTTTTAAAGATCCCTGGCCGGGCAGCTGTCGTGTCCGTGCTGCAGGCCACTAGCCCCCCCCCGTAGCCGCGGCGGGGGGCCCTCCGTCTCCTTCCTAAGCGGCCGGGGTCTCTGCACACACTTCAGGCTCCCGAGACCCTGACGTCTTCTTGTCGTTAGAATCGAGAGATAATTCGTGTGCATCACAGGTTGGCCTTTTTAATTAGTTGAATTTACTTTTTAGTAAATTGGAGAATTTGTGTGATCATCAGACTGTCGACTTTAGAACATTATCGTTATGCAAACAAGAAACCATGTCCCCATCGGCAGCGCCCCCCTCCTAGACCCTGAGCCCTGGTGCCCGCGAATCGGCTTTCTGGCTCGGTGGATTGACCTGTCCTGATCTCTCATGCACGGGGTCGGGGGTGTCCCTGGGGAAACAGAGCGCTAGACTCGAAGGCGAGATCTCCAAGGGGAGACAAGGACACTGGCTCCCCCGGTTATGGAGTCACGCTGGAGACCCGAGAGGGTCTGAGGCGTGATCAGTCCTCGTCCGTGGCCAGGGCCGTCGGAGGCAGGAGCAGGCGTTCAGCTCAGCTTGGGGAGGGGAAGCCGTGTGCCCTCCCTGTAGCTTGGGCTGCATTCAGGCCCCCGGTGGCTGGAACGGGTGCCCTCGTGGACCAGCAGAGGTCTTCTCTCCGTCTGCTGAAGAAATGCTCATCTCTTGGGCGCTGGGGGCCTCAGTGGGTTAAGCCTCTGACTTCAGCTCAGGTCATGGTCTCAGGGTCCTGGGATCGAGTCCCGCATCGGGCTCTCTGCTTGGCAGGGAGCCTGCTTCCTCCTCTCTCTCTGCCTGCCTCTCTGCCTGCTTGTGGTCTCTGTCTGTCAAATAAATAAAATCTTAAGAAAGAAAAGAAAGAAAAAGAAAAAAAAGAAATGCTCATCTTTTCCAGAAACAGCCGCGGGCACCCACGGAACTCACGTTCACCAGCTGTCAGGGTGTCCCTCAATCTCAGCAAGTGACATAAAATTAACACCACACTGGAAAAAAAAAATCCGGGTGGCCTTCTGTGTCTGGGCCCCTCCCCAGGCGTCGTGGGCTCAGGGTCCGCCCCGGGGCAGCCTGTGGGCGCCTGGCTCCTCCTCACAGCCAAGTTTCCGTTGGTTTGTTGAGACCCTGGGGTTGTTTCTGCGTTCGGAGGGCCTGAATCTGGACCAAGCCCTACGGGATCTTCCGGGCAGCGACTGAGCAGCACCCCCACCTCCTGGCCCTGGCCGAGGCTAAGAGTCCCTGGTCTAGAACGGTACTGGGCAATAGAACTTTCCAGGTGATGGAATGTTCTCCAGATGCTGTGTCCGGTCTAGGAGCTGCCAGTGCTGGGGGCGGGGTGGGGGGGGAGTTGGGTATTTTGGTTGTAACCAACTGAAACGGAGTCCTCTGTGGCTGGGGGCCATCCTGTTGGACTATTCTAGAAGTTGGAGCAAGCTGGTCCCTCTGCTCCAGCCCGCCTGGCCAGGTCTGGACCAGTCAACTCCCAGCCTGCTCTGTTCCTGTCCCTTCCTCCTCAAACTCGGTGGATCCTGAGCTGACCAGTTCCCGGGCTTCTGAAGCAAGTGCTAATGCCCTCAAGGGGCCAGTGCAGGCAGAGGCTGGGGCTAGAGGGAGCTTGGAAGGAAGGGGAGATGGACATGCCAGGCCACAGGCTGCCCACAGAGATAAGGAGCCTCAGCTTCAGGGTAATGCGGCTGGACAGCTGGCCTGTCCCCCCGACATGTCCCTGTCCTGGTCCGGGGACCCAGGCCATGTCCCCTCCTGTGGCAGAGGGAATCTCGTCACTGCCCCGAGGTGGGGGTGACCCTGGGTTCCCGGGGCACCCGGCGTCCTCACCAGAGGGAGGCAGAGGGCCGGGGTCCCAGAGACGGGCAGACCCCGCGCTGCTGGTGGGGAGGATGGGGGGCCGCGGGCCAGGAAAGGGCAGGAGCCGGGTCTCCCTGGGGCCCTGGGCGGGCGTGACCAGCCCTGCCCGCGCCCCTAGCACTTTGGAGCCCGAACTGTGAGACCCACCCGTGTGGTTTCAAGTGGCCAAGCTCCTGGAGGCTTGTTGCCCCCGCCGCGGGGGGCTCGCACAGGTGAGGTGTCCCGGGACCCTCGAGCGGCATCGGGCAGGGGGAAACATGGCCCAGAGAGCTCTGTGCCTGCCCTGGGAGTGGGGGCGACTGGGCGGACCGGGCGTGGTTCTGGTCTGTGGTCCCGGCCCCCAGCATGCAGCGCTGACAGACGCTGAAGCTGGACGCAGCAGGGGACCAGGCTGCCTGGGAGTCCACTCCTAGGCCCTTGCCATCAGGGGTCTCTCTGGGAAGAGTTTGTGTGGGGACCCTAGCTCAGGGTCAGCATGGGCTTTGGGGTGAGGGCCCTGTTGTGGGGGTGGGGACGCCAGACCACTGTCCCGTCCACTGTGTGGCTGGACCCTTGGGCTGGGACCCTGGGCCCGACCTAGCTTCTGAGGTTCCCGGGATTCGTGGCCCCTAAAGCCCTCTCTGGGTCTGGACTTGGGGACTCAGGGAGACCCAAGTTCTCAGCCAGGATGGTCCCTCCAGCTGGGGCCCCTGGGCAAGCCTGGTACCCTGTCTCCCTTCCTGGAGCTGAGCCCCTCCAGGAGGGCAGGGCCAACTGCAGGGTAGAGCCAAGCCTGGAAGAGTTTGGGGTGGCAGGGGCTGCAGGCCGGGCTCTGACCGGCTCGGAGACGAGGACAGAAGACCCGCAGGGTCCAGACAGCAGGGCAGACCCTCTGCGGCCTGTGCGTGGGCAGGCGGCAGCCAGACACTGGGGCCAGCAGGGTCACTTCCCTGTGGACGCCTTCCCAGTCATCCTGCCCGTGCCGGCCCCAGGGGGACCCTCACTGCAGACTCGGGATGGAGCACGCGCGCCCTGGGGGCTCTGACCCTGGCGCTGGGAGCTGAACCCCGTCCTCCCTGGGAAAGGCCAATCAATCCCCTGGGTCCCCTTTTGTCGTCCAGCTCACGATAAGGTGACCAACATGAAACGGGGCGCTGAAGGTCTGGCCTGGGGTCCCTCTCCCCTGACACAGCGCTGCGGGTCTGCAAGTGAACGCTCCGAACCACACTCACCGAGACGGCTTTATTCAACAGTCGCCCACGGCACACGGCGCCTCCCGGGCCCCGCAGTCCCCCCGGCTGGGCAGGGGCCCCAGCACCTGGACCTCAGGCCCACGCAGGGGCCAGCCCCAGACAGAGCTCCCTCAGCAGCTGTGGCCTCTGAAGGGCAGGAGGCCATGTGGCCTCAGGGGAGGGGCCCTCCTGGGGGCCGGTGGTGGCCCGGGGCCCCTGCGGGCCTGCACGCACTCCCACGCTGGTCCCGGAGAATTTGTGCTTTGATGGGCCGGGCACGAAGCTGCCGTGTGCCGAGCTGGGCCAGCGTCCTCGGACCGCCAGGTGCCTCTCACTACCTCCCCGACCCTGCGCATCAGCCAGGGTAACAGCCACACACGCAACAGCCCAGGTCCTGCCCCACAGTCTTGGGCTGTGAACCGGGGCTGAGCGGGGACGGGAGGGTTCCCCTCACCCAAGGCACTCCAGCTAAGAGGTGGCGGGCGGAGTGACACGGTTCCAACGGCCTCCGCACCCCGAGCTCCTCTGAGGCCGCTGCTCTGGGCACCGGGTGCTGGAAACACTGGGCCCACAGAACACACCCCAGGACAGGACCCCGGAGAGGCCGTGGCCCCAGCACCAGCTCTGGCCCTGAGCGCCAGGCGTCACCGTCCCCGCCACAGGGGGAGGGGGACGCGGAGCCCTGGCCCATGGCACAGCTGTCTTGGAGCCCCGGCCCCGGACGTCGGCCGGGAGCTGGGTGTCGCTGATGGCCGGCGGACCGCGGGCAGGGGCGGCCACGCGGACGGTGAGCTCCCCCGACACAAAGGCGAAGTTCGCCTCCACGTGCAGCAGACGCATGGGCTGACCGGTCGAGCGGACGTCCAGCCTCGTTTGTACGCGGGTTTATTGAAGGAAAACGTCTGGGCTGTGCGTTTGCCTTCAGATGAGCTCGGAGCGGTCTTGGCCTCGCCCTCCAGTGGGCGCAGAGGACAGCCGTCCCGCACCCCCTTCCTGGAGGTCTGACGTGCGGACCCTGGAGCAGCGTCCCTCACACGCTGGGGGCAGGGAGGACTGTTCCAAAAAATATTTCTCCAGCCCCTTGGGGACCCTCACAGGCCGCCCCGCGGCAGCTGTCCCGTGTGATGTGGCCGTGGGGACAAGGCCGGCCCCGAGTCCAGGGCGGGGGGAGGGTTCCAAGGAAGACCCCTGCAGCCAGGCCCAGGGGCGACGGGTGCGTCTGGACCCAGACCCTTCAGAGGAGAGCAAACGTGCCGGGCCCGTAGGCAGAACTGTCCTCCAGCCGTGCCCCCGAGGACCCAGGGGAGGGGACACGCCTGGGAAGGCCTAGGAGGGGCCGCCATCATCCCCGGCCTGCTGGGCTGGGCCCCAGAGCCTGGTCCGAGTGTGGAGACAGCGGAGTCTGCAGGGCGCGCCCCGCACGCAGGCCTCCGCGGGGCCTCTGGAAAGACGGGGAGAGGCCGCCGTCAGCACCCCGGCTGGGAGCCGCCCCTGCACGGGCACGTCCTTCCTCCCGCGGCCCCGTCCAAGCGCCAGCACCTGCTTTACACGTGCTCCATCTCCTGGTCCTGGTCGGGCTCGTCCTCGTCCTCCTCGTCCTCCTCGTCGTCCTCCGCGTCGGCGCCGGCCTTGTCCAGCGGCGCCTCGCCGTCCCGCGCCAGCTCCTCCACGTGGGCCAGCATGTCGGCCATCAGCGCCTCCTCGAGCCGCTTGCGCACCTGCTGCACCAGCTCCTCCTGCTTCCTGCGGACACATGGGCCGCGCTGGCCAGGGCACACGCCACCCCGGGAGCGACCTCCGCCCTCGCTCCCTCAGCCCGGCTGCACAACGGCCTGCGCACAGCCCGCGGCCCTCCGGCGCGGCTCCTGGGCCCTACGCTCCACCTCTGCTGGCGGACACCGGGGGGCAGGGGCCCCCCCACCCGGCTGCCTTCCGTGGCTGCCCCGCACCAGCACGCCCTGCAGGCAGCGGCTGCCCAGGCACCACCCGGGGCCCGGTGCGTGGGCGCGCGTGACGCCGCTCACTGTGGCTCGAGCGCGGTTTGCCAAGGGACAATGGTGCTCGGTCACCGTGGCTAGCCAGGACCACTCATCCAGTGAGTGGCAGAATTTTGCTGGAGAATTCTAGATGGAGAACGACTTTCTTGGATCTTTTGCCTCGTTACGGCTGTCCAGAAGGCCGCCAGCCTGGGCCGTGAGACCCTCCGCATTCCCTCCCTGCGGCTGAGACCCTCCGCACAGGAGCAGCACGCTGTCTGGCGCCAGGCCGGGCCAGGACCGGCTCCATCTTCTGGCAGCCCCCATCTCCTCTCCAGACGGGCCCAGACCCCCACCTAACCCATGATGTGATGCTCTCCGTTCTGTGGCTTTTCCTATTTCCAGGACGGCTGTGCTTTCTTCCTACACTTCCCATTCCCTGGAGACGAGCTCCTCTACGGGCTGGGAGGTGACTCTGTGTCTTCCCCACACAGACACAGGAGGCAGGTTCACCTGTGACCCCAGCTGTGAGCCGCTCCCGGCCACGGCGCCGGTGCTCCCAGCCCTTCTGTGCGTGGGCTCCAGAGAGCCATGAACTTGTTCTGAACTCAGCGGCGTATTGACACTTGAGTTGCGAGAACAGAGCTCCCTCTCTGCTGGAGCTTCTAGAGGTTTCTGGCCCTGCTGCCAACTCACACTATCTCCTCCCTGGGACGTCTCCCCAGGTGCCTCCCGCACGTGGGGGCCTCCTGCCCGGAGCCCACCTGCACCAGGCCTGGCTGGGAAGCCGCTCCGAGGCCCAGCAGCCACAGGGTCCAGCCTAAACCTGGGCCAGCATTCGGGGCCTGGGGTGTGTCTGGAGGAACCCCTCTCCTCACCGCTCCCCGGAGCCCGCCCAGCAGGCACCTGCAAGACCTCACAAGCCCAAGGACGAGCAGGCCACGCCGCAAGCCTGTCCGCACAGGTCAACAACCACTTTCTCTTCCCAAGAACGGCCCAAGAGAACACGCACGTTTCCCATTCCCCTCCATAGGCCGCCTTGCCTCTGGCCTGCCCCGAACTCAAGACTCGCGGGAAAGCTCCTGCTGGGGCTTTTCAAATCTGCCCTCGCTGTGGCCACGTCCGCTCGAGCCCTGGAGCGCGCCGGCACAGACGCGGGACTGCGGGATACGGCGGCGCTCACACCGGCCGGGGGCGCGTGCACAGCGGTACCTGATGTCCTCGTCGGTCACCATGAAGGCCTTGCAGAGGGGCTGGGCCGTGTTCAGCCACACCCCAGGGTTCTTCTCCACGGCGGCGGAGAGCTGCCCGGTGATGGGCATGGTGCTGGTGTGCAGGGCGCTGGCGATGGCCGACAGCAGGGTCTCGTCTGTGCAGCCTGGCCCCACGCCTGCCGGGCACAGCGGGGTGGTCACCACCAGGCACCCGAGGCCCCTCTCCCAGAGCCTCGGGTCTGGACCCCGATCTGCCCGTACAGACGCTCAGGACCCCTCGTGATGGAAGCAGAGCCGCGCCCTCCCGTGACCACGCAGCAGTGTTTCCACGGTGCGGGAGCAAAACCACGTGTGCCGCGTCTTTGCCGGCCGCCCCCCTACCCCCCAGCCCGTGAGCCACCTCCCACCTGTGCTGCGACAGGCCCGCCAGCTGGTGTCCAGGATCAGGGGCCCAGGGCCCGGACCAGCCCCGTCCTGGACGGAGGGGAGCCTCACCCCCGCGGGGCCAGACACTGGACCCCCCGCCCCTCTGCTGTAGGAGCACTTGCGCCTGACACCCTTGCCCCCTACGGTTACCCTGCAGGCCCTTGGGGAGGTCCATGGTCTTGACGAGCTCCTCGGCGATGTCGAAGGCATTGAGACCACTCAGCTTCTTCTCCCAGAAGAGCTGTCACCAGACAGAGACATGGACCTGAGGGGTGTGTCCCCACAGGCGGCAGCCCCGGCCAGCCCCGACGAGAGCGGAGCCTCCGCACGCGGGACAGCGGTCTCAGCACGACCTTTGACCCCCACATGCCAGACCCACCTGCCTGGGAGCGAGGGGGCGGGGGGACCCGTGGGATTTCCCGCAGGCCCGTCCTCCGAGGCCACAGGAACTGCGACCCGGGGTGTCAGCCCTGCCATGGATGCCGACCACCTACAACTCCCAAACCGCAGCGCTAGCCCAGGGAGGCAGAACGTCCCTCAGCCTGAAACTTCACTTCTCAGTCCACTGTCCACCCGGGGCTGAGCCGCGAGGCCCCACAGAGCGAGGAGCTCACACGCCCAGACGACACTGTGGGACTCTGGGGACAGCGTGCAGACACACAGGTCTGACTAGTCACTTGGGTGGCGATGCCCCCGGTGCCCCTGTGGGGGGGGGCACGAATGACACGGGACCCCGCCACCCCACTGCCTACGAGGACCCGGCCTGGGGCCGTGCACGGGGCCCGGGGGCTCACCTGCCGAGGCTGCTCCACGGCCTTCTGTGGGTCACTCTTCACCTTGTTGCTGGGGTGGTTGGTGATCTTGGTCACTGGCTGCTTGAAGATGGACGCTGTCTGTCTGACGGGGAGGGCCGTGTTCAGGTCCGGCTTGCCCTACGGAGATATGGAAGCTGGCATGGCGGCCTCGGGCCTCAGCGGGCTCTCCCAGGCAGTGGGGAGACCCCTCCCCGTGGGCTTTGGTGAACAGATCCTGTGCCCCTCAGTCACCAGCATCCCCTGCAGCGTCCCCAGAGCCAGCCCAGTCTCCTTGATGCCCACAGCGGGGGCGCGCTGGGGCTCCGGGTGAACCCCACCCGGCCTCCTGTACCATGTTCGGCCCGGAACGCGGTGCAGCGGGGGCCCTGCCGCAACTGTCCTGCAGCACACACGCCCATCAGAGACACAGGGCCCCTAGGCACCTGCGTGTGGCCCGCCAGCCACCGAAGACGGGCTGCCCTCCAGTCCCTGCAGGGACGCCAGCACGGCCACGTCTGGGGGGACAGAGGGAAGGCGGGCGCTCTCCTTCCTGCGACCTTTCTGCAGCTCCCACGTCTCTCTCGGCAGACAGAGAGACCAGCGCCGCGACAAACCGAACTGCGGAAACCTCTCTCCACCCGAGAGTAGAGTTGCTTTTTCGTTGGAAAGATTTTTTTTTTTACTTCTAAATTTATTCATTAGAAAGCTTGTGCCACTGAGAGCACGAGGCAGAGGCAGAGTGAAGGGGGGAAGCAGCTCCCCACCGCGCAGGGAGCACGATGCGGGGCTCCATCCCAGGACCCTGGGGTCACGACCTGAGTCGGGGGCAGACAACCAACACTAAGCCACCCAGGTGCCCCAAACATTTACTGATCCACGAGGGAGAGCCTGGGCAGGGGGAGAGGGAGAAGCAGACTCCCGCGCTGAGCACAGAGCCTGCGTCGGGACTCGATCCCAGAACCTCGGGATCATGACCTGAGCCAGAACCAACAGTCGGATCCTCCCCCGTCAGAGCCCCCCACGCGCCTTCATTCGTGCATCGTGTGGTAAAGCAACCCGCGCGCCCGCCGCGGGCCTGAGCGCGTGAGCCCTCGAGGAGGGCCGAGCCGCCCACCGCCCGCGCCCGCGGCTCACCTTGGCCTGGCTGGCCGAGTCGTAGCGGACCCGCTGGCGGCTCCGGTTCATCTTGCCCACGAGCATCTTGCCCGTCCGGAAGTCGAAGGTGCTCAGGTCCATGGAGCCCCCCAGGTACCGCGCCAGCTGGGGCTTGCTCCGGAACTTCTTCCCACTGGGGCTGCGGACGGACAGGCGGTCAGCGGCGGGCAGGGCGCGCTGGGCCGGCCCCCGCCCTGTCCCTAGGGCTGCCTCCCGGCCAGAGCCCCCAACAGACCTCAGCGCTGAGAGCGGGGCTCGACACCCCGGTGCAGAAGGGTGGGGCCCAGTCCCAGAGTCTGACTCACATTTCAGAACATTCCAAAAACACAACCAGGCCATGTGAAAGACCCCAGGATGGCAGGTGGCTGAGGGACAACCCCTAACCACAGTCTCCTCCCCGTGGGTACCACCGAGGAACTAGAGCATCCTGGGGGTGCGGTCAAATCTCAGGTTAGGCTTCTGGGCCAGGACCCCAAGAGCTGCTCAGCTGGACTGCTGGGAGGTCCAAGGCCAGGAGCTCTGAAGCGGGGACGCTCGTGATCCCGCTCAGCTCGCAGACCGTGTGGGCCCCCATCTCTAGGGGATGACGCTGACCCTCGGGGGCCCTACTCAACGCACCAACAGCACCGGCGCGCGTCAGTTACCGCTGGGCGCGCCGCCGGCCACTCGGGACCCGGACAGCACGGCAGCCCCCTTGCTCAGCGACCTGGCGGAATGGACACCTGGTGTTCAGAGCAGCAGACTCGGAGGGCGTGAGGTGAAAACGGCCGAAATGTGCACTGGGACGGGGAAACAGGTGCTCACGCGGTCCCCCACGCACAGGAGCGTCCCTGGCCATGAGCGGGAGCAAGGAGGGACCACGAGCCCACAACGCACGGGGAGGGAACCAGACACAGGCCACGCAGCGTGAGTCCACGTGTGACACGTCCACGGACGGGAAGGGGGCTCATGGGGGCCAGGGGAGGGGGGTGGTCACCGCTAATGGGGACGGGGCCCCACCTGGGGAGAGGGAACATCTTAAGGCTAGCCCTGATGAGGACCGCACGACTGTGACACAGGGCTCGGCCGACCTGCACACTTGCAGCGGGTAAACCGCAGCGCGCAGGGTCCATCTCCTCCGAGCTGCCGGAGAAAGCACTCGTGTGGGGCCCGGCGCCTCTAATCCAGGCAACAGCACGTCTGCCCCCCGAACCTCCCAGGGACCATGGACGACAGCGTGGAAGCGCAGCAGAAGGAAACCCCCTCCCCTCCACCATGAGGACCCAGGGGGCAGCCGGCTGCACTCGCCTCTGGCACCCCCACCAAGGCCGTGGCTGCAGGCCGGGCGATTCCCCAGGGCCCGGGCGCCTCTGCGAGGACCAGGAGCCCAGCACACGGGTCTCAGACTCCTGGCTTCGGGATGACTGACTGCTCCAGCACACCGGGCTGGCTTGCGGGCACACCGAGCCTACGTGCCCAGGACAGCATATGCACCGGGGTCAGGTAAGGTCACAGAGGAAGGAGAGGACCCCCCAGAACGCGCCAGCCTTTCTCTGCGTCCAGTCACGCCCCCCCACGCTACATGAGAACAGCAAATGGACACAGAGCACAGGTAAGAGACCAGGTACAGGGCGCTGGTGGTTAAGGGTCTGGGGCTTTCGGGGTGAGGGAAATGTGGAGGTGGCCACACCCGTCTATGAATGTGCTAGAAACTGTTCAGTTGTGCACTTCAAACTGTTCACACGTGAGTAGTTCTCTCTCAATGAAGCTGTTCGAGAGAGACTAGCTCCTGAGGACTAGGGCAGTGATGCTAACGGACAAAGGGCTCATTTGGGGGTGATGGAATGTTCTGGAACTAGACAGATGTCACGGCTGCACAATTTCGTGGGTGTACTAAAAACAGCACCCCACGGTGCGCGCCACCGAAAGAGCGAACTCGCGAAAGCAGTTCTGCGGCCCAGCTCTGACGCCAGGAGACGTCGCTGCTGGTTCACCGAGAACCACCACCCCGCGTTGCTCTGAAAGACTCGTGTGGAAGTAAGAGCAGTGTGGCCTCTCTGGGAGTGGGGCCGAAGCTGGAGGGCACACACCAGCAGCCAGAGGCGGGGGGACGCAGGGCTGCGGCTGGTCCGTCAGGTGGCCGGTTGAGGCACGAGGAGCCGCACCCCAGCCTTGAGTCCCAGCCCCGGAGATGGCTGCAGGACTGACGCGCAGCCTGGCCTCCCATCACAGGAAGGGCTGCGGCGAGGGTCGCCGGGAGCAGAGCACGGGCACCCCGGACACCCAGCAGCAAGGTACAACCTCAGCCTGCTGCCCCAAGGAAGGAGGCCACTGTGCTAAGTCCCTCCTGCTTTTCCTGAGTATGGCTCTCCTTCTAACGTGAGTCCCCGGGGAAGGCCTCCCTACTCCGTACCCCTCCAAAGAGCTAACCCCGAGGTCAGGGTACTGACCTGCCCCAGCCCCTCACCCTCCTGCTGGACAGAAGACGTCAGACACGACTTTCACAGAGAAAAGACACGGCTGCACACCGATGTTGCAGCCCCCCGGAAACTATCTGTGGGGTCGCTCCGCCTCTCCTGCACGACAGTCTTGCCGAGAACACGCTCCCTTCCCCCACTCGCTCTATGGGCGAGGAAATCCAGGCCCACGTGGTCCTAGGGACAAGGCTCGCGGCCCACGCCAGGTCTGCTGGACTCAAGGCCCTCGTGCCCTAGCTCCCCTCTGCACTGAGAACGAGGAGAAACCAGGCTCCTCCCCAGCCGCCTTGCTCGTCCGGAGCTCCAGCGGGTGCAGAGGCCAGAGACCCACGTTCCGGAAAACACCATGGGTTCCAGACCACACCCCGAAACCTCCCACCCAGCTCAAAGACGCGGGAATGGGAGGGGACCCTCCCGACACTTCCTCCCGCTCAGTGGTCCCGGGAAAGCTGGCAGTCCATCTGTCCCCCTGTCTGGGGCTTTCTCCCCTAGACAGACCCTCATGCTCAGGTCCAGGGGCTCAGAGGAAGACCCCACCGGGCTGAGGCCCTGAGAGACGCGCACACAGGTGGGGACGGAGGCGGAGCAACGTTCTCAGGTGCTTCCACCCCGCGGCCCCTGGCTGGCCTCCCGGGGCCTCTGCACCGCACGCCTGCTGCAGGACAGCCCCTCCCAGCTCCACCGCCGGGAAGCCCTCCCGGACCGGCCCCAGCCTCACCCAGCCCCCCGTGGCGAGCCCTCACAGAGCCCCGCACGTCTCAGCGGACGTCATCAGCCGCAACCACGGGAGCAACGGGCGGCCAGCAGCCGCAGCCGCCCGGGAGAGGAAGGCGCGGGTCTCCCGGCGGCACAGCCCGGACCTGGGCCAGACCCGCAGCGGGCGCAGCTGAGGCCGGAGCCGGGGCCCAGCCTCAGCCTTGCGCCCCGACAGGGACACAGACGCGCGGGCACGCGCGGAGCGGAGAAGCACCGCAGCCAGCACGGCAGGGACACGACGGCCAGCAGCGAAGGACGGTGTCCCCGAGGGCCGCTGCGGCGGTCACACTGCTTCAGTGCCTGACATGACGGGGTCCCCGATCTTCCGGGGACCAGAACCCGCACCGGGGTCATGGCCGAGGCGCCGGCCCCGCTCCTTCCCCCAGGCGGCCAGCAAAGGCCCCGGAGGGACCCGAGCGCGGGGTGGGCGGGACAGGAGTCCCGCCCCGCCTCGGCCTCGCCCGGGCGGCTTCTGGGCGCTTCAACACGTGGCGGGTGTCCGCGACCGGAGCGCGCCCCAGGCCGCTGCAGCAGGGCTCGGACACAAGCGTCCGGCCGCGCTCAGGACGGGAAGAGGACGGGGGGGCCGACGGCAGGTGGCCGAGTGCCCGGGGCCGGCCCGCCGCCGCCCACCACTATTCGTCCCACCGACGGTCCCGCGGCCCCCCGCCCCCGCTCCCGGCGCCCCCGCCGCGGGCTGCGCGCGCGCCCCGCGTGATCCAAGGGACAGCCCAGCCCCCACCCCCGCCTCCCAGCGGCGTCTGGCCCGCTCCGGGCGCCCCTCGCCCCGCCGGCCGGTGTGCCGCGGCCGCCGAACAAAGGCCGCCGCCCGGCCCGCGCCGCCCCGCACTCCACGCGGCCGAGGGGGAGGGGGAGGGCACGCACGCGCACTGGCCCGGGGCCGCGGCACGCACGCGCACTGGCCCGGGGCCGCCGCGCGCCGGCACGCACGCACGCACGCACGACGCACGCGCGGGGCCCAGGCCGCAGCCCGGGTCGAGGCGCCCGGGCCGCCGCAGAGGCCGCTGGGAGGCGCCCGTTGGGGCCCTGCCCGGCCGGCACGTTCATTCACCTATAGTAAAAGACATCCCTGTGGCCGGCCGACAGCCCCGACCTTCTGGGCACTTCTTCCCTCTCCCAGCCCTGCGGGAGCGCCGGGCACTCCCACCTCTTCCGCTCCATCGCGCCCGGCTCCTCGGCCCGCCGCCGCCGCCGCCGCCCGGACCCCCGCTCGCCGCCGCCGCCGCCGCCTCAGCTGCCTCCGTCGCCGCCGCCGCCGCCGCCACTTGCCGCGGCTGTTCCGGCCCGCGGGCCCCCGCCCTCCGCCCCCAGCCGGGCACGCGCCGGCTTTGCCGCCCTTTCGGCCCCCTCCCCGCGCTCGCCAGCCCCCGCTCGGGGGGCCCGCTCCGCCCACCCGCCCGCGCGCGGGGCCCCGTGCTGCGCAGGCGCCGCGCGGGCCCCTCCCCGTGGGCGGCCGCCCCGCCCCGCGGCGGCCGCCCCAATCAGCGTGCGGCTAGGGGGCGGGGCTGGAGGCGGCGCGCAGCCCGCCGGCCGGCCCGCCTTGCGCCTGCGCCCTGGGGCCGGCGGGCCGCGAGCTGCTGCTCTGTCGCGTGGGCCGCTGCCGCGCTGTGCTGCCAGGGTCCTGCCTCCTGTCCCGTTGCCCCCGGGTCCCCGTTCGAATCTCGGGTTGCCCGCCCAGTGCCGGGCCTTCACCCACCCGGCCAGCTCCGGCCCCCCGTCTCCCAGCCTTCAGGCTTGGTTACCCGCCGCCCTGCGCGCCCCGGTCCCTCCCGGAGCCTGGGAATGAGGGGCGACCCCCCCCACGCGCCGCCGCGGTCCGGCCGCCTTCCGGTCCTGGGCTCCCGGACCTTCCTAGGAGACGCCGCTCCCCAGCCGGACAGACCGGCCACCCGCCCCGCCGGCCCCTGCCCTCGCCGGCGCAGGCCGGGCGCTCGCGAGACGACGACGGGGCGCGCGGAGGGAGCTGCGGCCGGTGCCGGAGGGTCGGCCGGGCCCCCTGAGCGGCCTGTCCTGGCGTCCGGTCCCGGGCGGCCGAGGAGAACGTCGACGGCGGGGGCGGGCTCCGCGGGGAAGCGGAAGATGGCCTCCCCTGCAGGGGTCTTCCCAGCTGCCGTCGGAGGCGGGCCCTAGGAGGCCGGTCCTAGCCGGGGAACCCAAAACCGCCGCCGCGAGCGCAGGTGTAACTGCTTGTTTTAATGGCTTCAGGCCCAGAGTGTCGCTCCCTCGGTCTCAGAGATAAAGGGAACAGTGAGTGGGCAGACGCCCCCTGACCCGAACCATACAAAGCTGGCCTGGGGCACTAGATTCCTCTCTGGGCGATTCAGGGCCAGAGCCCAGGACTTCAGGACCCTGACCTTTATGCAAGGCAATCCTGGTCACTACTGGGTTTGTGTTTTACCAGCTTGTATGATTTTATTTAATTTGAAAACTATAGTTACATATGGACATTGGGGAAGGTATGTGCTAGGAAGTGTGTAAGCCTGTCGATTCACAGGCTTGTATCCCTGGGTCTAATACATATAATATACATATAATACATACATAAAATACATATAATACATTATATGTTAATTAAAAATTAAAAAACCATAGTTACAAAGATACGTTTATTGCAGTCCGTGAAAACACACGAAGACCTAAAGGAAAAAGTGTTAACCTCCTCGGGTCAGATCCCCAAGGCCCACTCTCCGCTCCTGCTTTCAAGTGTGGGTATACTCCGAAGTGGAACTGCTGCGTCCCGCGGTAATTCTATGTTCAAGTTTTTAAAAGATTTTATCTTTTCGAGTGCGAGCATGAGCAGGGGGAGGGGCAGAGGGAGAAACACACCTCCTGCTGAGCAGGGAGCCTGAGTCGGGACCTGATCCTAGGATGGCAGGAGGGTGACTTTAGCCGAAGGCAGGCGCTTCACTGACTTGAGCCATCCAGGCGCGCTCTCCATTCAGTTCTTAGAACTGCCAAACGGTTTTCCTGCGTCACGCCTGCCCCATTTCACATTCCTGCCGGTGGTGAGGAGGTCCGGCCTCCTGGCACCAGCCCTGGCTCCATCCCCTCCTTCCAGCATCTTCTCTGGAGCACCTGCCCTGGGCCGGCGAGGGGAGGGAGAGGGAAGCCAGCTGGTCTCTGGTAGGGAGAGGACGGGGCTGGGGGAAGGCTCCAGTTTCACCACTTCTTGGGCAGCGTTTGTTGTCTCCTGGTCCCCGCTAGCTGCACACTGGTGGATGCGTGGTGCTGGGCCCCAAGAGCTGACCTTAAGAACCGCCATCAAAAACGCATCCTAGGGGCCCCTCACCATTCTCGGGCATCCAGCCTGCTGGGCCTCACTTGCTCCTGGGGGCATTTGACCCTCTTGGGTCCCAGCTGCCTCCAGTGCGCAGACAGCCAGACTTTGAGCACCCCCTGGGGTAACCTGGGGGGGGGGCTAGTCCCCGGGGGCTGGTCCAGGTGCACATGCTGGGGTTTGCCAGCAGAGATGAGGCTGGGAGCCCTGGGAGGGGGTGGGCAGTCGCAGCCCTTAGAAGCTCCCTTTCCTGGACTGGCTGTCTTGGGGCCGAGAAGACACCCTCTCCTGCCGTCTGCACAAGGTTAAGAAATAGAAACGAAATCCGGTGATGAGAGGAGCCACCGTGACTGGCTGGGTGACTGTCTAAGGGCATCCGGGACACTGCGGGGGGCTGAGGATCAACTCCGACCCCGCTCACTGCATCCCAGGACTCCCCCAGTCTTGACCACAGACATCCCCAGACAACAGTCCCCGAGTTAACACGAGGCAAGCACAGCACTCCGCTGGGGCACAGATATACAGGGCACCGGAGACCTGTCATCCAAGTGAATGGCATTTAATACAATGGTGTGACAATTAGATCCATGATAGAACGTCAAATCTGTGTTTTTGGTGGCACCTGGGTGGCTCAGGTTGTGATGCCAGGGTCCTGGGTTCAAGTCCTGCCTCGGGCTCCCTGCTCAGCGGGAGTCTGCTTCCCCCTCTGCTTGTTCTCTGTCACATCAATAAAATCTTTTAAAACAAATAAGTAAAAAATGTTTTAGATTTGTAATAAAAAAAAAATTTATTTAGAGGCAGGGTGAGCTGGTGGGGGGTGTGCAAAGGGAGAGAGAATCTTAGATTTTCAAAAATGTATGTGTGTGTGTGTGTGAGAGAGAGCACAAGCAGCGGGGACGGGCAGAGGGAGAAGCAGGCTCCATGCTGAGCAGAGCCCAATACAAGGCTTCATCGCAGCATCCCAAGACCACCACCCAAGCTGAAGGCAGATACGTAACCAACTGAGCCACCGCAGCACCCCGGAGAGAGAATCTTAAGCAGACTCCAAGCCAACGTGGGGCTCGATTCCACAACTCTGAGATAGTGACCTCTGCCAAAATCGCGAGTCTAGTGCAGAGCGCCTGGGTGGCTCAGTTGTTAAGCCTCTGCCTTCAGCTCAGGTCATGATCCCAGGGTCCTGGGATCGAGCCCCATATCGGGCTCCCTGCCAGGCCAAAAGCCTGCTTCTCCCTCTCCCACTCCTCTGCTGTGCTCCCTCTCTCTTGCTGTGTCACTTTCTGTCAAATAAATAAGTAAAATCCTTTAAAAAGGTCAAATGCTTCACCAATTAAGCTATCCAGGTGCTCCCAAGCTTGTATTTTTTAAAGATTCTATTTATTGACAGAACAAGAGCAGGGTGAGTGGCAGGGACAGGGACAAA
The DNA here is from genome assembly GCF_009829155.1 of Mustela erminea. NCBI lineage: Eukaryota > Metazoa > Chordata > Mammalia > Carnivora > Mustelidae > Mustela > Mustela erminea. The sequence continues at coordinate 941,649 of NC_045614.1, forward strand.
CAGGCTCTGTACTGAGTAGGGAGTCATGTGGGGCTCTATTCCCAAACCCCGAGATCACGACCCAGGAAGACTGAGTGGCCCAGGTGTCCCTTATTTATTTTAAAGTTTACTTTTTCTGTAATCTTGCTACACCCCATGTGGGGCTTAAACTCATAACCCTGAGGTCTACAGTCTCATGCTCTCCTGGCGGAGTCAGCCAGGAGCCCCCGAAGTATCAAGTTTTTAAACAAAGGGTTTCTTAGTGTTGTGCCAAGTCGTTTGGAACCCCAAGACAAAAAGAGACATGATTCTTTTACGTGTTTTTATGTGGCTTTTAATGGTTAACTCCTCCCCACCACCAGAACTTAAAGTGATTGGAAAAGTACTAAAATACTGAAGAGTTGTATTAAAACTCACACCAGTTTAAGCCCCGATGTTGTATTTATGACAGCATCTGACTTAGAATTTGTACTTTTCCAACTGATATGGATGTAGGCTCAGGTGTATTTTCACTCAAACTGTTAAACGTTATAAAATCACATAAAACTTGGGAGGAGGGCCACATGGCCCCACACGGCCCCAGGGGCTGCCCAGCCCCGTACCAGGATGGGAATTGTGAAGCCATGTCAAAGCGGAGGACCCTTCCCGGGTGGTGTGGCCCCCAGGAAAGACGCCTTCGGTAAGAGAATGACGCGCAGGAAGGGGGTCACCAAAGCCACTGCTGATGTTAAAGACCGAGACTGTTCTCTGCGTGTCTTCCCCTGCCTGTGCCTCAGTTCTGTGCTGATGCCCTAATCCCTAGCGTGGCTGCAGGAGCCCGGGCCACGGGAGGGGAGGCCCCGTCCCCGTAAGATCAGGGTCCGGGGACCCTGAGCGCACACTGCCGCCTCCTCCCTGTGCCGTGTGCTGCGGGGGCGGCCAGAAGGCAGGATGTGGGAACTCACCCGAAGCAAACCCCGTGAGAGCGCTGATCCCGACTCCCAGCCAGCACAGCTGAGAAGATCCAGTCCTGCTGTGTGAGCTGCCCAGTCCCTGGGGTCGCCGGATGGCAGACCAACACAACAGCTGCTTTCATAAATTTGCATGCGCACCCCCGCCCCCGCAGGAGCAGGGGACAGGGAACTGGGAGCCACAGACCCCGTGTACCTGCTCACCGTTGTGTCATTCATGGGATGGCTTCACTTTTCTACAAGTTCTGATAGTTCTCCTTTCAAACCAGAGCCGCGTTCTCATCCCCGAGTGTGGGCTACATGTGGGAATGTGTTTTCTAACAGGGGGGCTTCTGGGGAAGGTCGCAAGACACAGGACGCAAGACGGCTCCAGGAGCGCCCCAGAGAGGCCCCCACAGAGTGGGGGTTGCTGCCGGCAGGAGCATGACCGGCCCCTCCCACCCAGCGCAGCCCCGGGCGAGCCTTCCGAGGAGACAGCCCCAGCTGACCCCCTGCCCGCGTGCTCCTGAGGGACTCGGGCCAGGACCTCGCAGCCGAGTCACTCCGAAATTCCTGCCCATGGAAATCGAGAGGCGTTTGCTGCTTTACACCCCCCGCGGGGTGCGGTAACTTCTCATGGTGGTGATTACACACTGCACAGGTATGATGCATTAAACACCGTAAGTGATCGGATTCTGCCCCAGCCACGGACCCTGGGTCACTCACGCCACCGCGGCAGCAGTCAGGATTGCCAAGTCCCTACACGACCACGTCCAGGTGGGCCAGGTTTCAGAGCAAGTTTAATGCTGTGTGCATTCAGACAAGAAAGCTACCGTCAGAAACACAGCCCTCAGTCACGCTGTCACTTTTCTCACGGCCCATGCTGAGGGCGTGGGCTGGTCCGGGCACCGCAGGGGCTCCCAGGGAAGGACACGGCAGCAGCAGACGGCTGGAGAGGGACAAGGCAGGGTGAGCACCACTCCTGGCTCCTGTTGTCCTGGGAAGGGAGGTGCTGAGGAGGGCCTCTGCAGCCGCAGCCGGGCTCCAAAGTCAAGTCCAGCTAGGCCACCCAGCGGCCGCATGGCCTGAGGTTCAGCCGCAGGAGGAGGCAGGAGGCACGCGCACCCCAGCCTGTCATGTGGTCGGCCCGGTGGACAGCCCCGCGGCAAACGAATGGAAGAATCCAAGGGGCTGTGAGGCTCAAGCTGCGTCCCCAGGATGCTGGCAGCTGTAGTCCATCCCCCACTGTCCCCACCTATAAAATGGGCACCCTCCGACCACACCCAGGGCTGGGGAGACTGGGACGACAGGCGCGGATTGGGGCGTACAGTCGGCCTCTGGGATGGAGCGCCCCGGGGCACTGCCCCTTCCCCGGCCCGCGAACCAGGGATGCTGGCTGGCCCCTCTGTGTTGACAGGCAGGATTCTCCCCGGGGAACAGGCCAGGTGAGCCTCCCAGACCTGTGTCCCCAGCCCTGGGGGCGAAGAGGTCTAGCCTCAAGGAAACCCCAGTCCTCCGCCACGCGGCAATCACAGGATTCACCTGCTAAGAGCAGCCTACACTTACCGGAGGGGTCCGAGGGCGGCCGGTTTAATTGTCCTTCTTAAACTTGCCGTTGATGTAGGGCACCCAGTCCAGAATCAGCCGCCAGTCCGTGGCCCACACCAGCCCCACGGTGCCCACGGCGCCCCACATGCCTGCCGTGGGCATCCTGCCAGAGAACAGCTGCGGTCAGATCCGGCTCGGGGTCACCCTTCCAGATACATCCCTGGGTCTCTCTCTGCGCCCATGCCCAGCTTCCACCGCACACCTGACCCTCCTGCCCAGTGTGTGGACACCCCCAATGACACCACAGGGTGGACACAAAGCCGGAGACCCTGAGGCGACTTCACTTCCACCTGCTTTCCCACTGGGATCTTCTGGAGGTTTTTGGGGAGAGATTTGCTCAAAAATATTTTTTTTAAACAACCCAAGCTCAGTATCACCCATTCACAACACCAACCACGCAGTTCACAGCTGACCTGGGACAGCTACTGGCCTGAGGGAGGTGGCAGGGCCTGGGTCTCGTAGGGAGCACACGACACAGAGGAACAGGCCACCTCCCCAAGGACACGGGGCTGCGGCACAGCGCAGGGCGGAGTCTCCCTCTCCCCGAGGACCGCTACCCCTCCCTTACGCCGTGTGACTGGTCAGCGTCCACCGCGGCTCCGACAGCCGTCCGGACGCTCCCAGCCCAGTGCACCCCCCCCCGCAGTGCCAGCGGGACGCAGACCCCGGTCCCTAATGAGCGAAGCTCGCAGAGTCGAGCTCAGGAGCACCGGCTTCCAGGGCGCGCCCGGCCTAGCCTCTCCTCCGCGGGAAGCCGGCTGCCCCTGAGCGGCCCACAGGCGGTCTGCCAGCAGTCGCCGGCCCGGCTCGCGCTTGGAAAGACCCCCCCCCTCCCCGTCCAGGTAGAGCCTTTGGCGGCCTCCTGAGTCGGTGTGGCGGGCCCAGCTCGGGGGTGCCCGCGGTCCTGACCACCCAAACCGCGAGGGAATACGTGTCTGCGGCCTGAAGCTGCGCGGGGCGCCTGTCCCGCAGCCACGGCTGACCACTCCAGGGGCCGTGGCCGGCGACGTGCGGCCGGATCCGGTCAGCCACGTGCCTGGCACGCTGCAGCGGGACGGTGGCCGGCGCCGCTTCCAGAGGGCACGAACCACCACCGCCTCCCACCCGCCTCCCCAGGGGCAGCCGCGGCCGCCGCCCCCCGACCTGACGCCTGGGCCGACGCCACGCTTCCGGAGGGACCTCCCCTGCCACCGCGCCACAGCTCCGAGAGCCGGTAACACCCCGGGAGCCTTCCCGCCGTCCTGGTCGGCCCCCGGGGAGCCCGAGCCGAGGGCGCTGGACGGACCGCGGGCGGCGTCGGTGCAGGCAGGGGTGAGGAGCGGCCTCGGACGTCCGCCCCGCCGCTCTGCGCCCGTCCCATCCGGGACCCGGCAGCGTACCGGGTGCCGGCCGGGGACAGCGGGGCCGGGGGGCACGTGCTCACCAGTATTTGGCCAGCTCGCGGTAGCGCGGGCCCAGGAACCGGCTCAGCATTGCCGCACCGTCCGCCGCTCAGGGTGACCCCGACTGCCGCCCCGCTGCACTACGCAGGCGCGGCGGCCGCAGCGCGCAGGCGCCTGGGGAGGCTCCGCCCGCGGCGAGCACCCCCGCTGGGCAACAGGCGCCTGCGGCTGCTGCGCGCGCAGACCCGGAAGACCTTGCAGACATTTCCGGGCAAGGTCGGAAGTCTCTGGACGCGGCCCGACGGGGCGGGTCTGGGGCGGGGAGGGTCCCGCGCGGCGCGAGGCCGGGCGGTCGGGGTGGCCCCGCGGCGCGGCCTGCGGCAGGTCACTGCAGCCGCCGCGCTCGGCTGGTGGTTTGTGTCTTTACCGCAAGCCGAGGCTTTATTTGCCGTCAAGGAAACTGCGGCCCCGCGGGGCAGCACCTTGGCCGGAGCCGCACGGAGGGAGCCGCGTCGGGGCGGCCGCCCGCGCCCCCCGCTCCCCCGGAGCGGTCGCTCGCAGCCCGGCTCGGCCAGCGGACCGACCCCCGGCGCGCGCGGGCCCTGGTCAGCCGCGGTCACCGCGTCTGGGGCCGCAGCATCGGGAGCCGGCCCGGGGGAAGGGCGGCCGGCGCGGGCTCCGCTCCCGCCGCGCTGTCGGGGCCCCTGCGCCTGCGCCTCCCGCGGGGCGGCTGACCCCGCGGCGGGGGTAGGGAGCTGCCGGGGGTGCTGGCCCCGACGGCGAGAGCCCGCGCCCGGAGCCCCGGAGCGGCTTGTGGCTGGACGGGACGTTGTTTCTCGGCTCTCGCGGGCGCTCCGGGGCGTGAGCCTGTGGCCGGAGGGAGTCCGTGGGCGGAAGCCTGAAATGGGCTGCGGGAGCCCGGGGGGGGGGGGGGTGGCCGAGAGAGGAGGGAGGCGGAGTGAGACTGTCTGAGGAGTGGGAGGGGGCGCCTGGCTGGCTCCGTCGTCAAGCGCAGGACTTGAGGTTGCAGCTCCGGTCCTGATCTCAGGGTGGTGGGATCGAGCCCCACGCTGGGCTCCTGGCTCCGCGCGGAGTTGGCATGAGATTCTCCCTCTGCCCCTCCCTCCGCTCATGCTCCCCGCCCCCGCATCAAGCCCTGTGTCTCAAATAAGTAAATAAATAAATAAAAATCTTTTAAACAGTAAGTAGAGATGGGCATAAAGGCCCGAGGGCTGCAGGTCCTGGATCCAGCAGTTCCTGATGCCCTGCCTCATTGCTCCTTCTGCTTAATGTACTTCAGCTCATAAGGCAGAATGTTTTCTTCGAAGCCATAAAATACGAAGACCAGTGTAAGAGAGGAGTTTTATGGCATGTTGGATGGCTTCAGGCACGGCTGGACCCAGGAGCATAGCAATATTATTACGAATCTCTCTCTGCATTTCTCAGCTCTTCTTTCCTCTGTTGTCCTTGCCCTCTTGTGAGCTCTCTCTGAGCAGTGGCATGTGGAAACTCTAAGTCAGCATTCCAGCAGCCCTTGAAGGAAGATGGCCTCTTCGCCATTGTGGAAAATGCCCTGAGGCTGCTTCTCCTGGGCCTGCTGTGGAAATGGGGCAGAGGTCGCTATGCTCATAAGAGGACATGGACTGAAACTAGGGGAGGAGAGGATCCCCAAAAAGGAGTAGTCAGGATCCTGATATCCAAAACGGTGGTGGATAAGCAGGACCTTGGATTTCCCATGATACTCCTATCCAGCCTTTAGGGGAAACTCAGCTCCTTTTATTGTTTTTATGCTGTGAAGTTCACAAAAGTTGTTGCAACCACCACTGTCTAGTTGCAGAAAAATTTCATCACTTCCAAAAGAAGCCCCATAGGTCTCCCTCCTCCTCCCCCCCCCTCAGCCTCTCCCCAACCCCCGGCCCCCACAAGACCCCCTCCTGTCCATGGAAGAGCCTGATCTGGGCGCATCACATACGTGGACCCACACCCACTGTGGGCTTCTGTGTCTGGTTCCCTCCCTGAGCTTTGTAGGCTCAGGGTCCGTCCCTGGGGCAGCATGTGGGGGCCCCGCTCGGCTTGGCCAAAGGAGGCTCCCCTGCGTGGGGGGGGGGCTGTGTTTATCCTTTCACTGGTTGATGGAGTCTTTTTTTTTTTTTTTTAATCTTTACACTGTACTGAGGAATATTGGACACGCAAAAACACATGGACTGAACACATACAACTTGGTGTTTGGACGTGTGTGTGTGCCCAGCACCAGGACTGCGGGCGCCTGCTGGCCTTCCTCCTGCCCCTCTGGACCCTTGCCACCCCCCTCCCGGCCCCTGCGAGCACTCATCTGTCTCCTGTCGGTCCATCTGCACTTTCCTGACTCTTCTACCAGGGGGCATACAGTGTGTTCCACTTGGTGTCTGGCGCCTTTCTTCCGCTGCCGAGCCGAGACCTGCGGAGGGCGAACCTGTGTGCAGACCACTCACCTGCTGGAGGGCATTCTGCCTGTTTCCAGGTTTCGCCATCACAGCTGTGGCCCATGAGTGGTTCTGTCCATGTCTTTGAGTGGATGTGTGTCCTTATCCCCCTGGAGAGGATCGTGGGGGGCCAGCTGGCGCGCAGCGGGGACCCCGTGTTGAGCTATGGGCAGAACCGCCAAGCCTCCTGTTTTTTCACACTGAGATGTAACTGCTGCGGACGGTCAGGTCAGTGTCCAGGCCCCGGTGTCCGCCTGCCAAACTGTTCTGGAGTAGTCGCAGGCCTCTTGATGGCCCCGCCAGTGAGACATGGGGCTCCCATCATATTGGGGGCGTTGCACCACTTTAGAAAGGACACACAGGCTCCGTGTTCCCCATGGTCCTGGTGACAGCTGTGTGCTGGGCAACTGGAAACCACAGGGTTTCATGCTCTGCCTGCCTTGGAGGCCATAAGCCCCCCATGCACGTGTCACAGGGCCGCACACCCGCTGTCCCTCCCACCTCTGCCTCCGTGATTGCCACCTATGTCATGCGGCTTCTCTCTCTCATCAGGGTGCTTGTCATTGACTTGCCATCCTGCGCCAGGACAAGCTCATCTCAGGTTCTATTCCACTGGCAAAGGCCCTTTCCCCGAGCATCCCCAGTTCCGGGGTCGGGCATGGGGGGGGGTCCATGTCCAGAAGCCGCAGTGCAGCGTGGTGTCCGAGGGGCTGACCGCGGTGGCAGGGTGCCTGGGGTTCATGTCAGGACCAAGCTGTGTCATCTTCCCGAGAGCAGGGGGGCTCAGAGGGCTGGCAGGGGCTGGCTGAAGGTCTGGGACAAGCACAGCGACCTGCACCCTTCGACATGCCCAGATGCCGCAGCTGCTGCCAAGACGTGGCTGCGTCCCTTGCACCGTGTTTTCCTGCGTCCCTTGCTCCCTGCGGCTCCCTGAGCCGGGCCAAGAGGCTCTTTCGAGAAATTTCCATAGAGCAGATCCTTGCTGGGACAGGGAGGGGGGATGCCTCACTGAAGGATTTTAGCACCTTTGTGATCTATCTTTAAACAGCCTTTTTGAGGGGCACCAGCCGGCACACTGGCAAGAACATGTGACTCTTGATCTCAGGGTTATGAGTTCGAGCACCAGGTTGGGTGTGGAGAAGACAGAGAAATAAAATCGTCAAAAAAACCAAAACATAAACACCTTTAAAGATTTTATTTGCACAAGCGGGGGAGGGGCAGAGGGACAAGCAGGCTTCCTGCTGAGAGGACACTGGGCTCATGACTTGAGCTGACAGCAGCTCAACTGCCTGAGGCACCCAGGAGCCCATAAACTTTTTTGATGGTGTTGACACACCATCCCATTTACAGACTTAATGTGCGTAATTCAGTGGGCTTTGGCATATTACATTAATTATAAAAATTATCAGGCAGCCTCTCAGGGAGTGGCTTTCCCCATAAGCCGGTCCAGCGTCCAGATCCCAGAACCTCTTACTTCAGGTACAGATTCCCCACCTGACTCGAGGTGCTTTGGTTCTAGAATGTGGAATTGCCATGGGCCCCTCCCATCACTCTGGCTTTGATAGCCTTGCTCACCGTGGCCCCAGTCAGACCCTCGTGGTGCCTGTCCCCCAAAGACAGATGCTCACGTCCTGTCCCCCGGGACCTGGGAACGGGACCTTATTTGGATACAGGATCGTTGCACAGACAGTCAGTTCAGGTGAGGTCGTACAGGAAGGGGGAGGCTGGGAGGCAGCCAATGACTGGTGTGTCCTCGTGACAGATGCACAGGAGGTAGCCTCGTGTAGCCGGGACAGGCTCTGAGTGATGTGGCCGCACGCGCGGGGATGCCTGCAGGCCCCGGACCTGGGAGAGGCAGGAGGGACCGTCCCCTGGAGCCCAAGAAGGGAGCGCGGCCCCGCCACACCAGGATCTGGGGGGCCTGGCCCCAGAACGGGAGAATCGGTCCCGGTGGTTTCAGGCCCCGTCCCCATGCGGGGCTCTGTGACAGCTGCCCCAGGGATCACATGCAGGGCAGAGGCCTCAGCGCCTACAAGCGCTGCAGAACGCCGTACCCCCTCCCTGGCATGGCACGCCCTTCCGCCTGCCCTCCCCCCGGCGGGAACCACACAGCAGCTGGAAGAGCCAGGGGACAGCCGTGGGGCCGTATGATGTCACACTTAACTGCTGTGGCGCTAACAGGACAGATCTCCGGAGCCGCTCAAGAGAGAGGCCCTTAACACATCCCAGAGTCCAGTCAGCCGTGCTGACACTTTTATAAAATTATTTTTCTTAAAGTTTGTTTGAAAACCAGTTATCTTGAGGCACACAGCACGGTTTTCCCTTACTTGTGTCTCTTCCCAACAGTCCAGTAGTAGTTGCGGGGGGCAGTGGCTCCGTGCAGACCAAGGGACACTGAGGCAGCACCCCCCAGACCCACACAGACCAGGGGAGGCACCAAGAAGGGCCCCTTGCCAACGACTCCTCGCCGTCCCCAGAACCATCTGGGGGTGTGGGCAGCATCAGTGGGCGGACCCAGGTGACCTCAGGGCTTGGGAGGCAGCCCGCAGGTCCTGCCTGGTGCTTGCCTTGGGGTGTCCAGCTCCTGGCCTCAGAGAGTGCCAGTCACAGGGTGTGAGGGCAGCAGACAGCCCCACTGTTCTGGGATCGCAGCGGGGGAAGTGAACGTGGCCACCTGGGGTCCAGAAGTCGTGTGCGTGTGCGTGTGCGCGCACACACACGCACATGTACACACTCGTGGTGGCGGGAACCAGGTGGTTACAGGAAGGAGCCTGGAACCCAGGAGGCCTGACCCCGCACCTGGGGGACACATGGAGGGCAGCTGTCTGGGGGTCCCAGCGACAGAAGGGACCTTTGGTTTAGGCCTGGGAGAGCCGTGCGAGGAGCTGGTTCCCCTGCAGGCGGCGGACGTGGGGAGGCCTGGCAGCCTCGAGTGGCCACAACACCCTTCTGCTCCTGCAGGTGATCAGGGCCAAAGCCTGGAGCTTTTCAGAGTTTGGGATCAGTCACTTGGGGTGGGGGTTGGTGTGCTGACCCAGAGTCCTCTGCAGGTCCACTGCCAGAGATCAGAGAACAGGCCAGGGCCCCAGGTCAAAGGAACGCAGGATGCGGTGCCTGGGGAACCCCCTCCCCCATCAAGCTCCTGTCATGTGGTCCCTGTGCCCAGAAGCAGCGGTCTGACAAAATCCCATCTGCGGAGGTCTGCAGACTGTGCGGGGCGGCGGGCTGAGGAGAAGAGCTGCCGCCCTGCAGACACCCCCCAGCCCCTTCCCGAGGGAGGGGTGAGGAGAACTCCCACCAGGGCAAGGCCGGCCCACAATGTCCCTGCTACAAGAAGCCAGGAAACCGCCCGCCCTCTAAACCAGCCAGCCGTGAGCAGACGGGTCTGTCATCCCTCCTGCGCCAGCGGCTCCGGGGCGGGGGCTCTCAGGTTCACGGTGGGTCTTTTCAGTATGACTTTTAATGACCTGGTTGACCGTGAAATGCCACGCTCAGGTCTAGAAACAGCAGCAGAAGCAGCAAGAGACACGAAACTTTTATACAAAATTGTTGCTTACAAAACATATGCAAAAAAGCTTAAAAAAAAAAAAGAGACCAAAAGCATCCTCCCTGCTAATTTCCTAAGACGTTAAAAAAAATCTAACTAACGTTCTTTATTTTCCTTAAGACACAGGTCAGGCGTAGGCACGATTCTCGGCTGCAGGAGAGCGAGCCCGCCCCGCTTCTCCCTCCCGCAAGAGCAGGTTCCGACTCTCCCGCGTTTTCGACTTAAGGCATTTTTTCCTCTTTTCGGACAAAGTGTTCATCTCGCTTGCTTCCCGGTTTTGTTTACAAACAAAACAAAACAAAACTGCCCCTTCGGGCCCAGGCCTCGGTTTCAGGATCCATCGGGGCCGCCCCCAAGCGTCGGGACGGTGAGGCCCAGAGTGGGGGCCGTGCTGCCGGCGGGGACCGGGCCGGGTCGCTGGCCCTGGGCAGCGCCCCCGGGCAGCGCCCCCTCCTCACAGGTGTCCCGCGGGGTTGTGGGCCTCGCCCAGGCCCGGGTGAGCGGCCGAAAGCACCATCTGGGGATCTCCGACCACGCCCGACACCTTCTCCTCTTCTCGTCGCTTCAAGCAAGCCGCTTTGGGGTTCAGGTTACGCTCTGGGGGGAGGGGAGAGCCATGTGGGACAGGGTCCCTCCGGGAGCCTGCGGGCGCGGGGCCCTGGAGAGCAGAGCGCCGTCGGGGATGCGAGCGCCCCGCTGCCTGCGCGCGGGGAGCCCACGGGGCGGGGCCGGCGGGCCGGGGGGCGGGGCCGGCGGGCCGGGGGCGGGGCCGGCGGCCCGGGAGCCTACCTCGCACCTGCTGCTCCAGGCCCAAGATGACCTGCACGGCCTGCTGCAGGATGAGCAGCTTGGTCTGCGCCTTGTCCGACTTGAGGTGCAGCTGGCACATGCGGCCCAGCTCCCGGAAGGCCTCGTTAATGTCCCGCACGCGCACCCGCTCCCGCGCGTTATTGGCCATGCGCCTCTCCCGGTCCCTCAGGTCTTTCTCCTCCAGGGACAGCACCTCCTCCGTACTGCTGGGTCACAGCACCAGGGCCTCCGTTAGCGAGGAGCCGGGCCGGGCCGGGCGGGCGCGTGCCCGCGGACAGTGTGCGTGCGTGTGTGTGTGTGTCCGTGCATGTGCATGTCCGTGACCGCGTGCTCCCCCGGGCTCGGAGCTCCGAGCCTGTGTGCGCACCTGGGACCCGGCCGCAGGCGAGGCTGTGTGTGTGCTGACGCCCCAAGGAGACCAGCGCAAGAGCGTTCCCAGGGGATGGAGGGGGGGCCCTGAGCCCCCATCAGGCCATCTGTGGGGAGCTGGGGGCACCCCACGCCCCCTGCCCCTCCTGGTACCACCTTCCCGGCTCAGCGCACTTGCTGGCGGGGCTGTGTGAGGGCTAGGCCAGGCGGACCAGTGTGGGCGGGAGAGGGCAAAGACCCCGGCCCAGCCATGGCTACCACGAATGCCCTGTGTGTCCCAGCGGAGCGGTGACTGAGCGCCGACTCTGCACCGGCCCCCATCACACACAGGACGGCTGAACGGCTCAGACGCCGGGCCACGAGGGCTGAACCCTGGTTCAAGTCCTACGAAGCATCAGCCACGTGGCTCTGCCCAGCAACTTCACTCTGTGTCCTCAGTGGGACACCGGCCTCGCCTGGCCTCAGGGACGGGAAGCGGGGTGGGTGAGGCCTGGCCCTGGTGTGCATCCCACGGGCAGAAGAGGAGCCCAAACACCTGCACATGAGCAGCGCCTAGGGGCCCTGTCCTGCTCCCACAGTATGGGAGGGGGCTACGCCCCTGTCCGCCCGTCCGCCCACCCGCCCCTGGGCCTGAGCAGATCCTGCCAGGTGGCGGTGGCCCCCGACCCCAGGACAAGCGCGCAGACCAAACTGACGGGCCTGAGGCTGGTGCACGCCTTGGTCCCCTTTCTTCCCTCAAGTCCCAACTGGGAGGCTTTGTGGGGGAGAAAAGACCCCAAGGTCGCAGCCGTCCGGGGCTTGGGCAGCAAGTGCGAGGTAGGAGGGGCTGCCATGGAAGCGGAGGGGCGGGTGGGCTGGGCTGGAGGGAGCTCGAGAGGCAGAGAGCAGAGAGGTGGGCGCGGGGGACACGGCGGGGTGCCCACACCACCACGGAAACACGGAACCCTCAGAGCAGAGGGGACAGCAGGCCGGGGGTGGGGTGGGGGGTGGGTGGGGCGAGGGCCCCAGCTCCGGTCCAAGCGACAGCGCTGCAGGAGAGAAAGGGTTAAAGGGCATGGAGGCGTGGGTGGGAGGCGCGTTAAGGAAGCAGCTGAACTGGGGAGCCAAGTCACATGAGGGCCTTCCTGGCTCCTCACCAGGGGATGGGGGCTGATGGGCTGGAGCGCCCCGCAAGGATGTGTCTGTTTGCAGCGACAGTCACCTCTGGCCCTGGCCACAGGGGCCTCAGCCAGAAGACTACAGCCTCCCTGAGAAAGGAGGGCTTGGGCGGGCAGGGCTCCCTGGGGTCCAGGATGGAATTCAGAGCCAAAGTGCCCAGGTCTGCAGAGCCACGGCTCCCAAGAGAATCAACCTCCCATTTCCAGAGGGGACACTGCGGCCAGGCTAGACGGCCCTGTGGTCAGAGAGGGAACAGTGACCGCGGTGGGGGAGCTGACAGCAGGGCAGGACAGTCACTGCAGGGAGAGGCACAGTCACAGCGGGCAAGGCGGTCACTGCAGGGGAAGTCACAGCAAGGAGGGACAGGCGCAGCAGGGGAGACTGACTGCAGGAAGCGGGGGGCGAGCGCGGCAGCAGTGGCGGGGGAGGGAGCGGCGCCCCCACTGACCTCGCACCTGCTGCTCCAGGTTCAGGATGACCGACACGGCCTGGTGCAGGATGAGCAGTTTGGTCTGGGGCTTCTCACTGTTGAGGTGCAGCTGACACATGCGCCCCAGCTCCTTAAAAGCCTCATTGATGTCTCGGACCCGCAGCCGCTCGCGCGCGTTATTGGCCACCCGGCGCTCCTTCTCCCGCTCAGCCTTCTGCTCTGGGGGGAGAAGGTCGTCCTCGTCCTCGTCCGGGCTATGGGGCGGGCCCGGGGGGCCAGAGGGAGACAGTGAGGCGGGGGGACAGGCGGGGGACCCGCCGACAGCCTCGCGCGGTGGGCGCTGTGTGCGTGTCTGTGCGTCCTGACGGGCGGGGAGGCCGGGGGCTGCGAGGGGGCACCGTGTGCGTGTCTGTGCGTCCTGACGGGGGAGCGGGGGTCGTGTGCGTGTCTGCGTGCATGTGCGTGCGTCCCGACGGGCGGGGCGGCCGGGGGCTGCGGAGGGAGGCACCGTGTGCGTGCCTGCATGCGTGTGCGTGCGTCCCGACGGGCAGGGCGGCAGGGGCTGCGGGGGGGCACCGTGTGCGTGTCTGTGCGTCCTGACGGGGGTCGGGGCGGCCGGGGGCTGCGGGGGTCGTGTGCGTGTCTGCGTGCGCGTGCGTGCGTCCTGACGGGCGGGCCGCGGGGAGCTGCGGGGAGGCGGGCACCTGGTCCGAGGCCGCGGGGGCTTCGGCTCCTTCTTCTCCTCCTCCGAGTTGCCGGCCGCCGCCGTGTTCTCCTCGTCCTCCTCCTCCTCCCGTTTGATCTCCCCGGCGCCCGAGACCGCCCCGACGCGCGCGAGGCCTGCAACGGGCCTGGGCTTAGCGTCTGCGCACCGCCCGGGGCCGCCCGACACAAGCCCGCTGCCCTCCTGGGAGGCAGAGTGAGGTCTCTGGGGAAAGCCAGGCCTTTGTATGCAAAAAAAACAAAAAGAAAAAGGAAAAAAAAAAAAAAGGCCCAGGGCGCCTGGGTGGCTCAGGGGGTTAAGCCTCTGCCTTCAGCTCAGGTCATGATCCCGGGTCCTGGGATCGAGCCCTGCACAAGGCTCCTTGCACAGCGGGGAGCCTGCTTCTCTCTCTCTCTCTGCCTCTTCCCCTGCTTGTGCTGTCAAATAAATAAAAATCTTAAAAAAACAACCCAACAATAAAGCAGCAAACACACCTAGAATCAGGTCCCTATCTCACACCACACAATCACCAGTTCCAACAGAGGAGGATCTGAAAACCTTCAGAATAAAGTGCCTGGAAATCCCGCTGTGGTTCAGAGGGGAGGACCACCTTCTACAATCCTGAATGAGCTGTTCTTGAAAAAAACAAAAACAAGAAAAACACTGATAAACTGGACTATAGCCTAACTGAGAATTTCTGGTTACCAGGATCCCACCAAGAAGAGAACATACGCCACAGGATAGAAAAGACGGGTTCGGAGCTCTTGGGGGGCTCAGCTGCTAAAGCAAGTGCCTTTGGCTCAGGTCACGATCCCGGAGTCCGGGGATCAAGTCCCACATGGGGCTCCCTGCTCAGCACAGAGTCAGCCTCTCCTTCTGACCCTCCCCCTTCTCATGCTCGCTGGCTCTCTCAAATAAACAAAATCTTTAAAAAAAAAAAAAAAAGGGTGCCTGGGTGGCTCAGTGGGTTAAGCCGCTGCATTCGGCTCAGGTCATGATCTCAGGGTCCTGGGATCGAGTCCCACATCGGGCTCTCTGCTCAGCGGGGAGCCTGCTTCCTCCTCTCTCTCTGTCTGCCTCTCTGCCTACTTATGATCTCTCTCTGTCAAATAAATAAATAAAATCTTAAAAAAAAAAAAAATCACGTGTCCTGTATAAACCAAGGAAGGTGAAAAGAACTCCCACAAATGAACACGAAAAGGACTAGGAGCTCAAGAGGAAAACAGAAAGCTCCCAGATGGGCGATCCGTAGACAAGGAAGTGGCCATCTGCTTCACGGCACCAGCAATCCATGCAAACGCAAACGGAGATTCGTCAAGTGGGGAAGCCAGGCAAAGCGACAGGGGCCAGCATCGGGGGCACTGCCCATGGGAGGCAAGTCGGGACAGTCTGGTGTCATCGGGAGAGGGTAGATCCACACAGACCCCCAAACCCCACAACCTGGAATTAGACCCGAGAAGCTCCTGTGCACATGCTGGAGACACATTACAGATCGTCCCAGAAAGCACCTACTCCAAGAGTAGAAAGTTAAAACAATCTAACGTCCCATATCAGGGCCCATCCTGAGCCCCCGGCAGCGAGGTGGCCCTTGCTCCCAACGTGAACACGCCAGCCAATGCCAGTTTCAGAAAAGCCCAAGGCCATGTAACAGAACACAGGGTGTGAAGGCACACGGCGGGGAACTCGACAGTGACAGCACAAGACACACCGGGAACGGGGCCTGGGCTCAGCCAAAGAAGAACTGGGAGGGCAGGGCAGGACAGAGCAGGGCAGTGGGGGGGAGGAGGGGGGCAGGACAGCAGAGGGCAGGGGAGACGAGGGGAGGGGAGGGCAGGACAGGGTAGCAGGGGGGAAGGAAGAGATGGGACATGAGCAAGAGCAGAGAAGGGTAGTGGTGGGGAGAGGAGGGCAGGGGGGAGGAGAGGAGGGCAGAGCGGGATGCAGGGGGAGGAGAGCAGGCAAGGGGAAGGGGAGAAGCTGGGATAAGGGACTCAGCTCAGGGAATGCCGGCCCCACAGCACAAACGTCAGGGCCCCTGCGCCAGACAAGAGAACCTGCCCTAACGTGGGAGGCGTGGGGTGGTCCTGGGGGCTCGGGACACCAGGCGGCATCGGCGCCCGGCCCGGCCCAGTCCCGGCACCGTCTCAGGCCGTGGTTGCCCACACGGTGGCAGAGTCCACGTCCCTGCGCCTGGGACCGGCCGCCACGAGACCCTCACGGGCCCGTCACCACCTCCTCCCTGCAGCCTGTGTGAAGTGCTGTCGCCTCCTCGGTATTTCCCCAGAAAAGTCCACAGCCCACGGCCGCTGGCCACGACCCTGACCCCACGTTGCGGCAGCGTGGCTTCTCAACGCCAGCACCTGACGCGCCCGCCCCCCGCCACCCCCCACCTCCACACCGTGCTCAGGCTGGGGCTCTGCTCCGCTTGCTCTGCCTGGGGAGCCCGCCCTGGCTCTGGACTCCACCCGGCGCCCAGCGGTCAGCAGGCTCCCTGAACCCCAGACCTGCATCCCACCATGGCCTCCACAGCTGCCATCCTGTGGGCTCTCTGCCTTGGGGACCCAGAACGCACCCCCACCCCACTTCCCGGACCAGCACCGTCCACTCCCCCCTGCGGCTTCAGCGGTCACCCATCATCCTCAGCTGCCGCCAGAGGGCGCCTGTGGGCACTGGGTCTGGCAGCTCCTGACCCTGCCTGAGCCCTCCAAGGCTCCCAGGTCCCTTGGGGTCAAAGCCCAGGTCCTCCCATGTCCACGGGTCAGGACCTGCACGACTTGCCCTGTCACCTCCCTGACCTCACCACCTCCCTCTTATCCAGCACAGGGCTCCTCACTACTTCAGCACACCAGGCATGGTCTTGCCCAGGGGCCTTGGCACACGCATCTCCCAAGCACCGGTCTGCTTCCCCTCCCTGCTCCGCCCTAGTGTCACGACCTTGCCGGCCGGCTCTAAAGCTACGAGCACCCCTGTGCCCCCCCGCCCTGTGCCCCCCCGCTTGTCCCCAGCATCCCTCCTTCTGCATTCAGTCCACGGCTGCTCACCCCCCCGGGGATGGGGTTTCTGATTAACTCCTGGTTTACTGCCCAGGGCCCACACAGGCCCCAAGCACAGGGCTGATGCCGACCACGAGAAGTGCCCGGGCTCCACCCCTCCAGGAAGGAACCCGCCGCTGCCCTCCCGAAGGGCTTCCCGGTGCCGGTGCCAGGTGGAGGGGACGCTGCGTGCGGTGAGGGGCCCCAGCCCAGTGCCTGACAGAGAGCAAGCCCCTGGCCTAGCCCAGTGCCCTGAGCCGGCCACCCCTTCCCGGGCCCCCACACCGAGGCTCACCGCTGTAGGAGTCCGGTGGCCGAGCGAGCTCGGGGAGGGCGCCGGGCTGGCCGGGGAGGGCCACGTGGTTGTGCAGGAGGCTGCTGCTGCCCGCGAGGCTGTCTTCCGAGGGGCCGCCTCCCACCTGCGGACAGAGGAGTGGGCTCGGCGGTCAGGGCCTGCCCACCGTGACCCCCTGCCCAGCCTGCCCCCAAACAGCACTCACCAGGCCTGTGTGTCGGCCCCCCAGCGGCATGACGGGGCCAGTAAAGCCCGAAGCCAGAGCCCCGTGGCTGGGCAGCAGCCCGTGGACGTCCGCCGAGGCGCCCACTGCGTGGCTACGCAGCACGTGGATGGCCTCGTCCAGGCGGTCCTCCATCTTGTTCTGCTGCGGGCAGGGGAGGGGCAGCGGTCAAGGGTGCGGGCCCCTGGGACGCTGCTTGGCCCTGGGGTCCGGCACACAACCTGAGCCTTCGTTGGCTAGCGAGGCCGTGTGCCCCACAAGTGACCTGCCAAGGGGACCCCCGTCCTGCAAATCCCACTGGTCACAGGGCCCGAGCGGCTCTCCGGGGACACGGCTTCCAAGCCCTGTACGCTGGCCACAGCAGACATGCTGAGCTGCCCTCACGGCCCACCTCCCCCGGCCCAAGGTCCACATGTACCGTGCCCTCCCCTGGCCACACGTGCCCATGAGGGACAGCGTCCACCCAGCCCGGGAAGCTCACCAGGCTGTGGAGACCCCC
This sequence comes from Mustela erminea, assembly GCF_009829155.1. Taxonomy (NCBI): domain Eukaryota; kingdom Metazoa; phylum Chordata; class Mammalia; order Carnivora; family Mustelidae; genus Mustela; species Mustela erminea. The sequence goes on from NC_045614.1 coordinate 959,075, forward strand.
GTCGTAGCTAGGCGATAAGGCACCGGGGGCTCCTGGCCGGGGCCACTGCGATGTCCCTGAAAGGGGTAGGGGTCATGTCAGCGGGGGCCCCTGCAGGCTGCGTGTCCAAGTGGCCCGACTCAGAGGCCGCACGGTCTGCGAAGCCCGGGTGGGCCATATGGTGGCCCCCATGCCCGCCGGGCCAGCCAGGCCGTTCCTGGGAACCCACCCAGCAGACGGGTTCCTTTCTCCAGAACCCTCACCCCACGGGGAAAGCAGCCCAGTGGCACATACAGCAGGCGCCCCAGGGACCGGCCTGCCGTACAGGTGGTCCGCCCCAGGGGCCCTGCACGCACTCAGCAAGGCGAGGGTCCCTGAGAACCCCTGCTGCAGGCTTTCTAATAGAACCAAGCGGCCTTCCAGGAACCCGACCACAAGCTGACCCCCAGGAAGGTCCCCTCGGGGACAGGATGACCAGCCCCTTAGCAAAGCCGAAACCAGGGCCCGCCACTGGTGCCCACCAGACCCTGGGGGAACAAACGCCAACCTGTCCACGCATGGGAGCCCGGGAGGGGGTCCGGCCTGTTCCTCTGGCTCTTGGACTCCCCGCCCCGTCCCTGACTGTTCGTACAACGTAGACTGGACTGGAGAACCCGCTCCAGAGAGCCTTCCGGATGCCCGCGGGAACCGGAGCCCTGAGGCCGGGGGTGTGCCCAGCTCTCCACACACTCAGGGCTGCAGGCCTCATGCAGCCCCCATCGCTCCCCAGCAACCCCCCCACAGACCTGCGAGACCCTGGGGGGAGCCCACGGGGGTCGAGGGGCTGGAGGAGAAGTTATTGCTTGAGTGATCCGGGGAGTAGATCTGCAACAGGGATGAGAAGACAGGGCCACCAGACGGGGTCAGGCGCCAGCCTCGGGCACTTGCCAGCCCAGCCACCCCCGGCCACCCCATGTCCCACGCCTCACCGAGGCCAATGCCTTCCCAAGGGCATCCCCAGAGCTGCCAGCAGTAGTCCCGCGGGAGCCTGGGGGTGGTGAAGAGAGCGGAAACCGAGCTCAGGGACAGGACCTCCCCTGGCCCCGGGCCCAGCTCGGATGCCGGTGCCCCAGCTGCCTAGCGTGGACGCCCTCACCCAGCACGGGGCACCCCCATTCCAGCTGGGAATGGCCTGGAGTCCTGCCCCCTGCCACCACGGCGGCTCTAGGGACAGGCGGGCGGGCGGCAGGACCGGAGGGAGCGATTTCCCCTGGAGAATCTGCTCCCCCAGACGGAAGAATGGGGACCCGTCCTTCAAAGGCCCATTTCCAGACACCGGATGTGGCCGGAGGGGCCTGATGCAGGGCAGGCCCCGGAGGGGAAGGACGGAAGTGATGAGGGCCCGAGCCCCCACCCAGCCCGGCTTCGAGCACGGAGGGGCCCCATCCGGAAGCGGGGCAAAGGGGTCGGTACCCAGGAGACTGTCGGCCCCGCTGACGGGGGGCGTGTGGCTGGAGACGCTGCCATAGGCGGCTGCGGGGGCCGAGGAGAAGCCGGACGCGGCCGGGAGCCCGCCGTTCACCTCCGTCCCGTGCAGCTGGTAGCCCTGTGGGGGGAACGGGGTCACGGGGGTCCGCTGAGGGTGCTGCCCACCCACCCCTGCCCGTCCCGCAGACCTACCATGCGCTCGTGCTGGTGCAGGCTGCCGAAGCCCGCGGTGCCCCCGACAGAGCTGCCGCCGCCTGGTGGGAGGGGCAGGGGCGAGGAGGCCCCGCCCAGCACCGGCCCAAAGCCCGCCTGGCCGGAGGGGCTCCAGAGCTCGGCCGCGGGGTGCAGGCTGCCATCTGTGGAGGTGCACATGGTGAGAGGCGGCCAGGGGACCCGCAGCCCCAACCGTCTCAGGTGTGAGCCCCCACGCACCTGCCATGTAAAAGTGGGGGGGATAGGCGCTGCTGGGGGCCTTGGCAGGTGCATAGGCGGTGCTGTCCCTGCCGTAGTCCTCACCTGAGCTGGACGGGTACACCTGCAGACAGGCAGGGGCGGTCAGGCAGGAGGGGCCCGAGTGCGATGGGGGACCCGTCCCCAGCCTTGCCCTCCAGCCACCAGCCCCTCACTCTGTGGGCTCTAACGCTTCCCCTGCTCCTGCTCCACCCTCCACCTCCCATCCCGCCCCTGCACCAAGTTCCAGCGTGTGGCTCCCGAGGCCTCTGCAGACTGGATCCCCGACCAAGGACACTGTCCCCTCCTGCAACCGGCCAACTCCTCCCGACCCGTCCGAGCCCAGCTCTGATGCCCTCAGCCGTGCCTCTTCCCCGTTCCCCCGTTCGAGAACCCCCCAGGGCCCCAGCCCTGACCCCAGGAGATGTGGGGGTGCAGAGGCCGGGCCTGGAGGAACAGCAGGCCCGCAAGGTGGCAGACGAGTCCCAGGAGCAAAAGCGGGGAGGTTTGGGGGCGCTCAGCTCTGATGCTCCAGGGGACTGGGCTGGGGGCTCAGATCGGGGAAGCAGGGGGTTGATGACATCATGCAGCAAATCTTCAAAGAGCCCGACCCGCACTTCCCGGCTGCAGGGTGCCGCCCCCACCCTGAACTGCGGTCAGCCCGGGGAGGGGTCAGTGTGGGTCAGCCCATGGGGGGCAGCACGGGAGCCAGGCAGAGAGGGCGGCCGGGCCAGGGACCCCAGCTAACAGCCTTTGTCCCCAGTGACTCCATCACCGGAGTGCAGTGTGCTAAGCTCCTCTGGGCCCAGCACCAAAGGCAGCGGGGGTGGGGACCCCATGAACTGGAGCCCCGGGGCGCCTCCAACCCACTCCCGCTCCCAGGGGCCCATCACACCGTTCCCAAGGTGCCTCGGCCACAGAGAACATCGGGCCCTCTTAAAACAGGGATCTGAGCTAGACCCAAGGAAGAACTTCCCAGAGGCCCTCGTCGCTGGCTAGGTCAGAGCCACAGCCCCGGGAGAAGTCACACACAGCCCAGCACCTCCCCGCACGGCCACGCTGTGCACCCCCTGCGGAGAGGGCCCTGAGTCTGGACCCCGGGTCTGTGGGCCACTCAACTTACCGAGGACGGGAGACCCGGCGGCACCTTCCGGACCTTCTTGGGCTGTGAGTCTGTGCGGAGCAAAGAGTGAGCCCGCCGGGCCTGCCGGGCACCCACCCCACCCAGCCAGGGGCACGGAGCGGAGGGGTGGGGAATAAGAGACCCCCGAACCTCCTACTAATGACACGACCGAATGCGGTCGCAGACCCATGTGCACAGGGCGGAGGGCAGAGCTCGGGTGGGGGGTCTGCAGGGGGCCCCTCCCTGCGCTCCCACAGTCACGCCTCCCTGGTGTGGGTCCTGGGCTTGGCGGTTTCCCTCCTCGCTCGACTCAGGGATCCTAAGTCTCAACCCGCTGGGCTTCTGCGGCCGCTCGGACACCAACACGCGTGGCCCAGTGGAGGGGGACCGGGCAAGGCCACGCCTCTTGTTCTGGAACCAAGAGTCCTCCTCAAGGGCCACTGAGCATGTTTCTACATGTTTGTGTGTTGTGGGGAACGCTCCCGTTTAAGACACCCCCAGTGCAGCCGGAGGTGCTGGCGGGGCGTTCCCAAGCGTGAGAAGGCCATGAGCCTCCAGTGAGCAAGATCGCGTCCAGAGCTAATTAGCCCCTGCTGAGCCGGGCAGATGCCACCCAGGTTCCGGGCCACAGGACCCCGACCTGGTACTTCCACGGGGGACTGTCCCCCCACACCTGCGCCCCGCCCGCCCCACTCACCCAGTCCACCTTCCGCAGCTCTGCGCCGAGCATGGCCAGGGTAGGAGTAATACTGGACACCGGCCTTGGGGCCTGAAGGGGAGAGCGGCCCGGGGCTGCCGAGGGCCAGCTCGCTGGGTGGGAAGCTGGCCTGGGGGGCGAGAGGGGGCAGTTGTCAGGGCGGCGGGCGGGCACCTGGCCCCACTCCCAGGCCTGTCCTGCCGGCGCACACACCAGTGTGGGGCCCCACTCGGACCCTCGTGAGGGCAACAGGGACCCTCGGCGGGAGCTCCCTGCCTGCCCCGCTCGGACGTGCCTCTGAGACGCGACGGACCACAGGCCGCACGGTTCTTCTGAATGAAGGCAGAGAAGCAAGACTGTTGCCACAAGCCCACAGCCCCACTCAAGGGGCTCAGTGTGCAAGGCCCGTGTCCAGGCGCTACAGAAAACCGCTGGGCTCACTCCACGCTCAGCCTTTTTTTTTTTTTTTTAAAGTAGATAGTTTAGCTTTGCAGATCTTAGTTTGAAACATATCTCCTTTCCTCAAGGGCAGAAACTGGGGTCCGAGCCAAGGGCAGTCCCCCGCCTCAGGCTTCCCGTCTGCAGAATGGGCACAGGTGCCACGGACACAGACGGGGTGCCCTGGGCCTGGCTGGCGTTCAGCCGTCACAAGTGCCATGTTCCTATGGGACACGGCGTGCGAACGGGTGGCACGCCCTGGCATGAGGTCCAGCGCACCGAGGAGGTGCAGGCAGGGGCCACGGCGGCCGGCTGCTGTCCACCCGCCCCCACAGCCTCCCAGCTGGACCAGCATGGGGAGACTTTCACCTGTGCTGGGCGCCCACGGGGTGGGCTGCCTGGGAGGGCAGGCAGGGGGGCACCTAGGACCAGCAGGGGCAGTAGGGGGCAGGGCCTCAGAGCTACCAGGCTGGCTCCGTGTCCCCGCCTGCCACTCAGGAGTGGGCCCATGTCTCTCAGCCCCCGCCACACTGTGCATGGTGACCCCCAGCCCGGGCCCCAGGTCTAGGAGCTGTGGCATGGGGGCCATGGCCTCCCAAGCAACCCACCTGCCCCGTTCACAACCAGCCGACGGCCTGGCCCAGGGAGCCTGCTGCGGACGGGACGACAATCCCAAGGGGAAAGGCAGCTGGGCAGACCAACGACCACAGCCCCCGCTCCGGGGTCAGAAGGATCAGCAGACCGGGGGCCCTGGCCTCCAGCGCGGGCCTCACCTGACTCAAGCCGCCGACCCCCGCGTCTCTCCCGAAGGTGGTGTACGCACTCCGCTCGCTGCCCTTGCCTGGAGGGGGAAAGACTTGCTGGGGGCCAACACCAGGGACAGCGTGTCCCAACAGGCTGCCCTGGCACGGGCTCACGCCTGCATACGGTGGGCACTCCTCCGTGCGCAACACGAGAGAAGCCCTCTGAGATGCTGGTCTCCCCGTCAGCCCGGGACACAAGCAGGAGTCAGGACAGACACTGCCCCAGGAGGGCCTTCAGGAGGCTCAGCAAACCACCAGGGTCCCCGTACATCCCGCGAGGTGGCACAGCAGCGACGGGCACTGGCCCCCCTTCCTCCACTCACAGTCGGGAGGCATCTGTCCCCAGGCAGCTGGGTTCCAGGGACAGGCTGGGGTCCTGTGGACCTGTGAGGTTCAGACCCAGCCAGCGGCTAGCTCAACAAGCACGTGACACCCCTGGGTGAGAAGGGGCCCGTGGGGACGGATCCTGCCCAGCAGCCCCAGTGTAGATGGGCGCCTGGGTCTGGCCTCCCCTGAAGCAGAGTCCCTGGCTCAATCAGGGTCCAGCCGGGTCCTGGTGTCCCCGGAGGAGGACTGTCAGCAGCCTTGGTGAGATGCTCGGCCATCTGCCCCGAATTACTGCCAAACTAGGGAAGAAAGTCCCGCAGCTTCTTTCCCGGGAAGTTACAATTTTGGCTAAGCTCTTCGGAACGGGTGTTGCTGGTGGACGGGGCAGGGAAACAAAGCTCCACAGAAGGTGCCCCCAGTCCTGCCTCCCATGAACCCGCGGGGCAGGCAATGCTGGGCGCGTGGAAGGACAACCAAGGCCTAGAGGCCAGAGGAGGGCTGCGCCGTCCAGAGAGTGAACAGCCGTGGCAGAGGGGGCGGGGGGGTTGGTGCTTCCTTCCTCCAGGGGTCAGCAGGGCAGCAAGGCTGGCCCACCCCACAACAGGTCCAGGCTCCGCCCAGGAAGGTGGCTTCCCCTCCCAGACTCTCAGCCCCCCCCTGCAAGAATGGGGTATTGGGGTTCAGGCCCGATACACAGCAGACACCACAGAGGGGCCTCCTGAGACGCAGGATGCGGCTGACAGTAAGAGGAAATGGAGGTTCCGTGAGAGAACCCGGTGTCGCCCGTGAGCCCGGTGGGCACAGAGCAGGGACTGGAATCCGTGCGCCGGGCCTGCACAGCAGCGGGACCTCCCGGGGAGGTCTGCACCGTGCCCACCTCGCCGCCAGTTCGCCGGGCAGGCCAGGGCGCCACATGGCAGGCCTGGGACCCAGCTGGGCTCTGGGCTCTGCTGACCAGGCCCAGCCGTGGGAAACGGCACACATCAGGAAGAAGCAGGAGGAAGGAACAGGCAGAAGGAAGCAGACCCCTGCAGGGGCACAGACCGCCCCAGGCCACACACAGGACGGGCCTTCACCCTGCTGGTCTGGGAAATGGGCCCAAACTCCCACCACACAGGCTGTCCCTGGCGCCACGCACGGCCCAGCTCCCGCCGTGCACCCGGTCCCAGGGCCCTCACGAGCACGCACTCACGCGCCCCCACAAGCCACGGTGCCCTGGCGGGTCCCTTTGTGCCAGGCCTCACGTGCCCGTCTGCAGGTGGGGGAGGCTGCCAGGGCCCGGGAGCCAGGCAAGGCCTTACCATGTGCCACATGGAAAATGCTGTGAGGGTCCCGGTTTTGCAGTCAGGACAAGGCTCCGGAAGGGACAGTCCTCGCCTGGGTCCCGGTGGGAGGGACTCAAGCCCAGCCTGCTCGAATCCTGACCTTCACAGCCCCCCTCAGAAGCGCCCAGCCCGGCTCGGACTGCCTCCTTGAGCTGCCAGGACTCCCAAGCCCGCTCTCCCACGGGCAGCAGGCCACGGCCACCCACGTCCTGTGCTCCGGGGGAGCCCACCAAAGCACAGGGGCCCCGAGCTCACGCCCCACACCCTGAGGACCACGGGGTAGCATGGGGGGGCGGGGCCACGCGGACACTCACCTCCGAGCCCGGGGCCCAGGAATGCGGGCGAAGACAGGCTGCCGTGGGGCTCGCTGAAGTGTGCGCCGTCCCCGTAGGTCTGTGAAGGCAGAAGCCATGAGGGGGCTGGGGACAGGGGATCCAGGAGGCAGGCGTGCCGGTGAGTGCCCGAGTCCGGGCCGGCACCTACATCTCTGGGCCCAGGAGACCAGGCTGGCCTCTGCCTCCCCCATGAGCCTCAGTTTCCCATGTATTCCCCATCCCGGAGAAGGGAAACCCAGGTCTCAGGCCTCACAGAGGCTCCTTACCCGGCTGGGGTCAAAGGAGGAATTGTTCTGGTCACCAGTGGCCCAAGAGCCTGAGCTGGGCCGGTCCTCCAGCCCTGCAGGCAACAGAAGAGAGTCAGGGCACCCTCACCCCCAGCCTGCTCCCAAGCCAGCTGTGGCTCCCAGCAGTTCAGGGAGAAGCCCGGGCCCTTCCTGACCCAGCCTGCCCTCACTCTGCCCCTATCTAAACTGCCAGGGGGCGCCCGGCGGGCTCAGTCAGGAAGCGCACAGCTCTCCATCTCAGGGCTGTAAGTTCGAGTTCTACATTGGGTATAGGTGTTCCTTAAAAATAGATTTTTTTTTTCCTTAAAGATTTTATTTGTTTAGAAGACACGGAGAAAGATGCAGACAGAGACACAGAGGAGATGCAGGCTTCTAGATGCGGCGCTCGATCCTGGGGCCCTGGGATCATGACCTGAGCCGGAGGCAAACGTTCAACCAACAGAAACAGCCAGATGCCCTACCAATAAAATCTTGAAAAACAAAACAAACAGCTGCCATTTGTAGGAAGCTCCCCATACACCCTGGCACTCAGTACACCTTCAGGCCTATAGTCCAAAAAGCAATTCTACTAGCTACCTCTGCCAGCAAACTCCTACCCGTCCATCAAAGCCCCAGCCATGATGCCCATCCTGGGCCGAGCCTCTCAGAGCCTCCTCCCTGCAGCATCTCCTTTCTCCCTCAGCCTAGCGCTGACCATGAGGAGCTGGGGGCATCTGTACCAAGCTCAGTCCCTCGAGGACACCGCGAAAGCTTGGGTGTCGGCAAGTGGGGGGTCTCTTCCTTCCCGTCCCTGACGACTCAGGAGGCAGAGCCCCTCCTTTGTTAAAGTAACAACTCAGCTGCCACTACCTTCCAGGGCCAAGCTGGCAGCCCCTTCGGGGTTAAGGGGCCCCAGCGAGGAGAGGCCCATGGCGCAGCAGGAGTTAACCCACAGGGCAGAGGATCTGGTCTGGAGCTCCGGGTGGGGCAGGGTGCGACCCTTATCTCCCCCAACAGTCCGGGACACCACCCAAGACTCCCCAGCCAGGAGGCACAGCGCCTTCCCAGGCCGGGCTCTATCCCATCCAGGCTCTACCCCGTCCACAGGAGGCAGCAACACAATGCGGCCCGACAAACACGTGTGGGGCCGGCCCTGGGCTCCCGCCCGCCCCAGCACCGGCCCTCTGTCCCATTTCTCTGCTCTGGAACCGGAGGGTGAACCACCGCACTCTGCAGGCCCCAGGGCAGCCCGGGGCCGGGCGAGAGGGACCTGTCCCCAGCCCCTCGCCCATGCCGTGACCCCACACAGCGGGACTGTGGGGAGGCGGCGGGAACCCTGGGGGAGAAGAGAACCCTTGGGCCGGCCCACCCCCACCCTGTTCATCTTACTCGGAAACTTCTTCCGAACTTCACGCTGTTGCAGTGCTTCTGTGTCAGTCATCATCCCCCCAAACTAGTGTTTAATTGCTGCCTGATTTGCATAATTATGCATATTAATCCATGCACCTAATGAATACGCATATGCCACATTCAGATTTTATTTTCTAATCAAAAATTTCCACCGTGATTGCAGCGGGTGGGGGCTGCCTTAGCGGGGCTGGGGGTGTGTGTGCACCCGGCGGGGGCTCCTGTGGTCCCAGAGTCCAGCCCGCACTTGCCACCAGGTTTGCAGAATCCGCACCAGGGAGTGGAGCAGTAGCCCGAGAGGCAGGGGTGACCTTGGGCGATGCACCAGCAGCAAGAGCCTCCCCTCCCTCTACACCTGCCTGCCTGCCGCCTCTCTCCTTCTGGAGCGGCCCCCCACAACGTGCCCCCGGAGGGGCCAGGACCCCGCCACGGTGAATAGGCAGGCCACGTGCCAAGACCACAACAGACCATGTCTGAGGGCAACTCCAACTGGGTGCCCGCAGCCTACCCGTGTGAAGGGCACCCGGCGGCCCCCACAAGCTGCCGGCTTCCCTTTCTGGGGAAACCCTCACCGGCCCGCTCCCTTCGAGAAGTCGAGACTAAGGACGGCCCCTCCCCCACCACCCACTCACTGTCATTAACGCCCCCACCGGTTAGTCGTCCGTTTTAGTGACCATTATGAATATTCACAACATTCCTTGTTCACCTTCTAATTAGAGCGGACTAACAACCGAACGCGCCGTCGGAATACGATGCTCTCCGGCCTTTCTGCTCCAGACAGCGTTTCTCGCGGCAGTGGAGGCTGCTTGGGGCAGGGCCGGGCCCGGCCGGGCCAGGGCCGAAGGCACTCTGCGAGGGCCCACACTAGGCAGAGCCCAAGGGCTCAGCGGGGCGGGGGGAAGGAGCCGTGCACCTGCCCCAGCAGCCACGGCGGCCATGGAGGACCAGGCTGCAGGCTGAGCAGCCCGCCCTCCAGGAGGCCCGGGCCCCGCCCCCACAGGCCTTACCCCGAGACAAGGGGGCTCAGAGGGGCCCCCCCACAGACACCGGTGGCCCGTCCTCTGCCAGCAACTGCAGCCCAGATACCACGGCAGCCCCCCCAAAGCCCCGACACCCCCTGCGCCTCCCGCTTTCCTAGAGGGCTACCGCCATGCGACCACGCCCGCTCGTTCCCCGAACAAGGCCCCTTGTGGAGCAGCTCGGCCAACCCCAGGAGGAAGGAAGACTCCTGAAGCTGGCAACGCCGTAGGAAGCAGCCCCGACCAGGGACCAGGGACCAGGGCTGGGCTTACACCGTGGGGCAGGCAAAGCCCAGGTGGTGACGAGCCCGGCTCCAGGACTGCACCTTCCCCCAGGTGCCCAGCTAGACACCCAGAGCGGCCTGCCCCCCTTCCCCCTGCCGGCCGGTCAGAGCCGGCCCTCCCTGCCCACCCCGTGCCCTCCCTGCGTCGTCCTGCAGCAGCGTCCCCCACCAAGTGGGGTTTCCTCCCACACTCCAGACCCAGGGAATTTAAAGAAGGCCCCCCGCCCCGCCTGCCACAAACCGTGGCTCCGCCCCCCAGCAGCCCCCGTGGTGCCGACCACCCGTCACCCCCCAATCATCCCTGACCAGCCCCAACCCCGGAGTGGACCCCCTCCGGCCCCGCACCACACACACCCCGAGCTCTGCACCGTCAGACCCCGCACCCGCACCCGCAGACTCCTCGCCCGCCCCGGGGGCTGTCGCCTTCCCGTGCCCTCCCAGCCCAGGGTCCTCTGGGTCTTCTCAGCATGGCCCACGCAGGGCCGGCGCCCCAGAAACACCCTTGGCAACGCCCGGGCCTCCCTCCCTCGCTGGACCTGCCCCACGGGCCCGTCTCCACGAGCGCTTCCGCGGGTCACACTGCCTGCTGGCCCAGTCCCCACCTCGCGCGGCTACGCGTCATCGACGTGGCCAGAGTACGTGGCAGCTAGAAGGACCTTCCGCTTCGGTGTGACTTTCAATAAACGTAAACTCAGGCAACCGTCTGTGGCCCATGGTGGCTGTGCCGGACAGCGGGGGCCCAGAAGTGAACGACCGAAACGAAGCCACCGCTGCAGCCGCCGGTGTCTGAACGCGTCGGAGAACCACCACTGGGCGGACGCTCACGGCACTCCTTCCTCCTCTCGGTGCACCGGGCGGCCGCCGGACCCCACGCAGACCAGCTCTCTCTGGCTCTTCCTGCTCACCGTCAACCGCCCCCAAACGGCAGGCGTGCGTCAGGGAGCCCCGCCGGGGGTGGCACAAGAGGTCTGGCGGAGGGTCACAGTCACCGTCAGGGTGGACGTGGGGGCAGCCCTTCCTACGCGGGGCTCTCCTCCTGGGACTTCAGGATTAACTTTTTTTTTTAAGATTTATCTGAGGGAGGGCGGAGCTGAGAGAGACTGGAGCAGACGCCGTGCTGACTGTGGATCCCGATGGGGGGCTCGAGCCCACGACTCCGAGATCAGGATCTGAGCCAAAACCAGAGTCAGACGCTCATCCGGCGGAGCCTCCCAGGCGCCCCAGGGGTCGACGCTGACCTTCCTGTACCATTTCAAAACCCACAGGGGCACACCAGGCCGTGCCCTGAGCCCTGGCTCACGCAGGCCACCCAGCCCACGTCCCCGCCCCTGTGCTTTATGCTTTGTCTTCTGTTCACGCGCAACAACGCTTCCCTGTCTGGTGGGCACAGCTTCAGAGTTTAGTAAGTTCTCCAGACCTGGCTGCGACCAGAACAGTGAAAAGGGTCAGAAGCAGGTTAGAGGGAGCACCCGGGTGGCTCAGTGGGTTAAAGCCTCTGCCTCTGGCTCAGGTCATGGTCTCAGGGTCCTGGGATCGAGCCCCACATCGGGCTCTCTGCTCTGCAGGGAGCCTGCTTCCTCCTCTCTCTCTCTGTCTGCCTCTCTGCCTACTTGTGATCTCTGCCTGTCGAATAAATAAATAAAAACTTAGAAAAAAAGAAGAAAAAAGAAGCGGGTTAGAGAACATCGCCAGCGGGACGCAAGAGGCAGATGCCGGGCAGGCCCAGGACCCGGGCACATCCGCCCGAGCGTGGGGGCAGGAAAGCAGGGGCCCCCATGCGACCCGAGAGCAAGTGGACTGGAGACGGAAGAGGAAGTGAGGAGAGGCCCCACCCCGCCCCCTTTAAGAGTAGGACGACCCCCAACCTGGGGTTCCCCGGGTGGCAGAGCCAGCCCCACGTCAGGCGGGTCCCACACACACGTGGTAACTCACAGAGGAACAGGGCTGCAGGGCTACGCTGCGGAGGGCCCCTCCCTCCCGCGAACTTCAGGAAGACGCCCGACCCATTTCAGGCTCAAGGGGGCCCGTGTGGAAGCCGAGGGTGGGGAAGGGAGGACCTGCCCCAAGGTGAGCGCAGAAGCCAACCCGGGGCTTCCGGGCAAGAACGGACAGAAGACAGAGACACGCGGGGATGCCCAACGTGGACGGGGGGCCCGGATCGGGGGTGTATCTCGCAAACAGACCCCCCGAGGCGGCAGCCACCGGCCCCCTTAAGGGAGCAGACGAGACTTGAGAGAACAAGAGAAAGCGGAAAACGTAAGCCGCGCGGCAGCCCCGCCGACACGCAGGAGACTTGCGCAGCAACCGCGGCAGCGGCGCGCAGAGCGGCCACGTGGCAAGGGCGTCCCCCACGCGGCGGGGACGGTCAGGGCTCCCAGAGGATGTGTAGCCCAGACCTGGCCCAACCCCACAGCCTGCGCAGCTGACGGCCCCGGGCCGAGCCCGCGGACAACCTGAGAAAAGGAGCGAGATGACGAAGAAGGGAGCAGGACCCTGGGACGGCGATCCGCACACGGAGCAGCGGCGGCCGCGGGGAGGCCAGGTCACCTGCTCGGCCCCCCGTAACCACTGCGCCCAGACTCTCACCGAGAAACGTTCCCCGAGGGCGCTCTGTCAGGCAGGGAAGGGGCTCACCCCCCGCTTTCCTGCAGGAAAGGGACGTCTGACGTCCCCTGGGGGCTGGGAAGGCCACATCGGGAGGTTCACACACGTTACTTAAGACCCCGAGAGAACCCCCAGCAGGGCTGCGGACCAGCACGGACCCCCCCAAACCTGCTCGGGAAAACATGTGGCCCACGTGAGGCGGCGAGGAAGCGTACAGGTGGCCGTGGCCAGGCACCTCGGGAGGCCACGCGCACACGCACGCGACGTGAGCAAGGAGTCAGACGTCCACGTCCAGGGCCCAGTCGGGGCGGGGGGGCTTCACGGAGGACAGGCCCGACGGAGACAGCCTCGCCGACCTGAGCTCCGGGAGTCCTGAAACCCAGCACCCCACCCCCCGCACACACAAGCCCTCGGGGGTGTGCAGGGAGCACCTCGGGGCCGCAGCTCTGCACTCTTGACCACAACACGAGACGGACAGACGCTGGCCCCCTCCTAGGAATCAGGACTCTCCGAAGGAACATGACTCAGGGAGAACGCTCTTTAGAAAGAAGCATCAAGTGTCTCTAAAACACAATGGACGGCTACGTGACCACGGCCACGGCCCCCAAGAACACAATGGGACAGAAACACGGGCCCCGCGACACCAGCCCTGAGCGGAGGTCCGCAAGCACACCAGCCCCACGGCCCAGGGTCAAACACAAACCACCGCCACAAGCTGGACAGGAGCCGGGGAGAGAGGAGCAGCCGGGTGAACGCGCCGGTGCGGCCGGACGCCTGCTCCGCGGTTCCCCGGAGTGACCATGAGCGCGAGAGAGATGGAGGCAGCAGAGCCTCGGACAGAGAACAGAGAGGGACAGCCGCCAGACGCAGAATCGAGGCGTGGACTCTGCCTCCCGACAAACAGGGACAGGGGACTCCGGAAGCCGCGGAAGCCCCCGCTGGCCACGTCACCATGTGTCCCGACCGAGGGTTTTCTCCGCAGACCACGCCGGAGTCAGAAAGAGGCGCAGACAAAATCGCGACAGGCCGCGTCACTGCAGGGAGGAAGGGGCTCGGACGTGAACAGGGAGGCAGGCCGGGTCCCCTATGCCAGACACCGTTCCCCAGAACCGGGTCCAGAGTGTGCAGAGGTCACCCACAGAAGCCCCTGGCCACGCGACTTGGGACCACGGGCAGAGGCCGGGCCGGAGTGGGCCGGTCTTGGGGACAGTGCCAGGGTGCAGCAGCGAAGGAAAGCTGAGACCACGCGTGTGGGGGACACCACGTGGGACCCGAGGGAAGGGCCCCGGGTGTGATACACGCACACCTACGGCAGGAGGGACCTCCAGGCGACCACGCGCGTCCTGCTGGTCCTGCTGGTTTCCCCTGGGGGCTGGGAAGGCAGCAGGACCACGCTGGCCTTACTGACGGTTCTGACCAGCCCAGGAGGTTCTGGAAACCCCGGCCACGGCAGAAAGGCACACGGCATCTGCATGGGACAGGGGAGGTGAGGGGCCCAAGGACGGCTGGACAGGTCAGCTGGAGAACCAAGCCAGGGGCCGAACACAAACGGGGAAGGGACGTCAGGAGGCCGGCAGGACGGAGACGGCCCCGGACCACGGCATCCTCACTGGAGGCTGCGGGACAGAACAGAACGGAACCGTAGAAAAGCCAAAGGCCTTGAACCTCAGTTTCCACAGTTTCTCCTCGAAACCACACAGGTCAAGACAAAGAACCTGAACAAACAGGGAAAACCGGGTTCTGGCCTCAGGAAACGTGCGGTGGAGACAGACGGTTCCTCCCGAGGTCAGCGGCGCAGACACCCTGACGCACCCCTACAGGGTCTGCCTCCAGGGCGGGGCCGAGGTGAGCCTGCGCCCAGACCACAGCCCAGAAGCGCAAGTCTGAACGGCTGGGGGGACCCCGTGCGCGGGGGACCCCGTGGAAGGACAGTGCGGGCAGGAGCAGGACAGGCCACGCAGCCGCCGGCCCGGGGAGCCGAGGCCGGAGCAGGCAGAAAGGCGGGAAGAGGACAGGACGGCACGGCCACCTGGCACCCCAGGAGACGCCCCCACCCCAAGGCGGGTACGGACACAACCCCGTTGTCACCCCGTTGTCACGCGGACGCTGCTTCCCGGCGCTCTCCCCGCCCCGCCCCGTGCAGCTCGGCCGGACCCCTCGGCTCCGATTCGGTCCGCGGTCACACGCACCCAGGAATCCCGACATCTCCCGGCGCTCGGGTTCTTACTGTGTTCTGGTCTTTGGCCCTTCCTTCCTGATTCTACGGCCCCGTTCTCCCGGGGTACGGCTCGCACTCAAGTGTCTTCTCCTCCCGTGTTAAGAGGTTTCCCCGGTGGCCACCGCAGCGGGAGCGGCCTCTCACGGACACGGGTGTCTAGCGAGGACGGGGTCCCCACGAGCCCCGGTTTCGGGCCGCTCCCAGCCGCGCCGAGAGCTCAGCGCAGCCCCCCGGAGAACGCGTCGCGCGCACTCGGCCGGGAACGGCCGCCCACACGCCGGGATGGCTCCTCCGCCGTGTCTTCCCACCCCCTCCTCACCCCTCGGCCTCGGGTAATAGGCAGCAGCGGCCCTCGAGAGCCTCCCCCCTGTGCCGCCGAACGAGCAGCGTCCCGGGACTCCCGGGGGCTCTCCGGAGCGGCCCCAAGGCCAGGATGCCACAAGCAGAAAGTCCGACAGCGTAAACGTGTCATCTAGGAAACGTCAGGACTAACTAAAAACCTCATCTTTAGTGAGTCACAAATGAAATCGGGAAACAGGCCACAGCACAGATCACAACAGACGAGGACCTTCCGAGGGGAGGAGCCGCGGCCGGAGCAGCCCGGGCTTAGCCGCGACGGTCAGGAGCGAGCGGTCAGGAGCGACAGCATGATCCTCTCGCTCACTCTCCGCCTGTGAGGGCGCGGGACCCTCACGACCCAGGGCCGGTGCCTGGGACGCGGAGCTCGGCGCGAGCGGCGACAGCACGGGAAGACACCGCCGACACCCGCGACGGGCGTCCCGAGAGCCCTGGTCAGCGCGAGGAACCCATCTCGGAAGGTCCCGCGGTCTCGCGTGGTTTCAGTGTCCTCAATGTTCTCAAGCGGACAAAACGCCAGAGCTGCAGAACACTGGGTCAGCGGCCGCCGGGCTGAAGGGCGGCAGGCGGGTGTGACTGAGGTGGCAGGCAGGGACAGGTCGGCACCTGGACCGTGGTCACGCGCTGATGGCGCCCTGGCCGGGAGACAAGCGTGTAGACCCCCAACACACAAGCAGCGCGAGCCGTGCGGAGTGCACACGGGACGGAGATCTGAACCACATCTGGACTCTACCAAGGTCGGCTCCCAGGCTACGGGTGCGGGTCACGGCTGGGGGAGGGGTGCCCTTGACCACCTTCTACGGGTCTCTTCCTAGCAATCCAGGACGAGTCCAAAGACGACAGTCAACTCCAAAGAGGGGCCGGGAGTAGGGGTGCATTTGCTCAAGACAGTAACGAAAACTCATCAGAACAGACCTCACGGCTAACGAACTTTTGAAAAGGTGTCCGCCCACAATGAGTGACCTAAATGCCCCCAGGAATGGCACAGTCCTTGTCACCCACCCAGCAGGAGGAGACGCGCAACAACCTGCACCAGAGAAGGCGCTGGGCCCGGGAGGTACGCTCGCGGGACTGACCTCCACGGGACCCCCGCCCAGCCCTGGCTGACTGGGTCGTCGATGGAGTCCCGAGCGGAGGGATTTCACCCCTAGCACGCCCTTTGTTCGCACTTCTAATGAGAAAGCTGCAGAGACGCGTGTCCTCTCTGCCCGTCTGTGCGTGGCGACTGGTGTCCAGTGGCCTCGGACCCCACAGTCCCTGGCAGATGACACACCGTCACCCGGCTCTGAGTCTCACGGTCTCCAGAGCGCACACACCAGAAAGCTTCGTCCTCTGAAGCACTCCCCGACCCAGGTGCAAACCGGGAAACCTCCGGTGTGCACGGTTCCGGGTCCCACACCCCACCACTGGAGCGGAAGGCCAGGCAGACCCCCCACGCCGCCCGCAGAGCTGCGGCCCACGCTCGGGGAGCTCGCACGAAGAGAACAGGCTGACTCGGGGACGGGACGGAGACCAGGACGCGTGAGGCCAGCCGGCCCGGAGGATGCGCAAGGCTGGCGGGGCCCAGGAGCGCCCAGGACCCCGGGGGAGCTTCCGGGGCCCACCTGCCGAGGACCAGCCCCACCAGGCAGAAGGGGGTGGGGGACGCGAGCTCAGAACAGGGAGAACCCATGAAGGGCCAAGCCCACGCCCGAGACTGCGACCTCACGGAAGGGCCAGGGGGGCTCCTCCAGGACGTGCCCACCTCCAGCTTCCGAAGCCCTCACGGCCGCGGGCTCGCTAAAGCTCCTGGCGGGCGGCAGACACGTGTCCTTTTACAGATGAGGAAACTGGCTCGCGGGCCTGCCACGTGACTCAGGCGACACAGTGTCTCCTGCCTGGGGGGGCCCTTCAGCTCCGGTCCTTGGGTTCCCGGTCCCACGTCCCCAGCCACACCAGGCTTGGGCTAGTGCTGACGACTCCAACGGATCTGGGTGAGGAGTCCCCGGCTGCAGACCCAGAGCAGGGGCCTCCCAGGGTGGAACCAGCACACCCTGTCCCCATCCCAAGTGGTCAGGGCAGGGCCGCGAACGGCACCTCCCCCAGGAGCTGTGGCTTTGACTCGGGCTGCCGGCCCCAAGTGGGCACCGGAGGAGGGAAGATCCCCGGGGCAGGCGCTCGGGGGAGACCAGGGAACGCCTGCGCTATCTCCTCCAAGGAGACCCCTGGGCCTGACCCTCTGCCCAAGCCAGGCAAAGGGTAGCACCCCAGCTCCTGGGAGGTATTTATGGGGGACGCAGCAGGACGGCCTGTGGGGATTTCCACAGCTCAGAGACGACTCGGTCCGCCTGCAGCCACTTCCTCAGGCACAGGGGAGCCGGCATGCGGAGGAGAGCGGACACGACACAACGTCCCTCCCCTTGTGGGGGTGTCTGAACACAACCCACCCCTGAAAACCCCCTCCTCCCCCAGCCAGAACACACGAGATACCCTGGGGACTTATACACAACTCCCAGACAAACCCTTCCGTCCCAAATCCCAGAGTCACGGAGGGGGGCTCCCACGCCCCCGGGGTAAAAGCCAAGACCCCCAGGCCCTGCAGGACCTTCTGGCACCCCTGCCCTCCCTACCTGCACTCCCTCCGCTGCTCCTCCAACCCGCCCGCACCGGCTCTGCTGCAGGCCCTCGCACAGGCTGTGCCCTCGCCCTGAACCCCTCGCATGCCTCCGCTCAAACAGCACCTCCTTGTAGACGGTCCACAACCACCTCCGTTTTGCGACTCCCTCCCCCCGCCCTGCTGCCTGACCAGCCACCTGCTGCCCTGAGCCACAGGGTCCTACCTGAGCCTCCAAACTGGGCTCCGGCCAGGGAGGTGGGCCGGCCCTTGCCGTGGGCCGCTGGCAGGGGGAACATCTGTAGGGAGAGAGAGAGGAGTGTGGGGTCAGGACACAGCTCTGCCTAGGGGCCCGTCTCATGGGAGACCCCAGACAGGAAAAGCAGAGAAGGGGCCACACGGCACGCAAGGGAGCCCAGCCCGCTGCCGGCAGCGTTGCTGAACGGGCGGCTCTTGATCTTGGGGACACGAGTGTGAGCCGCACACCGGGTGCACAACTTACTTAAGTGGTAACACAAGAACCAACTCTGCTGTTCGCAGCCGAGTAGCCGCTGTCAGCCCTGGAAAACTTCTACCTGAGCACAGAAGCCAAATGACATTTTCCTTAAGTTCCAGCTTTAAAAAACTAGAGCACTGCTCCGGGGGCCGGCAACAGGGGGACTGTGCACAAGCCCCTCGCAGGGCCAGACCCCCCGTCCCGCGCCCGGGACCCTGAGTGGCAGCTGTAGAGAGGCCAGGCCGCCCGGCGGCTGGGATGTGAGGAGGCTGACCGGGGTCAAGCGGCCCCACGTGCCACGTCCTGTATTCCCCGGCTGCCTGGGGACCCGCATCACACCTGCCCCTCAGGAGAAATGGCGGCCCGGAACCCCAGGAAGCTGGAGGCACCTGGGAAAGGCGGTGCCACCCCCCCACAGGTGACCGGGAGGCCGTCCTGATCCTGAGTGCTGTGTGGACCAACCCCCCCCCCCCCCAGTTTACCCAAACGCACTGTGTTAAGCCCCTCAGGATTAAACAGCTTCGCGGCATTAGCCAAGAAAACCCAACACTAACGAACCCTTTTGCCACACAAAACAAAACACACCCGGGCCCTACCCCCAGAGTCCAGGCTTAGATTCCGGCTAGGGTGGCTACAATTGGGGCCGGGGGCTCCCTGAGGAGCTGCTGACGCCCCCAGCCCCCCCACCACCCAACTGAGGACACGGACCCTGCGGGCGGCACTCCTGGGGCAGCGTCACCAGCCCTGGGACAGTCCCAGGACAGGGAGCCATGTCCCCACGCCCCGTCCTACAGGCCACGTGCTCACCCGGCCGCGGCAGGCCAGGCAGCAGGGGCTCATGGGAGGCGGGGAGCCCGGCGGGAGGCAGGTTCTTACTGGGTCTGCACCCGTGCTTGGGGCGTGGCTGTGCTCGCTCAACTGGCCCAGCCTCCCCAGGGCCCTACTCGCCCCCGTGGGGTCCTGGCCCACGGGGGCAGCAGAGGCCTGCACCGAGGGAGGGGCTGGCCGAGCAACCAGAAGCCACTGGACCCCAGGCCTGGGGGTCGGGAGCCAAGCCCCTGGGCGTGGGAGGGCCGCATTCCAAGTCTTTGTTTTGTGCCCTCGGGTACCAGGGGCTGTGCTGACCTGGCATCGGCCACCAGGGGCACTGGGCCCTGTCAGTCCCCACACGCCCGCTCGTACCCTGCAACACCCACCTTCTCTTCTGCGAGAGAGACCCAGGGCCCTGACCACATGGCACACTGAAAGCCAATCCTGCAGGTGCCCCCCGTGCACAGAGCCCATGTGCCCTCCGCGCCCCAACGAGCCTCCTCTCCCCCCTCGGAGAATTCAGGGCCCGGCAGCCCGTAGCACCGCAGCCGAGCTGTTCCCTTGCGCTGTCCCGACAGCGCCGTCTCCTGCACGGGAACCGGGCCCCGGCGAGCGCTACCCCTCCTGAGCCCTCCTCAGCCTCACGCCAAGCTGATGAGAAAACAAATGCACCGGGTTTCTCCGGGGCAGGTGCGAGGGAGCCGCTAAGGAAGGACGGCAGAGGCGGCCAAGCTCTCGGCACCCCGGGACCGGACCAGGCCTCCCTCCTCGGGGCGGCCAAGCTCTCGGCACCCCGGGACCGGACCAGGCCTCCCTCCTCGGGGCGGCCAAGCTCTCGGCACCCCGGGACCGGACCAGGCGTCTCTCCTCAGGGCGGCCAAGCTCTCGGCACCCCGGGACCGGACCAGGCCTCCCTCCTCGTGACCAGAACGGTGAATGGAAATGCAGCTCTGGGTGCGCCCTGAGAGAAGACACAGGGCACCTCACCCCTCGGCCTCTATTTCCTCATCTGTGAAATGGGTTTGCAGTTGGGGCAGAGGAGACGTTCGGACGCACCAGAAAGAAGGCGCAGGGGATCGAGGGTTCAAAGCTCTTCGCAAAAAGAAGGGAAGGGGCCCAGCCCGGCCCTACCCGGTGCCACCCCCCCACCCGGCCCCAATCTGTTCCAGCTCAGTAGCCCATGACCTGTCCGTTTAACAAGAAAACAAGTGAGCCGCACTCTGGGTTACTCAACCGGGGAAGCAAAAATAAAACGGGGCTTAAAAATGGCTCAGAAATACCAGTGTGGCCCTTCCGGAGCCGGAGCCCGCTGTCCCGGGGGCTGTGTTTTTCCACAGGACGGCTGGTATTGTTTCGGTTTGGGGACTTTTGTTTTCGACAAGCCTCAGTGGCCTGAGCCGCCTCCTGGTGGGGGGTGAACTTCAGACTGAAAGCACCCTCCCCCCAAACGTTTCGGATCCCAAGAGCGCTTCTTGGCGGAGGAGCCAGAGCGGGACTTGGGGAAGTGTTTGTAGCAGGCCGCAGGCACCCCGAAGGCACATGGACCACCGCACGCTGGTGGCAGATGACCCACTGTACAGATGAGCACACTGAGGCTGCCGCTCCCACCCCCCGGCCCGGCTGAGCTGCCTGAGGCCCAGGAGCCAGCCGCCTCCTGAGAGCCCTGTCTAGCCGCGCGGGAGCCGCGCTCTGCAAGGCCCCTGGAGCCACGGGAGGGACAGTGGCAGCTCCCACCCGCCTGGGGACGCCCACACTCCCGAGATCTGCCACGGCCTCCTTGCCCGGGCCCCCTGGCTCCTGACCACCCGTCACGCCAGCCGCCGTGTGGCTGAGTCACTGAGGAGGGGACCCTCGCTGGCCATGCTCTCTGCCCCACACTGATCATCTCGGCTCTGGGTGGGTTTTTTCTCCTTCCTCCTTCTTACCCCCACGCCAACGCGAAAGCCTGATCACATCCACTTTCCAGATCAAGAGGCCAAGGCCACTGCTAGCCCACAGCCCACGTGCCCCACTGCACCCCAAATCCTCCAGCCCCTACCCACCAGGACCCTTCTAGCCAACCAAGTCTGAGGTCTGGCTCTGGGCTGTTGGGGTATTTCTGGCAGATGCTTCTGCCCCAGGAAGCCTGGGGACGCAGGCTGGCACCCAGGCGGGGCCCCAGCTTACCATGCTGAAGTCCAGGAGGTCACTGAGCTCCTTGTCTGTGCCCACGGGCGCCATCCTCTGTGGCTGGTTCATCCTCCGGGGCCCAGAGGAGGCCCCTCAGGCCTAGAAACGGCCCTGCAGAGAAGGGGACGGGCACACGGGGAGAGAGCAAAGAGGTTTGAGTGATGGCGGCTGACGGGGGGCAGATGAGAGCCCTTCCACCGGCCCTGAGGGCTTGGGTCTTCCCAGAAGGAGCCCCTTCCTGACCCTGCGGGTGGGGGCGGAGCTGCCAGGACTCCCTGCTTTGGGCCCCTGGAGACCTCTCCCCAGAGCCCTCAGGGAGTTTGAACACTGGAGGGGGATCCGCAAATACACATTCCCTAAAGCCCTCCAAGACCCCCAGGGAGTCAGATTGCACGTTTCAAACGGGATGCAGAGTGGGAGTGGTCCCTTCTCCCCGCCACCTCTCCTTCCCAACAGCAGCCCCCCCAGGCGTGCCACCGCCACGGAGGAGGGACGGCAGCCCAGGCCCCACCGCACGGGAAATGTCGTGACCCCCGCCCCCCAACAGCTGTCACAGGCTGTTGAAAACCAGGTCGCCCCAAAATTCAAAGCTAAAAACAAGCTTCAGTAAAAAAGGCTCAACGGTCTTCCCGAGTCCGAAGGGAAGAGAGGGCGCCCCGCGCAGGGACCTGCCCACTAAGCTCCCCTCCACCCCTCACCCCCTCCCCCCGCAAAGAAAACAACCCAGCTCGGATCGCAGAAACAGCCGCCCCCGGCTCGCTTTATTGTCACGATGTATCCGGGAATTATTTTCGAGCAACTTTGAAAACACCCCTCGCGCGCCGCTCCGGGTGGGCTGGGGTTGGGGAGTCCCCGAAGCAGGGCTTCCCCGCCCGGCCGCAGGCGCCTCCGTTCCCGAGCGCGGGTGGAGGCTCACCTGCCGCCCCTTCCCCCGGGGAGGCGGAGCGCAGCCGAGCGCGCACCCTCCGGCCGGGGCCCGGGCTCCGCGGCGGCGGCGGCCCCCTCCCGCGCGGGGGCTGCGGGGCGCGGGGGGACCCAGGGCCCGGCCCGAGGAGCCCCCGCTCGCTCGGCCAGCCCGGGCCGGGGGGCGGGGGCGGGGGCCGCGGCCGGGCCAGCGCCCCTCCCCCGGCGGGCGTGCGAAGCTGACTTCGTGGGGCCCGGAACCGCACTTTCTGGCGGGGCGGCCGAGCCCGACGCCGGGGCGGCCCGAGGCGGGGGAGGGGGGACGCGGGGGTGTCGCAGGGCTCCGGGGCCGGCGCCCGCCGCGGAAGGAGGGGGCGGCGCTGCGAGCGGCCGCCCCGGACCCCCCCCCCCCGCACCCCCGCCCGCCGCGGCCGGGGCAGGCGGCGGCCCGGGAGCCTTTGAAGCCGGCCGGCCGCCGCCGCCGCCCGGGGCCGCGCTAACGCGCAGCAGATGTTCGCGCCCCGGCCCCCCCGCCGCCGGCCCCAACCTGCGCCCGCGGGCCGCGCCGCCGCACCTTCCCCGCCAGACAAAAGGACGCTCCCCGCCCCCTCCGAACTCGGCGCCCGCGGAGGGGCCCCCGCCCGCGCCCGCGCCCGCGCCCCGCCCGCCGCGCCGCAAAGTTTCGCCAAGTGCGGCCCGGCGGGCGGGGGGCGCGGAAAGTTGGAGAACAATGACGCCCGGGCCGCGGCGGGGCGCACCCCGGACGGCGCCCCCGCCCCGAGGTCCCGGCCCGCGGCCGCGGGGGGAGGGGGCGGGCCGACCTCGCACAAAGCCGCGGGCGCCGGCGTCCGGCGGGCTCACCTGCTCGGCGCGGCCGGGCCCGCAGCGCGCGGGGGGCGGCGGCATGAACGGCCCCCCCCGGACAAAGGGGCGTCGCGCCGGGCCCCCGAGGGTCGCGCGTGGGCGGCGGCGGCGGCGGCGGCGCGTGGCCCGGCCTTCCCCCCGCGGCCCGCCCCGCGGGGCCCGTGCGCGGCCGGGGCGCTGGCGGAGGCGGCGTGTGCGGAGCTCGCGCTGCCCGCCGCCCGCGTCGCTGGGCTCGGTCCGGCCCGCTACGCCCGCGGCCGCCGCCGCTGCCTCATCTTCCTGCGGCGGGAGACATGTTCCGCCCCCCGCCCCGCGCGCCGCCCCGCCCCCAACAGGCTCCGCCCCGCGCGCCGCCCCGCCCCGCGCGCCGTCCGGCGGCGCCGCCGCGGATCCCTCCGCCGCCGCCCGCTCGCGGACCGCGCGGCTCGTCTTCCTGCGCGCCCGCGGGAAGCGGCGCGGGTCTCGTGGAAACTGTGGCCTGGGAGCAGGGGGCGCCGGCTTAGGGCGCGGGGAGGGGCCGGGACTATCTTCCAGCGCGGAGGCGCACGCGGGTTAGCAACGCATTCGTGACGTAAGGAGGCCGGGACCGTGAGACGGGAAGATAAGGCTGGACAGCGGTGGCCAATCGAAGGGTGCGACACTTTGATTGGCGTGACCGGCGGCCACTCGCGGTGCGGCCCCGCCCCCGCCCCGCCTCCTCCGCGAGGTCCGGCGATGAAAGAGGTGGGACTCTCGGGGCGTTAGTCCCGGAGGAGCGATGGGGGAGGGCTTTGCGGTTTTATTGTCAGGTGTGCGTGCCCGCCCGCGCGGCCTCTCGGAGGAGGTCGAGTCTCAGTTCCTGGGACTGGCCCCCGGTGCTGGGTGGTGAGAGCGGGCATGTGCGCGTTTGCAGGCACCGCGGAAGCCGGCGCCGTTTCAGGGTCCGAGAGGCCCACGCGCAGCCCGCCCTGTGCCTCTGACTTGCTGGTTGCTTTCTCCTACCCGAGTCTCGGCTTGCTCCCCCGCAGTCTGGACTTGCGCCTGGGCAGGGCTGAGGCAGGACCCAGCCTTCCGATGGTCAGTGGTCTGTTTCCTTCGACGTCCGACCCTCCCACATCCAAGGGCTCCTCATACCGCACAGAAGGGAATAATCGAATTACACGTGAAGGCAACGAAAATACCGGAGTTTTAGGGCGCCTGGGTGGCTCCGTCCCTTAAGCCTCTGCCTTCGGCTCAGGTCATGGTCCCCGGGATCGTGGGATCGAGCCCCGCTTCGGACTCGCTGCTCGGCCGGACTCTTCTCCTTCCTCTGCCTCTGCTCATTCTCTCTCTCTCTCGAATAAATAAAATCTGGGGGGAAAAGAGAGAGAAGAGAGAAAGAAGGAAAAATACCACCATCTTTCGTGGTTTCCTGTGTCCCCAGAAAGCCATCTTCCCTTCTAGGCCTGGGAAGAGGCCACCATCTTCGTGACACACTAGACTCTGGCCACCAGGTTCTCTTGGTGTTTTAGAACCTGCCAGGCTCCTTCTCCCCTCCAGGCTGTTGTCCTTGCTGTGCCCTCTGCCCGGAATGCTTTTCCACTCATACCTGGAAACCCCAAATCACCCTAGTTCAGTGCTACCCCCAACCCAGGAAGCAAAGTGGTGGTCCAGGGTGAGGAGTGAGTGGAGAAGACTAAGGAGAAGCCAGAGGGCTCGGGGCGCCCAACAAAGGGCCCCCCCTGCTGCACCCAGAGTAGGCTGACCCTCACCCTGACCCCTTCTGGCTCAGAGAATTCCTCTGTGCTGCATACCTGGAGAGCAGGTGTGGGTCTTGGGGCCTGGGTTCGAATTCCTCATTCCTTCCCGCCTCGCTGTGGCCTCGTGCAAATTCTTGACACCCTCCGGGCCTCCGTTTCTGCGTCAAGAACACGGAAGGCCCAGCGATGGCTACAGAGTCGGTGCCCGTGGCTTGAGCCTTCCTCCCTCAGCCTCTCCCCACTGATGGACTCGTGTCCCTGGTGGCACAAAGGCCCCTTCAGTCCCCAGCCGTTCCCTGTGGCCCAACCCTGACACTACAGGTCTAGACACGCTCCAGCTTCCCCCCAGCCTGGGGAGGTTTCTCAAGGAGCAGGCTGGGGCCCAGGCCTCTCAGGGCCCCCAGCCTCACGCAGACCGTGTAAACAGCAGCCCCGGAGCCACCGTGCCTAAAGAGGCCTCCACAAACGCACGGGCCGCACGGCTGTTGACGACCAGCTGTGTGCCTTGCTCGGCACAGACACTGGGCCAGTGGCATCTGTGACCACCCCGTGTCTGCCTTCCAGATGGGCCATCCGAGGCCCCCCTTTTGCATCCATACGTTTGGCTGTCAGGTCTCCATGACTGAGAGATTAGACCCATTGTACAGATGAAGAAACTGAGGCTTAGAAAGGCCCTCACTGTATCCAGGGCGCCCCAGGGCTCACACCTGCCAGGAGGGCCTCCTGATACCCATAGGTCACCACTGTCCTCCCTGGGGAGGCCCAGCCTGGACTGAGTCACTGGGTGGAGCCGCCCGTGGGGGCCCCCGCATGCCTGCCACCTCTGCCCAGCCCCGAGGCCTGGGTGAGCCCCACAAGGCCCTGGCATGGGGACAGACTGCCCGTGGCAGGTGCCAGGGGCCCCTTGAGGCCGGCCCACAGCCCGCCCACCCCCGCCTGCCTGCTTGCCTATGGCCTTTGTTCTCATCTGGGCGCTGCCTGCCCGCTTGGCCTGGGCAGGAGCCCTAGTGGGACCCCCCGCTTGCTTCCTCCTTCCGCACAAGCCACACCTGTGCCCTGGCCCCGGGGTTAGGGACCCCATGTGCGGGAGAGAAACCCATTTCTGGTTGGAACGAGGAATGCCAAGAGCAGATTCTCGCCCGTGGTGGTGGTGATGGGGGGAGATGAGAGACAGAACACAGACGAGGGGCGGGGGGGACGGAAGCTTCCGGAAGACACAGTCAGGTGTGCAGGCCAGGGTTGTCCGCCCAGAGAGGATGTAACGGAATCTAGGATCCTGGGGCCGTCTCCGGACATCTGTTTCCATTTGTCTCCAACATGGGAATGTTCCCTTGGGGTGCGAGCAGAGCCCCCCCTGCTGGGCGGGGCACATCTCACGGGAGCCAGACCCCGGCTGGGACATTTCCCTGTCCCCAGCCCGCCGCTGGGGAGAATGGCGCCTCTGGAGCTGGGGTCTTCTTGGTCCCTGCGGCCCCCCGCGGAGGGGCCTGACCCAGACCCGCACGCTCCCCGCTCCCCGGGGTGTTGGGGCTCATTTGTTTATTCCTTCATTCACTCTCCCTGGCTCCTGGGAGCGAGGGGTCTCGAGGTCATGCTGGATATGGGATGCGGAGGGGGAAAGGGCTGCTGCCTCGCCAGTGGGAGGCAGGGCGGAAGGGGCAGCCGCACCACCGGCCCCTCTGGCCGGCCTTGTCTGTCCCTCACATCTCTAAGCACAAGGAAGGGGACCTGTCGGTGACCGACCCCTGCCCATCCACCCCAGCCGTGTCCCGGGGAGCCAGGGGGCCGGGAGAGCTGGGAAACGCGCAGAGAGCAGCCAGCACCCCAGCCTGTGCCCCCCTTGCGCCCGGGACCAGACGAAGAGGCAGAAGGCTCTAATGTGCTCCCGCAGGACCCGGACCTCTGTGGGGTGGGCCCCCGGGGCAGGGACACTGGGTGTGACCAGAGGATGAGAAAAGCCAGTGGGGGAAGTGTGGGGACAGGGCCCGGGAAGCAGGACAGCACACGGTGTATCTGGTGTATTTAAGGGGACTTCGAGGCACGAGGCCTAAACCCAGGGAAGTGGAAGGGAAAGGAGCCAGGTCCGGGGGTGGGGTCCGGTCTCAGCGCCGACACTAGGGAGCCCGGCAGGGACTCAGCAGGAGAGGGGTGTGGTCCGTATGGCTGCTGCGCGGAGGAGTGCTGCGGGGGCACAGATGTCGTTTCTAATAGAGAGAGAGAGAGAGAGAGAGAGATGGGGGCGGGCTGGCCCCGGGGGATGAGGAGCACGTTTGAGGGGGATTTGAGGGGGACCGGAGCGCGTTTGAGGGATCGGTTAGAGGGGGACCGGAGGCTTGCGAGGGGTGCAAGCATGAGGAGGCAGGCACCCGTCAGGGCCGGGTGTGGGGCTGGGGGGCTGGGGGCAGTAACCGTGGTGCGCTCCTCCCAGCAGGGATGTCTTAGGGCTGGGGCAGGGGTGAGCGGCCCACAGAAAGGCCCTTTCCCGCCCAGGCCCTACAGGGCAGAGCGCCCTGGCCGGACAGTCGTGGACCAGGGGCGGCAAGTGGGCGGGTGAAGTGCTGACCCGGGCCGAACCCCGAGCCTGGACTGAACCCTGCGCCCAGGCCGAGCTCCCAGCTGTGGACCAAACCCTCTTTCCACCTGGGCCCTCCACTTGCCTTGTGCCCGGCCACCCACAGGACCAGCGCCACCTGCCGAGGGCGGCCCTTCCCCCTCCTGGCCCAGTGCCTGTAGCTCCTGACTCAGGGGCCCCCAGGGCCCGTCCCGCCACATTCCGGGGTGGCCTGTGCAAACACAGGGTGCCTCCCCACAGCCCCCATGGCATTGTATGCCCTAGTTCCCGGAGCGGGGGTTGTGGGCGGGGGACAGGGAACCCGGCAGGGTCCCCGCCGCCTGCCCACGCACCCACCCACGGGGCATCCTCACTGACCTGTGCCTGCGGCGGCCCGGAGTGCTTCTGCCAACCTCACCACTCCAAGGGCAATCCTTGTCTCCTGGAACTGTTCGCGCCCCCGAGCTTTGCAAATGAGCCAACGCAAATCACCCCCACTGCTCCAGTGGGGAAATTGAGTCTCCGGACCCCGCCCCATTCCCCTTCCTACTGCTCCTCAAATACCTGTGCCCTGGCCATGTGCCTGGCTATCTACTCCTCATCCTTCGTTAGCTCTCAGCTCGGGGTCCACCTCCTCCAGGAAGCCTCCCTGGTCTCCAGAGCTCTCCAGATGCTCCCCAAGTCTTGGAGCCTCTCTTGCTTTCTGTAGTTTCTGGTTACCCCACTGTTCACCAGTTCAGGCCCCCCAAGGGCAGGGAGTGGGCTTTTCTTACTCTGTGAGGCGTGGTACGCATTAGGTGCCCAGAGGCTGGGCGGGTGGCAGTGAAGACAGAAGCAGCTTGGTGCCGAGGGCTCCTGGTTCTTAAGGCCAGGTTTGGGGCCCTGAGAGATGTGATCTTGGGGAACAAACGAGCAGGAATCACTGGGCCTGGCTTGCCAACAGAACTGGGTTCAAATCTTAGCTCCACCATGTTGTGACTATACATCTTGGGCAGAGGCTGCCCCCCTCGGGCCTTAGTGTCCCCTCCGAAAATCAGGGCTTGGGGCTGGCCATCTTCCCTGTGCCTGTCATATTGGATCTCACTTTGGCCCTGGGAGGTGGGGACCATTATAAGGCCCATTTTGCAGATGGAGAAACTAAGGCTTAGAGGGATACACTGATCTGACCAAAGCGACATTAAGGGTTCAATGCCCAGGACTGGCTGAGGGAGAGTGGCTGGGTAGGTGTTTACTCCTGTTCATTTTTTTTTTTTTAAGATTTTATTTATTTATTTGACACATGCACAGAGAAATCACAAGTAGGCGGAGCGGCAGGAAGAGAGAGGGGGGAAGCAGGCTCCCCGCTGAGCAGAGAGCCCGATGCGGGACTCGATCCCAGGACCCTGAAATCATGACCTGAGCCGAAGGCAGAGGTTTAACCCACTGAGCCACCCAGGTGCCCACTCCTGTTCTTTTTAAGATTTTGTTTATTGGACAGAAAGAGAGAGATCACAAGTAAGCAGAGAGGCAGAGAGAGGAGGAAGCAGGCTCCCCGCTGAGCAGATAGCCTGATGCGGAGCTCGATCCCAGGACCCTGAGATCATGACCTGAACCGAAGGCAGATGCTTAACCCACTGAGCCCCCCAGGTGCCCTGTTTACTCCTGTTCTACGGGAGGGGCAGGTCAGTGGGGTCACCAGGGCACTGGCTTTGTGCCTGTGACGTAGTTTGTTATGCCCAGCATCCCCTGCGATCTTCCCACCAGCTCAAAGAGTGGGGGGCCGTGACTGGCCCCATTTTGCTGAAGAGAACACTGAGTCCCCCCCAAAATGCCCAACTGCATATTTACAGAGAAAATGAAAAGGTCATAAACACAGGTCATCCAAGAGGCCCAGGGAGGGAGGCAGCCCCTGGTTCTTCCTCTCTGGGGTGAGGTCCAGCCCTTTCTGGGTTCCCAGGCACCTGGGCCCAGACCTGGCCCTTACTTGCCCTTGTGCAGACAGGAGTTTTCAAATGGCTGGCAGGGAGTGCGTGAGGCAGGATCGTGGGTGGGAAGTGCTTGGGCTCATCTGCGCTCCCTAGAATTGGAGGAATCTCCGAAAAGGCAAGCGTCACATACCCTTTCCATCCCTTTGTCCTCTTCAGGGGGGGAAAAGGCACAAAGGACAAGACATATAAAAAGAAAAATCTTCATATGGGACTATATAAGAACACAACACTTCTGCATTAAACAGACACACACAGGAGGTTAGACAACAGAAAGTACTGACAACATAGTAACAGAAGGATGTATAGCCTCCATATGCAAAGAGTTCCTACAAATCAATGACAAAAATAACCATACAGAAAACCAGGCAAAGAAATGAACATTAGTTCATACAAGAAGAAATAAGAATGGCAGTTAAAGGGACCGAGAAAAAGAAACTTGAAGTCACTCCTGATGAAAGAAATGCAAATACGCCGGGAAGAAAACACTCACTGACCTCACAGTTGGCAAAATGGCAAAAGACTGGCCATATCAGGGCACCTGGGTGGCTCAGTGGGTTAAAGCCTCTGCCTTCGGCTCAGGTCATGATCCCAGGGTCCTGGGATAGAGCCCCACATGGGACTCTGCTCGGCAGGGAGCCTGCTTCTTCCTCTCTCTCTGCCTCTCTGCCTGCTTGTGATCTCTGTCTGTCAAATAAATAAATAAAGTCTTTAAAAAAAAAAAAAAAAAAAGACCGGCCATATTCTGTGGTGGTGGAACGGGGTGTGGGGGTCCACTGGAGGGTATGTATTCCAATAAAGAAAATCTACTATATCCCTTTGAACTTCCCCTCCAATTCCAGTCCTAACACTGAGAAATCCAATAACCATCGTAGCAACTACAGGAACGTTGAAACAACCCATGCCCAGCAAAAGGGGTCACACAAGAAAATGACACCACCGTCCTAGGAGGAATGCTGTCCCCCCTTACAGTGAAGGGGGTCTGCACGCATATTCTGAGCAAGAAAGATGTTGTGGGTGAATTGCCGGAAAAAATACAAGTTTGAAACCCACGGCACCATTTTGGGGGTAGAGATTTTGTAAAGGAAAAAAAGGGCTTTTCGAAAAAATGCAGGAGGAAACGTCCCCAGGGTTCAGCGGTTACTCTGGGGGAGGGGGGGAGACTTTCAGTTCTTACTTTGTATTTATATTTAAGAAGTGGAATTAGTTGAGAAGTTGGACTTTATTTTCTCCATGTGTGTATGTGTGTTTGTACTTTTTAAGTTAAAAGAAAGTTTAGTTTTCCACGTCACAGCTGAAGTTCCGTGAGCCTGCAGAGTCACGGAATGGAGATGGTACCCCACGCCCTTCAGGCTCCCTGGGCGTTCCCTGGAGGGGGCAGGTCTCCAGCGGCCAGGGATCCTCTGGGGGAAAACCCTCGTGTTCCAGGGAGGGGCCCTCCCAGGGCCACCCAACAGTGAGCAGAGGCTGAGGGGCTCTGCCGGGTCCAGTGAGATCATCCCCCCCCACCTCAAAGCCCGAGTTCTCACCAGCTAAAGGGGATCAGAGCCCGTGCCAAGCACCAGAGGAGAGGTTGAGCCTCCTGGTCTCCGTCTGGGCCGGTGCTGGGGGAGCATGGAGGGACAGTCCCTTTCCTGAGGGCAGGGAGAGCCCCAAGCCCTGCACAGGAGGAACTGGGTCATGGGGGGAGGGTGTCAAGGATCCTCTCCTGTGAAGGTCGCTAGTCTCAGTTTCCCAACTTGCACCGAGGCTGGAGGAGAATCAAGGCTCTGCGTCCAAGCCCTGTCGGTCTGGCCCTGGCCCTGCCATCTGGGGAGGGGCCTGGTCCCCTCACAGTTCCTGCATTTCCTCCCACCCCCAGCTGGACCCAGGGCAGGGCAGAACTCTGGGTCCCAGGCCGGCCCCTGACCTCTCTGTGTCTCGTTTTGACGAGGTCTGCAAAATGGGCAGCAGAGCAAGAAATTCACCCACCCGCTCCCCATTCCTTCCCTGCCTGTGGGTCGGCTTCGTGAGCCGTGCTGGGGCCTGGGGAGGCCTGGAGAGACAGGGCAGACTCCAGGGCCAGCAGCGAGGCCTGGACACAAGCTCGCAGCCTGTGCTCTGGCGTGCTCCCCGCAGCGCTTCTCGCGCCGCTCCTCCCTGGGGGTCTTTGCACAGCTGGGCCCCTGCCAGGAGCCCCCCTCCCTCCGTCTCCAGCCTGGTATGCTAGTCCATTAGCTTTTCTCTCGCACCTACCAATATCCATAGCTTTCTGATTTGCTCGGGACCCCGCCCCTTTCCACCAGGACAGCCTGGTGGCCCGGCCTGGCCACTGCTGCACCCCCCGCACCCAGCCTGGGCCCCTGCACACAGCAGGCCCTCGAGGGATATTGAGGTTGGAGAGGACGGTGGTCCCCATTTCACAGGTGGGGAAACTGAGGCTCAGAGGGACGTCCTGAGGCCAGATAAAGAGTGGCGCCTGGCTGAGGCAAAAGCATCTCCACTGGCCCCGGGGGGCTGCGGGGGTCCTGGGACAGCTGGTGGGGCCCGCCACAGCAGCCTGAGGGCTGGCTTGTGTGGCAGCAGCAGCTGAGGCTCCTCTGGGGCCCAACCCCCAACCTGCCCGCAGGAGGGAGGGGAGGGGGAGGGGAGGCAGCAGCTGGCGGATTTGGCCTGGGGCCAGCTCCATCCTCCGCTGGGAGGGGCCCTGCGCCGGGGCGGTCTCTCTGTCTCTCGGTCTCTCCGACTCTTTGTCGCGGTGTGTCTGTCTCTCGTTCTCCGTCTCCTTCTGTCCCTGTGCCTGCCTCCCTCTCCGTCTCTAACTCCCCTTGCCTGCACTTGGCCTCCTCGGGCTGTCAGGGTGGAAGGCTGGGCCCACCTGGTGGCATTAGAAGCCCCCTTCACTTTTCCCGGCCTGTGCAAGTGGACAGGACTGTCCCTGCCTCTGTGCCCTCATTACGGTCTCTATTCCTTCCCCGATGGGAGGCACCTCTCATGGGCTGGGGGACCCTGAGCAAGTCTCCCCGTGGTGAGCCTCAGTGTCCCATCTGTAGAGTGTCTGTGGGCACCTGGGACTGGATGCGCTCGCTGGACACAGGCGCTTGGTGGGACCACAGGCAGGAGGTCCTTGTCCCTTGGGCTCATAGCTGGCCTGGGGAAGAAACAGTGACGAAGGAACCACTTTAGAGGCAAATGAAGCTGTCCTCAGGGTCAGATCTAAGTGGCCAGAGAGGGTCTCAGGGAGGGGGTGTGGAGGCTGGGAGTGATCTTGGTTGGCTCATGGCCAGTGCAAAGGTCCTGAGGCCCAGGGCCGTCCTCAGCCAAGTTGCTGGCTCTCCATCCCCAGGCCACACAGTGAGCTGACCTGGTTGACCCTCTGTAACTGCTTCCCCATTAAGGGCCTCCAGGGCCAGGCCATGGGGAAGGTGGTCAGGAGGGGCTGTGCAGGAAAGAGAGTGCGTGGGGGGAGGCAGGGAGGTGGGCCAGCTCTGCAGCCCCCCCAGCTCTGCCAGCACAGCAGTCCTGGAAACAGTCACAGCAGAAATATCCTGGGGCCTGCCGCTTAATCACCCCCTGATTTGCATTTTTGCATATTAATGAAGGCAGAGCTGCTAATTTTGCCGCATTATTTTAAAGGCGCAGAGACTCTTGGAGCTGGGCGGGCGGTGAGGACAGGCCTTCCTCCCCAGGCCTGGGAGTGTGGGCCTCTGGGGACAGGATCCCTGGCCCGCAGTGTCGCCTCCACCCTTGCGTCCCAAGGACCCCACCCCTCAGGAGTCCCAGGGTCTCGCTCTTGAAACTGGGACATCAACCTTGCCATCCGCAGGGAAACAGGACTCTGAAATTTTCTGCAGGTGGCTCCCGCCTAAGCTCCCTGCCTGGAAAGTTGAGGATCCGACTGTGTCTTAAACCTCAGGACTCGGAGGCCCTGACTCGCGCTTCAGGCCAGAAACCCAGGGCCGCCGTCAGCCCCCGCCGCGAGCTGCGCCCCAGTTCCGGACCCCCGGGCTCCCGGCGCGCCCCAGGCCCTGCAGCTCCCCCGGGGCTCCCACCACCAGCCTCCGGGCCGTCGCACGCCGCTCCCTTCACGCGCCGTCCCCTCTCCGAGAGGCCCTCGTGCCACCTGCACCACGCACGCGTCCCACCCGGTCGCCTCCACGTCCCCATCGCGAAGCGGGGAAACGGACCGGACAGGCCGGGACCGGGACGGCGCAGAGCGCGGAGGGCCGTCGGGGCGGGGCCCAGGCCCGGGGCGCGCCGTCGGGCTCGTGCTGCCACCTGGCGGCGCCCCCGGGTGAGGCCGCGGGTCCTCCTTTGGAGCCCCCGCCCGCGGAGCCCACCCTGCCCCGGGGGACCCCTGGGAGACCCCTGGGTGGGGGGACAGCGGACGGGCTAGACTCCCCCGGACCCGGGGGCGCGGGCGCCCACAGGAGGGGCCGAGAGGTCCGACCGGGAGGAAGGAAATGGGGGCCGGAGCCGGCAGCCCGTCCGAACCCCGTCCGAACGCCCTCGGGGCGGTTCTCGCCGGGACCCCCAGCCTTCGGCGTCCGCGCGGGACCGGGCCGGAGGCTCAGCGGGGCCCGCACCGCGGCCCGAGCCCACCAGGGGGCGCCCGCCGCCCGCGCCTGCGATCGGCGCCCGCGCGTGCCTGTGCAGCGCGGGAGGCCCCGAGAGCGCGCGCGGGTCCCGGCGGGCTCGGGCACGCGCGTCCTGACCCGGCCGTGCCCGAGCGCGCGCATTTGCGGATCCGCACGTGTGCGGCCTGGTTCTGTTCGTGCACCTGCGCGCAGGCGTGGTCTGGGGAGGGTTTGCCTGGGCGGCCCAGCGTGGTCACGCGTGTCCGCCGCTTCTGGCCCTTTACGCACGTTCAGGCCTGTGGGTCCCTTCCGGGTAGAGCCGTCGGTCAGTCCTCTCCCCCACCGCCTCTCTCTGCTTTGTTGGCCCAGTGCGTCCTCCCGGGTAGAGCCCTCGGTGTCTGCGCCCGGGGGGGGGGGGCACCCCGGAAACCGCTCAGCGTGGGACCCGCCGCATGAGGAGCGCCGAGGCACAGCTGTAAATCCAGGCCCGGCTCCAGCAGCCCCGCCGAAGACAGCCGGTCCGCGACGGTCCCGCGGCTGCTGAGCCTGCCGAGCAGGGAAGGGACCCCCGGCACCCCACCACCAACTTTCCCACTCCTTACCATTCCGCTCTTACCCCACGGACTCCTATGCATCCTGCAGGGCCCTGTGCTACTGGCCCCTCTTCCAGGACACCTGCCCTGGTTCCCCAGGTGTGAACAGAGGACAGGCAGGTGCTGGCTTCCCCGGCTCACAGACCTGCTTGTTGGGTGACCTTGGGTGGCCGTCACTGCATCTGGGCTTCTGGGCCATGTCTGCAGACAGCATTTCATGAAAGGGGCACTTTCAAGGGTGGGTGAGAACCAGTTCCCAGCCGCTGTCCCTGGCTGGCTGCTCAGGAGGCTCATTTGTGAAGACTGTGACCCTTTACAGTGGCTCCCTCCGTCCGTCTCTCTGTCCTTCCCTCCGTCTGTCCCTCCGTCCGTCTCTCTGTCCTTCCCTCCGTCTGTCCCTCCGTCCCTCTCTTCCTCCCCTTCCGCTCTCTCCTCTCTCTGTCCCTCTGTCACCCCCTGGCCCTGGCCACCCCTCCAGCCCCCATGGGCCATCTCCTTGGCAACAGTGGCCACAGGGTCAGCCCTCCGATCAATCTCTCACCCCTGTGGCCCCAACCCTGCACCCGGAAGGTGACAAGGAAGTGGGGTCAGTCTTGGGTGTCGGGATAGAGGGGGGGAAAGCTGTGGGGTTAGGACGGGGGTCACTCAGGCAGAGTGGGGGTGGCGAGACTTGGAGAGGGCAAGAGGGTCCCTGGGGGTAGAGTCAGGAGGGTCAGAGGTCAAGTGAGCCTTAGGCACACTGATGGCATGACCCTCTCAGGGCCTCTGTGTCCCCAAGCCGTGGCCCCTCTGACTTCCAGACTCTAGGTCTGGCCCGGGCCAGTTCTTCGGAGCCCTTGGTTTGTGCAAGGCAGGGTCCCCAGCCTGTCCTCGTCCCAATTTTCAGCTGATAACAAGGTCATCTGGACAGGCACTGGACAGGTCTGTCGCTGGAAACCAGCCCTACGGCCGTAGCTCACCAGGCCAGGCAGCAAGCCCGCCCGGTCCCTCCAGAGCCGGAGGCCATCACTGGCCTGAAAGACTCCGCCATTACAGCTACTGAGCCGCCCACTGCTCCTGCTTCCGGCTCAGCCCATCCTCACAGTTTCTGGGATTGTCCTCCATCTTGGCCTCTGGAAGAGTCCACCGACCGTTCTGGTTCTGAGCAGCTCCACCTTCTAGCTCCTGGTCTGGTGGGAAGCTGTCAGGGGCCTTTAGGGTTTTCCCTTTCAGGACGAAGAGTCTGCGGACAGGCGGCTGGCGGGGGAAGGTCCCCCAGACACACCAGGAGGAGGTGGCTTTCTCACTGGGGGAAGGTCCCCCAGACACACCAGGAGGAGGTGGCTTTCTCACTGGGGGAAGGTCCCCCAGACACACCAGGAGGAGGTGGCTTTCTCACTGGTTCTCAGCCGCGGTGGGGACAGCTCAGCAGGGCAGCTGGGCTGTGTGGGGGCCCCCGGGGGGCCCCACCTCAGGTCGATTGGCAGGGCCCGGCAGGGACATCGATTGCTAAGTGCGTTTGTATAGATCCCGGGACAGGTAGCCTGGGCTTGAAAGGGGAGGGAAGCAGGGCCAAGGGGGCCTCGGGGGACCTTGGGGGGCTGAGTGGAGATGCTGGTGGAGAGGGGAGAGAGCCAGCCCGCACAAGACGCCTCATCTGCTCTCTGACCTTTCTGAGCCTCAGTTTCCCCATCCGGACAAGGAGGGGCGGATGCCAATGTGGAGGAGGTGTGCCGCGGGGTGGGGGGACTCCTGGGGGTCCCCTTTCCGGAGGAGGCCCCCTGCTCAGCTCGGAGAGGTCTGGCTGCTGGCTCGGGCTGCGCAGCCTGAGGTGGGGCCACGTGGCGCTGCCAGGACGGGGCGGGCCTGTCTCCCCAGAGGCTCCCACTCCCTGCGGCGGGCTCTGGGGGGGAGGCTGGGCGGGGCTGCTGGCCCTTTAAGAGCCTCGTTTTGGCGCCGCCTCGGGGTTATCGATCGCAGCCTTGGAAACGCGATTAGATTATCCGGCAGCGAAGGGCGGGCTGGCGGGGGCCGCGCGGAGGAAGCGCGGGGCTTCTTGGAAGCGGCTCCCCGCAGGCTGGCCCGGTGCTCCCGGGCGGGGGCGTGGCTGGCCGGTGCCGGGCCCGGGCGCGCGGACACCCAGGCGCAGAGCCCCGGCGTTGGGGGGCGCCCTGGGGGGACCAGCCGCGCTTGTGCGCGTGTCCTGTGAGCCAGCCGGGCGCGGGGTGCGGGAAACCCAGACCCACTCCAGGGGAACAGAAGCGAGTCTGTTCCTGCGGTTAGACCGCACCGGTCCCCACGGTCGCGCCAAGCCCTGCGCGACACTTGGGGTGGGCTGGGGGAGTTTATGATCCTATTACACAGTCAGGGAAACTGAGGCCGGAGCCAGAGTGGCTGAGCCGAGCCTGCGTGCCCTGGCTGGTTCCTGGGGAGCCTCCCTGGTCGGGTCGCTTGGAGAGGGAAGGGGAAGGACTGGTTTGGGGGGTCAGCCCTCCCACCATCCCTGCCCTCTGCCCTCTGCCTCCGGGAGGTGCTTGACCTGGGTGGGCAGGGCTGAAGGCAGATGGGGGGGCCACTGTGGCCTGAGGAGGGGGTGAGCAGGGAGGGCGGTCGGGAGAGGAACTGATGGGCCTCCGTTGGGGTGGGGGCCTGGGGGGGCTGCTCTGTCCCAGTTTCCGAAGCCTCAGGAGAACGCTCCCTGCCTGCAGGCACCTGCTGTGGCAGCAAGCTGACTCCCGCCCTGCGCCCACACTCACCCCTGATGCACCTCTAAGGCCAGCTCCAAAGGCTCCCACGGCGAACGTTTGTTGATCGACTACACAATAGTACTTAGCAGTAATGGTAATACTAGGAGTTTAAATCCCAGCTTTGGAGGACTCCTCTCCCAGCGCCACCTCCTGGACACCTCTGCAGGCTGTGTGCCCCAGCTGCCCACTCCACCCCCTTAACAGCCCCCTCAGGCGGGAGATGTGACTGACCTGGTCTTCAGATGGGGGCACAGAGGCTCCGAACCAGGGGACAAACTTGCTCACAGAACCCAGGAGACGAAACCCTACACCCGACCCTTCTGGGTCTGATGGTCAGGTTGCCTCTGAGGGAGGAAGCTTGACTGTGGGTTTTGGAGGCTCTGACTGCGGGGAAACAGGCGGAGAGTCCCAGAGGGGCCCGAGGGTCTCCCAGAGCTTCAGGGAGGGCCGAGGTTCAACCACACAGTACAACCTTGAGCACTTCCCCGGGGGCCACCTACCTGACCCTGCAGGGGCTGGCCATCTGCGGGGGGGCGGGAGGGTAGCGGCGGGGGTCTCAGGAGAGGGCGGCCCGGGGAGGGGAGCATGTCCCTGCCCCCCACGGGGATTCCATACTGGACAGACGGATGGGCCCTGCATACAGCAGGTGCTTAACAGATGAGAGCAAGGTCCTGCCCATGCTCCGCTCTGGTCAAGGCCTTGGGGCGGGCCCAAGGAGGGCTAGGGGGGAGGGCTCCTGCCAGGCCCTCTCAGAGGCCCCTGCACACGGCCAGGTGGGGCCCCGCTCTCTGTCCCTGTCTCTGCGCCCCCTCCATCTCGCCTCTCTCTCTCTCTCTCTGCCTTCCTCGACCCTCCCCTCTCCTCCCCTTCTTTGGCCCTCAGCTCCACAGAGCCTCTCCCACTTCTCAGCTCAGGCTTGGCGGCTCCCCCTCCCCGCCCCCCCCCAGGAGCCATTAGCTGCGGCCTCTCCAGGGGCCCCCCACCCAGCGCCAGGGAGAGCCTGGGGCCATCATGCCCAAGTGGGGGCCCCCTAAAGGCCCGGCACCCCTGCTGGGGAGGGGGGACACAGGCAGTGCCTCTGTCTCCTCTCCCTTCTGCCGAGTCCTCCTAGGCCATTCTCCCCATCACGTCCTCCTGGGGAAACTGAGGCACACGCAGGGCAGGG
The DNA here is from genome assembly GCF_009829155.1 of Mustela erminea. Lineage (NCBI taxonomy): Eukaryota > Metazoa > Chordata > Mammalia > Carnivora > Mustelidae > Mustela > Mustela erminea. The sequence goes on from NC_045614.1 coordinate 997,282, forward strand.
GTGCCCGAGGAGGGCCAAAGGCCCTGTGGATGGTGGAGATGCCTTAGGTGGGGGGTTTGGGTTGGGAGCACCCCTACCCCAGAGATCTCCCCAGGTTCCCTCCCGGTCAGATTCCGTTTCTGTCCAGGGCCCCCAGGGCACCGTCCCCCCAGAGGGGCTGCAGCCTGAGGTGAGCAGAGCTTGCCTAGGCCCAGAGCAGAGATGGAGCTCTCGGTGGAGGGAACAGTTGGGCAAAGACCCTGGGGCAGGAAGCGGGATGAGGCGGGAGGCAGCTGCTGCTGGCGGGGCTTGGGCCCCGTGAGCTCTTCTGGGCTGCGGTGAGGGCTTGGGTCTTTCTCTGGGGTGTACTGGGGAGCCACAGTAAGGGAGGGGGGAGGAGGGAGTCATGCTTCGACCAGGCCCTCTGGGTGCTGGGGCGCTGGGTGGGGGAGGGATGCTGGGGGCAGGGAGGAGGCGGGGACCAGGTCTGAGCCGGGGCAGAGGTGGCGAGGCTGGGGGAGACGGCCCCTGAGCCCTGGGGGTCTGGGGGGGAGCCCAGGGGCCAGGAGGGGGTCCAGGGCCGGGAAGGGGTGCCGGGCAGTGGCGGCGGCCCTGCTCGCCCCTCCGAAGCAGTAATTAAGGGCTCCCGGCGTCCCCGCGGCGTGATGTATGTGCGCCTTAACTAATCATTTATTAGGTCACTGATGTTTCGTCAATATTAATTCATTTATTTAAACAACTCGGCTCCGTAATGAAGATGTTGCCCGAGAGGGGAGGCCAGTGGGTGGCGGGCCAGGGCTGCACGGCGGGGGCTCAGACCGGGGTCTGGGGGTCTCCAGGGCGCCAGGAGCCAGCCAAGGCTGACATGGCCTGGGAGGTCAGGGCTACGCCAACATCCCCCCGGGCTGGGGATGACTGATGGGGAGACTGTGAGGATGGGTCCCACACCGGCCTGACCCCCTTCCTGCTGCCCTTTTGGGAGGCCAATACCAGCAAGCTGGCCGCCGCCGGAAATGCTCAAAGCTTGGCTTTCCCGTTACACGGCCTGGCCCTTCCGTCTCCCTGCCCACTGGGTGGGCATGTCCACGGGGACAAGTGAGAACCAAAGTCGCCGCATCCCCATCTTGCGTCTCTGCAGTGGCCTGCGGGGAGATGCAAACCCCGCCTCCGCCGACCTCCCTGCGCTGTCCCAGGGGCCCCCCCACGGCCCTCTCTCCGCTTTGCCCGGCATTTATTTGCTGATCTCTGCCATCTGCTTTCTCTGCAGCCTCCCCTTGCTGACGGAGGGGCTCGGCCGTCCCAGCGTGTGGGTGCTGGTCAGCATGACCCTCCCCTGCAGCACACGCCGTGGGGGCCGAGTCCGGGCTGGGCTCAGCGTTCCTGGCCGCCGCCCCCCCCCCACCCCCCGCCTCTTCTAGTCCACTTCTGCACCTGCCGGACGCGAGGGCCGGTGTCGCTCCAGACCAGATGGGTGATGGCCAGTGCCGTGCCCTTGGTAGCGACCGCTCGCCTTGAGGATAACCCACTACACTGAGCGGACCCCGGTCTTGGGCTCGGCTCTCGGGAGCCGCACGGAGACGCCTGCGTCGCAGGGCCGCGTGTCCGGACGCTGCACGGCCTTGCTCCGGAGGCCGCCGTGCAAAACCGGACGGGTCCTTCCTGAAGTCCGCCTGGAGGGCCGGACCCCGAGACGAGGCCAGGGAGCAAGGTGGAAAGCGGCCCACCCTGGGGGCCCGGGCTCGGGGGTGGGGATGCCCCCAGGCGGGGATGTGGGCATCTTGGAAGCCCGGAATCCCGGGATTCTGGGCATTTGGGAGTCTGTCTCTTTATCCTCCCCCAGAGACAAACGCAGACTCTGGCGGGGGAGGGCACTTCTGTCCTGAGGGATCTCCGGGCCTCGGCACCGGGTCCGGGTGGGTTTCCTCCGCCGCCCCCTCTCCCCGGAGCCGGGCCATGTGGTTGGCCAGCGGGACCCGGGCCTGCGGGGACAAGGGGGGAGTGTGGCCATCGTCATGACAACGGCTGACACTTCCTGTCCCTCTTCCTCTCCTGACCTCCGCAGTCATCCAGTCACCGACGTGGTCATCGACAGTCATCGCCCCCTTTGTACAGAAGGGGACCCCGGGGCCCCTAGCGGGTGCGTGATGCCAGGGATTGTGTGGCACAGGAACGTCCAGGCCGGGATTCGGACACCAGCCTCGAGCTGGGCTTCACGGTCCGTGTGTCTTCCCACGCGGGCCATCTCTAACACGTCCACCTACCAGGGCCGCTTCTGCTTTCCAACCTGCCAAGGCTCCCACTGCCCACACAGTCGGATCCCGGGGCCTGGCCCTCAAGGCCCCGCAGGCCCCCTCCCGGCTGGGCACGCCCCCCTGCCTCCACTGTTCAGGCTGAGCTCAGGCCCCGCCCCAGGACCGGCTAGGGGGGTGTCTCGCCTCTCTGGAGCTTCAGCTCACCCCCTCCACGGGCACATGCGAAGGGTCCCCAGGTGACCTGGCCAGCAGCTCTCTCGGCCCACCCGGCGCCAGCCTCCCCTGTGGCAGGGTTTCACAGATGGGGAAACTGAGGCCCAGAGGTTAGCCGGCTTGCCTGGCAGCAGGAATAATGCCTCCCCGTGGGGTGGTTGTGAGACGTCGGCCAGCGGTCCACTCGCTCATGTGCACACCCCCGTGCGCCGCTCTGATGCAGGCCCACGTGGAGCCAGGCGGGCTGGACACAGGGGAGGCAGACATTCCCAGGCTGGGGTGGGAGGTGGGGGTAGTCAGAGAAGGGCTGAGGCCCGGCCCGGCGGGGAGGGCGGCGGGAGGAGATGCTGCCAAGAAGCGGAAGGGGGTATTTGCTAAGGGAAAAGAAGGGAATTTGGGGTCGAAGGCCCGCAGATGCGCAGGCTCGGGGGTGTGGAGGGCAGCCCAGGGAGTGCGCTGGGAAGAGCGGGGGCGCCTCGGGCCGAGGGTGGGTTCCAGGGCTTGTTAAGGCTCCGTGCTCTTTCGGGAGGGCCCTGGAGTCACAGACCATCTCAAGCAGAAGAGGGACCTGTCCCTGATGTGGCCTCCAGATTTATGACTCCACTCTGGGTGCGAGTGGGAGCAAGTGCGAACCGAGCACCCCCACACGCCCGCCTTTGCCCTCGCTGACAGAGGGGACATCAGCATGGCCAGCCCTGGGCTCTGGCGTCGGGGGCCTGAGGATTTGTGTGGGCCACGGCCAGCTCTGCCTCGGCCGGGGCGGGGTCTCCACGGGGGCGCCCAAGAGGGCCCACTCCCGTGGTGTGGGAGGCGGGCAGCCAGGGTGTTCAAGTTAACTTCCTCTTAAACAGACTTAATTAGTGTTCTCCAGTCCCACATAAATTAAGCGTGGCCGGCCACAGAGGCGGGAGCGCCCGATCGATGGGCAGCCGGACGGCAAGAAGCCCTTCTGCTCAGCCGTCAGGTCCCTCCTGCTGGTAATGGCTCACGACTTTATCTCCTCCACCCAGGCGTGGGGGCCGGAGAGGCCTGGGGGCACCGCAGCCCCTCTCCGAGACTCGGTCTCCACATCTGTGAAATGGTGCGAGCTGGCCCACGGGCCCGGAGAGGAAGACCTGATGAGCTCTGAGTGCGTCGTGGGACCTGCCAGCTGCTAGGAATCCCCAGTGGGATCCCTGCCGGATGGTACAGGCCGCTCATGGGCCACCCCTCGGACAAGCCTCGTCTAACGGACTTGCCCTCCCGAGGGAGCCAGGCAGAGGTCTCCAGAGCACTCAGTGGGACTGAGACCTGGCATTCTGGTGTGTCTACACAGAGGTACCAAAAATATGTCCTGGACCCTGACCCCTGACCTGGGTGCTGGGAATAAGGTTGTGACCACATGGGAGTGACCTCTTTCTACGGTAGAGACAAATAAATGAATATCTAAGTAGAAAACTGGAGGGTTCAAGGAGGGCTTCTTGGAGGTGGAGGTTGGCTGAGACTTGGAGGAGAAAGGCTGAAGGGGAGGGGAGGGCCAAGGGCAAATTAATGTCACCCAGAATGGGTAGAGGGTGGGGGAAGTATAAAGGGGCTCCAGAAAGGCCTGAACTTGGAACCGTCCCGGAGCTGGGAGGAAGGGAGTGCGCGGAGTGGTCTTGGGGAAGCCTCCAGGCCGGGGTGTCAGCACACAGAACAGGCGGCGTGGTCTAGGTGGGGCGTGGCATGGGCCAAAGTGGGCCTCAGGCAGGGTCTCCCCTCTTTGAGGACCAGGGCTTAGGGAGTCCCCTACCCAGGGAGTGTTTGCACAAAACTGGGACCTGACGGACCTCTACCTCAACGTTGCGGAGGCTGGTGGCCGTTGGAACTAGACTCAGAGTGCCTCCAGGTTTGTGGGGCCACAGTGGGGCCTGATGGAGGGAAACAGGGCTGGGGGAGGACCCCAAAGAGGTGTTGGAAGGCTCTGCTCGGGGGGTGGGGAGCTCCCCACGGATGGGGCTTTCAAGGAGAAGGAGCTGGTTAGGTGATGGGACTATGTGCAAAGGCCCTGAGGCAGGCATCGCAAAGAGGGACTGAGGGACCGGACAGCTTGGAAAAGCAGGTAGCTGGGGTGGGGACTGGGTTTCACCGGGAAGGGAGGGAGCCGTGGGGGGCTGTTTCCTCCTCCACCTGCCTCTCTGCCTGCTTGTGATCGCTCTCTGTCAAATAAATAAATAAAATCTTTTTTCCCCCTAAAATCTTTTAGGGGGGAAATAAAATAAAATAAAATCTTTTTAAAATAAAATCTTTTTCCCCCCCTTATTTATTTATTTATTTGACAGACAGAGATCACAAGCAGGCAGAGAGGCAGGCAGAGAGAGAGGAGGAAGCAGGCTCCCCACTGAGCAGAGAGCCCGACGCGGGGTTCTATCCCAGGACCCTGAGATCATGACCTGAGCCGAAAGCTGAGGCCTTAACCCACCCAGCCACCCAGGCGCCCCTAAATAAATAAAATCTTAAAACAAACAAACAAACAACGAATCGGTGGCCAGGGCTGCTCCTTCCCTGGAGGGGACTGGTGCCTCCACGAGCCCGCAGAAGTTCTCACGCCCCTGAGCCCCAGTTTCCCCAACCCCGAAATGACCACAGCAGCCTGGCCTGCCTCTCTCTGAGCCGGGAATATGCTCTCGTCGCCCATTCTGAGCGCAGCTTCTCTCCCAGCCTGGCCCCCCTTCTCCAGGCTGCTTGCGTGCCCCGAGGGACAGGGAGCTCACCCCCTCCCCAGAGCCTCGGGTGGAGGTTTGATGTGTGTCAGGCTGGGGCCTGGGGACGGACCCGGAGTAGGCAGTTCTGAGAAGAGGTAGAAATGGTTCTCAGAAACCCCGAGATCCTGAGGGACTCCTTTGCCTTCTCAGAAATATCCCCCACCCCCAGCCACCGACCCTGCAAGACGTCTGGGCAGAAACGCGGGCGGCCGTAGGCTCGAGGGTGGGACCGGCCTGACGCCAGCTCTTGACAACGTCCCCCACAGCACTCCTGTAGGCAGTACAATCCCCCCATGGCCATGTCACCCCCCTCCTGCCTGTCCCCAAGGGGCCCCAACCTGCTGTCCACACCCAGAACCCACTCGTGCCCCAGCGCAGTGTCCCCGTCGTCCTGAGCTCACCTCGTCCCTCGCTGGTACGCTCACCGCTTTGGGCTGCCAAGCAGGTGAAGCCAGCGTTCTCAGCCATCAGCACCACCAGCACCGGGGCCACTCTCATGCCGCCTCACCCACGGTCCCGGCACTGGGAATGGACCGCTCTCCTCCCCCAGGCCCGAGGGTGGCGCTGGACACAAGCCGCCCCTCCCAGGTGGGACATCTCTGGGTCCCCTCCCCAGGAAATGGGCTCAGCCCAGGGGGCCCCCCAGGTGTCTTGGTGGGCAGCCCTGGAGCTGTGGGGCCGCCTTGATGTCTGGGCTAGGAAGGGCGCCCCAGGCTCCAGGCTGGTCTTTGTGCGGGGGCGGGGGGTGTCGTCTCACCAGGGCCCCGGAGGGGGGAGATGCTCATCCTTGTGCAGGGACCGCTGACTCGCCTGTCGTCCCGTGGCCCTGTCACCCTGCTGGCCACAGCAGGACGGTGGGGCTCTGGGTGCACGGTGGGCAGCACTGGGGGAAAAGAAGGAGTGTCACCCCGCCTCGGCCTGTGCTCCGCTCCTGGGGTTTCCCGCGGGGTGACCCGCCTCTCCAATGCTCGGCCCCTCGGGATGGGCGCATCTGGAACCCCCCGCACGTCAGGCTGTCCTAGCTTAACACTTCCCGCTCCCCGATTTCCGCTTAAATACCAGATCCACACCCACGAAACGTCCGTAGGAAGTGGACAGCCCAAAGCCAGGACAGAGCACGCATGGGCAGGAGGTGGGCTGGAGCGGTCTCGGACCCCGCGGCGGCTCCTGGGACAGACGGCGGGGACTGCGGCCTCAGTCTGCAACCCTGGATTTTTTACTTTTTCACTTATTTATTTTAAAGATTTTATTTATTTATTTGACAGAGATCACACGCAGGCAGAGAGGCAGGCAGAGAGAGAGGGAAGCAGGCTCCCTGCTGAGCAGAGAGCCCGATGCGGGGCTCCATCCCAGGACCCTGAGATCATGACCTGAGCCGAAGGCAGAGGCCCAACCCACTGAGCCACCCAGGCGCCCCCACCCTGGATGTTTTGAAAAGCGAGGAGATGCTGGTGCCTGGTGACCCAGCCCCGAGCTAGCAGCGAGCCCGCGGCAGAATTTTCTCTTCCTCTCCCTCTGCCCCTCCTGCAGCTCGCGCTCGCTCTAAATAAAAAAATGAAATCTTGAACAATTTACAAAAGCAAGGTGAAGCGGACGCAGCACAAAGCTAACCAGGGAGGTGAAGGGCTCCGCGGTGCTCGGTGCGTCCGTGCCCCCGCCTGACCCTGGAGCGACCGGGTCTGTCCGGGCGCCCGGCTGGTGGCCGCGCGGCTGCGCACAGACGCCCTCGCGCTTCTGTCTGGGCCCTGTTTCCCGACCTTCGGCGTGGACGCCCGGGAGTGGCCTCTACATTTGGGATTTGTTGGAACCTGGAGTTTTCCAGGCAGCGGCCCCAAGAGGGCTCCTGGATTTCACCTTCACCCTCTGGGTTAGACAATGGACCAAGAACGCGGGGGTGCGAGCCAGGGGGCTGGCCTCGGGGGGCGTGCTGACCTCCAAGTCCCCAGCTGACCGAGGGCCGCTCGGACCAGGCTTTCAGGTCTCTGCATGCAGCAGCACGAGGCTTTATTCAAGGGACCAATCCACAGGGGACCAGTGGTTCAGGATGAAAGAGGGCCCACTCCTCCAAGTGGGGTACAGGTTTTGGGGTGCAGGGGTCTTCTGTGGTTGCCGCGACAGGCCACTACCAACGTAGGGTTTAAATCACATTCCTTGACTGTTCTGGGCTCAGAAGTCCTAAACCCCGGCACATGCAGGGCTGGTACCCCGGGGGCCCTAGGGAGACCCAGCTCCTGCCCTTACCTGGCCCGTGGCTCCGGCACCATCGTCCCCGCCAGCAGCGTGGGGTCTGCCTGTCTCTGGGACACCCGCCCTCTCTCTGCCTCCCTCTCATGAGGACTTGCTGAGGTGAGGACGCCGGGCCCTCGGGAACCCAGGGTCACCTCTACCTCGGGGGCCTGGCAAGGTCTCTGCCACATGAGGCAACATGTCCCGTGTCCTGGGATGAGGAGTGAATATCTTTGGGGCCATTGTTCAGCCCATCACAGAGGACACTCCCTGCCACTAACCCTCCTCATCCCCAGTCCTGCCTTGGACCTAGGACACCATTCACAGCCTGTGGGGCTGCGGGAGCAGTTTGAGCCCCGGCAGGATTTGATGATCTCCAACTTCTTCTGATCACTCCCTTCTGGAATGAGCATTTATCAAGTGCCTGCTGTATACCAGACCTCTCTAATGGGGCGGCTTTGTGGGCACGTGACTGGTGCAGCTGCCCAGGGCTCCATGCTTGGTTTAATGCTCTGCTGTCACCGACTAGAAATTCCTGCCAATTTGATCTTTGAGCTCATGTCCGTAGGTGGAGTCTGATGGGACAAGGGAGCAGGACACGGGGAAGACACAGGCCCATGTGGCTTGCCCCAGCTCCTGGCTTCCCCATTTGCACCTGCCGGCTTCCACGGCGTTAGCGGCACGTTCGCACGTCCACCGCGACGTGAAAACAGGGTGGTTGGCTTCCCGCCGCGTTTCAGTTGTTCTGGTAAGAACGAAACACGGGCATGGAGGATCTACAAGACGCAGCCGCGAGCTCTCGGGGGCTGTGTGGGCGAGCGGCATGCTCTGGGGTTCCTTTGCACTTACAGTCAGCGGCACACGACAGAAACGGTCACGTGGTTCCAACGGTTCGTCGTCCGTCATTGAAATGACATGGGGGAGCAGACGGGAGGAGCCACGGCGGGTGCAGAGAGAGAGGGAAAAGCTTCCCAGCTCAGCACCGCGAACCTCCCCTCTTCTCCTGCGTGTTCATCTTGCAGCGAGCCCGGCAGATGGCCGGCCCAGTGCGCGGGATCCTGAAGACAACTGGGGACAGACCCGCACCAGAGCAGACATCATGAGTATTTCCAGCGTGAGGTGTGCAAGAAGACGGCACGACCTGTGAGCAAAGTCAAACGGCAGCGGACGCCATCCATTGGTGACCTTTGTTAAATGCCTCCCATGTGCCAGTGGGGATGGTGCCTTGACGACCAGGGGTTTGAGTAAAAGAGGGACCTGCTTCCTTCTCTCCGGCCAGCCTCCCTACCCGGCCTTCTGGCTTCTCAGCAACGGAGGGAGAGAGTTCTCCTTGTTGGTGCTGACCAGAAGAGCCCAGGGAAGGTTTTGATTGGCCAGTGTGGGTCACGTGTCCATTTCTGGACCAATCACCACCGCCAGGAGGAGGAGACACTATAGGGTTGGCCGGCTTGTGTAAGATACCCGCATTCATGGCCAAGACATGACTGGGAAGGATCACCAAGATTGGGAGAAGACAGGGCTGGACACATACTTCCCGGCCCAGACAGTAAGGAGTGGGTTGCGGGATGGAAGGGCAGAGGAGAAGATATGCCTAAAGATTGTGCTTGGGACCTAGATATGGATTCCTAGAGAATGGGGTTTGGGGGCTGGGGCCTTGAGGGATGAGTAGGAGTTTGCCTGGTGAAGGTGTAGGGCAGAGGAACAGCATCAGTGAGAGAGAGAGAGAGAGAAACACAGCTGTAAAAGGGGCAGTGTTGAAGTCAGGCTAGGCCAAATCCTTGAGGAACCTCCCATGCCAAGCTGGGAGAGTGGGACCTTTTACTCCGAGCAATGAAGAAGCACAGAAAAGTTTTAGAGCAGAGGAAGTACATAACAAGTCTTCAAATGAGAAAGAACCTCCTGACATCAATCTTGGAGTGGTCTAGATCGAGAGCCCGCAAACTATGGCCCAAATAAGCCAAATCGGGCCCTTGGATTATTTATTTATTTATTTTAAAGACTTTATTTATTTATTTGTCAGAGAGAGAGGGAGAGAGAGCGAGCACAGGCAGGCAGAGAGGCAGGCAGAGGCAGAGGGAGAAGCAGGCTCCCTGCCAGGCAAGGAGCCCGATGTGGGACTCGATCCCAGGACGCTGCGATCATGACCTGAGCCGAAGGCAGCTGCTTAACCCACTGAGCCACCCAGGTGTCCCCCTTGGCTTATTTTTATAAATAAATTTTTATTGACATGCAGCCGTGCCCACTCATTCGCCTATTGTCTGTGGTGCTTTCACGACAGGGACAGAGCTGAGCAGTCCTAACCGAGGCTGTGCGGCCACAGATCCAAACACATTTACTCTCTGGCCCTTTGCAGCCTAGAGGATTGAGGGCAGAGGTAGGAGCCCCAAGAGGAGGTGGGGCGTTGGGGGGCTGCGGTGGGAGCCTGTTCCAGTGGGACTGAAGGCAAGACGGAGGAGGTTGGAGACTGAATATGGGGGCCGGGGGGCCAGGAGACAATGTTTCTAGCTGGGAGATGGGTACATGGCCGGATGGTCACTGATGGGGACACAGAAGGACTCTGAGGCCAAGTAAGCTGGCCGAATCACAGGCCTAGGACAGAGAGAGGGCCCCCAGGAGAGGCCTGGGGTGTCACTGTGGGCCTGGAATCTTCTGTGGGGCCTGGAGGGTCTGGGCCAAGACCTCCAGAGAGCGCCAGGGCAGCCTGCCCCATGTAGCCAGAGCTCTCCTGGCCACGGGCGGGCACAGCCCCGGAGGCCCCACGGCCTGGAAGCCCCACAGCCCCGGAGGCCCACGGCCTGGAAGCCCCACAGGTCCGGAGCCGCACTGTGGAAGGCGGACAGCACGGCTGTGTGCTCGGGGGCCACCCAGCTGTCGCCCGCGCGGCGGCTGAGTCAGGGACCGCCTGGCTTGACGTTCGGGCCAGGAGCCCCACAAGCCGCTGTCCACGGTGCTTTCCGAGGACATGCAGTCACGTCCAAGTGACAGGGCCGAGGTGCCCGTGCCAGGCTGCCCACGGGGCTCGGGTCCAGCTCAGGTGGCCCTTTGGATAACCACCAGAGGCCTGGGGGCTCCATCCCACGTACACGGGGACCCTCGTGCCCGCACCAAATGCTCCAGCTGCCCCAACTATGTCTGGTCAACGCTCCCAGCACCAGCCGCCTGAACTTGTCCGGACGGCTGCCCTCGCCCCCGCCCCCGCCGCGGCACAGCCCCCTGTCTGGGCCCCTGCGGGCCTCCCTCGGGCTCCCCGTGCCCCGCCTGGCACAGCCCCTGGTGTTCGAAGACGCCCAGAAGGATGGGCCGCGGGGAGGGCGGCCTGGTCGGTAGCGGCGGCAGCCGCTGGGGCGGGCGGAAGCCAGACCGGGGCGGCCGTCTGCTGTCCCCCACTCCACCCTCCAGGAAGGCGGGTAGGACGCAGAGACCCTCTTGAGCGAAGCCGGGCACCCGCCTGCCACCCGGCGCCCCTATCTGCCGCCGAAGGACCCAGTTCCTGAATTGCTCCCAAGGCCGCGCCGCCGGCCTTCACCGGGGCCTCTAATAGCCTGGGCCTAATGTTTTATTGTTGGTTTTAAAAGTGTAATTAGTTCAAGTGTAAACAGAAAAACCTGCTTAATTAAGAATTTTTAAACAGGGGCATAAAGCGCTAGCGGAAACGTTGGTGAACCCCGAGCTGCTTTCATAAAATCGATTGGGAAGAGGCTCCGACTGGGGGCCGGGCAGGGCGGGGGCGCGGGGGGAGCCCGACAGCCTTCCGGAGGATGCCATTCGCCCGGCGGGCGCGGGCCCCCGGGACCTGCTGCTTTACGATCGGGGTCTCGGGACCGGTGCCTAATGATTTTTACGCATTAATGGAGATGACAGTTGGCCAAGACAGGCTGATTAAGAAGGCTTTATGGGTGGCTTGGAGCCGAGTCCTGCGACCCCGAGGCTGGCTGGGTGGTAGAACCCCCACCTGGCCAGGGGGGCCCTTGTCCTGTCTGTCTCCCGCGGGCTGGTTGGCCGCGCACCCTCCTGATGGGGCGCGCGCGTGCGCGCGTGCGGACCCGCGCACGGCCACAGCGGCTACAGACTGGGCAGCCACTGGGTCCTCTCCCGGCCGGTCAGGCCTGTCCCCTGCGCGTGTTGTCAAGGGCTTCAACCTGTCCCTCACGTAGGTGGTGCCACCTTCCACCCGGGACAGGGCAGCGTCCGGGGTGCGCTGCGGGGTTGGTCTGACCCAGGGCCGCAGACAAGATGGTGGGAGCCGACCCCTGGGGAGTCACGGGTGGGGCTGTCCCCCATCACCAGGAGGTCACAAAGGCCCCAGGTCGGGCACAACTCGCTCCACCTGGGAGTTTGGCTGTTCCAAGCACCTTGGGCCTTGAGAAGCAGCGGAGAAGTTCCCGAGGGCAGAGCAGCCCACGACACCGCCCCACGTGGACTGGAGCTGGCGGTCGAGGGCCCTGGGGCGGGGGACGAGTGGGCAGGTCATGGACCGTGGCCCCGTCTCAGCTCCGCCGTCTGTGAGCCTTCCTCTCTCCCCCAGCCCCACCCCCGAGACCTTCTGAGAACAGAAAATCTGGCCTCGTCGAGGGGTGGTCAGGAAGAAGGCTGGAGGCTGGGGTCCCCCTCCAGCCTCTCGGCCTCTCGGATTGACACGACTTGGTGGTCTCCCTCACCCCTGCTCCCGCAGGACCCTCCTCGGGTCTGCCCCGCCCTGAGGATGGAGATAGGCGACAGAGGCCGCCTCATGGAGGTCCTTGCGCACCTGCGGCCGAGTGGAGGCTGGGGTTACCCGGCTTCCTCCCAGGTGTCTGATCCAGCAGTGCTGGCTCCAAGGCCTGGGCTTGCCACCACGGAGCCCCCGGAGACCACGGTGGGGGAGGTGTCCAGGGTCAAGGCCCCAGGAAAAGACCCTCTGTTCCCTGCCTTCAGGGACCCTGGCCCTCCACTCCCTGGAATCTGGGTAAGAACGGGCTCAGTGGACACCTTTCGATCGGTCACAGGATGTCAGGGCGGGGGGCCCAGGATCTTGGCCTTCCACTGCCCCCACTTCTCATCCTAAGGGACAGAGATGCACCGGGTCTCCCTCGGCCCACCTGCCCACTAGTGTCAGGGTCCCTGGGCTAGCCCCCGGGTGCAGTGACTGTTCCCAAAGAATCCTAACGTTTATAATGTGGAAACAGAGGCTGGCACTGAGCCTCTGCCTGGAGCCCACCCGTTCTCAGCCTCCGGCCGCAGGAGGTCAGCGGCTGGTGGGGCAGCCCGAAGTGGGCTCACCGGGCAGCCTCCCATGGGTCTCTCTCTGTCCCTGTTCTTCCCCGTGTCTCTCCTGTCTGCCTTTTTCTCTCTTTCGGAATCTGAATGAGGCCGATTTCCCCGAGAAAGTACCCCCACCCAGGAGCCTGAATGCCCAGCCCCACAGGGGAGCCCACCCCAGGAGGGGACTGAGCCAGCCGCCCCTCCCGTGGTCTTGGGGCCCCCACCCTGGCTGGCCCCGCTTGGGTCTCCTTTGGCTACAGTTTTCACTCAAGTCTGAACAAGATCCCAACACATAAAAGCCATGAAATTTCCATGGGAAGATCCAGTTCTGGCCAGTGGGCCACCGTGGCCAACCTGGTCTGTTTCCGGTGGGGTCCCAGTCCCCTGGCACCTCTTGGCTCCCTGATCACAGCTTCCCTGGACTGTGGCCATCTGTGAGGTGGGGTCTGTGCCACAGGCCCTGCAATTTCCCCTCCTTTTCCCACTCCTGGCTCAGTTCTCAACCCTTTGAGGACTCAAGGTTCTCATGGGGCCCAGTAAATGCCTCCAGCTCCCTGAGATGAGCAGGGCTCCCTCGGCCGGTAAGACGTTTACGGGTGTGAGAAGCAGGAACTGGGTTCCAAGGGCACCAACCATGGAACCAAGAAGCAGATACAGCTGCAGGTGAGGCTTGATCCAGGAGCACAGCCTGGTCACCAGGATTCTGAGACCACAGCCCACAGCCTTTCCTCCCTCCTGCCCAGCAGGACAGAGACAGAGAAAGAGGTGGAGAGAAGAGACAGAGAGACACATCCCTCTTCTCCCTCTAAGCAACTCAAGGCCTGGGAGTCTCTCTGATTGGACGAGCTTAGAGCACATGGTCACTCCTGGCCCAATCCCTGCAGCCCCAGGATGGGCCGCTCTGATTGGCTCTGGCTGGGGCATGTGATTTCCTGGAGGGAGGTGGGGGGGATAGGGGGTGGCATTGGGGAGGGAAGAGGGTGCCCTGGGTTATTTCTTCCCCAGAGGCAGGAAGGGATGAGGGGAAGGGGAGCACTACCTGCGCGCCTGGGGCTAGTGGAGCCTCTCTGCCCACCCACCCCTGTGTTCCCCGTCCTCTTCGGACTGACGCCCTCCTGCAGGCAGCCCTCCCGGACTCTTGCTGCCTGAAGGTTAGCAGGTTGGAAGCCTCGCTCTGGCCTGGCCCTGGGCCGTGGGGCTGGCCATGTGCGGGGCCGGCCGGGCACCTCTGGGCTGGGAGTTTCCTTAAGGCCTCTCTGGACCCCCTTCATTGTCCTGTGTGCTGTTCAAATAAGTCCTGCGCCTGCTCCCAGCTGTGACCTGGGGCGTGCCCCTGGCCTCAGTTTCCCCGTCTGTAAGAGCGTCTTGAGAACCTCACAGGTCCGGGGAGGACCTGCACAGAGGAACCTGGGGGCTCTCAGCCTGCGCCCGGGCCTCACGGAGAGACACGGGGCTTGGACCTCAGAGAAGCAGCGGCTTTTAGTGCAAGGGTCCGTCCTGGCCATCTAGGCGGGAGAGGCGGTCTTCGGCAGCCACCGCAGGTGACTCTAGCAAGGGGCCTGGACCCCAGCGGGAACCTGCAGCACAGGAGAAACCCCAGCACAGGGAACCCACTTACACTAAATGTTAGTTGTTGAGCTGAACCCATACGTGGGGCGGCCTCCTGATTTTATCTGGTCAGCGTGGAACCCAGCCTGGCTGGCCCCCCTCAACATCCCCTCCCCCCATCCAACATTTATTAGGCACCTGCTGTGGCACCAAGACACATTCCCAGGGGTGGGGGTGGGGCCAGCGTTCCTGGAGCAGGTGGGGAGGCCCCCCTCGGGGGACTCAGAGAGGCCGGGAGGGTGCGTGGATCACACTTGTCCAGACGGAAGGCTCCGGGTCATTTGCAGCCCGGGTGGACGCCCGGCGGGAGCGGAGGGCAGCGTGTGGACACAGAGAGGAGGCTCAGGAATGTGTGTGTGCGTGTGCACGGGCAGACACGTGCGGCTCCGCATGTGCACCGGTCAGGACCTGTCGGCACATAAGGTTGGCTGTGGAGACATTTTGCCAAGCTCGCACTCCACGGGGATGTCTGTGCGGTGTGCAGAGGCTTGGGATGTGTTCTGCGTGTACTGGGGTGTCTGTGTCCCCCACGTGTGTGTCCCTGTGGTCCATGCTCTGGGGTCCGTGGCCTCATCTTTTGGGCCAGTGACCTAACTGGCCCGGACTCTAGTCTGAGAGGGAGAGTCACAGCCTGGCCGTTGGCGGTGGGCAGCAGGACACCAGCGACACTCAGGGGACCAGAATCGAAGGGGGTCTCTCAGACAGGTGGACACCAGGCTGCCGGTCCCAACTGGACAGGGAGGGGCAAACCCACTGGGGCGTCTAGGTGGGCACCTGGCCCCCATCCCGTTCAGGGAACAGCTGGACGGTGGCGGGGGGCAGGGGATCCGGACACAGCGAGACAGAGACAGAGACACGGAGAGACACACAGAGCAGCTCCCGCAGCTCTGTCTCCGTCCGCTGGAGAAGAGAGCCATACAGAAAAGCAGAAATAAATACTGTCCCCCCCACGGGTGTCCTCATTTCCCGAGGGCGCTGGGGGTGGACGGCGGAGGGGCTCAGCTGGAGGGTAAGGAAAGCGGCAGCAGAATCGTCTGGGTGGGGGGACTCGAGCTTGGGGCCGATGAGCTCCCCCTCCCAGGGCGGGACCCGCAGGAGTCTCCAGGCACCAGACTTAGTGCCACAGCAGCCCCCCGGGAAGGCTCGGGACTCGGACGCCGGGCGGAGAGCCTCTCTCCTACGCTGGGGACTCGGGCAGCAAACAGGACAGTTACAGCTCTTGTTTCCGGGGGAAGAGGAGTCTTCAACCAGACGCCCGTACATCCAGGAGAGGCAGTCCATTCCTCAGCCTGTGTTTGTTTATTTATTATTTTTTTCAGATTTTTAAAAAATTTTATTTATCTGAGAGTGATGGAGGGGAG
Source organism: Mustela erminea (assembly GCF_009829155.1). NCBI lineage: Eukaryota > Metazoa > Chordata > Mammalia > Carnivora > Mustelidae > Mustela > Mustela erminea. The sequence goes on from NC_045614.1 coordinate 1,012,885, forward strand.
AGGACCAGTGGCGGCCGAAGGAGGGGGAGGCAGCCCCCCGCCGAGCAGGGAGCCTGACGGGGGGCTCGGTCCCAGGATCCCGGGGTCACGACCTGAGCTGCAGGCGGACGCCTAATGACTGAGCCACCCGGGCGCCCCTAGGATTTTATTTCTAAGTGATCTCTACCCTAATGCGGGGCTTGAACTCACAGCCCTGACATCAGGGGTCACACACTCCACTGACGGAGCCAGCCGGGTGCCCGCTCAGCCTCTGCTGTAATAGGTGAAGTCTGTGGTTTAGCTCTATGTCGTAAAATCATGTGAACTTCAGTCTCATTACCAAGGTAGAATGTTAACATTGTAGACATTTCAGAAAAGGCTGATAAAAGCAGAGAGATTAAAAGAAAAATCACCCGGTCCCTCTGTTGTGGGTTGAATACGGTGTCCCCTAAAATCCACTTCCCCCCGGGACCTCAGAACATGACCTCATTTGGAAATAGGGTCCATGCAGATCTCGAGATGAAATCGTCCTGGATTTAGCGCGACAGGAAATCCGAAGTGCCGTCCTTGCAGGGACAAGAAGGGACCCGGAGACGCACGGAGAAGGCGATGTGGTGGCGGAAGCTGGAGCTGTGGGTCCACAAGCCGAGGACCGCTGGCAGAGAGGGGCCTGAGGGTGGTCTTTCCTGCCGAGCCTCCAGGAGGAATGTGGTGTTTGACGGGAGCCGGAGAGACAGACGCCTGGGCAGGGACAGAGGTGACCAACAGGCAGCCCAGAGGATGGGCAGACGGCTGAGCGAGGGTGAGGAGAGTGTGCGGGGACAGAAGAGCGCCCGGCAGACAGTGAGTGAGCAGGTAAGTGTCAGCTCTCGGTGGGGCTGGGGAAGGAGCTGGGCCGACAGTGGGGCGGGCGGACATCTGGGTGGCACTAGAACGGATGAACGAATGAAGCTGCGGGAGACAGGTGAGTGCACAGGCAGGTTCAGTAAGTGGCGCATGACTGCGTCCGTATGTAAACAAATGTTGGGTGGACTTGTGAATGGACAGACTGATGGACGGTGGGCAGCTGCCTGGCTCGCTGCACGGATGATGGGTGGATGGCTGGGTCCGTGGCTGCGTGAGGGGTGACATAAGAGTGTATGAAGGAACAGATGGACGGATGGACGGACGGATAGATTAGGGGTGATGGGTATATGGAAGTGTGGATGGTTGGACGGATGGATGGATGGACGGACGGACAGAAGGACGGATGGACGGATGGACAGATGGACGGACGGATGGATGGACGGACAGATGGACGGACGGATGGAGGCATGGACGGATGGACGGATGGATAGATTAGGGGTGATGGGTATATGGAAGTGTGGATGGATGGACAGATGGATGGACGGGCGGATGGATGGACGGGCAGATGGATGGACGGACGGACGGATGGATGGACGGACGGACGGATGGACGGATGGATGGAAGGATGGATGGAGGCATGGACGGATGGATGGACGGATGGACGGACGGATGGACGGACGGATGGACGGACGGATGGATGGACGGATGGACGGATGGATGGAAGGATGGATGGACGGATGGAGGCATGGACAGATGGACGTATGGACAGACGGACGGAGGCATGGACGGGTGGACGGATGGACGGATGGAGGCATGGACGGATGGACGGACGGACGGACGGATGGACGGACGGATGGATGGACGGATGGATGGAGGCATGGACGGATGGACGGACGGACGGATGGATGGACGGATGGATGGACGGATGGACGGATGGACGGACGGACGGATGGACGGACGGACGGATGGATGGACGGATGGACGGACGGACGGACGGACGGAGGCATGGACGGATGGATGGTTCTATAGATGGACGGATGGATGAACGGACGGATGGAGGGAAGGATGAATGCACAGATGCTGGCTGGACAGATGGATGGATGAACAGGTGAACAGACGGGTAGGTGAACGGCTGTCCCTGTGAGGCCACATCTGACTGGGCGATAGGCCATCACTCCCACGGGCTTGCTAGCTTGCAGGTGGGCCTCTTCCAAGACTGGACGCAGCCATCTGCTGCCCTCTGGGTCTCATTGTCTCCCAACAGGCTCACCTGGGGGAGGGGACCCTGGGGGCCCAGAGTCAGTGACACTTCCCCTGCTACACCTCCCCCCGCCTTCCTTTTTCCCAAAAAGCCAGGTCCGGGCGCAGTAAATGGGGTGGGGGCGCAGACAGGTGATTCATCTGCGCCAGGGGAGGAGCGCTCATACCTTGAAGACGCGGGAGGCGCACTGTCAGCTCCTACCAATTAGTGGCCTAACCTGCGTGGGTGCTCTCCGTGGCGCGGCTGAGTTGATTACTCTAATTAATTTTGCATCGACCTCATGGATCTGCTGGGAGAGCGCTGACTGGCCTGGGAGACAGATACCGCCGGCCGCCCCGCAGCCAGCAACTTGGCATCCCCCCCACCCCCCGCCACAGCCCGGTCTGCAAGGTCACCCACATCCTCACCTGGCTTGGAAGGCCCTGAGCTGGGTCTGGTCAACTCCCCAGGACACCGGCGCCTGTCTCGATGGAGCTTTGCAGCCCAGGCGCCTGGTCATGGTGGTGGAGTGAGGCAGCAGCATCTCCCGGCTGGGCAGGAGACCCCCGTCCACGGCCTCCACACCACCCGCGGCCTTCGGCGGCTGCCCCTCGGGGGAGAATGCAGGAGGGGTGCCCCGCGGGTCAGAGCTGGCGGCTGATAGTGCCCTCCCTACCGTGGGTTCTGGCCACAGCGAGACGCGCCTTCCCCGACAGGAGCGTCCCTAGAGGAGAATTTCTTTCTCCTTCCATAACAGATCGCCACAAAGTTAGCTGTAAGACAACACGGATCTATTTTCTGACGCTTCTGGAGGAAGGGACCCTGACATGGGCCTCCCAGGGCTAAACCCCGGCTCGGGCACATCTGGTCCCCCCGAGGCCCCAGGGAGACCCGGCTCCTGCCCCTTCCTGGCCCGCGGCCCCCGCTCCATCTTCCCCACCAGCAGCGCGGGGTCTGCCCGTCTCTGGGACCCCCGCCCTCTGCCTCCCTCTCGTGAGGACCTGGTGAGGACGCCGGGCCCCCCGGGAATCCTGACCTCGGGGTCCTTACTTTCATTTGCAGAGTCCCTTCTGCCAGCACGTTTCATATTCATGGCTCGGGGGCTGTGATGGAGGCATCGTCGGGGCCGGTATTCGCCTGACCACACAAGGGCACACTCACACTGAGACAAGGCAGGCCCCCAGCTCTGTGGGCAGGAGCTGGACGCGGCCAGGCCTGAGCGGACCTTTGAACTAGGGGTAAACAGGAAGCCGCGAGAAACCCACACATCCAGGGAAAACACCGTGGGACCAGCCCCTCCGCACAACGGTTCCAGGCTCCGGGTCACACCACCAGAGGGACTGTGTGCTTCCCAGCGAGGGCTACTCACGTGCAGTCACACCTGCGAAACCTCCATCCCAAGGAAGACCTTCGTCCCAGAGGGCTGCTCACCCCATGGAGGGGCTCACCAGCCCGACCACCGTCACCAAAAATGGGGGTTTCACTTGTTGACGTTCGTATGTGTGGAGCTTTTGTGTGTTCTCTTTTTGTGTGTTCTTCTCAGCGTGTCTGAGAGACGCGTCCATGACCTCGGACACGTGGGTGGTTTCTGCTTTCCTCCGATTGTCCTGCATCAGCCGTCTGGGAGGGTCGGAGCTGGGCTCGAGTCCGTGCGCGTCTTCTTTTGTGGACAGAAGCCCTCGACCCTCTGGGGTGCGGCTGGGGGCACGTAGGGCAAGCTGAGACGGTGGTCGAGCCGACTTGAACCCCGCTGGCCGGGGAGCAGGGCTCTCTGCCCTCCCCTCCAGGAGGGTTGGCCAGCCGTAGGGACGCTCCAGAAGACATTTTAGAGCAAAGGGCGGTCCCTCTGGATACGCTTCCCTCCAGGAAAAGTGAAAATAAGAGTAAGAGGGATGTTGGGCTGGTTCCACAGGATCTCAGAGTCGTGAGTTCGAGCCCCGTGTGGGACTAGAGAGGACTGAAAAAAAAATAAACAAACAAACTAGGAAACAAAAAATGAGAACAGAGTAAGGAACGTGGCAAGTGTGAAAAGGCCCCACCCAGGGGAGAGAGCTCAGCGCCACGGTGGGAGCGGCTGCCGGGGACCGAGGACCAGTGGCCTGCGCGCCCCGCGCCCGCCCCGGCGAGGGACAGAAAGAAGCCGCGGGTTTCACAGAGAAGACAGGAGCGAGTAGATTCCGGGGGGACAAGAGGCTAAGACGGGACCAGGCGCAGGAGCGGAGAATGGCCGGAGGAAATTCCAGACGCCGTGAGATGCGGCACGGACCAGAGCCGGCCGCGCGGAGCCCCCGTGTGCGTGCGCGGCCCGGGCTGGCTGGGATCTTCCAGAAGGAGGAGCAAAACGCAGACCGCCCCCGTCACAGCCAAGCCGCCCGAGGCCGCACACGGACCCAGGGCACCTGCGGCTCTGGGGCAGGCGGGGGACGTTTAGGGGAAAGCGAGGGATTGTGACTAGAACGTGAACCTCGGTTATTAATTGTGCACGAGCCTGGGCGGGAGCTGCGACAGGTGCGCGGCGGTGACCGAGACCGCACCCCGGGCGGGACCGGCGGGTGCGGGACCGCTCTTCACCGGCTCGCCCGTTTGCTTACTTTCCTTCGTCTGAAGTCTTCCCCGGACAAAGCTTTCCCGAGACAAACATCCTGCAGAAGGCCGAGGCGAGCGGGGCGGCTTCCTCCTCTGCCTCACGCGGGAAAGGCAGTGACCCCGCGAGCACGTGGGGTGGCGCGCGGGGGTGGGACGGTCCCCGTCCCCACGGAGCGCGCGTCACATGCCTCACGACAGTCTCTGTCGGCGACGCCCGCGGACAGCTGGAGGACGCGTGGTAGAAAACGGGCGAGCAGCGGGTCCCGGACCCCAGCCCAGCCCGGCCGGCTGCCACTCGCGTGTCAGGAGGAGCTCGGCAAACGGCCCTGTATTTGCACCCCTAAAAACGGTAACGAGTGGGAGGCTGCGGACAGACAGACTGACGCAAAACCAAGAGACCTGGCCCCCGCCCCCGCAGCGGCCAGGATGAACACCGCTAGCATGTAAGCGTTCATTTGGATCAGCGGTAACGTCGAAACCGGCATTATGAAACAGACGGTTCCGTCAGTTTTGAGAGACGGTGTATAAAATAGAAGCGTAATAATTTTTTAAGGATTTTATTTGTTAGAGAGAGAGCGCACGCGCACAAGCAGGGGAGCAGCAGAGGGAGAAGCAGGCTGCCGGCCCAGCAGGGCGCCCGATGCAGGAAGGGGGGAGCTCTAGACCCTGAGATCGTGACCTGCGCTGAAGGCAGACGCTCTGCCGACTGAGCCCCCCAGGGATCCCACAAACATAATAATTTAATAGCGAAAGGACGGGGGTGAAAGTCTCGATGGTGCCAGCACGAACTGAGAGTTTCCGGAGGCAGCGAAAGGTTAGGAACCGCTGTGGGATCGGTGCATGTTGTTTTCTTAATAAAACTGCTTGTTCGGGGGCGCCTGGGGGGCTCAGTGGGTTAAGCCTCTGCCTTCGGCTCAGGTCATGATCTCAGAGTCCTGGGATCGAGTCCCGCATCGGGCTCTCTGCTCAGCGGGGAGCCTGCTTCCTCCTCTCTCTGCCTGCCTCTCTGCCTACTTGTGATCTCTGTCTGTCAAATAAATAAATAAAATAAATAAACAAACAAAATCTTTAAAACCTGAGAGACAATCTAGATGCCCTTGGGTAAGGAGATCTCTTCCCGGACATCCCCGGGAGGCAGGAGGCCGGCCGGGCGATCCAGGGCCGCTGGAACGGACGCTCGCGCCGTGAGAGCCGTCGGAAGAATGCGGAGACAAGCCGCGTTCGGGAAGAAAATATTCGCAAAAGAGGCCCGAAGAAGGACTGTGACCCCTGAGTACGGAGCGGGTGGAAGGTCAACGGCAGGGAAACGAGGACGGAAACGGGCACGAGGCCCTGGGGCCGGCGCCGCCCGCACAGTCGCCTGGGTGAGCACCAGACAAGCCCAACCTTGACCCGGGTCCCGGGAAAACACAGCGGAAGCGCCGGGGACTCCGCAGCCTGCAGGGCCCCGCATGGGAGACACCGGGAGCAGCGGCCGCGCTGCGACACACAGTCCAGCGGCCTCGAGAACCCAAGCCTGTGCCCGCCGCACCTGCCAGCGGCGCGTCCCTGAGCGAGAGCAGCCGGGCCGAGAAGGCCACACGCCGTGGGGCTGAGTCTGGGGTGTTCTGGAAAAGCCAGGACCGTGGAGGCCGAGGTGCGGGACAGTGACTGCGTGGAGCCCCGAGGGCCGGGAGCTACTCTGGGGGGGACCACAGTAGGGGGCACGTGACATGAGGCCACAGAAGTCCACGGACCAGACATGAGCAAGAGTGAGTCCGAACGCAATGGCAGACGGGGGGGTGGGGATGGGTCCATGCACGCTCTCCGCGTGTCACCCACGTGTCCCCGATGGGGGACGCTGCTGGGGTGGTGGCCGTGGCGGGTGGGGACAGCACCTGTCTTCTGCTCAGTTTTCCCGTGAACCTACAACTGCTCTAAAAAATCACGTCTGGCTGTTAAGAAACAATAAATAAAAGCAAAATGGGCCAGAAAGTGCAGGAAGGGTCGCGGTTCTGACATCAGGCAAAAGCAGGCTCGGGATAAAAAGACTCAACCCCCAGGGAGGGCCGTTCACTGTGGCCACAAACACGATGCCCGCCGCGATGGCTGCTGCCCCGGAAAGGACACGGCCGTGGAGACACCGGGACCCGTGGGCCTCGCCTCTGGTCCAAAACATGAGTGGACCAGTAAGACCAGCAAGGACCAGCGAAGTTTAACTAATGGGCTCGAGCTACTCAGCACATCGGATTCTGCAAGCACAGGGGACAGACTTTCTTCCTGAGACCCCGTCTGCAAGGCCGGTGGCCTCCTGGGCCCCGGGGACACCCTGTACTTTCCGGAGCATGGGAGGGGCCCTGGCCAGGTTTGCCCACCAGCCGCCAGGAGCAGCACCCGAAAAGAATAGTATTTTCTTTTTTTTTTAAGATTTTATTTTTCAAGTCATCTTCATGCCCAAGGTGAGGCCTGAACTCCTGGCCCCAAGATCCAGAGTCCCACGCTCTCCCGACTGAGAGCCCCTAAAAAACCAAAGGATTGAAAAGAACTAGCTCTCGGGTTAAAACAATTCTAGAGTATAGTTTTAAAAATGATAATGGGAAGTCTCCCACCAAAATATACGGGGGACGTCCGAGCACACGTCATGGCCTTAAATGCTTTCACTGCGGAAGAAAACACAGCGGCCGGAGACGCAGTCGGCGGCTCGGGAAGGGAGCAGCAACCCCGAGCCAGAACCGATGGGAGCGGAAGAGTAAATTAATACAGATAAAAGCCAGAATTAATAGCTTAGAAAAGGGGAAAACAGCAGAATTAATAAATAAATCCCATGGCTGCTTTTCTGGAAAAAAATAATAAAGCATTCTGAAATAGATGAACAGGCTTGTACCATCGAGAAAACCGGAGAACGCGACCCAGATGAAAATGAAGGCTCGGAGAGAGCCCGCGCAGCCGTTAACACGGAGGACATTCAGACGCACCAAGATGAAACGGTGTAGGCTTCCGCGCGAATGAACTCGAAGGCCGGGATCAAACGGGTGATTTTCTAGGAAAAACCTAAGTTACCCCAAAGGACCCCAAAAGCCAAACACTAAAGGGAGAGTGTGGGAGACACTTCCTAACCTGGACGCCGCCATCTCGGCGCCAAACAGCCGGAAAGACGTGTCCTGTCGACACCGGCACACACGTGTCCCCGGGAGGCCTGAGCGGCGGACAGCCCAAGTGGCCGTCAGCAGATGAATGGATGAACACGACGTGGTCTGTCCACGCACGCGCACGTCCCACGGCCACGAGCAGGAGCGAGGCCCCCGCGCACTGCCCCAGGGACAGACCCCGAGCCCCCGACGCCCAGGAAGGAATCAGACACAGGTGGCCACGCGGGGTGTGAGTCCACGCGTAGGACACGTCCATGGAGGGGAAGGGGCCTCATGGGACCCCGGGGGCTGGGGAGGCATGGGGGTGACAGTTGATGGCATGGAGTTTCCTTAAGGTGATGGGATATTGTTATTTAGAATTGGAAATACATACATTTGGTCTTTGGCCCCGTTCCCAGGACAGAGCTTAGAAAACCATGGAATTTCCTAAGTGTTAAGAGAAGGGAAGCAGTGTTGTGTTATTCATAACAAGCCCCTTGGACCACACCTGACTTTGTGGGCAGGAGACTGGGCTGGACGGCCAATGACCAGCGACTGGTCCACTAGGCCAGGGCACAGACAGAGCTCTTCAAGGTTAAAGAAAGGAGAAACAAGCGTGACACCATTCAGCCCTCCTGAAGCCTGGAAAAAGGAGAAACGCCCCCGGACTGGGGTCAGTGTCCTGTTCCCCCACTTCACGTCCGCTCAGAACCCCAGAAGGTGACGTGATTTGGAAGCAGGGGGTCTTCTCAGCTGTCCTCCGCTAAGATGAGGTCGCGCCGGATGAGGTTCGCACTGAATCCGGTGACTGGGGTCCCTACAGGGAGGCTGTGGGCAAACCCCGAGGGACAGCCATGGACAGAGGCAGAGGTCTAAGCCATGCTGAGACCACCCGAGGGGCCCGGAGGATTGACCGTGCCTCCAGAGGCCGGAAGGACACAGGACGGATTCTCCCTCAGAGCTTCTAGAAGGAACCAACCCCCAGAGCAGCGAGGAAATACATTTCTGTTACTTGAAGCCACCAGTCTGCGGTACTTGGTTAGGGCAATGCACAGAGTTAATACAGCCCTCTCCCCAACCACGGTGTTTTACAAAACCAGCGAACCCCAATACCGAGCCCGCCCAAAATAAAACGACAAAGAAGTGTGCCGGACGCCCCCATCCATTAAAGGACGCGTAAATACAAAGTGAGCTCTTGTCCAGGCGAATGCAGAGGCATTTGAAGGAAAAAACTACCATCATCAAATAAGGCAGGAGTTCGTGGGAGGCGGTAGGAAATCCGTTCATATGTTTCACCGTCTTAATGGGTGGGGGCGGAGGAACTAAAGGCTTCCTCAGCAGGTGCCAAAAGCCTTTGACAGAGATTCTAGGGAAGCCGGGAGTAGAAGGCCGGGCCCTAGGGTGAGAAAGAAAAGCACATCAGCCAGCATCGTCCTTAATCATGGGAAACCCTCGAGAACATGATGAAGAAAGAGATTCTCAGTAATACTTCCTACTTCCTCCCCAGTGACCCCCCTGTGCTTGGGACAGGGACGCGGTGTCCACGCGGCAGCGGAGAGCTGGACACGAGGTCTGCACCAGATGCCGCCCCAAGTGGCTGTCCCGACGCCTCCAAAGCCCACAGGAACAGGGACCGTGAGCGCCGAACGGGGGCACCCAGGTCCCCCGGATGGGGTCGGCCCCTCTATCTCTTTCCCAGGAAGCCTTCTGCTCAATGCCTGCTCCCCGAAGTCAGGCATCCACGTCGCGCTGGGCTTTAAGCCACGCCGGAAGAGCTAGCCCACGCAATAAGACAGGACGAGACCGTCCGGGTTAACGACGGCCAAGTCCGCGGGTTTCCGAGCCGGGCCGCGACGTCCGCACACCGTCACGGCCCCAGGAGGAAACCAACCCAGCGCCCCTCGCTGTTGTCCCAGGGTGTCGTCATGCCACGGAAACACCGGGAGAATTTACGAAGAACCAGGAGAGTAGTCCAGGGGGTCACGGCATAAACGGGGCCCGGCCACGGCTCCCCCACGGACCGCCCGCAGCCAGTGAGGACGTAGGTGGCAAGACTGTGACAATAATGCGTCCGCGACGGAGAGAATAAAAACTCAAACGTCTTCAGGAAATACAGACCAAACCAAAACAACCCCAGTTACAACACAGGCAGGATGTTAAAAGTGACCCGTGACCGGAAGACAAAAAAAGAGCCTGAAACCAGCAGAGAGCGGCCCAGACGATGAGGGAAGAGACCATGACGCACACGTCAATGTCCTCTAAATTAATCCATACATTCTTATTTCAATACCAGTCAAAATTCCAATCAGTTTCCCCCCACAGGGTGAGGGGGAACTGAACCAAATTATTCTAAAGTTCATGTGGCAGAAAACACACTTGGGAGTTGACGGGATTTTTGAAATCCTTTTTTTTTAGATTTTATTTATTTATTGGACAGACAGAGATCACAAGCAGACAGAGAGGCAGGCAGAGAGGGAGGGAAACGCAGGCTCCCTGACGAGCAGAGAGCCCGATGCGGGGCTCGATCCCAGGACCCTGAGATCAGGACCTGAGCCGAAGGCAGAGGCTTAACCCACCGAGCCAGCCAGGCGCCCTGAGTTGACGGGATTGTAAGAGCCATGTGATGTTGGGGGCAATATTTTCTGCAGAAAACAAAGAAGAAGAAAATATTGTGAAATTGCAATAACCACAGAGCCACACTCCGACCTAACAGCAAAGCAAAGCGTGCGTCAGTCTCACGGGAACTGGGGGGTCTTCTCGCTGTCCGTGGCGAGGCCGCACGGGAGGGCGCGCGTGGAGAGAACGAGGCGGCGGTCTGTTTCCTTCATGACGCGGAAGAAAACCCATTCCCGAGGGTGTGGAAGTCTCTCGCGACCGTACACTGCTGTCAGATGTTCTTTGACTTAAAGAGTACAAGCCTCTGCGCCCCTCAGGGTCTCCACCCCAGCAAGCCGACCGGGGAGCAGGCGCGACCTTCGGATTTTGTTTTGAGAGAACTTTGTGGGGACAGGGACGGCTGCTGGCCCGCCCCTGGGCTCCGCTCGCTGCGCGTCGGCGGCTGTGAGCCTCGCGGCGGAACCAGCTGGAGAGGCGCAGGGACCGCGTTCTCGCGGGGCTCGGAGGTGTGAGATCGCCCCCACCACGGAACAAATGACAGCAAACCTGGCACCCTGAACGACACCGGCGCGCGACCTCGCAGCTTCCCAGGTCGCATTCCTAGTTTGGATTCTGGGCCCCCAGACGCCCGGGCTCTCTCATCAGTGCCCTGCGGAGCCAGGCTGGCCGGCCCTGCTCCTCCTGCCTACCGACCTCCTCCCAGTTCCTGTTGGCAGAATTCAGTTCCTTGCGGCTGCGGGAGCCCCCACAGAGGGCTTCTTCAAACCCAGCAACCAGGACAGAATCTCAGTCTGGGATTTAAGGAACACCTGGACCCTCTTTGCAGTCAGGCTCCTGATTAGGTCAGGCCCGCCCAGGGTAATCTTCCATTTCATTAATTAAGTCAGCTGAGTGGGGACCTTCAGGACGTCTGCCTTTTCCACATTCTGTGTGTGGAAAGCTGGTCCCAGGTCATGGTGCGTTCAAGGGGAGGGGTCTAGACAAGGCCAGGACTCCCGGGGAACCAGCCTAGGGTGTGTCTGCCCCAGCAGGCCACCTCTGGTTTCAGGAGCCGGCCGTACCGTCACCCCAGTCCATCCCGTCTGTGGCAGCTGACAGCACAGAGGAGCTGCACAAACCAAGCAGTCTTGTGAGCAGAGCACGTCATGTACATCAGTGTAGTGCACACACAGACCTGGCACGGAGGCCCGCGTCAGGTGGCGTCATTAAGGCTCCTGAGGACCAGCAGGTCCTGCCCCGAGCGTCTCTGAGGGGGGAGATGCCGCACACACACGAAGAAATGGAGGCATGTTCACTAGGGATCACTGTTGTTCCTTGCGTTTTACAAAGGTTTGGGTGATATGAGAAGCCACAAGGGTCCATCCTTCCGCCCCCCAATCTCCTGCAAGAGCTCCTTGATGGCCAAACCCCTCACGGGAACCAGGGAGCGCGAAGGCACGTGGCTCAGCCTCGCAGGGCGCAGAGTGGGAGGGCAGGGGAGCACAGGAGGAGACGTTACCTGTCCAGGAGGACATCTGCCATCAAAATGGCTGCGCTCCCAGGAGGACATCCGCTTGCACACGTACACGCACACACACACGGACTATTCTGGAGTCTCTGAGAAGAGTGGGGCTGCCTTACCTATGCCTGGACCTAGGAAGCTGCCTGGGATCGGCTGCCACGGGAACAAAGCAGGATGTGAAGCCGCCTGTGTGTGAGGCTCCTACGCGTGTGACGTCCCGCACATCCACATCCTCTCCTTAGCTGGGGGTAGGAGTGAGCGTGGACGGACGGAAAGCTCGGCACGGCCCACCTGGGATCAGTGCGCAGCGCCCTGCGAACCGGCTGTGTGAGCTCCCGCAGCGGCTTGATCTCTCTGTGCCTCGACGTGCAGATGGGCAAGTTCGTGAGCCCCGGCGAGGGCGTCGCTGGGAGGGTGACAGGACATGCTCCGGCTCCGCAGCGGGGCGCGCAGTCCTGCGAGCTTCCTGCTTACCGAATGCACTTCTTTCTGTGTTGTTTGGATTCTTTGATGAGAAGCACGCAGGAGACAACGAAGGGAGATAAGTAAATCCCAGGCGGAGTCGAATTCCAGACCTATGTCGCGAAAGCACCGCCACCCAGAGAGGACAGGCGGTGGTTTGAGGGTAACTGAATGTCTGTGATTTGCGGGGGGAGGGAGACTTTGATAGCAGGAAACCGAAGGCAGACAGTTTCAAGCGGAAAATTAAAAATTCCGTGACAGATTTAAGCAAAAAATAGCAGCGAATGATAAACCAAAAAAATGATAAAAGATACGTGTTTAAAACTCAATGGCCAAGTTCATATCCTCAAAAGCAAAGAGATTCTCTACAATAAGAAAAAAACAAAGCACCCCCGATGAAAAATGGGCAAAACATCAGCACAAGCAATTCACAACGGCACTGACGAGTGGCCCCGATCAGATAAGACGATAAAAGCTGAGGACGAGGTCCGCAGAACGGAACAGAGTAACGACACCCATGCCCTGGTGTCGCCCGAGCTTGGGTGAGCGGGGGGACCCACAGCCCCGGGAGCCGCTTTGGAACCCCTTCTCAGAAGACCTCTTCTCACTCGCCGACGCGGTAATTTGCAGCCGTCAGAGGAGATGTAGGACAAGGGTGTTCATCCGGGCGCTCCACTCAGTGAGAGAAAACCGTGGAGACTTCCGTGATAGCTGCCTGCGCACCGCACCCGGGACGTTCGGTTAACCAGAGAGTCACCGTCTGGCCGGCAAACCCACACGGAGGCGTAGACCCCAAGGCATCGAAAACAGGTTCCACACAAGTATGCGCATGCACGTACTCATAGACGCAGGACTCGCCAGAGTCAAAACGCGGAAGGGACCCAATTCCCCTCCACAGCTGGACGGGGACCCACGGCGTGGCCCACGCACGCAGCGGAGCACTCGACGGCCGCAGGCAGGAGCGAGGCTCTGACATGTGCTCATGTGTACACACGACGCGCAGGGAGGGAACCAGACGCAGGAGGCCACGCGGGGTGTGGGTCGATGCGTGTGACGCGCCCAGACCAGGCTCCTCCAGGGATGGGAAGAGGCTCGTGGGGGCCGGGGGCTGGAGAGAGAGTAGGGAGAGACTGCTGACCCGCGCAGAGCATTTTTCTGGGGTTTGATGATGGACACGACTGCATGACTTTGTGACTTTGATAGAAACCATTTAATGGCACACTGTATTTATTTTTAGATTTTATTTATTTATTTGACAGACGGAGATCACAAGCAGGCACAGAGGTAGGCAGAGAGAGAGGGGGGAAGCAGGCTCCCGGCTGAGCAGAGAGCCCGAAGCAGGGCTCGATCCTGAGCCGAAGGCGGAGGCTTAACCCACTGAGCGCCCCCGGCGCCCCTATGGCACACTTTAAAAAGTTTAATTTTGGGGTGCCTGGGTGGCTCAGTGGGTTAAGCCGCTGCCTTCAGCTCAGGTCATGATCTCAGGGTCCTGGGATCGAGCCCCGCATCGGGCTCGCTGCTCAGCGGGGAGCCTGCTTCCTCCTCTCTCTCTCTCTGCCTGCCTCTCTGCCTACTTGTGATCTCTGTCTAATAAATAAATAAAATCTTTAAAAAAAAATCTTCCTTAAAAAAAATAAAAAGTTTAATTTTATGATATGTGAATTTCACCTCAATCTTTAAAAAAAAAAAAGGAAAAGAGAAATAAATAAACTGGGTTATATTGGCAGACACAGTACAGCTATCGGAAGCTGTGAGAAAGATGTTTGCCTACTGGCCTAAAGATGTTCGCAATATTACACTAATTAGAAAAAAAAAAGAGGTCGCAAAACAGCATTTCGATGACCTATTTACAAGATGGACACATTCATACCCCCGCGTGTATCTGCATGAGAAAAGCCCTACCCATCCCGGTGCAATGCCCTGTGTCGTCCCGCACGGGTTCTGGGAAACCTGGCAAAATGGAGACCAACTTGTTGCCCCCGTGGCTGACTCGCCGAGGGTCGTGGGTCGTGGAGACCCTCGCGCCAGGGGAGGCTGGGCGGGGCGGGGCTCTGCCTTGTCCTCGAACCTTTTCTGTACGCCTGGAATTACTCCAGAATACAACGTTTATTGGAGGAAAACCCAGAACGGCCGTCCCCAAGAAACGAAATGATCACTGATCGCATTTTCTCCGTGAAACTTTTCGGTATTTGCCGACGGTTGCTGACGCCGGTGACGTGTTTTTAATCAGAAAGACCTGCTAACCTCTGACACGGGTCGGGCCGTGTGAAGCCATGTTTGTAAAGTCCTTTAACATCCGAGTACAGTTGCGCGACACGAACGTGCACGCCTGCAGGCGAGAGGTCCCAGGGTTTCTCCCCGGAACGGCGGGACAGATTTTCTGCGTGTTCATTGGTTCTGTATCAACATTTTGGCTACAGCGTTGGCGCCGTGGACCGGCAGTGTTTATGGAATAAAAACTAATAACGAGATTTATTTCTTCTAACCCCGAAACGTCCCCCACGGCCTGGTGGGGGATTTGGCCAATGACCTTTCCCGATACCCGCAATAATTGATCCTTAATCAAATATGCAAATGGGCGCTTCAGGGAAAGACAGTGATTCGGCAACTTTGCTGATAAATAATATTTCTCGGCCTCGCTCCCTGCCCCCACCCGCTGTCCCTTGCCCCCCCCAAGCCCCCCCTTCCGTAGTCCGGCCTGACATGCCCCCCCCCCCCCGCCCCACTGGACTCCTGCAAATATCTTTGGGCTTTAAGGGCTCCCCGGGGAAGCCTTGTTCTAAATGAGGAGTAAAAATCTAAGCGGCACAAAAAAAATAGCGTGAGGCTGGAATCAATATTCTGTTCACAGTTCCATCGATTAACAACCATATTCTTCATTTATTAATTATGAAAGGGGGTTTCAGAGCCGCCGCCTCCTTCTTTCCCTGTGACTTGGCAGCTGCCCCCCATCCCCGCTTCCCCCTGGCTGCGTCCCCGCTCTGGGGCCTGGGGGACCCCGGGTTCAGCATCCCCCAGGGCCGGGAGAGGACGAAGTGGGCCGGCACCGTCCCCAGGTGCCCGTCCACCGGGAGCAGAGGCCTCTGGGGTCCGCCTGGCGGGGAGTTAGTCTATGCCTTTGCTTCCTTGTTGGCTTCTGCCGCCTTCCCAGCTAGAGCACAAGCTCCTTGTGGGGCCTCACCTGCCTTCCCCTGCCGAGTCTGAGCGCAGACTTACTGAGGGCGAGCGCAGGCAGAGACAGAGGAGCGGGGGCAGCCCCGGGGAGGCACCGCAGAGAGGCAGAGCCAGAGAGTGAGCCTCGGCCAAGGTCAGGTCTTGCGGGGTGGCCCCAGAAGCCTTGCTGTGACCCCCACAAAGGCGGTAGCTGGCGTCCCCCTCCCTGCCCGGGCAGGTTTCCATGGGCTCAGCTGTAAAACGGGGCCTCCTTCCGGTGAGGGGATGGGTCATGTCAGCCCTCGTCGGGCGAACGTGGTTCTCCATGTGTGGGTGCAATGACCTTGGTCTGGGAATACAGGGGTGGAACCAGGTCACACGCACCTTGACCCCCAGAGAGCAGTATCCGGACAGCCCGGAAATGGGCACGGAAAATGCTCGTGGCAGGCGTGAATGGACAGGCCGAGTGTGAAGCAGGTGGGCGGGTGGCTGGGTGGACGGACGGGCTACCGGACGGACAGGCGGAAGGACAGATGGACAGACGGTGAATGACTCAGTAGATGTATCCGAGGGCGGCCGGCTGGGTGGTTGAGAAGCCGGGATGAGAGGGAAAGGGGCGTGCGGAGGAGCGGGCCCCGAGCTGGTGCGCGGACAACGGACGGGTGGACGGATGAGGGATTGGACGGACGGACGGACGGACGCATGCACTCGTGGCTGAGCCCCGGGGTGCCGGCGGATGCCAGCTGGCGGCTGTGGGGGTGACGGCTGAGGGGACGAACTCATGGAGGCATGAACCGTGGGTGTTGGTGAGCGCGGGGGTCGCTGCGTGACGGCCGGGGGGTGTCGGGACGGCGGGGGGGTGGCGGGGAGCTGAGTGCGGCAGGAGAGTGGACGGCTGTGCACGGGGAACGGACGTGCCGATCGCTGTGTGGGACGGACGGACGGAGGTAAGAGTGTGGAAGCGCGAATCAATGCATGAGTGGACGGACGGACGGACGGACGGATGGGTAGTTGGCCAAAAGGCCACGAACGGGGAGGTGAACGGGTTGGAGGGACGGAGAACCAGGGAGTAGGCGAGTGACGACCACGGCTGAGTCGTGGCCCGCGGTGCTGAGCACGCGCTCCGTGGGCCTGTGTGGGCGATGCCGACGCGATGGCCGAACAGGTGCGTCCTGGCGACGAGGCAGGTGTACGGGCGCGCGGGAGCCGCTGGGCAGGCGGGCGGACGGGTGAAGGCCCGGAGGGACGCGTTGGTGAACGGGCGCGCGGGGGTCGGTTAGGCGGACGGACAAAGCTGCTTCGGGGGATTATTCTGCCCAGGTTCCTGGGCGACCCCCTCGCGGGCTGTGGACGGAAATCTCGTGCTGCTCAGGAGCGGCCAGTGCTGTCGGCAGACAGCGGCGCTCGGTCCAAGAGGACCGGGAGACAAGGCGAGAACCACTAGAAGCAGAAACAGCCCCAGGTTTGGAGCTGCAGCCAGGCCTGGTCCTGGGGGACCAAGAGGTGGGTTCCAGGCAGGGAGCGATGCCTCTACCCAGAGACCCAGCCTCTGCCCTCTCCCAGCCCGGCCTCCTTCCTGAGGGACCGTCTGACACCTCGGGCTGGCCACCGCCCCCTGCCCCCACCTTCCGCCTCCCCCCACCCCATGCCTGCCCGGCTCTGCCTGCACTGACCCTCCCCCACTTTGGCCAGTGCACGCCCCCCCCCCCAGTCTTTCTCTCTGTGTGGGGTGCTGGGGCGCAGGCGGGGCAGCGGGAGCTGTCAGTGCCAGATCGCAGGGAGGGGCGCCTCCGCCCGAGGTCGATGGGAGCGGGGGCCCAGGCTGCGGTTTACACTGAATCCACGAAAATCACCGAAGCTTGAAAAGTGCTCAATACGCCATCGATCGCTCTGTGCTGATCGGGCGCCGCCGAGCGAGCCTGGAGGAAGGGCGGGCGGCTGCCCCGGCCCCACGCGGGACCGCGCTGTGCACCTGCCCCACTACCGCAGGCTCCAGCCTCAGCGCCCCACTGTGGGCCTGCAGAGCTGCTCCCCCACTCCGTGCCCCTCCGCCGCCCTCAGAGCTGCTCGGACGCCCCCACCCCCCACCCCCTGCCGGCCCAGTGTGTGGCCGCCCGGACTGCAAACCCTGCTCCAGGGGTTTGGGGTGACACGGAATGAAGACAGGAACCCCGCTCCTCCACTACCAGGCTGTGTGACCCGCAGTGCGTTTCTTAGCCTCTCTGGGCCTCGGTTGCGTTCTCTGTAAAATGGGCACCGTAGCCGGGCGGGTGGGGAAGCCGGGCCTCCTTAGCGCTGACCAGTTCTGCGTCTCCTTTGACCCTTTCCCTCTCAGCCGGGGGCAAGGGTCCCAGGCGGAGGGGAAAGCCTGCTCGGGCTTGCAGGCCGGACGCACCCTGGGGCACTCAGGAGCCCCCGACGACGGTGGGCAGTGACCAGTCCTTGAAAGGGAGGTGAGTGGGCATGAGTGAGGTCTGGTTTTCAACGCAGAGTAACGCGAGCCTCGGGGCTGGGAGTGGCAGCAGTGACTTAGCATCCTTCCCTCCAAGCTCTGCCTGCTGCGGACCCCCACATGGCCTGGCCTCTTCCGCCCCCCCCAGTGCCCACCGACCCCCTTCCTCAGGAGGCCCTCCCGGCTGACCGCATCCTGGCTCCCCAGGGACCTTTCTCTTCTTTCTTCTTGTTTCTTCTCCCCCTAGGGACATTTCAAGTCCAATCTGAACCACCCCTCCCTGCCCGAAGTCCCCCCATAGCTCCCTATCCCCCGGGGCCCCTTTAGCTGCAAATCTAGCCTCACCAGCCATCCCACCGAGCCCTGCCCCAGACTCCAGCACCGCGCGGCTGTCCTCGCTGCGCTCTGTCCTCCTGCCAGGGGTCTGTCCCCACCCTACACGCCCGAACCCTTCAGGCCCAGGTGTGTCTGCGGGCATGTCCCCCAGGCCAGGTCTGGGGGGCTCCCAGGGGGCTTTGGCACGTGGGAGGGTCTGCCGCGGGCTGTAAAGGGGAAGGAGGTAGGAGGTGAGGAGTGAGACATTTGTGGCCGAGACCAGGGTGCTCTGGAGGGGACGGGGGGAGGCCGAGGCAGAATCTGCCTCCAGCAGCTCGGAAACTGAAGCTGGGGGTCCTGCCCCCCCAGATCCCTCACCCACGTGCTGCATGACCCTGCACCCCTCTGGCCCCTAAGACGGAGGGAGGAAAGGGAAGTTAGAGCCTCTCCAGCTCCCTTCTCCAGACCCTGGAGTCTCAGGCCACAGCCCAGGACCCCATGGGACCTCTGCTGGAGCAGGGGCTGCCCCTTCCCCACCCCTGTGTCCTTCCCCCCAAAGGTCAGGGAGCTAATTTCATTCCTCGGTATCTCTCACACCTCGATGATTAATAATTGAAGAAAATGTATTTCTTCGGGGGCCCGGGATAAATCAGAACCAACTACAGCATTCGTGTGCTGTCTGCCGCGGGAGGCTGGGGATGCCCGAAGGGAGGCGAGAGGCACGAGAGGGGACGCAGGCTTCCCAGGGCCTGGCGGTCAGAATACCACCGTGTTTTGTTTCAAAAACATCATGATGGCAGCGGCAGCAAAAATCCTTTACTGAGGATGGGCTCGGCGTCGCGGAGAGACTGTGCCGGGGCTTTCGAGGTAAAGGATCTCGCGCCTTCCGTCTTACAGATGAGGAAACTGGGGCCCAAACCACGGGAACTGGTTTGCCCAGGCCGCGTGGCTGGGGCTCAGAGTCAGGAGGTCCTTCCGCACACCCGGGACCCTGCCCGGGACCCCCGCCGGCATCTTCCCTTCAGCTGGGGTCTCCAGGCTCAGTCCCATGTGGGGTGGGGTGCCTGACCCACGTGGAAGCTGTTCGCCCCCGCACCTGCTGCATGGAGGCTCGCTGAGAGCACCGTGTTCCCAGCAGCATGATTCACAACGGCTAAATGGTGAAAACACTCCAGTGTCCATCCACGGATGGAGGGTACACACCATCCATCCCCACGTGGGAACACGGTCCAGCCTCAGGAGGGAGGGACCCCGAGGACACGGGGCTCAGCGAGAGGAGCCAGACCCAGAAGGACCCGTCCCACAGGACCCCACTCCCAGGAGGGCCCAGAGGAGTCCCGTCCGCACACCCAGAGGGGAGAGCATGGGAGCCGGGGCTGAGGCAGGCATGGGGAATCCATGCTTCGTAGGGACAGAGTCTCCGTGTGAGACGGAGGTGGGGGTGGCCGCAGGACAGGGTGAGCGTGCTTCCCACCGCTGAGCTGAGCGCTTAGAGACGGCTAAAAGGTGAATTTAGATTTAAAAAAAATTTTTTTGTTTAATTTATCTAACAGAGAGAGCGAGATCACAAGCAGGCAGAGAGGCAGGCAGAGAGAGAGAGAGGAGGAAGCAGGCTCCCCGCTGAGCAGAGAACCCGATGCGGGACTCGATCCCAGGACCCTGGGACCATGACCTGAGCCGAAGGCAGAGGCTTTAACCCACTGAGCCACCCAGGCGCCCCTAAAAGGTGAATTTAATGTTACGTATACTTTACCACAATTAAAAAATTCTTTTCTTAAAGATCGAGGTTTTATTTTCAAGTGCTCTCTGCATTCAGTGTGGGGCTCGAACCCACAGCCCTGGGATCAACGGTCGCTCAGCCGACCGAGCCAGCCAGGCACCCCCAAACAGGCTACAGTTCCGCTACGTGCCCAGGGTGCGTGGGCCGTCAGAACAGGCGCGCTCGGGAAGGGAACCTGACACAGAAGGCCGCCCGGCGAGTGACTCCACGTGCGCGACACGTCCACGCTGGTCCACAGAAAGTGGGGCAGCGGGCGCCAGGAGCCAGGGGCCTGGGTGGGGGTGGCTCGCGAGGGGAACAGTTTGGTCTGGGGGGGATGAGACGTTGGGTAATGGTGACGCCTGCAGCTCCTGCGAACATCCCAGGCTCCGCCAAATCGTGCCCTGGAGAAGGGCACGTTCCCTGCGGTGTGTTTTCACCCGAACCGAAGAGAAAACCAGACACCGGGGAAGCAGCCCATCCCCCGCCCCGGGGCCTGCCTGTGTTCGGGCGAGGCTGGCTCCCCACGGTGCAGGCGCCCCCCGTGCTGGGTCCCCAGTCTGAGACGCCCAGGTCCGGGGGTCTCGAATCCCCACGCGCTCCCCCCACGCGAGGTCAACCTGCTTGGCTCAGCGGACGCCATTTCGCCATTTCCCACGGCGAAGGGCGCTGGGCCTGGCCTTGCTGCCCCGGGGCGGTGGACAAACAGCCATGCCTCTTGCGCGGGTGGGATGCTGGTGCCTGTCGAAGACAGCGGGGGAGGAAGACGGGAAATACGGCCACAGGGTAAAGAGACAGGCACAGGCCACGTGACCGCTGGAGGTCACCCGAGCCCCCGGCCTGCGTCGGCGTCCTCCCCGCGTCCCCGCCCAGACCCAGGTGTGCCCAACAGTTCCTGGGACCCTGGAGAGGACCACCCCGGCGGCCCCCTCCCCCGGGGCCCACCTGCGGCGAGCTGAATCACGTGTCCCCCAAACTCACATCCACCCGGAGCCTGAGAACATGGATTTACTTGGAAACACCGTCAGCACCTGTAACCAAGTCCAGATGGCATCATCCGCGCCAGGGGGACCCCAAAGTCCAGCGAGTGATGTCATTACAGGAAGAGGAAGGACACACAGCGACACGGGCGGAGGACGACCAGGGATGGTGGAGAAAGGGCTCCGGTGAGGTCTCGACAAGCCGACGGCTGCTCAGAGCTGCCAAGGACCCCGAGAAGCGGGAAGAGGCTGGAAGGAGCCTTCCCTGGGCGGGGTGGGGGGGTGGGGGTGTCCCAGCCCTGGGTCTCAGCCAGATACATCTCCGCTGGGCAAGCCACCGAGACTGCGACACCTCACGGCAGCCGCCCCAAGAAAACCCCACGGACCTCGGGAGAGGGAAGAGAAGGTGGAAGCTGCGGGGAAGGGCTGTGGTGGCCCAGGGGCTCGGAGCCCCGGGAGCTGCGTGCCCCGGGTGCTGGGTGCCGGCCTCCTTGTGCTCCCACCACACTCCTGCCTCCCGGAACTCTTCATTCAACACCATGACGGACCTGCCCTTAAAGATAGAGGCCAGGGCGCCTGGGTGGCTCAGTGGGTTAAAGCCTCTGCCTTCGGCTCAGGTCAGGATCCCAGGGTCCTGGGATGGAGCCCTGCATGGGGCTCTCTGCTCGGCGGGGAGCCTGCCTCCCCCTCTCTGTGCCTGCCTCTCTGCCTCCTTTTTATCTTTTAAAAAATAATAATAATAAAGATAGAAGCCAAATGGTGAATCGGAAGGGGCAGGTCAGCAGCTCCACGCGCCACCGAAGGCCTGCAGGCCGGTTTGGAGGGCCTCTGTCACGGGAGAGGACGTGCGGGCTTGGGGCAGGGCCCTCGGCTGACCCTGGACTTCCTCCCCAGCCTCAGGCCCCACTCATGCGAGCGCGCGTGGAGTCTGGCAATGGATTCGTTGACCCTCTTTTATGCCCGTGTCCAGAAGCCCTCGGAAGACTGGGAAGCAGAAAGGCAGGCGGAGGAGGAGGAGGGGAAGGAAGCGCCTCGGCTGTCCCCACACGCTGGCCTCGTCCTTCCTGTTTCTCGTCTGTGAAACGGGCATGCCTTGCCTGCCGCACGGGGTGTGCGAGACCCAACACGGTCCACACGCGCAGAGCGCTGAGCCGCATGCGCAGGTCCGCCAACACCGCGCAGAAGGCGAATCCGAGGCGGAGAGGAGCGAGCGCGGACCTGTTCTGCGGCAGCCGCTGTCCCTGAGCCAGCGACTCCCCCTCGCTGGGCCTCGGCCTCCCCGCCAGATGCCCACTGAGTCCCCACGGAGCCCCCCAGGGCGACCCCACGCAGGGGTGAACCGGGAGGCCCGAGCCCACTCAGCTGGTGGGCGGTGGGGACAGGATGCCAGCGCGGGCAACCTCCGGGGTGAAGCCGGGCGCCGAGGGACCCCCCGGATGGGCTGATGGGACGGGGGAGGGTCCAGCAGGCGGCGGGCGCGGGGTGGGGGGAGCCGCCCTCGCTGTTGTTGTTATTATTACTGACGGCGGCGGGAGGGGAGGCGGTGGCGGCCGGCGGGGGCACCCGGGCCCCTCCCTGAAGCCCTTCTCCGAGCTTATTAAGCGCCTCGGGCCGCGGCGATCGATGGCCACTGGGCGCCGGCTGCAGGCCCCCTCCCGGCCGCGGGCCGCGCATGCGCGCGGGCGCCCGATTGATCGCGGCCGCCCGGGCTCCCTCGCCGCGCCGGCCCCGCCCCTCCTCCCGCGTTGCCCGGCAACCGCGGCTCGGCGCGCTCCCATTGGCCGGCGGCGCGCCGGGCTCCCGGGCGGCGCGTGGTCAGTCGGTCAGCGCGGCCGCGGCGTGGCCGGGGGCCCGGCTGCGGGCGCGGGTCGATGCCGCCTCCCGTCTGACCTTTCCCGGCGCGCGGAGGGGGCTGCGGGCGGGAAGGGGGCCGGGGAGGGCGCCGCAGCCCGGCCGCCTCGGAAAGAAAGTTTATTGACCCGTTTCTTATCTCGGGGCCGCACGGCCTCCCGCGGTGGGGGCGAGGCGGGGGCCGAGGCGGGGCGAGGACCCCCGCCCGGACATCTCCCCGCGCCGGCCGGCCCCTGCCGGAGCTGGCCTAGGCGCTGGTCCCTGTCCCCGCGACCCGAGGCCGGGGGGTGGACAGTCCCCGAGAAGAGTGGCCGGGCCTCGGAGCCCCCGCCCAGCCGGCGCCCCCAGAAAGCCAGCACGCGAGTCCACGCACGCGCCGCCCCGCGGCCCCGTGCGGGGGGACGGCGGCCTCCAGCCCAGCGTGGCCTGGCGGTCAAAGGGCACCAGCCCCGCTCGGAAGTCCGGGAGGGCGAGGCCCAGGCTCCCCGCTGCAGACTTCGGGGAAGACCTTGGTTTGGGGGGGGTGCCCTAAACCTTCCAGCTCAGTCCGAACACAAAATCCCAAAGCCTCCAGCCCCTAGCTGGGTTTTCTAAAAATGAACACGGGACTGTGGTCCAAGGAAAGTTTATCGCAAAGATGAAGATGCCGTTTTTAAAACACCAGGGTTTCCTGTGTGGGGGAAACAGTGCTTCTTTCCTCGGGGCGGAAAGAGACCGAATTACTGGCCACGAATGGGTGTCGTTGTTTTAATCAGTGCACACAGCGGTTTGGATGCCTACTTCACCCAGCCGGTGCGGAGAGATGCACTTACCTGGCCCCAGTTACCCCCACTCACACACCGCGCACACCTGTGGGTTCGCGGAGGGCACCTCGCAGGGCATGGCCAGCACCGCTCCGAAGGTATTGGGAGAGGGCAAAGGCCGCCCGGCTGAACTCAGCGGGGCTCATTCTGTTCCGGGCCGGGGTGTCCCCTGGCCTTGGTGCCCCTTGCAAACTGTACAGAGCTGGAGCCCCCATGTCCCCCCCGCCAGCATTCTGCACTTTCCCTATTTTATTTCCATGCAAGCGGCACCGGAGGAGCGCGCAGCGGCCTTCGGCGGCCTTCGCATATCTAATTCTTAACAGCTGAGGAAGGCTGCATTGACCGGTGGATGGTGGGGGGGTGATTTTTGAAAGCAGATGCTGGAATTCAATTTTTATTTTAACCTGGTTATTGAGGGGGTGGGGGAGGGAGGCGGAGGTTAGCCAATTCGTGTGCAAGATGGAAACGCTGGGATTTATCAAAGGACGGGCTGTTTCGAAAATGGCCGCTTGGGTCTGTAACATGGGAAGGGCTCGACGCGGGTCTGAGCGAACGTGAGTGAGTGTGTCCGAGCGGGACTGTGACTCCGTGTGCGTCTCCATGTAGGACTGCGCCAGCGGACTGCGAGTGTGAGGGTGTGCACATGTGCGTGCGTGCGCGGGAGTGGGGGCCTGCGTGCGTGTGGGTGTGCGGGAGTGGGGGCCTGCGTGCGTGTGGGCAAACGGCCCGAGTGGGGGTGCGTGCATTGTGTTTGGGAGTGGGGGGGAGCGGAAGCTGCATGCACCTGTGTGTGTGTTAGGTGTGCATGCGTGTTTGTGCGTGTGTAACGTGTAACTGTAAGGTGTGACTGGGTGTGTGTGTGTGGCCCGGATGCCTCCGTATTTATCTTTGGTGTTCGCAGGTGTGTGTGTGCGTGAACATGGAAGTGTGTGTGTGAGTGTGGCACAAACGTGAGAGAGTATGGGTGGGGGCACACGCTGGTGTAGACATCTGTGTGCATGCTTGTGCACGTATGTGAGAACACGTGTGTGTTTGCACGTGTGTGTGAGTGTGCCTGAGCTCCCCACTTCCTGCAGCCGCTGTGTCCCTGCCTGGCTGCCTCTGCTCTCCTGCTGTCCCCACCGGGGGGACTGTGGCCCTTCCCTGCCCTCTGCTCACCTGCCCCCCTGCCCTCGGACACCAGCTTCAGCTTCGCGGGTCCCCCGGCGCCTCTCCTGGAGAACTCTCCGCGGTTCTGCTCCGACGTTCATGTGGTGAATGCTGCCTGAGGAAGCCCGGGACAGGACAGCGGGACAGGCGTCCCCGTGCCGTGAGCTACCCGCCCAGGCCGCCTGTGCCCAGCACCCTGACACCATTACCAGTGTGGAGGCCCCCTGGATGGATGGAGCCGAGGCCTAGACAGCAGGCGCCCCCACCCCAGGGTGTGTCTCTCAGACCATCACCATGCCAGCCAAGATGGGGGGTCAGCTGCCCTCGGACGCTGTCCCCGTTGGACACGGCTGGGCGCATGGATTTCCGAAGTCATCTCCCCATCTGGCTGCTTTATTAACCCAATTCGACGGATCGAGTGATTGACATGTTTGCTGATTGGCTTCTCCTGCCCCTCCAGGGACCTGGGCCCGGTGCCCCCACCCCTACCTCCATCAGTCGAGGAGGAGAGGGGACCCTGGGACCCCCTCACAGCCCCGTGTCTCACACACACAGTCACAATTACAACGATACGCTTTCGGTGACTGTGTCAGTAGGAGTGGAACTTCCCGGGAGGCACATGTGCCAACACCTCACACACCTCACGGGCACATGCAAGACGCCAGGTTGGCGAAGACAAGAACGTTCCCTCCTCCGCCTTCCCCACGGGGCCCCGAGTCCCTTAGAACCGGCCGAGCACACAGTAGGTGCTCAAGAAAAGGTAAATGAATTCCCCCGGCCCGTGTGTTCCACTAGAAATTATCCCACGGGCGCACGCACGGAAGAGCATGTCCCCGCGGTGTTCGCGGTCCGGCAACCGTCTGGAACACCCCGAAGCGCCAGCCACAGGGCGTCGGGGAGGGCAGTCACAGGCCGGGCACAGCACAGAGGCGAAGCCCTATATATTCCAAGGCCTACCTGGTGAAAAGCCCACCAGTCCCAAAGGAGTTGGCACGCGTGTCCCTGCAAACCTGCCCCAGAGGCTTAGAGCGGCACTTATTGACCTGGCTGCCCGCAAAGGAGAGGTTGAAGCAACAGAAACCCCCTCTCCCAGCCCTGCGGCCGTGAGTCCCAGGCCGGGCTCAGGTTCCTCCGAGGCCTGGGGGAGACGCCGTCCCAGGCTCGCCCAGCTTCTGGGGTTTGCTGGCCACCTTCGGTATCCCTCGGTCTGCGGACGCGTCCCCCAGTCTCTGTCCGCATGGTCACATGGCTTCTCCCCAGGTGTGCATCTGCGTCCAAACATCCCCTTCTTACCAGGACACCAGGCCTGTCACATTAAGACCCACCCAAATGGCCTCGTCCTAACCCGGTCAGATACAAAGTCCCTCTTTCTAAATCAGGCTGCGTTGGCAGGTTCTGTGGGGGACACAATTCACAGCATAGCCATGAATAATGTCGTGTAATAGTGGTTCATGAATTATGACAAGTGCGCCACACCGTTAGCAATGGAGGAAAGTGAGGCGACAGCGTGAGAGAGCCCCCACACGCCGCTGGCCCGAAGCTGTTCTCAAAGGAAGAGTCTTTTAAAAAAATTAAAAAGAGGGGCGCCTGGGGGGCTCAGTGGGTTAAGCCTCTGCCTTCGGCTCAGGTCATGATCTCAGGTCCTGGGATCGAGCCCCCATCGGGCTCTCTGCTCGGCGGGGAGCCTGCTTCCCCCTCTCTCTCTGCCTGCCTCTCTGCCTCCTTGTGATCTGTCTGTCTATTGAATAAATAAAATCTTTAAAAAGAAAGAAAGAAAGAAAGAAATGGAGGAAGGAAGAAATGAAAGGAAAGAAACGAAACGAAACCAGGCACAGGTGCCCAAAAGCGTGTGGAGAATGCCGGGATCTGAGAGCGGGCACAGCGGCCCGTGCGCTCGTACTCCTCGCGGGAACGGGGTGGCCGGGGAGGGTGAGACGCGGGGGGGCTTACTTCTCCCTGTGTGATTGTTGTCATGGTTTACATTTTGTCCCCCGTGCACCGATCACTTGCTCAAAAACAGAAGATGTAAACAAAGGTGCAGATCCCTATTTTGTGATTCAGCTTTCCTGACGGGGACAGGGAACCCCATCTTGGCTTTGGGTGACCCCGTCGGAGGCTCTCCCGTCCCGAGACCCCTGACCACTGGCCTCCGCTCCTTCTAGTTCAACATCTTTGGGCGGGAAGGAGGCAGGGGCAGCTCATAGCTACAGCTCAGTTCCCCTCTGTCGGGGGATGTGATCATCCGCTTCTCCTGAAAACAGTGCTTGTTTTCACTAGGAAATAATAGTAACTCACCCCTGTCCTGGCAGCCCCTCCCTCTCAATAGTGCAGCCCCTCATAACCCTGAGCTCCTCCAACCGCTGGGCCTTTGCACATGCTGTTGCCACCACCTAGAATGCTGTTTCCACTTCTCTTCACTTAATTAATGCCTGCTCCCCCTGCAGATTTCAGGGCAAAGGTTGACTTCTTAGGGAAGCCCCCCCCACCTCTCCGGCCCCCAGCCCCACCCTTAGCCCCTGTTATTGTGGGTCGTGCTGTAAGCTCTGCCGCCGCAGTCTGTGAGCTCCCCTGTGCCCTGTGTGCACAGCAGGCGCAGCGAGGATCCTTGAAGCAATCTCGCAGAGGATGAAACCAAACGGAGGCTACAGCCGTCTGGAGCCCCCTCCCTGAGCCCCCAAGCCCGGGGAGGGGGAGCAGAGGCCCCCACAAGCACCCAGCGCCACCTTTTTTTCTCAGCCTCCCGGCACCCACCCACCTGAGTGAGGCTCAAGCAGCCCATTAAGCGATTTTTCCCTCCACTTACAGCTACCGGCATCGACAGGGATACTCAATATCTGAGAGGCCACTGGCCCTGGAAGAGAGATCGCAGCCGCCTCGATAAAATATTCTCTCCCGTCGGTGCCTCCCCCCCGCCCCCGCCGGAGCTGCGCGCTATGTCCCTCCTCTAACGAGCTCCGCTCTTTCCTCCCCAGTGCGGATGAGACGCTGCCCCCCCCTCAGGCTTCCCAGCTCAGCTCAAGGGTGGGGGGTGGGGGATGGAAGGAAAATCAGTCCCCCTTGCTCCCTGTCTAGGTTCCGGCAGGGCCACTTCTCCCAGGAAGTCCTCCCAGATTACTGGAGCCCCGGCTCCAGCTCCTCCAAAGCGTGAGGTTGGAGGTGGGGGACAGGAGTACACAGAGGGCCCGGGGGCTGTGTGGGTCCCACGGTAATGTCCAGATGCCGAGACCCCCTCTGTTTGCCCAGCTGGGGGAGAGGGAGAGATCGTCTCAGGGATCCCCAGCCCTGTGGGGCCAGGGCTGAGCCGGTGCGAGGGACCGGGCAGGATCCGGTGAGGGCACAGAAGCCGTAGGGATGGGGTGGGACCAGCCTGCGTGCAGGGCTGGAGGGAGCCCCTCGGGATGCAGTGGGCATGACCTGGACTGCAGACAGGCCCCAAGTGACTGCACTGGGCCGTCCCGCCTGCCCAGGGAGGTGGCCATGGAGTCTGAGTCCCGTGGCGAGAGGGGGAACCTCCAAAGTCCAGGCCCGGAGCCTCCGATTCTGGCTTCAGCACCAAGAACAGCTTCCCGCTCTTTCCGGCGCTCTGGAGGGGTCCCCATTGGTCAGGGAGTCCACAACAGGACCCCCCACCTCAGTTGTCCCTTGGATAGACCCCACTGCTCCCTGCGGGGTCCGCAGGGTCCTCCTGGGCCTCAGTGTCCTCACTAAAGTCCAAACACTGCCTCGTGCCCAGGAGCTGGGGAGGAGGCCGGAGCAGCCCAGATCAACGCTCTTTGTGAACCGAGTCTCCGGGTGTGGGCGGCGATTTTCCTCCGCGTGGCCAGCCTTGCGAAGTCTGCACGGGAAAGGGGCTCGGGGCTCGGGCCGGCTGAAGGCACAAGGGCATGATGTTTCCAAAATGTCGAATCGGATCCCAACCTTCTGTTACAAAAGGGGAAACCAGACTGGAGAAGAATGCGGCCAGATTCCAGAACCTTCTCTCCAGGCCCGAGGGCCTCCTGGGCAGGGGGAGGCGGGGAGGGGTTGGGAGCACTGTCACCCACTATGGTCCAAGGACTGACCCACCCTGCGGGGCAGAGGGGGCAATGCCATGGTCCCAGAGCCCCAGCTCTGGCCCGGCTCTCGGAAGCCCCAGGCTGGGGGGGGGGTCCCTGGAGGGGAGTGACGGTGCAGGGGTTGGGGTGGGACGGGCAGCAGGGGCCCCATCTGGGAGGGGAGGGGAAGGTACACAGAGGAAGGGCCATGGGGCTGGGCTCTGCAGGTGGGGTAAGAGTCTCCTGGGGCAGGCGGGGGCCGAGGGAACAGCAGCCGCCTGGACAGATGAAGAGCGTGGCCCACTTGGGAAGAGCCGGGAGGGCTCCCCGCTCCCGGGGAGGAAGGAGGTGCACGGGGGGCCAGGCTTGCGGCCGGGGCTCAGCCATGAGGATGAGGAGTGGGCGGGGGTCGCCGGGGGTGGGGGGGCTGCACAGACGGACCCAGGCACCCGCTCGGGGGGGACCAAAGCGTCACCCTCCCTCTGTTCACCAGACATCAAACCCAGCCTCCCCCCTTCCAGGATATTAATTTTTCAGAGAAGAAAATGCTTTTTGTATTTTTTCCAGGCAAAATATTGATAATGGGCTTAATGTGCCTTTCCTGCTTTTGTGTGTCGAGAGGGCTTTTCCAGCCTGGCTGCCGTGCAAGCCGCACACCAGCCCCCCAGCCCCCAGCGCCAGACCCTGCAGAGAGTGGGGGGGCGTGGGCGCCGCCGAGCGGGTGGGCGCAGCCCCCGCCCTCCGCGAGCCCCCCACCTCCGCCTGCACAAAGCCAGACACTCGCTGCCCTCGGTGGGTCGATCCGCCCCGCGGGGGGAGCTGGTGTTGCCAGCGGCTCCAGGCTGAGATACATTTCAGGTTGTTTGAAACGGGCCTTCCTTTCTCTCCCGGAGACTGAGAGGCAGGGAGGTAGGGAGGCCCATCCGTCCGTCCGTCCTCTCACTGTGCGTCACCCGGTGACGACACACGCTACCACATACCAGGCCGGGTGCCATTCATCGGGGCCACTGCCACCACTTGGGCAGACCCCAGCCTCTGTCCCCTTGGGGCTCACAGACTGGTGGGAGCGAAGGGTGCTGAGCAAAACACTGCCTGGACAAAAGTACAGCAGCACAAGTCACGACAAGACCACTGTAGGAGAAACACGGAAGGCTGAGATCATAAAACAGCGAAGGGCTGGTTGACTAGGGGAGCCAGAGGGCTTCCCTGAGGTGGTGATGGCAAACGGGACCCAGAGGACCAGGGCAAGTGGCCTCTGCTAAGAGGGACAGTGAGGAGCTCAGCCTTCCTCTGGAAGGAGCAGCCTGTGCAAAGGTCCTGAGGCATGACAGAGCCGAATGTGCTCTCTCCGTGGTTCTCAAATGTAAGCATGTGGGGATCCCCTGGACGGCTCACGGAAGGCCAGACAGCCAGTCCCCCACACCTGGACATACCCCACACGGAGGCGCACTGATTCAGCAGGTGGGGTTCTTACTCTGAGAGCCCCTGTGTCAGGGGAAGCTGGCCAATTGTCTGCTGAGATGCAGACATGAGCCAAACCTCCAGGGGAGGGCCGCCGGGGGCCCGGGAGCCACACGAGTCCCCACCCCACTTACTCTCTGTGTGCTCTGGGAAGGCTCCTTGAAACCTCCGCCTCAGTATCTCCATCTGGAAAATCAGCACGATAGACATCCCAGCTTCCTGCAGCTGGAGAGGAGTGAGCCGAGAAGACCCAGGTCAAAAGCTTGGTGCAGAGCCCAGCACACAGTAGGCACTCACTGAATGTAGGAGCCCATAAGGAACATCTGTGTGATTGACTGAGGAGCAGGAGGCCTTGGCTGGGCCACCGGCAGACCACACGCAGCCAGCAAGAGCCGTGCCCATGTGCTCGCTAGCGCCTGCTGTGTAAGAAACACACACGCCTCTCCCGGCGTCAAGCCACACGCACCTATCGTGGCTTGGTTTCCAGATGTCGGTGGTCTGGGCATGGTCTGGGGGTCCTCTGCTTGGCCCACCATCCGCAGTCAGGTGCCAGTCCAGCGGAAACCCTTTCCAGAGCTCCAGGTCCTTGTCCACGCTCACATCGTGGTCGGTGGGCTTCAACTCCCGTGGCTGTAGGATTGAAGTCCCCGTTTCCTTCCGGGCTGTTGTCTGGGAGTGGGGCGCTCTCGGTCACGCGGACGCGCCAGCCGTCTCCCAACGTGTGGCTCCCTCCAGACCCCGAATACCACAGCAGCTTACCTCTGCAAGGCCAGCAAGAGAGATTCTGCTGGGAGGAACCCTACCACGACACACGACACACGACCATGGGAGAGATACCTATCACCTTTGCCATACTTGAGTGGCTACAGGAGGGCTTTCTTTATACAGGACACTACGACGCCATCGGTCGGAGATCTCGGGGACCATGCTAGCCTTCTGCTCACCACCCAGGACCATGACCGTGCCTTCTGAAGGCTACGAGAGTGTGATTGGCCATGGAAATGTACGCATTTGCAAGTGTTTCTCTTCTTGCTTTGCCTGCTTGGAAGCTCAGAGCCAATGCCGTGGCCCACCTGTGGCAAGGGTTTAACACCACCCGATGTGGGTTTAGTGGACTAACTTGTCTCCACCTGTGGCAAGGGTTTAACGCCACCCGATGTGGGTTTAGTGGACTAACTTGTCTCCACCTGTGGCAAGGGTTTAACGCCACCCGATGTGGGTTTAGTGGACTAACTTGTCTCCACCTGTGGCAAGGGTTTAACGCCACCCGATGTGGGTTTAGTGGACTAACTTGTCTCCACCTGTGGCAAGGGTTTAACGCCACCCGATGTGGGTTTAGTGGACTAACTTGTCTCCACCTGTGGCAAGGGTTTAACGCCACCCGATGTGGGTTTAGTGGACCAACTTGTCTCCACCTGTGGCAAGGGTTTAACGCCACCCGATGTGGGTTTAGTGGACTAACTTGTCTCCACCTGTCTCGTCTCCTTTGTTTCTCAGGCTCCCTCGCCTCTCTGTGTCTCCACCTCAACTCTCCAGACCCCAAGCAGACCGAGAAGGACGCTTGCTGAACCCTCCCTGGTGTGGACAGGGCGATGCCACCCAGAGCAGTTGTGAGAACGAGCCCAGGAATCCAGCAAATGCACGGAGTAGAGAACCAGGACAGAAGCCGGTCTGGACTCCAGATGACCGGGTTTGAGAGCTCGGGCTACGGGCACTGGACGCCTTCAGTGAAAACTCCCGCGGAGACAAAGGGGCCCGGAGCAGGTTGCTGGGAGCAGCAGGAAGATGGCAGCGGCCCCTCCCCTGTCCTGAACCCAGAGCTGGGTCGTGGGATGTGGCATGAATGACCGTCCACAACGGGCCTCTGCCCACACGCCGACCCGCGGCGGGGAGGGTGATGCCGCTTCAGGGAAACGCAGGATGAGAAGGCCTGGGAAGTCCACGCACCAGTCCGCCCAGGACGCTCGGCTGTGGAACCGGCTGGCTTGGCCCAGCAGCCCTCCCGAGTCCCGGGGGGAAAGGGACAGCCGCAGCCCGTGCTTTCTCACGCTGTGTGGTCAGCTGCCCTCGTGAACTGGATGGGCCCTGACCCAGCGCCCCGGGTGCAATTGAGCGGACCTCCCAGGCACACGCCCCCGCTGTGTGGGGGACACCGGGGCACCCCAAACCCTCGGAGCCTGGTCCAGGGACTCCCAGGCTGGGGAGAGAAACCACAAGCCACCGGAGGGGAGCCCGCAGTGCTGGGAGCAGAGACCTCACGGGACAAGGTGGGGTCAGCACAGGGCCGACTTGGGGTGCTGTCCGCAGACTCCCCGAGCACCCCCTTTGGAGCCTCTTTCCTGAGCTGCGTCTTTCTGGCCCAGCATACCCTTCCACACTCAGACCCAGGTTTGCATCAGAACGACTAAGGCGTGTGAGCCCTTAGCGTACACCAGGGCCGGGTCCCTGCGCCTAATTGTAGGGTTCACAACAGTTCAACGTGATCCCCGTTTTCCAGATGGGGAAACTGAGGCACGGCACTCTGAGTGCATAGTTCAGAGGCCATCAGCAGGAGGAGCTCCTCTGCCTGTCCCCGCCCCCGCCCACCGCCCAGGCCCAGCTGGTATCCCAGGCTCGGGCCCTGGTCCTTTGGGTCCCTCTGCCCTCACCGCCCACCTGGTTTCGCTCCCTCGGTCTGGGCCAAGGACACAGCTCGGTGGCTCGCCTGTCACAGGCGTTTTCTAATCATCCAGCCGGTGCGCTCGGGTTCGCGCCATGTGGTTTATGCCCATTTCACAGCTAAACGGAGCCTCTGGACGGTCAGGCATGCGTGTAAGGGCTGCTGCTCCGGGACCCACAACGTGCCCCGGACTGTGCAGGGGCGAAGGCTGTGGAGCCAAAAGGTGCTCGGCTACGTGCCCTTCACCCCCGGGCAACACGGCACCCGCAGGAGGATGGCACCCCCAAGGTTAGGGGTCAGCGGCCCCACAAAACAGCCGAGGTGGGACTCAGTCTCCCCACGCAGGAGATGGGGGAGGGAAGGAAGCCCCTGGCCAGCCGGGGGGCTCGGCCGACGCACACCCCCCCCCCCGCACCCCACCTCTCCTTCCGCACCTGGGCTCCGACGGTCTTCGATTTTCCCGCGCAGCTGAGGGGCACCTGCTCTGAGAGGTTTTCCCACCGGGATGGCGGGCGAGGGGTCCGCGGGGGGCCCTCGACCCTTCCCAGCCCCTCTCCTTCCAGCGGGTGCTGCGACCACCCCCGTCGCGGGACCCTCCTGACGGCCGGGCCTGTGCCCGAAGGATGCCCCCAGTTTCTCACTCCGCCGGGTAATCCTGCCGTCTCTCCCCTCTGGGCAGGGGTGAGGGAGGCGGGGGCTGGAGGAAGTTCTCTCTGCCAGGTCCCCGGAGAGGCTGCTGAGAGAGGCCTGTCTTCACGCCTCTGGGCCCCGGGAGTTCGATAATAACAGAAATGTTGTGTCGTGTTTGTGTTTTTTAAAAGTGGGGGGGGGGGAGACAGGGAAGCCCCCTCCTCGCTGTGCGGCGGAGTGCGGGATTTGTGACGGAGGCGATTACAGAGGGAGGCCGCCGCCGGCTCCGGGGGCCGTGCTCGTTAGGGAGGTGGGCGGCCCCACAGTTACAGCTGTCTGCCGCGGAGGGAGGGGGGAGGGGGGAGGAGGAGGAAGAAGGGGGGAGGCCAGAGAGGAGGCGAGAGTGGGGGAGGGGAGGGGCTAGGGAGGCGAACGGGAGCCTCAAGGCTCCCCCTCCCCTACCGGTGGGAGAAACTGAGGCCACCCTCGGCCTCCCCGCCCAGCTCTGCTTCTCCGCCACCTGGGGCTCCCCCAAGGATCGGCTCGAGCATTCACCGTGTGGCGGGGGAGGTGGGGGTGGCCTTTTCCAGGAGGAAAAGGGGAGGGGAGGCTGACCCTTGCCTTTCTGGGTCCCTTTCACATGTCTCTGGCTGGTGAGGGGCAGCGGAGGCTCCAGGACCACCGCAGACCCCCCCCACCTTCATCCGGGCGGGGGGCAGCCCAGTCCTGGAGAGGGGACCCCCGCAAGTGCGGGAGGGCTGTCCCTTCTGGTCTCTTGCCGTTGCCCCCCACACTTGTGGGGCATGGGGGTCTCTGAGATTGTCCAAAGGACTAGGTCAGAGGGATGTTCTCTGTAGCTGGAACCCACAAGGCCAGCCGGGACAGCAGCCGGGCCCCCCAGTCCTGCAGACTGTGCTTGGGTCATGGCTGGGGGGGGCTCTGGCGGATCCCAGAACCCCCAGGCTCCTGTTTCCTCATCTGGAAAGTGGGTATAATTAGAGTGGCTGCCGCAGATCTCCAGCTCCTCCAGCCTGCAGAAGTCACAATGGGGAAGGGGCAGGCAGCGGACCTGGGGCTCTGCCGGGTGCGTTACTCCCCAGGGGAATCTGGGACGCGCTCCAGCTCCTGGGCAGGAAGGAGCGAGGCAGCTGCGGTTGAAGGGAGAAGGGCGTCCTCCCCTCAGTGGGACGCGCCTGCCGGGCTCAGGAGTAAACAGTTCGCCCCCCCCCAACCGCACCGCCTCGTGGCATGAGGTCAGGTTCATTCTCTCCCCACCGCATCTATCATGAGCTCCATTTGTGCCAGCCGAGTGTGGAAGGAGCTGTTCTCAAGGCTTCCCGGCCCTCTTCTGCTTGGCCTCCCCTGGCTCCGACACCAGCCCCCACTCTGCTCCCGCTTTATCTCATTGACTCATTCAACAAATACTTCCTTAATGCAGGAAACCTGGCCTGTGAGGGACCTGGGACGGGTAAGGCCAAGCTCCCAGCCCCAGCCACTTCTTCCCCAGATCCCAAGGGGGCTTTTGTTCCTTGACTCACCTACCTGATGGGACTCCTACACACCCCACAAAACCCAGCATCGAAGTCCTCCAGCTGGGAAGGCTGCCGCCCTCCCCCCAGCCCTTACTCAGAAGGAAGGAGGGCCCTGTAGTCTGCCCCCTCCCCAAGCCCAGGAGATCCGCAGGGAGGGTGGTGGGTCTGCACTGCCACGTCTGCTCAGCAGGGAGCGGCCCAGCTCCCCGCCACCAGCTTGGACTCACAGGTTCTGCCTGGTGGGTGTGCCCCCCAGGGCCCCAGTCTCAACTTCCCAGGATCCCTCTGAGAGGGACCCCCCAACACCCAGGGAGGCAGCCAGGGTGTTGGGGGCAGCCAGCCCTGCGGGGATGGTGGTGCGGAGTCCTTGCCTCCCCCGACTTCCTGGCCAAGCGGAAAGGTGCCATGTGTTCAGATAAATGGTGCGTTAATGGGGCGCCAGGTCAGGGCGAGGCTCCGCAGCCGGATGCCGCCTGGGGTTACCTGGGGCGGAGCCCCCCCCCCATCCTGGAGCAGGAGAGGCGAGATGCTGGGGCCTCCTCCAGCGTCTGGAAGGTGGGCACTCTCCCAGGCCGGTCCTGCCGGCCTCCGCGTGGGGAGCCGGGGCGGGGTGAGGGGCTCCTGAGGCCGCATACTCCCGGGGTGTCGAAGACGGCCTGCTGGGGTCCGCAGAGCCAGCGCCGCGACCCCAGACAAGGCGACTCCTGAAAGCGTCCCGAGGGCGGCCCAGGCGCAGCCCGGCCTGAGCCCCCTCCAGCCCCCAGCCTCCGCCAACCCACCCGCCGCGCCCCGCGCGCGCCCGGCTCCGGGATCCGCGCACCCCTTTCTGCAAGGCAGAGAGCGTCGTGGATTAAATCTACATACACATTTACATTTTTAATTGTTGAAGGAACCTCCCTTCCGGGAAGAACCGGAGGGCGCTGAGGGCTGCGAGGGGGCGGGGGTCTCCCTTAGGGGCCGAGGCCCGGAGCTTGGCGGCGGGGGTGGCGCGTGGGCCTCTCTGGAGCCGCGCGCCGGACGCGGGTTTCGTTGCGCCGGGGAAGTCCTCCGCCGGCCGAGCCCGGCCCCAAGCGGTCGGCGCAGCGGGGCGGTGGGGCGCCCTCGAGCTCCCCGGCCCTCCCTGTCCCCTCCCTCCTCCTCCTGGAGGCCTCAACCCGCGTCCAGCGGGCCTGGCCTCAGTTTCCCCGACTGCTCAATGCTGGGCAGACCCGCAGACTCCTCTCTAGCTCCTGAAGAAGGAGGGGCGATCTCCACAGACCCGAGAGAAGCGGGGTCGGGGCCTGACGGCGGGTGGGGCGCGTTCGTCTCCCGGCCCCCCTCCGACTGGGCCTTACCCTATCTACAAGGGAGGCGCCCCAGGCTCTGCCCCCCGGCCGGGTTGGGGACCCGCGCGGCGCAGGCTGCGCTCGGAGGAAGCGAAAGCAAGTGGAGGCGGAGGGAAGAAAGCGGGCAGACCTCAGGCGCCCTGGGATCCCTCGGCGCCTGCGGGTCACTCTCCAGATGGGGAAACCGAGGCAGGGACGGAGGTCGGGGCGCCCTGCGGCTCCTCCCCGACCAGGTCGACCGCCCACCCCAGAGTATAGTGTGATGCTGTGGGGGGAGGGAGTCCCTCCTCTAACTGTGTTCTTGTAACTCCCGGGCCGGCAGGGGAGGGGACGAGGACCCGGGGCCCCAGGGACACACACACACGCCCCTGCGCCCCGCGAACGCCCAGCTCGGGGGCCCCCGCGCAAACAAGAGCGATGTTTGCCGAGAGCGCGGCGGGCGGTGCGGCCCGGGAGCAATGAGGATTCGATGGAGCCGCCGCTGCGGCGGGGGCAGCGGGCCCGGCCGGCGCGGGGATCGATCGGGCGCAGCTGTCCCTGACACGCCCGCGGGAGCATCCACCCCGGGGGCCAGCGCCCTCGGGCGCCGCCGACTGCGGGCGAGAAGCTCGGGACGTCCGGCCCGCCAGGGGCGAAGCCCCAGCGTCGTGGCGCCCCAGGGCCGGCCCTCGGAATGTCCCCGCGCCCAGTGTCCGAAATTGGAACCTCCCCGCACTGCGTGCTCAGCCCCTCCAGGACCCCCGGCCAGGCCTGAAAAGCCCAGCACCCTCCCCCCAAAATCTAAATGAAGTCCAATGACCCTGCCCGAACGAAGGCGCGAAAGTCCGGCGGGAGGGTGCCGGCCTACAGGTGCGCGCCGGCCAGGAGTTGGGGGTGCCCGCAGGTTTGCGGGACTGGAACTAGGGGCAGGCACGGATGTCAGGCTCGGGCGCGGCTGGAGGGGGACATTCATAGCCTCTTTATTAAGACCTTACTCTAATAAAAACAAGGGTGCACAGCGGCCGATGACCTCCATTTCCGTGGGGACAAATCAAATCGCAAAATCAGCTGCGGACCATGGAGGGATCTAGGGGAGCCTCTGCAAGGGAAAACCTTGGGTACACCCCCCTCCAATTTGTAGCCTCAATGTTGAGCCGGAACCAGAGGAGTGGAGGTGCATGGTACTTGATTACAGAGGAGTTTCGAGCTTAGGAGGGGGGTGTCGTTGGAGACTCGGCACGGCTGGGCTCTCCAGGTGGGGAGAAGGTCTGAACTGGGCACAGAGAGGGTGGCCGTCGGCCGGGGGGGCAGCCCAGCGCCAGCACACGCGATGTCCCAGAGTCCATCTCCAATTTTCCCTGGGTGGGGGGCGGATACTGAGAGCATCCGCGAGGTGGCTAAGGTCCCTATAGGAGCAAGAACGGGGTCTCCCCGCCCCCATCCGGCCCACCCCTCCCCCGCCGCAATTTGCCTAATGACCCAAGATCGATCAGGGCCCGAGCCACCCTCCTGCCCCGAAGCCGGCTCAATTCTATTTTACTAATTACTAAAAGGCCGCTGGTGGGGGACGCCGGTTCAGGGGTTCCAGGGGGCCTCCTCCCTCGCTGGAGGCCGGCAAATTTTTGTTCAGTCTCCCGGTAGGAGCGCAGCCTGAGAGATCCCTGTTCCCCGAGGGAGTCCAAGTCCAGGCCAGCGTGAAGGAGGCGGGCGGGGCTGGGGGGGCTGCCTGCGCGGGGTCCGCGGCCCTGCCCCTGGCCCTGCGGAGTCCTGGGTGTCCGGAGGCCGCAGAGCCGAGGGGGCTCAGTCTCCAAGCCACTGGCTGGCGTCTTTTCTTTCAAAATGGACGCTTTCTTCGTTACAAAAGCCACACATGCTTGTTATTAAAAAGAAAGAAAAGCAGTGATCCTCGAGCCGGAGAAGGAAGCCAAAGGCCCCGCGGCCAGGCCCCCCGTGGAGCATCCCTGGGCGCGCCTTGGGGGCTCCTGCCTTCCACCGCTGTATTCCCCGCCCCGACTCCTCCGCCGGCCTGGTCTGCCACTTGGGCCTGGCATGCGATCATTTTATGGAGGCTGATTGATTTTTAGATCCCACGATTATTTTTAATTATCTGTGATTGTTGGAGGGTAGGCCTGGGGGGCTCAGGCTGGGGCTCAGCCCTGTGGAACCCGGCTCCTAGACTCCATCTGCGTGGGGTGGGGGATGTCAAGTTGTCTGGACCTGTTCCTCTCCCGGTCTTCCCACCCAGAAGGTGGGTGTGACAATGGGTAACCTGGAATCCCACGAAGCCCATGGACTTGGACCCCAGGCCACGCTAGCGCTTGCACAACACGGGGGAACCAAGGACAATCCAGGCCATGGTGCTCTCTACCTCAGGCCTGAGGCACACGGAGAATGGTGGCTTGACACCGGCTCAGGGCGGGATGAGGAAAGAGTGCGTGCCTGGTAAACAGTAGGTGGCTACTAAATGCTGAGTCCTAAGCGCGAAGCACTGACGGGTCCCCTTTAGCCCTATCCCACCCCAGGACGTGGATCAGGCCATCCCACTGTCTGATCCCTGCAGTCTGGGTCCCGGTCACCCAGGCCCCCCAACACCCCTCCCTCCCCCACGATGGTGGCCAGGAGAGCCCTCTCCTCCCCATCGAGGAAGGGAAAGTAGACACAGAAAGGGCTCTGCATTGGGGGGGGACAAGCTCAGCGGCTAGTCCACATCCACAGGGGAGGGGTGGGGGAGGGGCCAGCGGTTTTTCTGGGTGGGGGGCTCCCTGCTGGGGTGTTCTTTCCCCTGGAAGCTTACAGTCCACATCCTCCCCACCAAAATGGGAGTGGGGGGTGCTCAGCAGAGGCCTCACTAGTCCCCCCCACCCCCGCAGAGGTTACCTTGTGTGGCAGATGATCTGGGGAAGGAGGAAGGGGGGGTTGATTCGGGATTCTGTCCCCCACTCTGGCCTCGAGACAGGGGTGCCCTTTGGGGTCTGGCCTGGTCACAGGGATGCATCTTAGCCCAGCAGAGGGACCACGGAAGGGGACTTCTCTCTGAGTGTGGGAGGCTTCCTGTTCCCCCTGGTTCCCAGGGGTCCCTGGGCCTCGAGTGTCTCCAGGGGGTGAGGAAAAGGAGCGCCTTCGCCCCCCACCCACAGGAGAAAACCTGGCGTTGGAAGATGGGGCTTCTTAAGAAGTGGAGAGGGCACATCCTCTGTCCGCGGGCTCTGGAAGAGGACGCGGACCCTTTAAGGGTCACCCCCTGAGCTGCTGCCACACTGGGGATGGAGGAAACTAGAAGAACTTGGAAGTGGGAGGTGTCTCTGGCACCCCTGAGGACAGGTGCTCCACTGTGCAGCTGGGCAAACTGAGGCCCAGGAGCCCACACCTGGAAGCAGATCCGGACATGCAAACAGGGGGCGACCCAGCCCCAGGACCCCGCTTTTCAGCCCCAGACCCCCCAAAGAGGTGGGAAGGGGTCTGTGGCTCCCGGAGAGTGTTCGGACAGGGGAGCTGAGCCTGCAGGGGCCCTGCCTTCAGGGGTCAGTGTGTGGGGGGGACTACAGGTGGACCGTAGGCCCTCACCCTGCCACGTTCCTACGGGCTCCCTGGAGACGGACTGGGGGGCGTCAGACAGGAAAGTAACCTTCCTGACCCTCTGGGGAGAGACACAGAAAAAGAGAGGCAGAGATGAGGGCCCCAGCCCACCTCAGGGGAGTCTGCCCTAGGAACCCCGCCTGCTGTGCCCGGTGCACGGCTGGCCCTGGGGAGGCACGGGCGGGCGCAGAGGCAGGGGAGCCCCAGAAGCCCGATTCCGGCCCACTCCGGCCAGCCGGGCGCTCGAGGGGGCCGGAGCGGGCGGAGAGCGAGGCGGCGGGAGGCGGCGGCCAGGGGAGCGGGTGGGCGGGGGTGCTGACGTCAGACCCGGGCCCGGGCGCCGGCGGCCGCTCCCCCGCCACATCCTGGTGGCCGCGCTCGCAGCCGGGCCGGGCGGTGCGCCGCGCAGCCGGGCAGCCTCGCGCGCAGCCACCGGGGAGCGGGCGGGGGCCATGCAGCGGCCTTGAGCGCGCCGGGCCGGCGCCGAGGAGCGCGCGCGGCAGGCGAGCGGCCGAGCATGGAGCTGAGCCTGGAGAGCCTGGGGGGCCTGCACGGCGTGGCCCACGCGCAGGCGGGCGAGCTGCTGAGCCCGGGCCACGCGCGCTCGGCGGCGGCGCAGCACCGCGGCCTGGTGGCGCCCGGGCGCCCGGGCCTGGTGGCCGGCATGGCGAGCCTCCTGGACGGCGGCGGCGGCGGCGGGGGCGCCGGGGGCGCGGGCGGCACGGGCGGCGCGAGCGGCGGCGCTGACTTCCGCGGGGAGCTGGCGGGTCCGCTCCACCCGGCCATGGGCATGGCCTGCGAGGCGCCGGGCCTGGGCGGCACCTACACGACGCTCACGCCCCTGCAGCACCTGCCGCCTCTCGCGGCCGTGGCTGACAAGTTCCACCAGCACGCGGCGGCCGCGGCGGTGGCCGGGGCGCACGGCGGCCACCCCCACGCCCACCCGCACCCGGCGGCTGCGCCGCCCCCGCCGCCCCCGCCGCAGCGCCTGGCGGCCAGCGTGAGCGGCAGCTTCACCCTCATGCGCGACGAGCGCGCGGCGCTCGCCTCCGTGGGCCACCTCTACGGGCCCTACGGCAAGGAGCTGCCCGCCATGGGGTCCCCGCTGTCGCCTCTGCCCAAC
This sequence comes from Mustela erminea, assembly GCF_009829155.1. Classification (NCBI taxonomy): domain Eukaryota; kingdom Metazoa; phylum Chordata; class Mammalia; order Carnivora; family Mustelidae; genus Mustela; species Mustela erminea. The sequence continues at coordinate 1,054,003 of NC_045614.1, forward strand.
GCGCTGCCGCCCGCCCTGCACGGCGCCCCGCAGCCCCCGCCGCCGCCGCCGCCGCCGCTGGCCGCCTACGGCGCGCCGGGCCACCTGGCCGGGGACAAGCTGCTGCCGCCCGCCGCCTTCGAACCGCACGCCGCGCTGCTGGGGCGCGCCGAGGACGCGCTGGCTCGCGGGCTGCCCGGAGGCGGCGGCGGCGGCGGCGGCGGCGGGGGCGCGGGCGGCGGGGGCACCGCGGGGCTGCTGGCGCCGCTGGGCGGGCTGGCGGCCGCCGGGGCGCACGGGTCCCACGCGGGCGGCGGCGGCCCGGGCGCGGGAGGCGGCGGCCCCGGGGCGGGCGCCGCGGCGGAGGAGATCAACACCAAGGAGGTGGCGCAGCGCATCACTGCCGAGCTGAAGCGCTACAGTATCCCGCAGGCCATCTTCGCGCAGCGCATCCTGTGCCGCTCCCAGGGCACGCTCTCCGACCTCCTGCGCAACCCCAAGCCCTGGAGCAAGCTCAAGTCTGGCCGGGAGACCTTCCGCAGGATGTGGAAGTGGCTGCAGGAGCCCGAGTTCCAGCGCATGTCGGCGCTGCGCCTCGCAGGTAGGAGCGCGGCGCGCAGCGGCGAGCCTCGGTCTCCAGCTCAGGGCTCCCCGGCGCCCAGCCGAGTGGCCGCGGGGCACCCCAGCCCCTTCTCAGGCCGGGGCCGCGCGCCCGGCCGCTGGCTCAGGACTCCCTGGCGGGAGGCTGGAGCGTGATCTGTGCCCCGGCCCGTTAGTACTGTCGCCAAAAGGGAGAGAAGGATCGTGCCGCCTTCCCCCCCGACCACCACCAGCAGCCCGCCCGACCCCTTCGGGATCGGGGAGGGGTCCCTGGTTCCTTTTACACTGTGGGGAGGATCCCCGAAGCAGCCTGCAAGGTCGCTCATTGTGTGTGTGGCGCGGGGGTGCTGTGCCCCAGACGCGCCGCTGCTGTCCCCTCCGGGAGCCACTCCCCTCCTCCCGAGGAGCCCCCGGCTGCGCTCCCAGCTCCCCGCAGAGAGCCCGGACCGCGCACCGGGCGCGGGCCGAGGCGGCCAGGGCCGGGCCCGCGCTCAGCACTCGGCCCCAGCGCGCGCTTCTTTGTAGCTCGGCCTCAGCGATCGATAGCCCCCTCCCCCGCTCCGGCCGCTGGCAAAGGTCACCCGAGAACGGGCGGGGGAGGGGCGGCCCCGGGGACCCTCGCCCCCGCGGCCCGGAGGCCTTCACACCCGGGCCGGCCGCCCTGCGCGCGGTTGCTTCTGGCTCGGGAGCGCGCCCTCCTGCCTGGCTTTTCCGTTTTGTGTCTCCCTCATTTCTGCCTGTCTGTCGGGACAGACCGCTGTCTGTCTATCATTCCCTCGCTCTGGTTCTGCTCCTGCTCCCCGTCCTTTCTTCTACTCTCCGGCGCTCTGTCCGTCTCTCCCCGGCTGGCTCTCAGCCCCTGGCCCCCTGGGGACCGCGCTCCCTGCCCCCTCCCAGCTGACAACAGCTGGGTCCACACCTGCCCTCAGCGAGGCCGCCTGGCCAGGCCCCCCTCTCCCGGGTGCCTGTGGGGTGCAGGAGAGCCCCTGCCGCCGTCCCCACAATGGGCCTGACCTGGAGGGGGGTGTCTCTCCCTGGCCGCTGGGGGAGGGGGCTGCGGCTGCCCCAGCCATGGGGACAATAGCCGGCTCGGTGGCCGGATCGATCGCTTCTCTGTGCACAGGGGCAAGAGGAGCTGGAGTGCTGCCTCTCAAACCGGGCGCCGCGCCCCCCCCCCAGCGAGCGGGGAGGCAGGGACGGATCGGAGCCTGGAGTCCACCCAGGGAGCGGGTGGCGCGGGGAGGAGGACCAGCGAGGGAGGCAGACGGGTCTGTGCAGTTTCCTCCCCTCCCCCACGCGTACCGGACAACCAGGGGGGAGCCTGCGCTCACACACGGCCTCAGTTTCCCCCGTGTGCCATTGGGGTGACCAGCGGAGCCTCCTATAGGCTTCTCCCTCCTACGTGGCAGCTGACCCAGGGTGACAAGCTAGAAATGGCATGAGGAACCTAGACAGAGCTTGTGTGAGGGCAAAACCTGTTCTGTCCTGCCCCTCCCCCCCAGTCTCAGGACCTGGGTGTGCTCCCAGGGGTCTCTCAGTCACAGCAGCACACGCGGCCACAGCCTGCTGTGGGCAACACAGGTGACATCAGGGACCGGAACACACACCCCTGTACTCTGGCCACGGCCAGAGCTGGAAGGTTGGTACGCTAAGTGGCACTCTTCGAGACCACTGCAGCCACCTTCTGCCTTGTCCCCAGTGCAGGTACCGAAGGGGACAGGGTGTCTGACTTGGGCGCCCCCCAGAGAACACAGGCCACTTTCCATTTTTCTCACCGTCCTCCCCTTCAGTAACTTCACGGCCCGTTCACGCACTCAGCCGCACCTTCCGGGGCTCCAGAAGGACAGACGGCAGGCGCGGAGTCCCGAGCGGGGGGCTGCTGCGGGCTGAGTGGTGCCAGCGGGCAGGGATGCACTTGGGGCGTCCCTTCTGACCCACCTGCTCTGCGCCCCGGGCCCTGGGTGCTCCGGGCCACGGCTGCACCACGGGGCTGGGCCTGGGAGGTAGAGGCGGCCGGGCCGGCGGCAGGCGAGCGGTAATTAGGCGCCGGGCAGCGCAGAGGCCTTTAGTTCCGGTCGCTGCGCAAATGAAAAGCGGTTAAGTGGCGGCAAATCGTAGTGCTTACGGGGAGGCGACGGGGCGCGTCCCCCTCCCCAATGCTGTGCCCCACACAGTGGCCTGGCGCGCCCCCAGGCTCCCCGCCACCCCCGCGCCCACCCCCCCACGCCCGCGGCAGGACTCGGCGCCCCGCCCTTGCTCACCCCTCCGCGGCTGCTGAGCCCTGGCCCTGTCCCAGCCCTCGCCTGCCACCGGCCTGCTCCGGGACCGGCCACCGGGCTGACCTCGGGCGCTGGGGCCCGGAGACAGGACACAGACACAGAGAAGGACTCGGAGAAGCAGGGGTCCACAGGGAGGCAGAGAGCGACACAAACAGAGAAAGGAAAAGGGCAAAACTGGAGACAGAGAAACACAGAAACAAAGATGGGGACAGAAAGAGAAGCCGCCGCAGGAACGGAGAAAGACAAAGAGGGACGGGGAGACGGCGACAGAGAAGGGCGGGCGCCGGAGGGAAGAGCCGAGCCACCTCGGGCCGCGGAGTGGGGTCCCTCAGCCTGGGTACCCCCCCCTCCTTCCCTAGTCCGGGGCTCAGGGGCAAGGGGCGGCGTCTTTTTTTCCTGTGAAGCACCTGAGGAATCTGGCTGGGCAGACCTCAGGGTCCACCCCACGGCCCTGTGCCTGCCTGTTCTCTGTGCCTCAGTTTACCCATCTGTAAACGGTTGGGGAGGCAGCAGGAGCCGGGTTCCGGGTCTAACATTCTGAGATTCTGGGACCTGCTAATGGGGGCGTCCTGCGGCCCTGCCCCCACCACCACTGGGGGCCTCCGCTTCCCACCCCACTCCAGGGTCCCGGGAGTATAAGGTTTGCCAGCCGCCTCCTCCTGGAAGCCTCTCTGGCTCGAGCTCAAGCAGGAATTGTGGGAGAGGGGCTGGGGGAGCGGAGGGGGGACTCTCGGCTGGGGCGGGGCGGTCGATGAATTCGAATTACCGTCTCTAATTCATCACTGCCGCTGGTCGATCGCTCTGGCCGTCTTCAAATATTGTTTAAATTGCAACTCTGGAGGAAAAGTATTTTCTGTAACTGATCAGAAAATATATATAAAATTAATACCAGGTGGAGTTAGTTGTTCTCCTCCTCGTCTCGCTGGGGAGTCATGGAAACTGAGGCACGGAGGGAACTATCTCCGGGTTCAAGATACTGGTGAGGGGGCGGCAGGCCGGGCTGGGGGCTCTGGAAGGGACAGGAAGGAGCAGGAAAGGCAAACCAGCCCCTCACCCAGGGTCAGGCCGGCACTGCCTGCCTCTGGCTTCTTCCCCACTCTGCGGTCACCGTCCCAGGGGGCAGGGGCAGCGGGGTGTGTCTGAGCGTGAAGGGGCTCAGCCCACAGGGTCAACCCAGCCCCCTGGGAGGGCTGGGTGTGCAGCTTCCCTAAGGCCCGCTCAGGGGCCCCTGAACTCCGTAAAAACCTCACTTGGAGCGGCAGGGGGCCCTCGCATCTTACAGATCCCCCCAGGACGTCCCACCAGGGGACTTGACCACATGGGCCTCACCGGGGCTGCCTCACTCGCTGGTGGGGTGGGAGGTGAGGGTCTGAGTCTCACTTTTCTCATCTGAGAAATGGACCCAGTTAGACGCCCCCTAGTAGGTGCCTATGGAGGTTTTCTGGTCACCTACTTCCTATGGAGACCTTCGGGGCACAGTCCCAGACCCTGCACCCTGAGGCCACCTCGCTTAACCACTCCCCCCCCACGCACCTCTCCTCATCTTCAGGGGGTCCCCCGGGGCAGCCGGGATCTGAGAGATGCCTGGAGAGTGGACAGGGGGTCCGGTGGCCCCACAGCGACGCCTGGGGTGAGGCAGACCAGGTCTGGGATTGTGTGTGTCCCAGCCCTGTGAGCTCTGCAGACACTCAGAGTGACCCTGGGTCCCCCCACTCCCAAACAGGGCCCTCCCTCCAAACTGCAGAACCGGGCTGGGACAGCCGCAGGACCCTGCCCAGGTTCAGGGATTCTGTGCTGCGCCGTGCAGACAGGGAGATGGGGAGGGGCAGGCTCTGAGATGGGGAGGGGCTGGCTGGGGTGCCTGAAGCCCCCCCACCCTTGGCTCAGCCACCAGGAATGAGAGATGGAATCATCTGGAACGACCACTGAAGCTAGATGTGATTATTGTGCCCACTTTACAGACCAGCAAGCTGAGACCAAGACAAAGGAAAGCAGTTCCCAAAGCCTCCCCCACAGCTTGAGACAGAGCCAGTTCCAGCGGGAGAGAGAACAGACTCAGTTTCCCCAGTGAGAAACAGGGTGCCCCGGGGGAGGGGGATGCAGGCCCCGATGGGCTGAGTCTGGGGGGCTGAAAGGAAGGCTTCAGATGCTGGGGTTCCCACCTCCGGCAAACAGGGGGACAGTCCAGGCAAGTGGTCCAGCAGGGACAAAGGCTGGAAGAGGCCTCAGGGGACTGAGGCCAAGGACAGGAAGATGTCTCTCAAGGTCATGGCGAGTTCCAGTTTATAAGCAGCTTGGACCCTCAGGCAGGTGGACTGTGGGGGCTGGCTGGCAAGGCCTGCTTGTCTCCCCTGGGGCTCCTCCGAGGGTTACAGGATCCTGGGCCCACTGAGCCCCCCCAGGGAGGGGGTGTGGGGACCAGGTCCCGGCTTCACACATCTGACTCAGAGCCAGCAGCATCCCTACCCTTGCTTTCCCTGGACAACCACCTCCTCACTGAAGCTGCCCTCAGGGTCAGCCTGGGCTCAGCATTGGATTTCCAGCCCTCCCTGAGCCCCACACCCAGCAACCCCTTCCCGTCTGTGTCTGCAAGACAGGGACAGTCACCCGCCCCCCATCACAGGTAAGCACCTGGACAGGTGCGCACAGTGAGGAGCCGATGCTGGTTTTCCTTTATTCCCAAGTCCCCTTAGCCTAACATCCCAGAACTGGGCGGGCGCTCTGCTCCCTAACTTCTCTCCTGTTCCGGCTGCTTCTGTCAGCCATCACCACTCTGGTCTGAGTGACCTCTGGTGCTGCTTCCTCCTCCTCCTCCTCCTCCAGGCTCCACTCCCACCCCCTTCAAAGCCAGAGGGCGGAGGGCTTTTCCGGTCACTTTGGAGCTCGTCACACCCGTGCTTAGCATCCTGCCACCGCGTAGCCTCCCTAGATCCTAAGAGGCAGAGGAAGCTTCCTGCCCACAGCTACAGATGCCCTGGGTCCTGGCTGGTGGACCCCTGAGCACAAAGGATGGGAAGTGGGGAAGCCCAGAGCGGCTAAGAGGAGCTATGCGCCCCTGCGGCTGGCCTGCGTCTTTGTGTGTAGCAGCAAGCTCAGCTTAACCAGGGGAGCTCAAGCTGGTTTGAATCAAGTTTTTAATTAAATATGGCCCTTGATCAATAAGGAAGGCAGTGCTAGCGGGGGAGGGGAGAGGCTAGGCCTGGAGCCAGGGGCTGCCGTGGGACCCTGGGCAGTGTGCGGCAGCTGCGGCCTCAGTTTCCCCTCTGCTAAGTAGGCGTAGGTGTGGGTGGGTTTAGGAAACCGCCCTGTCCGTGGACTTGTCCCCTGCAGGCAGATGTGGGGAGGCTTAGACCCAACAAGTCACAGATTCGCAGCAGATGGAAACAGGGACAAGGAGATGGGTCCATGACGGGTGACTGAGGAAGGGACCTGCAGGGGAGCAAAGCCAGGTGCGCCGGGGCGGGTGGCGTTTCCCTGCGGCTGCACCCGCAGACGCACCCGCGTTCGCTCTAGGACACGCAGGCGCAGGCTCTGGCTCAGGAAGCCCGTCCGTTGTGTTCGGATCTGGATCTGGCGTGCTGGGGGCCGCATGTGCCTCGGGACGGTGGCCGGGATCCCCCTCTCCCCCAGACCCGTGCAGGCGACTGGGTCATCCCTGCGCCCCCAGCTGGGCCCGCTGGAACTCCTGTCTCGCGCGCCTCTAGTTACTGCCCGACTCCACTCCCCGGTGCTTGGGGTGGAGAAAGGGTCGCACCCAACCACGGTGACTGGGGAGCCCGAACCGCGCTTCTCCGAACGCCAGGCGCATCCGCGCGCGGGCTCGGGAAGCGTCAGGGCCTCGATTTCCCCCACAAGGCGAGCGCCGCCGGGCATTGCCGTGGAGACCGGCCACGGAGTTGTGCCGCACTCCGCGCCTCTGTCCTCCGCGGGCGTGCGGATCCCCTAAACCCGAGAGGAGGCAGCAGTGCGCTCGCCGTCCGCAGCCTGGCGGGACGTGCGGAGACCGCAGGCCCCTGTAGGGCACACGCGCGGGGGCGGCGGGGGAGCGCCGGGGTGTGCGCTCCGCGCCTCGTGGGCGCAGCGCTGGGAGCGCGGACACCAAGCGCGGGCTCCCCGGGACTGCGGCGGGGGTGCTTCGCGTGAGCCTGGGGTGGTGGCGGCGTCGGAGGCCTGCGACCAGCGCTTCCCCCTCTCCCCGCGCGCGTCCGTTCCCCAGATGGAGACCAGAAGCCCCAGCCTAGTGGGAGCGCAGGGACTGGAGAGAGAAACAGGCCCCCAGCAGCAGGGGCGCCGCGGCCAAGCCGCTGCCCCCGTCGACAAGGCTGCGTTATCACCCCCAGTGCTGGACACATTCGCCTCCTTCCAGATTTAAGGGGAGCAAGACCCCGGCCTCCAGGACCCTCTTTCCTGCCGCCCGGCTCCTGTCCTCCGAGCCGGAGCCGCCGCAACTTAACTGGGCAGCGAGAGTCCCCGTTCCTTCTGCTTTCCTTTTCCTCTTTGTAAAACAACGTCTCGGGAAGCCTGTTCTGTTTTGCTTCCTTCTCGCCCAGAACATCCCACATCAGGAGAGAGAGTGCCTCCAGGGTCATTTGTGCTGCTACGTCCTGTTCTTGTGGGCCGTTTCCCTCCTACCCGGCCGTCTCCTAGCGGAGGACAGTCAGGCTGTTCCAGACGGTTCCGGGCCAGCCCCTGACCACCTGCCCGGGAATACCCGAGTTCTGTGAGTTGATGTTGATTGGTTTTTCCTCATCACTGAGGTGCTGGGTCACGCCCCCCTTTCTGGGTTGGCCTCTCTGTTCTTTTTTTCTTATCGCGGGTTCCTTTCCGGTCATCTTTTTCAAATCCATTTCCAGCCGCTGGCCCCGGTGGCTTCTTAATAGGTTTTTAAAAAGAAACGCTGTGTGCAGGTTGGGGATGGGTGTGTCTGTGCACCGGCTCCGCTTCCCCCGTGCGAGGGTGTCCGAATGGGGGGGTCTCCACGGCCCACAGTCCGAGTCGGAGCCACCCCGACGACACCCCAGTCCCCTACCCTCAGGCACTGCAGTCCCCAAATGGAGTCCCTGAGGGGTTCCTGCGGAAACGTTCATTTTCCGCTAAGTCTTTGAAAGGCTCAGAACTAATTTGAAAACGTGGCCATTAAGATCCCATCTGGGGAGCAGTGGAGGGGGGGGGAAGGCCGGCCACTGGCTGGGGGAGAGGTGGGGGGGCAGACAGGGGAGGGGACGGGAAGGAAGGGACGGACGGACGGGGACGGCCGTGAGGGCAGATGAGGAGGCTGAGGCCTGAGGGTCCTCGCCTGAGGGCAGGGGTCTGTCTGTGCACCTGTCTCCTTAGAGATGACTCCACGCCCACCATGGGGACCTCTTTGGGCTCCCCCAGGGGTACAGGGTATAGATAAAGAGGGTCCATGTAGCGACTCCAGGTCCCCTTAGGGACTAGCTGTGTGACCTTGGGCAAGTCACCCACCATCTCTGGGCTGCGGAGGCCATAGGGCAGGCTTCAGGGCAGCTCAGGCCAGTGGGGACAAGCCATCAGGGTGGGGGCATCAGGGCTCCCCACATCTGGGCCTGGGCAGCTGGTGGCTGGGGCAGGACGCGTCGCCAAGGAAACGAGTCATCATCCCAGCCGGAGACCAGGCTCCGTATTGAATTGTCTGCTCCGTGAAGCCTAAGTTGAGCACAGGGGGTGGCCCAAAGGGGAGGGGCAGCCGCTCCAGCTCCAGCGCCGCCCACACCCCCATCCTGAGCCCAGGTGCAGGGGTGCAGGGGAGAGGGCAAGCAGAGGGGCCTAGGTGTTGCCCTGGGCATGGCACAGACGGAGGGACACAGAGGGACAGGTGCCCCCATGGCTGAATTCTGCTGCTGCGGCCCAGCTCCTGTCCCTCCGTGTCAAACCCAGCCCTGAGCCACTCTGGCTCATTCCTCTTGCCCTCGGGGCATCACTAGACACCCTCCCCCGCCCCCGTCCAAGACCTGGGCTAGATAGCCAGGCCCACCCTGCACTCCTAGCTCTGTCCCCTGCTGGAGCGTCCCAGATGGGCTCCCGGCTGCCCCTCCCAGCCACCGCACACCTCCACCTCCACCGCTCCCTGCTCCAAGCCGGGTCAGCCCCGGCTTTCCCTCTCCCTGGGATCATTAGTGACCCCTCCCAGACACCAGAGCTCATCTGGCAAGTGAGGTCGCCTGCCCCCCAGCTGTCCCCAGCAGCCCCTGGCACACAGCAGCTGCTTGACAAAAGCATGAAGCAGGCCTGGAGGAAGGGACGGGCCCAGGGTCCCACCTGGGTGCGCCTCCGGAAGGCAACTCGATGCTCCAACCCCCTGCCCCGGGGCTCCCTCCTGCCGACAGACAGGGACCTCGGGGTCACGGGGTCCCCGTGCTCACCCGATAAAGCAGGAAACCAGTGTGCACAGTGTGCGTGCAAGACCCCAAGCCAAGACCCTGCGTCCGCACGGACGGGGCAGGCAGCCAGGAGCCGGAGGGTCCGCATGGTCCCCGGGCCACAGGCCCCCGCTCAGACACAGTGAGCCAGGAGGGGGCCGGGCACATCTCTGCTGCCACCAGCCTCTTCACATCACACCGCCAGGTTTTCCTGCGCCTCCCCGACAGGCAGAAGTCTGCCGGCCCCCGGGCTTCCCACACACCCGCGGGGCTCTCCCCTCCTCACCCCTGCAGACACCCGCGCCACTGCGCACAGCCCAGCCCTTCGCACGCACCGATGGCTCTCGCTGGGGTGGCACAGGATGTCCCCGTTGCTTGCCTCAATCACACATCACCCTCCACCCCGCCAGGTGTTTGTGGGGGCCCCACGTGGACACCCCACAGGATGAGGGGGACAGGAAGATGCCCGCGTGGGCAGCCCACTGGAGCGGCACTGCCCCGCCCCCAGGCACCTGCTCCTGCCAGGTTCTGTGGCCCAGACAGTGTACCTCTGGGAGCCAGGATGGGGGGGGAGGGGGGAGGGGGGAGGCCATTAGGCGACCTTGGGGGAACAGGTGCAACCGGCTCCCTCCCAGGGACCTGATCCTCTTCATCCGAGGAGGTGAGTGGCCTGGAGGCCCCGGCCACTCCCTCCCTGACATCAGGTGGGCTCCCTGACCCCCTGCTGGGGTGCTCGGGGGGGGGGGGGTCCGCTCCCCTGAGCGGCCAGCCCACCCACGGGCCAGTGGCTGGCTGCGTCTCCCTGGCCGAGTCTGGGCTGAACCCCCTCCCTGCTCCCACCCCCTCCCAGGAGGGCGGGGAGACGTGCCAGTCACCGGGCAAACAGACAAACGGACAAACGGAGAAACGCTGCCAGCCAGCTGTCTCCTGGGGCCCACCCCGCGCTGGGCAGCAGAGGGCACTCAGGCTCAGGCTTGAGCCCAGGAGGTCAGGACTGGGGGCCCCCGGGGAGCTGCGAGCCAGGCTCCTCTGGGGTGACCGCTGCGGGGACCTTGAGAGGTGGGTCGGACTTCTCGGGCTGGGGCAGTGTCTCCATCTGTGCCTCTCTGGGAAGATTCTGGGAGAGATGCAGAGGCCTGAGGCCAGACCTGAGGTGGGGGTGGGGACGTCATGACCCTGTGACCCTCCATGGGTCTCAACACCTCATCTCAGCCCCACCATGACATTCAAGACTTTCTGGCTCAATCCCTTCCCGTAGCTGGGAAGGCCCAGGCCATGCGAAGGTTTCCATCTGGAGCCTGAGGCCCGCCTAGTGCACCTCCGCCCCTCCTGCCTGGACCCCTGCCCAGGGCCGGGGTGGCCACCTGGCGGGGGCCCTTCGTGGCTCCCTTGCCGGTGCCCATCAGGGGCTTGGCCCCAGGATGGGGGGACCCGGGTCTCCTCTGGAGCACCTGGGATCTTATCCCAGGGCCTCTGGGAACCCCCCCCCAGGACCCAGCCGCACCCCAGACCCTCTTCATCCCCGGACTCCAGAAAGAGCTAGAGCGGTAGGAGGGTGGGGCGCTAGTTGTTCTAGGATCAGAGCACCTCAGAATCAGTGGGGGTTTGTTTTTTTGTTTTTAGATTCTATTTACTTGTTTGTCGGAGCACAAGCAGGGGAGGGGCCGGCAGAGTGAGAGGGAGCAGCAGACTCCCTGCTGGGTTCATCCCAACACCCCGGATCCGAGCCAACGGCAGACTCCTCACTCACGGAGTCCCCCAGGCTTCCCAGAGTCAGTGGGTTTTAGTCCCTGGAGGCCTAGAGGGCGAACCCAGACCCACAGACCGCGGGGCCCCCGGACAGAGGGGTCACTGCGGTGCTCCGTCAACATAAAGAAAAGAAAGGGGGCAGCGCCCCAGGCCGGAGGACCTGTTGGGGGGCACGGACTTGCCCCTGGCTCCCCAAGCTTGTCTGGTAGCTCCCCCAGGGGCCGTGGCAACCATGGTGGGTGGCGAGGGTCTGTGTCTGGGGCCACTCCCCGCCCCCCAACCACAGGCTGGGAGCCCCTGGTGAGGGACACAGGGTTGAGTCCTCCTGAGCTGGGCACATAGGTGGTGGCCCTGCGGCGGGCCCCGCGGTGTGGACCCGGTTACTGGAGGAGGTGCTGGGTGCGGGCGAGGCCAACAGGAGGCCATAGGGAGAGGCGATATGGAGGTGGTGGCAGGGGAGGGGGTGATGCAAGCGGGGGGGGGGGGGGGGGATGGAGGTGGTGGGGGTGTGGCGAGGGGTGCCCAGGCGGGGGCGGGGGCGGGGTGGGCAGAAGCGATACTGATGGAGGAGGCCCTGCCGGTAGAAGGGAGCACGGAGAAGGGATGGCGGGGGGGGGGGGGGGGGGGGGATGGAGAGGGAAGCCACAGGGGCAGCCCCCAGTGGAGGTCTTCCTGGAAGAGGTGGCCACCGCGGCATCGCAGTAGGAGGCGGGTGGCTGGCACTGTGGGTGAGTGCAGGCTTCCCCGCGAGGCGCTCTCCCAGCCCCGCTCTGGGTCAGTCCCTGTCTGCCAGCCTGGGCTGTCAGTTCTGTTAAGGGGCTCGTACCTACAGCCTGTCCTCCCCTCCGCTGCCCAGGGGACACAAAGACGGCCGCGCTGGGCCCGCGGGAGTGAGCTTGGGCACCAGCCAGGATGCTCTTGAGGGGAAGGTGGCCATGCTGATGGGGGCGGGGATTTGGGCCGCCCCCTCCGACTGGCACTCACACCCCTGAGCCTCCAGGCTGGGCTCCGGGGGGCTGTGGGGGATGGAAACCAGGACAAAAGCTCCTCCGGTAAACAGCTCTGACGGGGCCCAGATCGATTCGGGCTGTGAGGAGCTGTAATTAGATTGAACACGGGCACGGGGGTGGGGGGAGCCTCTTTTTGCTGTGATCGACAAAACACCAAGTTTTTTCATGACTCTGCTTGGCCCGGCCCCTCCCCCAGCCCCTGCCTCTGGGGCCCCCATTAGGCTCTTGATTGGAGAAGCGGAAGCAGTGGGAGAGAGGGGAACCCGGTCTTCACGCCCTCCCATTCCGGCCCATCGCTGTGGCTCTTGCACTGGCCCCGGCTGGACTTGGGCAAGGGCCTTACCCTCTCTGAGTGAACTAGGACAACACCTGCCTACTGGGTCGACAAGAGACACGCAAGGCTCTTGTGAGCTTGCTTTCTTTTCTTTTTTCTTACATAAGCTCTACGCCCAGTGGGTCTTGAACTCAGGACCCCGAGGTGGAGAGTTCCTGCTCTGTGCACCGAGCCAGCCAGGCGTCCCTCTGGTATCTCGGTCCCCACTGCAGACGTGCCATGAATTGGGGAGTAAAGTGAAGGAACAAGGGATGAGCACATCAGCCGAAGATGACAGCTGCTGCGCAGGCAGGGCCTCTGCTGAAATTCAAAGCCTAGGCCTGAGTCTTGACTCCTGCCCTGGACTTGATGCCGGAGACTCCGCTTTCTCTTTGAAAGAATGGGGGACCTCGTCCCTTCCCTGACCCCCCCAGGGTGGCCAAGTTCCAAAGAGATGGGAGATCAGGCCCCTTCCTGGCCCTCCCTTCCAGGGTCTCTCTCTCTCTTTATTTATTTATTTTTTTAAGATTTATTTATTTATTTGACAGAGAGATAGGCAGAGAGGCAGGCAGAGAGAGAGAGGGAGAAGCAGACTCCCTGCTGACCAGAGAGCCCGATGCGGGCTCGATGCCAGGACCCTGGGACCACGACCTGAGGCCCAGCCCACTGAGCCACCCAAGCGCCCCAACTTCGAGTGTCTCTTAACGCAGACAAAATAGAGCTCAGGTCCTTGTCCCCTCTTCTGCACACGAAGGGCTCCCCGGAGCACAGCTCCCCGCCCCTTCGCTGGCCATCCTTCCGGATGCCCACCTCACCCCACCACACCCTTCCCTCCGTGGGCTTCTCGGTGTCGAGAGGAACACAGTCTTTTGGCTGAACCCGTATTCAGCTTACATTATTATGCTTTTGGTGAACGCTGCCCACCTCCGAGCCACACAGAGTGCTAGGACGGCGTCTTTCTTTCTTGTACAACTCTTTGTTTTTCCAGGAGTTAGTAGTTGCCGATTACTGGCTCTTCCCACGCTCCCCAGCAAGACACAGACAGACTCAGCAGGACTTTCCACACACGTTAGGTCGTGTCCCCTTGCCCCTTGGCTTGGTGCTGGGTGGGGCTGACCCCCGGGGCCATCCCGGTGCCTCTGACCCTGGTCTTCGAGGCTCGGCCCTCCCCATCACCTGGAGGATGCGCTCCTTTTCCCATAAGGAAATCACACCTCCTGAAGTCACAATTGCCTTTTTAAATTTACCTCCTCGTTTTGCTGAAACACATCCTCCAGGAGTCTTCTGAGAAAGGGTGCCCAGGAGTCAACTTTTGGAGACTTTCATCTGTCTGACTCGGTCTCCAGGCCGCCCTCCTGCTTGACGCCCGGCGGGCACACGATTCCAGCTGAACTGAATCTCCCTCAGAATTTCGAAGACATTGTTTCCCTGCCTCCTAGTTTTTGAGAAGCCAAAGCCACCAGGACTCTTAGACCCTCCCAGGACGTCTGGCTTTCGTCTCTGGGAACTTTTACTTTCCTCTCTTTATTGTACGTCTCAGAAATCTCACAAGGACGAGCCTCAGGGAATATCTTTGTTCGCCCATTCAGCCGCACGCCATAGGCTCTTAAGCGGGACTCTCGCGTGCGGGACTCTCGCGTGTCCTTCAAACATGGATTTTTTTTTTTTCATTATTTACTTGGGAATCTCTTCCTCCAGTTTTCGAATCCGAGGACAGGCCCTGCCGGTCCACACTCCATTGTTCCCTTTCTCGCGTCTCCCATCTCAGCACCTGCCTTGCCCTGCTGCCGGGGATACTCGCTCAGCGCCGGGTCCAGTCCTTCGCCGGTCTGGCCCGGCCACTGTCTGTGTGATTCTAAGAGCGTCGTCTTCCCTTTTCACGGTCCTGCTCACGGCGCTGGATCCTGTTCTTGTTTCGTGGGTACAGCCCTCGTCCGCTCCCAGAGAGTCTGCTACAGCTTCGCCTGCTTTGCCCGGGTCTTCCCCTCTCCTCCTACCGACCTCGCACTGTCCCTCCCCCTCCCCCTCCTCCTCCCTCTTCCCCCCTCCCTCCCCCTCCCTCCTGTTCCCTCCCCTTTTCCCCCTCCCCACCCCTCCCTTCTTTCTCTATCTCCTTCTGTCTCGCCCCCTCTTCCCTCTCTCTCTCTCTCATTAGAGGCTTTTCTAAACTGTCCAGTAATCTCCAAATATCACCTTTATTTAATCATAAAACCTGAAAGCCCTGAAGCGCCGTGTGTTTCAGGTCAGACGAGGGGGAAGTGGGGTGTCGGCCCTCTCCTGCCGGGAGAACCCCTTGTCCCTGAGAAATGAGCCACAATACAGGGAACATTAATCTATTTCTGCAGACCTGTGTGGACATTGATCTGGCACGCCATCTGGCTCAGACTCTTCTGGAACCAAAAAAAGCCCGTTTGGTGTGTAGTCCCAGTGGGTCACCAGGGCTGGGGGCAGGGCTCTCCCGGTGTAGCTCACAGCACCAGCGACTTGTGGACTTGTAGGGGTGACAGACTAGCGGGGCCGAGGAGGAGCTGGGGTGGGGAGGCACTACCTCCTGCAGTCCCTGACTAGTACCTGGCGGGGAAGGGGAGACCCTGAGAGATCCCTGGAGGGGCGTGGCCGGTGCTGGCTGGGGAGCTCATTTTTCCCACCCACTGGCCCCACTGTCTCCAGGGCAGGGTCCACTCTGGAGCTGGGGTCCCGTGGAGCAGCCTGGGGTCCTGCCAGGTGCCCTAAGGTGCCGCCAACTCCCTTTTGCCAGCCACCACCAGCTGGGGGCATTGGGGCAGCCTCCTGAAGCCTTCTCCCAGCTCCCAGTGCAAGGTGGGGGGGGGGTCGGTCCTGCATCCGCCCGGTCTTAGATCCTGCCGGCTCCAGGGGGTCCCTTGGGCAAGTGAGGGCCTCAGCCTCGGGAGGTGGGGGGTGGAGGTGGGGGGAGCTGGGTCTCAGAGTCACATCAGCCTCAGGACACGGGGTCCCTAAGTGGGTCAGGCCTGCCCGACAGCCCCGGGAAGGAGGCAAGGACCAGTACTCCCGTCGCCGGGGAGGGGGGCTGGTTCGGGGGTGACTCACACGCCCCAGTCGTTCCCAGCCTCTCCCAGCCCGTCTACCCTGAGCCACAGAACTCGCGCGTCCTTTCCCGCAGCATCCAGGGGGCTGCGAGGCGCGCCCGCGGGGCGCCCGGGGCCCTGGGGGCGGGCAGGGCGCGGGGGTGCCGGCCGGTGGAGCAGTGCTCACGCCGCGCCCCGTCTTTGTCTCCCGTCCGCCGGCGCAGCGTGCAAGCGCAAGGAGCAGGAGCAGCGGCAGGAGCGCGCGCTGCAGCCCAAGAAGCAGCGCCTGGTGTTCACCGACCTGCAGCGCCGCACGCTCGTCGCCATTTTCAAGGAGAACAAGCGGCCGTCCAAGGAGATGCAGCTCACCATCTCGCAGCAGCTCGGCCTGGAGCTCAACACCGTCAGCAACTTCTTCATGAACGCGCGGCGCCGCTGCGTGAACCGCTGGGCCGAGGAGCCGGGCGCCGCCCCCGCGGGCCCCGCCGCCGCCGCCACCTTCTCCAAGGCCTGAGCCCGCGCCGCCACCCCCCGCCCCGGCCCGGCCCGCGGGGGGCCCCGCCGGAGGGGTGCAGCCCGCGCCCCCCAGCCCAGTGCACAAGAAGGGCCCCTCCTCTCCCGCCTCCCGTCCCCCCCAGGCCAAAGGGAGCCCTCCACCCCCCCAGACGGGAGGGGGTGGCCGAAGGGGCTCCCCAGCTCCCTGCGTCCGGGACGCCCGGAGGGCCCCGGAGAGAACCAGGGCTCGCTGCGGCGTCCCCGAACGCGGGTCAAGAAGCACATACGAGAAATCTAAACCGGGTATTTGACAGAAGGAATTCGGAGCGCAAGCCCTCCGGCGCCAGCCCTCCTCCCCCGGCCCTGCCCGCCCCGAAGTCGCCAAAGCCTCCGCGTCGCGCGGGTCCTCGCCGCGCCCGCCCGCACCGCGACCAGCCCCGCCGGCAGAGCCGCCCCGGGCCGCCAGGCCTCCTCGTGCCAAGAGCCGCCTGCCTTAACGTCCGGCGCGGGGCCGCCGGGGACGCGCGGGGCCGCCGTCCGTCCGCTCTACCTGTAGGCGCCTCGACGGCACCCCCGGGAGAGACACGGCCCGGGAAGCAGAGAAGCAAACCCGAAAGCCCGTCCGGATGCCGCGCGCAGAAACCAGCACCGGCAGCGCGCGGGGGGCGCCCCCATCCCTGCGTGCCGGGGCCACGGCGGTGCCACCTGCGAGGAACCTTCTGGAACTCCCCCGACACCTCCCGGCGCTCGGGGCTGCCGCTCTGGGCCGGAGGAGACGCCGGGGGCGAGCCTGGGCGGCGACTCTAGTCGACGAAGGGGGAGAGAAGACGCTGAGGGCGCGGAATCCGCTTGCTCTTCTTTTGCCAAAAAAAAAAAAAAAAAAACCACCCAAAACTGACGAGGGGGAAGGAAGGGTCGGGAATGAAGATGAGCAGCCCGCGCACCCCTGCTCGCCTCTCCTCCCTTCCTGGGGACCTCCAAGGTGACCTCCAGGGCCGGCCGGCGGCTGGATCCTGAGAACCCCCTTCCCGCGGTTCAAGGTCTGGAGGCTCGAAGGAACCTCACCCCCCAACCCCTGCGCGCCCGCTGCCTCCCAGGGAGGTAGTCACCCCTGCCCCCTCGAGAATGCAAAAGACATTTCTAGTGAAATGCCCCCCCCCCAGGTAAAGGCTACCTCACGCAAACGTTCTTGTCTGTGATTGGATAAATCACGCCCGATACCAAAGATTCCCCCCCCAGGACCTGTGCTGGAGGCTGAGTTCCCTCGCCCGCGGCCAGGGGCGCCGGCCCTGCCCTGCAGAGAGAGAGAGAGAGAGAGAGGGAGAGAGAGAGAGGGAGAGAGAGAGGATACTGAGGTCGATGAGTGCCTTTTTCTGGAACCAAAGATGCGTGTGGAATGTTCTCTTGTCCTTATCGACTCGCTGTTCTCCAGCTTCCTAAGCAGCCGATCTGAGTGATGCTTCTAGAACCTTTGGGTGTTGGGACAGAGTCCTAAGAGTCCCTGTTCCCGCTCAGCAACCAGCCCCCACCCCAGCTCAAACACACACACTCACACGCAGGCACACTCACACACTCACACACTCTGCTGTCCTTGCTGGGCGCAGGAGCCCGGCTGGCTGGACCCCTTCCTTCCGCCTCCCAGGGTCACCTGGCCCCACTGGACTGAGTGCCCGCTTGCAGGGGCGGGGCTTTGGGGACACCCCCTGCTGGGTAAGTCCCTTGCTCTCCCCAGCATTTGAGGTCCAAGGGTCAGAGGCCAGAGATCTCCACTCTGTCCCATGCTGGATAGTTAGGAATTGGCTTGAGACCAGTCTGGTTGTGGAACTTTCTAGTTATGGTGACCTGTGGGCAGATGGGGTCAAGCCCCACCAGCCAGAGTCACAGCCACATTCCAGGATTCTGGGGTCCCTTTCAAACACACACACACACACACACACACACACACACACACACCCCAGCTCCAGCCCCCCCCGCAGGGGACCTGAACCCCCCCATCTCCCCCCACTGCCCCCCCCACCCAGCTGGTTGTCACATACCAAAGACCGTTCTCCACGCAGGGACTGACACCTCCAGCACAGCTCCTTCGAGCCTTTGACAATTTTCTCTGAAATACCTCAAAATATTTAATGTATAGTTTATGTGATTAAAAAAAAAAATCCTTAGCTAGTTTTTGGAATACGTGACTTGAAGCTTTATACCGTTAAATTATAATTTTGCAGACGATGGTATGTCATTTCTTTGAGGAGTTCCGTGGGAGACACATTGAATGTCAGGGCAGTGAGAGCCCCGTGTCAGAGGCCAAGGGCAAGGCCGCGGGAGCGAGAGGCAGAGGGCGGACCGGCGTTTACAGATTTCTTACTCAAACGAGTCCTTTAGGAAAGACAGGAAGAGAGAGTGTACCTTTCTGTTCTCTGGCGTGTTCTGTCCCTTGTTTTTTGGAGTCATGTCTTATAAGAGTATTTATTATTCTATGTGTTCTGTGTTCAAATGTAATTTAAGAAAAAAAGTAAGAAAAAATCCAAAAAAAAAAGGACAATGGAATTTGATTTGATGCATGACTAATGTGCTAGGCGGGCGGGCGGGGGGTGGGGCGGGCCAGGTCAGAGCCCGGGTTCCGTGTCGCATGGCTGTGTTTCGTGCCTGAGTTGGGTCGGTGCTCCTCGCCGAGCCGTGTTCCTTCCCCCCTTTCTAAGGTCCGGCGGCGGGAGGGGGCCGGGGCCTCGGGTGGCCAGGAAGATGCAGGAGGCCGCAGGGCCCGGTACCCAGAGCCCGGTCTGCACCTCCCGGTGTCCCTGCGCCACCCGCCTGTGCCGACCGGGTGGGAGATCCAGGGCCTCCTGCTCCCGGTCTTGGGTGCAAGTGGGTGTCGCTGCCACCTCGGACCCCGACCCCACCCCAGCTGGTTTCATGAGAGCATGAATTCCCAAGTGTCTTGTTCAGAGGAGAGAGACAATCAGCCAGTTCGAGTCTTGTCGCCCAGGGTGGTGGGGCTAGGGTGTGCCCCAACTTCCCCAAGGTCAGGAGGGCCCTCCTGAGACACCCCCAAACCCCCCCCCGCCCCCACAGGCACCCAGCCAAGCGCCACCCACACCGTCAGCCTCCCTGGTCCTGGGCTGGAAGGGAGCTCCCCTGTCTGGCCTGCGGTTTGGGGGGCAGGACCCCAGAGAACAGAGAGCTCCCCAAGTGCCCATCAACGAGGGCTCCGGGCGGTGTCCCTGCTGCTGAGCTCCCGCAGGCCCCAGGAACGGGGGTCGGGGTGTGGAAGGGAGGCCCTGGCCCTGAAGGAAGGAGGCCCCAGATCGGGGGGGCAGAGGGCATGTTCCAGGACCTGCCCCCACACCCAGCCCATCACTGGCCCCGACTGGGGCCGCTCCACTCCTGAAACCAAAGCAGTGTGAGCCACACGAACCCCCCGGATCCCTGGGCTCCCCCCAAAGGGCTGGTCCTTGGGTGGATACTCTGCAGCCCAGGTGAGGGAAGACCAAGGCGCCGTGTGGCCCTGAGTGTTTCATCAGTTCTGGACACTAGGGCTGTTTTCTGGGGAGACACAAAGTCCGGGTCATGCAACGTCCCCCCCAATGCTAGAGGGCGCAGAAGCCCTCTCCCTCCCACCCTCAGGTGACAGGCTGAAAAGTTAAAAAAAATATATCTATCATCGTCATTGTTAACCATTGCTGTGCTGGATTTGTTGTTTCGTTTTTCTCCAATAAATTATTTTCTACTCAGTCACCTGGGCTTGTGTGCTGGCGGAAGGGGGGAAGGGGGCGGTGCGCGGAGGGTGGGGGGTGGGAGTCGGCCTGGGGCGGAGGGTGGTGCTTTGGGGGAAGCGGGGGACGGGGCGGGAGGGGGTGGGGGCAGCCTGGTGGGGACGAGGTTGCGCGGACCAGAGCTGGACCTGACCGGTGCCCTGGAGGGCCTCCCCTGCCCGCCCAAGAAAGGCTGGGGTGGGGGCGGGGCTCCCCCTGCGAGGCCCCATCGGGCCACCAGACGGCGCTGTTTGGGGCCCCAAGCCGAGGCCGGTCCCGGTTGAGGAACACACGGAGCCGAGAGCAGGCCAAGGGGCGGCGCGCCCCGCTTTATTGGCGAGCGCGGGGCGCAGAGCCCGGCGTTCGGGAAGGGCCGCGCGCGCGGGTGGCCGGTGCCGGGGCTCCCGCGGCCGCTACAGCGAGGACAGCGTCGTCCCCGGGGCGGACGGACTCCGCGGGCGCGCGCGGGCCTCCTGGGGCCGGCGGGCGCGCGGCGGGCGCGGGGGTCCGGCCGGGGAGGGACGCCGCGCGCCCCCTGGGGCCCTGCAGCCGCTGCCGCCAGCCGGAGGACCAGCTCCTCCAGGACGCGAGCGGGGCCTTCCACGGGGCCTCCCTGTCCTCCTGCCCCGCGGGCGGCGGCTCCCGGCGGGACCCGGACGGCCGGGCCTCGGGGGCGCCCGGGCTCGGCGCGTCCTCCGCGGACGCCGGGTCCTGGGGCGGCGGCCGCCTCCTCCTCGGGGCCCACGTGTTCGCGCGCGGCCGGAGCGACTCCCTGGCGCCCGGCTCTGGCTCGGGGGTCCCCGCGCGCGCCCCCAGCACGTCTCCGCCGAGCGCGGGCGCCTTGCGCAGGCTGGTGCCCTGCGTGATGAGGTCCGCGTAGCCTTCGCGGTGGGAGAAGGCGTAGCTGGAGCGGCGGCCGCGCGACCCCCGCTGCGGGTAGGGCCCGGGCTCCACCGCCGCGACCTCCTCGCTGGGGGCCTCCTCCCGCTCCTGCGGAACGGAGCCCGAGGTCACCGGCTGCCCCCGCTCTCGGGGCACCTGCCCGCAGCCCGTGCCATTCACAGCCCTTCCGTGACCGCCACCGACTGACCCTTCCCTACCGGGAGAGCCCTGAGACTGACCGCCGTCCACCCCGTGTCCTTCCCTGAGACCGAACCCCGACCGGCCGCCAGCGGCCTGGGGTGCCCTCTGGTGGCAAAGCCAGGACAGGGGCGCCTGGGGCAGCCACGTGGCCAGCCCCTGGGCAGAGGACCGCAGGTTCTGGCCACGTCTGGGTCCGTTTTTCCAGCCAATTCTAGGGCCCACCGCAGCTGCAACCTGCCCTTCTAGATCTGGGGGTTTTCCTCTGGGGCCCTCCTGGGAGTGGGGTCCCGTGGGACGGGTCCTTCTGGGTCTGGCTGCTGTCCCTGAACCCCATGTCCTCGGGGTCCCTCCGCGTGTGGCAGGGTCAGGGTCCCTCCCGTCCTGAAGCTGGACCGTGTTCCCGCGTGGGACAGACCCCGCCGTGTGTCCTCCATCTGTGCATGGACACTGGGGCACTTCTATGTCCCTTCTCTTCCCTAAACCATTTCCAAGTTGCTCTGTCACCTGGACCCCCAAACCCCCATCCTCTGGGGGTGGGTCCTGTTATTGGTGCCCCGAGGGTCCTGGGCGTGTGCCTGGGTCTCCATCCCTCCCACTCCCAGCCCCTTGTCTTGGAGTTATGGCTCCCAGCACAGGCTCTGGCTGAGGGGACCCCCGCCCCCTCACCTTGGGGCCCGCCTTCTTGAGGGCCTGGCAAATGACGCGCAGGGCCAGTGTGGGCAGGGTGTTCAGGGACACATTCAGCAGAACGACCAGCAGGATGGAGGGCCGGGACAGCACGTTGCGGTCAGCATCTGGCAACAGGTCAGGGTCACAGCCCAGCCCCGGGTGGAGCCTCGCCAGAGCCTGTCGTGTGGCCCTTCCTGCTGACAGCCCGCCTGCCCCCTCTCCCTCTGCCCCCAGGACACCTCTGTGCCAACTCCTAGAAGGCACCGACCCCCCTCCACGGCACCACTGCGTGCCCCGTGAGAACACAGAAGCTTGGAGAGGGGCACGGCGGTGCACAGACGGGGATGTACCCGTCTCCAGGGCCCGCCACCCCGTCCCCTGCTGGGGGCTCACACAGAAACGGGAAGGTCTTGGGGGAGATCTGGAAGAGCCAGAGGCTCTGGCTGAGTGAAGTCGCAAGCGCGTAGAAGAAGAGACTGAGGAAGACGGCGAGCACGGACAGCGCCGTCCAGTATTTGATGGCAAGTACGACCTGAAGGGGCAGGAGGGGCGGGTCGGGGCAGGGCTCCATGGAGGTGCCCCGGGGCCACGGATGGCACCTGCTAAGGCCCCCCTGGTAGGGTCACTGAGCGGGCACTCCTTGGTGGCTCGCGTCTGAGGCCCCCCTGGGGCTGGACCAGCTGGGGTCCTGCCTACCTCCATGGTGATGGACAGCAGGCCCGACATGGCCACGACCACAGCGAAAGACTGATAGTCGCTGAAGCTGACGGGCCCGGCCGAGTCGTGGCTGACCCACAGGGGCACGAAGAAGTTGACCAGGGAGGTGACCGTGCCGTGGGCAAGGGCCTGGAGAAAGACCCAGTAGTTAAAGAGCTCGTCCTTCTGGCCGGCGATGTACAGCTCGGGCAGCTCCAGGCTCCGCTCGGCACTCACGTCCTGGGGGTGGGTGGGGCGGGGGGGAAGTGGCGGGCTCTTGGGACCAGGTGGGGAGAGGGCCGCAGCCCCATTCCCGCACCAGGCCCCCAGGACGGACGCGGGAGCCTCTCCGGGGAAGGAGGAGACAAGGCGCTGCTCACCTGCTCGAAGAGCCCGATGTAGAGGACGGGGAGCGTGCTGTACAACAGGTTGAAGAGGGCGAGGAACCAGCCTTCATACAGAGGCTGGCAGGGAGCACATGGAGGGGGCACGCGGTCAGCCTTCCGCCAGCCGGGGAGAGGAGCAAGGCTTTACCCGAGGGCACCACCCAAACCAGCTGGACCCCTGGGGAGGCTTCCAGGCACGCAGAGAGGTGGAGCTACACGGCAGGCTGCTGTTGGACCAGGGCTGGGCTGTCTGAGGCCGGATGAAGACGGGAAGGTGAGAGGCGGAGTGGAAAAGCGGGGTCTAACTACTGCGGAACTGCGCCTCTGGGTCCTTGTTTTAATGGGCTGGCTCCAGTGTAGAAGTATGGGGGGGGTGGCTAGACGATGTGGGGTTTTCGGGTCATTTTAGGGTTGGGGGAACCCGGTGTGGAAGAGGCCTCCCGACGACAAAGCCGATCCGGTTACCAGAACACGAGCTCTGGAAACCCCTGACGGGCCTTCTGGTTTGGAACAAGTAAGTAAAAACAAGAAAATTTACGAGAACCAAGTTCCTCACTGTTGGAGAAAAGAACCCGCAGTGAGTCCATGGGAAAGGCTAGGCTGGGCCTCGTCCCTCGGGCCCGGAATCAGATGGACGGCCGGGGGCTCACAGTGTTCAAAGTACACACACAGAGAGGACAGACAGACACGGAGAAGACACGGGACAGGTGTGTGTCTCCACGGGGGCGACACCCGTGCACTAGCAGCTCCTGCCGACTGCGCAGTCCAGAAGCGGCCAGTCCCAGCAAGCGCACCCGGCACGTCGAGTCTGGGGTCTGACCACCAGGACCCAGGTCTCCCTATGGGAAATGCAGCAGGAGTGTGGGGCCTCCCGTGGCCCCAGAAAGCAGGGCTGTACTCGGAAAAGAGCAGGCACGTGTCAAAGGGACAAATCAGGGACGATGGGAGCCACAACGGATGCGGTAGGAGAAACAGCCACGCGTCTACACTGATAGAAATAGACATTGGAAAATAAAGAGAAGAGTAAGCGGCAGTCCTTCCAGTTAGCAAATGTGAGAAACAACAGCTCGACGCTGGGCAAAGATCCTGCTTTCCTCACCGCACTGGAAGTCGTCGCCAGAGCAATTAGGTAAGAAAAAGAAATAATTGCTATTTAACTAGAAAAGGAAGAAGGAAAACTATCTGTGTTTGCAGAGGACATAATTCTATATGTAGAGAAATCCCAAAAGGGTCCCCAGAAGTTTGTGAAAGGCAGTAACCCGATTCAGCAAAGCTGCCGGGCACAGACCGAAAATCAAAAGCTCACTCCTGTTTGTAGACACCGGCAAGGAACAATCCCAAAAACAAATTAAGAAAAGAATTCCACTCATAGAAACATCTGAAAAATATCTATAAGTAAAAAAGTAAAAGGAACAAACAATACATCTTTATCCAGGGTGCGTCTGTAAAGCCCCCCCAAACCCCTGGGTTTCAGTGACGGGGAGCTCACCCCCTCTCACAGCTGGCCCTTCGAAGACACGTCCTTTCATGCGGGGCGAATCCGTGCCAGGGAGCCTCGTAGAGCTCCAGAGGGCACCTGTCTTGTTCGCCTGATACCGCCTAGAGCCTCACAGTCAGCGGCCCGGCCCCCACACTGTTCTCCGGGGCCCCAGCTCTCCCCTTGGGTCCCCTAGACGGATGGACACGGGGGCATCTGCCCTGTCCCCACTTCAAAGCTCCAATTTGCCAAGACCCCTGCGAACGCTGGGCCCAGAGGGGGCGTGTGGCCGCTGCCCCGGCAGGGCCTACACAAAGCACACCTGGGCAGAGAAGCCGTTGTAGAAGGAGAACCAGATCTGCACCATCATGCTGGCCGCCGTCTTGTAGATGAAATAGCGCAGGAACTTGCAGACCCGCATGTAGGACCAGCGCCCGTGCACCAGCAGCAGCCGCTTCAGGAAGCAGAACTGGGCCAGCACGTAGTCGCTGTTCTGCACGGCCTGCAGACCCTCCTGCCCCGCCAGCCCCACGCCGATGTCCGCGGCTGCGGGGACATGCGGCCGGTCAGCCTCCCGCCACCCCCGGCCGGCTGGCCCGACCCCCGCCACCCCCGGCCGGCCGCCCCAACCCCCGCCGGCCGCCCACCACCCACTCTTGATCATGTTGATGTCGTTGGCGCCGTCCCCGATGGCCAGGGTCACCACGTGCTGGTATTTCTTGACCAGCGCCACGATCAAAGCCTTCTGCTTGGGTGTCACCCGGCAGCAGATGACCGCCTGGCACTGGGACGCCAGCTCCACGAAGGCCCGCTCCCGCCGCACATCGGGGCTCTCGCTGGTGCTGCTGCTGGAGCCCGTGACCTGCGGCGTGACCGTGGCCCTCAGCTGGACGCCGAGGATCCGCCACATCAGGGACAGGCGTCGGTCCTGCTGGACGTCCTCCGTCTGCGCGTCCGGTTCCTGCCACGACTCGTCCCCGTCTTCGTTCACGTTGTGGACCAGTGCCCGGGGCTCCTTGCGCAGGGACAGCAGGAGCTGGTCCTGGCCATGGAGGGGGCGTGCAGGGGGCTCATCACTCTCTGCGCACCCCTCCGCTCCGGGGGCGCCCCACGCGGGCCCTCCTCCCAGGCCAGACGGCGACCCTCCGAGAACGGCCTCTCGGCGGCTCCTGCCGGCCCCCTCCCCAGTCCCGGGGGCTCTGCCGGCGGCCCCGAACGGACACTGACCAGTAACTCCCCGCTGATGACCATGGCCACCTTGACGCGTGGCAGGAACAGGTGCTTCCGACGGCCTTTGCCGCGCGGCGCGTTGTTGTCTGTCTCCCAGTAGGCCTCCAGGATGCGGCTGCAGGGGCCCAGCTGGCCTCAGCCACGCGGCGGGCGCAGGCTTCCCTGCTCCCCCTTCCCGCTGGGCCTGGGTCTCCCCCTCTGGGAGTCCAGCCAGGCAAGGCTGAGGGCGGCCTGCAGACCCCGGGAGCCCCGCTTCTGCCCCGGCCCAGCCCCTTGTCTTACAGGATCTCCTTCTCCTCCAGGATGAGCATGTTCTCCGAGAGGAGCTGGCAGGCAAACCCGATGTTCACCGCGGTCTCTGCAAACCAGCCCGGCTCAGCACCGCTGGGCCCCCGCTCGCCGGCCACGCCCACCCTGCGGTGGAGACCCCGCCCCCCCCACATCATGCCCCTGCCCAGGCCCCCCTTGAGGACTGGCTCAGAGGGAGGCACGGACTCGGGCCGCCAACGGCCGCCGGCCCTGATGGTTTGGCCGCAGCTGGGAGCAAAGGGGCCCCCACTCTGGCCCTCCGGCGGGGGGGAGGCTCCTGGAGGAAGGGAGCCTGGGGCCAGGGCCAAGCGGTCACTGGATGGGGCATGCCTAGGCCCCCGGCACTTCTTGGAACCCACAAAGATGGTTTAATTTCTTTTAAAATTAGAAGGAAAAAAAGCAGCAGCAGCTTGGCTATGTTTGTCTTTATAGGACCACGGCCGCGAACTGACGTCTTTTGACTATTTTGTCCGTCTGCGCCCAGTGCCCACGAGAGCCCTGACGCCGTCTGGCCGCGCGCACACCCAGCGGGCCCCAAAGAACCCGCAGGGGAGAGTAGGGGATCCGGGGCTCTCAGGACCCGAGCCCTGCGCAACCTCCAGCGTGCCCCGAGTTCTCGGAGCCCTGCCCGGCCCATCCGTGGCAGGGGGTGGGGCGTGGAGGCCAAACGCTCAGGAGGGCTCCGCACAGCGCAGGGCCCCCCGGCGGGACAAGGGGACCCCGGCACTTTGATCAGTTCCCCTTTCTCCCTTCCCCGGATGAGGTGGGGGGCCGAGCTGGGCCCGGCTGTGGGACAGGCTGTCGGGGGCGCCCCGGTCAGGGGAGGAGTTCCTGCCCACCAGGCCCCCCTCTCTGCGTGGGGCCGGGCTGCCCTGGGACCCACCTTGCTTATCCCCCGTGAGTACCCACACTTTGATGTTCCCCTGCTTGAGGCACTTGATGGTGTCGCAGACGCCGTCCTGCAGTCTGTCCTCAATGGCCGTGGCTCCCAGCAGCTGGGGGGTGGGGGCAGCCTGAGCGGGAACCCGGCCCCCGGCAGAGGAGGGGCGCCGCCCGGCCGCCCACGCCCCGCGCACCTGGAGGTCCTGTTCCATGTCCTCGTACGCCTGGTGCAGCGCGTGGGCCCGGTTCTGCAGCAGGACGCTGGCCTCCTGGTGTCGCTGGCGCCACTCCTCGTACGCGTCCTCCCCTACCTGCTTGTAGGCCAGGCACAGGGTCCGCAGCGTCTGCTCAGCGAAGGCCTGGGGGCCGGGGGCCGGCACCGCCCCGTCACCACCCTTCTCCCCCAAACCGCCCCCGCGCTCCGCTCCGCCGGCCCGCGCACTGCCCCTGCCTCTCACGCGCTGGGAGCACCGCCCTTCGCCTCCTACGGCAACTTCTGAACATTCCGAAGACCCTCCCTGGTCAGCCCCAGGCCTTCCCTCCCTGCTTAGGAGTGTCTGGACCCCTGCCCCCCGGCCCCAGGTTTTCTGCCCCAGTGGGCATTTGTTCTTGACTAGAAGTGGGTCTGAGAGGCCGGCTGAGGCACGACAGGGGCTCCCCGCACGTCACAAGGCAGCGGTGCGAGGGCGTCACTGTTCTGCATGTGCTTGCCCGGCTTGGAGTCAGAGACCAGAGGCCCCCCCAACTCCCTCCCCCAGCAGAGCTCCACACTGCCCCCCACTCCCAGCAGACAGGACTCTGTGGGAAGCCCCCAGCGGAGGGACACATGACATTCTTTCCATAAACACCCCCACTGGCCCCTGCACCAGGTGATGCCGCAGACCTAGCAAAGCCCTTAGGGAGCCCTACAGGGTCAGGGCTGGGCCAGAGAGAGGAAACCTGACGTGACAGGTCAGCCTTGTTAGGGCTGGGGCAGGAAAATCCCCCTGGAGGTGATCACGTCTGAGACTTGAGGACTAGAAGATCCTGAGCCACAGAGTGGAGGAAGGCATTCCAAGCAGAGGGGTTAGGTGTGCAAAGGTCCTGAGGTATCATCTGAGCAAGGGGAAAAACTGTAAGCCAGAAACCGGGGTCCTGGGAAACCCCCTGGGGGCAAGGAGATACCAGGCTAGAGAGACCAGCAGGCAACAGGCAGAGCCTCATCGGCTGGGCGGCGGAGTTTGGTCATCACCCATGGAGCAAAAGCCTCGGGGCAAGGAGGGCTGCGCATGTCTTGGACCCCAGCCTTGGCTAGGAGAAGGGAGGCAGTGTCCAGTCTAAAACCCAACCACAGGGTGTCCTTGTGTGACTTAGAAAAAGATGTCCCCTCTGGACAGATAGAGCTGAGAGTTCAGGTCTTTCCCAGTCTGTGTGTGTGCAGGCCTACATGTGCACGCTCACACTGGGGGGAGGTTGGGAAGTGTGCAACCTGGACAACTGTACACGGCCAGCAAGGGTACTTTCCATTCCTCTACACACTCTCCTCCTCTGTTCTTGTCCCCTCACGCCCCCCCACAGCCCCTCCCCCCACGGGGACTCACAGCCAAGGCCGCCTCCGTGGCCCACTCTTTCGCGCCTCTCTTGTGCAAGCGCTCAAAGATAACCACGTCAGCGCCTTTGGTGTAGAGGCAGATGGAGCCCTCGGGGCTGCGGACTGCGGAGGGAGAGGCCCGGCTGCCACACGCTCTCCCCTGTGGCCCGCTGCCCCCGGGGCGCCGGCACTCACCCAGCACGGACATGCGCTTGCGTATGCTGTTGAAGTCCATCATGGCCAGAACCTTGTACACCCGCTTCTCCCCCAGCTCCAACACCGTGATGCTGTCCTGTGTGCGGGCCACGAACACGTACCCGAAGTTCCGGGCCGCCGTGACCAGTGCCTCCTCGTCGGGGGATGCCGCCTGGTACACCAGCTGGTCTGGTCAGGGAGGGAACCGCGCGCTGGGCAGGGCGCCGTCCCGGGAGCCTGCCCTCCACCAGGACCCGCCACCCCTACAGCGGGTCCCGCCTGTGTCTCCAGAGCGCGGGGCTAGGAAACAGGCCCAGAAGGCGGTCACAGACGTCTCCCGGGCTCATGTGACCATGGACAGCAAGCACAGCTCTCAAGTCACAGCCTGGACACCCCGCGATCCAGAAGACAGGGGAAGGGGGCCTGGCGGTGGGGCCGGGCCATCTCTCAGGCCGGGGGAGCGGGCGGGCGCACTCACGGTCCTCCTCCTGCACCATCACGGTGTGGCAGATGGCCAGCAGGCGCCAGAACTCGCGCACCGTCTTGTCCTCGTTGTCCCGGACAGCGCCCAGGAGCGCAGCGTTTTGGTAAAGCAACTTCCCATCAGCAAATTCGTTCCAGAGGTAGGGGTTCTCCTGCGGAGCCGGAGCGCGGCGCGTGGGCCCTGGGCGCATCCCTGCCCCCGCCGCTGCACCCCCACCCCCGCATGACCCGGCGGCTAGGGCTCACCTTATGTGGGGTGTCCTCCTCTTCATCGGGGCCTGGGGAAAGACCCCCCCGTCAGGCCTCAGCTCCCCCAGATCCACGGGGACCCCACAGCCCCCAGCCTCATAGTCAGGCTTCCTGAGGCCACCAGATACAGCGGACAAGCTGGGCCTGAGGCTCTGGACCCCACACTCCAAGCCACCAAGGACCCCAGCCTCTGCTCTGCCTTCTGTACGAAGGAGGCCAAGGCACAGCCACAGTTTCTGGGGGTCCCAGAGGGCAGCCGGAACACACAGCCGCACGGAGGGCCCTCCGGGGTCTCTCCTTACAACTTGGACTCGGCTGCTGATTTGGAAAAACTGGGCGGTTCCACACGAAAACCTGGGTCCGTGGCCCTTCTAGAAACATCTGAAGACCTAGCAGGGGGTAGATACTGCCCACGGCCGACCCCGCTGCTCCCTCTCGCCCCTCGGGCCCGGGTGGAAGGTGGGGTACGGTTTCTAGCTCTGTCTCCCATGGACCACTGGGCGGGTCCTCTGTCACCTCCCCGGTGCCACCCCCGGGCCCTGGTTTCCGGAGAGGACAGATGAGCCCTGCCCGGCACAGTCCCTGCGGTCTGTGAGCTGAGAACGACGCTCCTGTTCCCAGAGCCCAGGGAAGACTCGGACCTCGCGGGACCCCTGGAGCGGCCCGTGACCGTCTGCGCCAGCTCTGGCCGCGAAGACCCAGAGTGGAGCCACGTCCCGGCACGGGGGCGGGGGCACCCACCATAGGTGACGCCCCCGATGCAGCATTTCTTGAAGGTCATGATGTTCTGGGTGAGCGTGCCGGTCTTGTCCGAGAAGACGTACTGCACCTGGCCCAGCTGGTCGTTGAGGCTGGTGCTGCGGGCCCTGGCGGGCTGGTCCTGCGGGGCGTAGTACATCTCCACGTCCCAGTTGATGAACATGCTGTTCCCCAGGTAGATGAACTCGACCCTGCAAGGCACGCGGGGTCACGCCCCAGCCCCCACGCCGGCGGGCGGGCGGGGGCGGGGGGCGGCGGCCGGACCCACATGATGAACATGGCCATGGGCACCATGACACTCAGCAGGATGAGGAAGCCCCAGAAGATGAAGAAGGTCTCTGCGGCCACGCTGTACAGGTACCGGGAGGACACGTAGTAGTGCCTGGCCTTGAACTCCGTCACCTTGAACCAGAAGCCCAAGCTCAGGGCCATGGAGACCAGCACCAGGGACACGAAGATCTGCAGGGAGGGAGGGAGGTGGTGGAACCCCGGGCAGCTCACGGGCCCCCCCGAGACCCACCAGCAGGGACAGGGGCACAGCCCCCTCCCCAGCCAGCCCTGCCTGCGGGCCCAGCAGAGGGGCCCGAGGGCGGGGCGGGGGGGGTCTGCCAGGCGGCTCTCATCTGACCCTGTGGCTGTGGTTTCATTTTTCTTCTAAAGATTTTATTTATTGGGGCGCCTGAGTGGCTCAGGGGGTTGAGCCTCTGCCTTCGGCTCAGGTCATGGTCTCAGGGTCCTGGGATCGAGCCCCGCATCGGGCTCTCTCCTCGGTGGGGAACCTGCTTCCTCCTCTCTCTCTGCCTGCCTCTCTGCCGACTTGTGATCTCTCTGTCAAATAAATAAATAAAATCTTAAAAAAAAAAAGATTTTATTTATTTATTTGACAGAGAGAGTGAGACAGGAAACATAAGCAGGGGAGAGGCAGAGAGCGGAGGAAGCAGGCTCCCAGCTGGACAAAGAGCCCGATGCGGGGCTCCATCCCAGGATCCCGGGATCATGACTGGAGCCGAAGGCAGAAAGTTCACTGACCGAGCCCCCCAGGCGCCCTCATTTCTTCAGTTAACTTCAAAACAGATAATTAAGGAAAAAGTCAGGGCCGTCCGCTGTCAGAGGAGGGAGGCAAGACTATCGCGACCTCCTGCAGGTCTGGAAAACATCGCCATCAGCATTTCCTTCCTAAGGACACTCCTGCTTGGCCCTTCTCTTCCGGGAAGGCTCCGGTCCACAGCCCCGGGCCGGGATCGGGCCGCGGGTCCGCACCCCCGCCGGCCGCAGGCTCACCAGCACCACCAGCCGGTTCACCAGCCGGTCGATCTTGGTTCTCTTCAGGCGGATCCTGCCACAGTTCTTCATGATCTTCGTGTCAAAGCCTGCGAGGTCAGCGTCCACTCAGCCCCGCCCGCCTGTCCGCTCGTCCTCTTCCCCTCCAGCCGCCCCCACGTCCGTCCGGGGCACACCCCTCCCGTCTTCAGCCACGGCAAGGGCGCCGGCCGCCTCAGACCCTGCTACGCTGCAGGGACCCGGGCCGGGCCATGCGACCTCCTGCCGGTGCTTCGGCCCCGCTGGGTGCCGTACCCGCATAGATGACCATCCCGTAGCAGGTGTCCGTGTTGCGAACCCTGCAGCCGCGCAGAAGTATGTTGCCGCTGTCCAGGGGGTGCTTTCTGCCGTCCCAGTCCAGGCACCCCACAAAGTGGTGCAGGCGGCTGCTGGGCTCTTCACACACCACCTTGCCTGGGGGCAGCGGGGGGGCAGGGAGCCGAGGCTCGCCGTGGCCGGGCGGCCCTCCCGCTCTAGCCACCCTCACGGGCCCGGCCCTGCCCCACGCCGCCCCCACAGGACTCACACCCCCTCGCAGAAGCCCTCCCCTTGGAGCCCCCTTGCTCATGGGTAGCACCCTGGGATGTCACGAGACGTCACTCTGGGGCGGGCCCCACTGACGTCTGTGAGCTCCGTGAGGGGGAGGGGGAGGGGGCACCGGCCTCGTCCTGGTCACGTTGGGGTCCCCAGAGCCCAGCCCAGCCCCCCAGCCTACAAGGTCCGCTCAGTAAGCCTGGAGGGGGAGAAGGAGAGGACACCTCCATCCAGCACCCTGAAACCACAGGGGACAAATGGGGCCCCGCAGACTGTTCTAGGTAGTGGGAGAGGGCCGTTCTGTCACCACCGCCCAGAGACCGGGGCTTCCAGCCCCACTTGTGTTTGAGAAAATAAACTGAGGGTCAAAGGATGGCCCAGGGCAGGGGAAAATGACAATGAGCGGTGGCCTGGGACCCAGCAGGAGAAAGCTGGGGGGCCACAGGCCTGCTCCAGGACTGAGAGCCGGAGCTGGTCCTGAATGGAGACGGGAGCTGTCCACTGGCAGGCCTGGCGGGGGGCAGGGGAGCCAAGGGGCAAGCCTGGGACCCCCTCACCTCTCTGAACCCAGTCTCCCCGCTCTGAAAGCTGGGCCATGCCTCGCAGGACCCCCTGGGGCGGCTGGGGCAGGTGGAGGCCCAGAGGGAGGGATAGGGCAGCCGCCCTCCACACAAGCAAGGCTTTTCCCGGATGCGGTGACCGACCGGCCATGAGCTCAAGACCCAGCATCTGCTCCGTGACCCGTCAGAGCACCGTGCCTTTCCGGCAAGCCGGGGGAAAGGAAAGTCGCCCCTTGCTGGGGTGTGACGAACCCTAACGGTACCCCCAGGGATGAAAGGTCCTGCTTTCCAGGCAGCAAAGGAGACATGCCCAGGACGCCCTGTCCCGTGGGCCCTTCCCACCCGCACGCACGTCCTTAGCCCATGTCCACCGGCTGCCTTTTCGCATCAGCAGCCGAACGTGTTCGGCTTCCAGCGGCCGCGGGTCATAAGCCCGACCAACGCCACCCTCGTGCCGTCACCACGGGAAACGCCCCGTGCTCGCGCTGATGGCGGGGCCGCGACACCGGCCCGGGGCGAGCCCGCCTCTTGAAGGCTGCTCCGGCCCCCAACATCCCCGGAACCCAGCAAGGTGGGGAACTTGGGCGCCCACCGCGCAGGGGACAGGCGGAGGCCCGGGAGGGGCGGACGGGTCTGTGGCCGCTCACCTCGGAAGGAAGCCATGCTCCTCACGCTGGTCAGCTCGAGGTGGGTGACCAGCGGGGCCTGCCGGAACTTCAAGTTGGTCTCCCTGGAGATGAGACGCGGAGCGGGCGGAAGGCGGGGGTCTCGCTAAGCCCCTAGTGGGTGCCGGCCCGGAAAGCAGGGCCTCACTGCTTCTCCGTGCGCCGAGGCGGTACGCGGAGCACGCGAGGGCCCCGGGGACGTCGGTGCGAAGGCGGCTGCTTGCCGGCCCCGCTGGCTTGCAGGTACCCCACACATGCTCACGGGGCAAGCGACCAGCAGGCCCAAGCAGGCGTGCGGTGCCGACCCCCCGGCCGCCGGGGCAGGTCTCGCCCCCGGAGCCCCCAACCCCTGCGGTGACCCCTGCTCACCCGTCGATGTCTGCGGTCTCCACGTAGCACAGACTGCTGGGCTCCGTGCTGGCCAGCAGGAGCAGGTCGGCCTGGCGCGGGGCGGGGGAATGGGGCAAAGGGCGCTGCTGGGGGGCAGGAGGAAAAGGAGCCGGAAGCCGCCCCCTGCCCCGCCTCAGCCGCCAGCTCACCGGGACGATGTTGTCTCTGTGCAGACAGACCACGTCTCCCACACACAGGTTCGCCCATTTCTTCCACAGGAAGCTGCGGGGGTGCGGGTGGCGGCAGGTGCGCAGGGGCGGGGCTCCCACGCCCAGACTCCACCACCCCCCGCTCAGAGAGGTCTTGGCTCCAGCAGGCGTCGGTCCTCCCGGACGGCCACGCGGCCCTGACCCCCCACTCCCAGGTCCCTCTCAGGCCTCCCCCGCACCGCACCCCTTCAGACCCTCAGCCTCCACCCCTACGGCCGGGCCCACCCAGGCTTGGGGGACAGGAGCTGCCAGGGAAGTTGGGGCTGAGAAGCCACAGAGAAGGCACCACTGGACTCGAGCAGGACGTCCAGGAGCCGAAGCTTCCGGGCGCTCTGCCAGCGGCTCCTCCCTGTCGTGCACCCCC
Organism: Mustela erminea; assembly: GCF_009829155.1. NCBI lineage: Eukaryota > Metazoa > Chordata > Mammalia > Carnivora > Mustelidae > Mustela > Mustela erminea. The sequence goes on from NC_045614.1 coordinate 1,087,631, forward strand.
CCAGCGCTGGAAACCACTGGCCGCCCCCACCGTCCAGCCACCCTCCACCGGGCCGCGGGGCCTCACCTCTTCCCCACCAGGATCTGGCAGGGCCTGTTGTTGATGAGCCTGTCGCTCCTGTGTCGCCCCTGGGCTGACAAGGGCCGGGTCAGAGGGACGGCCCCAACCCCTCCCTACCACCCCCCTGCCCCTGGCCGCCCGGTAAGGGCCCACGTGCAGAGAAGCCACCCACACAGGCGGCCCCTGGCCAGAGCAGGAAGCAGATTCTGCCCCCCACCCTCTGCCCGCGGGAGTGCCCGCCCCTGCCCCCACCTGCCCCCCCATGCGCCGCGCGCCCCCAACCACACTCACGATGTCGTCCACCAAGTCGCGGGTGGCCCGGATGACAAGGAGGCACACGAGTGGGGCAAAAAGAGTGAACCAGGGCAGCGTGGAGATCTCAGGGAAGCCCTGCCGTGGGGTGGGGGGGGGTCATGCCTGCCCTCACACCCAGCATAGCCAGCCTCTCAACCCGGGCCCCGGGTCCATTTGCTGACCACCTCAGCCAGGGCCAGACCTCAGGACGACCACCTCTGGCCCCTCTGGCCCTTCTCCCGGCCCTGAGTGCTCCCCAGAGCGGTCCTTTCCCCTCCGTGTCCAGCTGCCCACAGACCAGCCTGGCTGGGCAGTCCCTGTCCCCATCCCTGGCGCCCATCACGTGCTGTGACGTCACCCCCAGTCCCCAGGTGCTGAAGCCACTGCCAGGTCCCCGATGCCTAGCACAGGACCTGCACCCAGTAGGTGCTCCATGAGCTTTTATTGCATCTTTACTCAGAACAAAAGATGACCCGGGTGAGGGTCAGGGTGCTCTGGATACAGGCTACCCTCTGAGAGAGGGAGAGGACCCGGCTGGAAACCAATCCCCCTCGCCGGGACCACCCCGGCAGTGGGAAGTGGCCCAGCAGGTTCTGAGAACATGCACTGGACCCCTGCTTCCTCCTTGCCTTCTGGGGTTGACTAGGAAGGCTGCGGCCAAGAGGTCCGCTGTCCATGGGGGCGGGGGACGTGGCTTCCTTGGACCAGAAGGAGCCACGCAGGCACCCGTCATCATTCAACATACATAGAGCCCCTCCCCTGTGCCAGGCCCCGGGCCGGGTGGTAGGGCCCCAGCGGTGACTGTGGGGCACCGGACACGGACTCACTAGCCACAGGCAACAGTACAGTTAAACCGCCCTGGGTCTCCAGAACCCTGGGGCAAGGGTGGTCAGGGACGGCTCCCCAGAGGAGGCAGGGTGAGCCAGGGCTGACCGTGAGGGCTGCCCCCACCCCACCCCACCTGGAGGATGGTGATGAGAAGGAAATAGAGGTTGGAGATGCGGCAGAACTGCTCATACAGGTTCAGAGGCAAGAAGGAGAAGACGCTGTACTTGGCCGTGTTGATGACGTTGCTCTGGAACGGGAGCCAGCACAGCATTGCCGCCCAGGCCGGGGGGCCCCCACCTACCCCGCCCGCCCCTTGGCCGCCCCAGCCTCGACCCTGCAGCTGCTGAACACAAGGTCCTGACCCCGAGTTTACTGAGCGCCCAAGGCTGCAGCCGGCGTCTCGGAGCCCCACCGGGTGTGAAGACCCAGGGCGGGAGCAACGTCCTTGGGGTAGCCCAGAGTGAGACGCACACAAGGGGCTCGGGGTAGAGCCCCACTGACGCACTGCCCTTCCAAGGGTTCTGAGTAACTCATGTTAACTCCAGCTGGGGCGGGGCGGAGGCGGCCAGGCACAAGGCTCAGAGTGGGGGTGCGGGTGCCACGGGGGAGGGGGGAGCCGAGGGCCGGGGCACGCACCTTATGCTTCTGCCTCTGCCAACACAGGAAGCTCTTCTTGCTCTGGTTGTTGTAGGCCCTGCTGTTGGCCTTCACCTCCCAGGTGAACGCTGAGGCCGGAGGGAGCAGCGCGTGGGGCAAGGCCTCCGACAAACACAGGCTGACGACACCCCAGGGGACGGCTAATGGGCCCCCAGGGCTCCCGGCACCACGTGGCACACTCGGCCAGGGAGCCGGTAAACAAGCAGGACGGCCCCTGCAGCCCCCGACTCGCTCCCTCCTCCAGGAAGCTTGCCAGACGCCAGCTAGGATCGGAGGAGCGGGCCCCGGCCCCACACCCTGGGCCAATCCCTAGGCTACGAGAACAGGCTCCGGGAGACCCCTTCACACCCGCTCCTTCTGCAGAAGGGGTAAACGGAGGCCCAGTGAGGGGCTCCCAGGTGGCGGCTGCGGCCCTAGGATTCAGCCGTCAGGTGTGGGACCATCTGTAACCCGAGGAGAGCCCCACGCTGGGTCTGCTGTGTCGGTGTGGGGGGCCTCCTCAGTCCCCCACCTTGGCCACTAAGCTCCGTGGAGCCCCTCCCCACTCCCCCAGACCCAGGACACGCACCTGAGTTCTCCTCCTCCAAGTCCTCTCGGTAGGCGAGACTGCCCATGCTGGTGGGGCTGTGGGGAGAGAGACCAAGGTCACACCAGGGGCCCAGCCCTTGCCGGACGAGCTGGACCACTGCCCCATTCTCTGCCCTCCCAGAACTCCAGGCCTGAGACTGGACCCTCTAAAATGCCACTTCCCATGACCACCAGCTGTCCCACCGCAGGGCCCTCAAGTCCCAGCCCCTGGCTGTGTCCTTCTCCGGGTATCCTCAGGTCCAGTGGGGCCCAGGCTGACCCCCATACCTGCAACAGCCTCACATCCAGCAGCCCCCGAGCAGGCACTAGAGCCCGGCCCTTAGGATGCCCCGACGCCCGTCCTGGCGCGCCCACACCCACCCCTCCCAGGCCGTCCTGCCACCCCCTCCCGCCCCAACGCTGGATTCTTGCCCTCCCATGCCAGGAACTTGAGTCTAACCGGGGGACCCTCAGCAGCTCCCCGAGAGACCCCACCCACCCACCCAGCTCTCGGCAGCCCCCACCCGAGCCCTTGCCGGCTGTTTCTTCCACCAGGAGTAGGTAGCTCAGCAGGGCAGCCTGGCCGGGGCCTCCTCACCCTTCTGGTCTCAGCTCATACTTCTCAGACCGACCCCGCTTGTTCAGACGGCTCCTTGGGGCTCCCCCTCTGCCTAGAGCGTCCCCCATCCCAGTGCTGATGCCCCCTCTCTCCTCTGCTTCTCCCCCTGTCTGGGCTGCCTGCTAAATTCAGAAACGTTCAGGGCAGAGACCGCTGGCATCTGAGTCAACAGCGTCCCCAGGCCCCGCGGGGGAGGACCTGGCTCTGAGCCAGCTCCCTGGCTCCCCGGAGCCTGAGCCAGGCGGGTGCCCATTCTCCAGATGAGGAACAGTGAGGTCCAGAGTGAGCGAGGCTTAGCCCAGCGGGACCCAGAGGCGGGGAGGCCCAGCGGGGTTCAGGTGGGCCGCAGAAATGCATAGGTGGCCAGAATGCCCTCCAAGGTCATGCGGGGGCAGGAACTCGCCCCTTGCCCCCCGGGCTGGCTGTCCCCTGCCTTCCCACCCTCCGCTCACCAGAAGACTCGAGCATCCCGCAGCGGCGGTGGCCCAGGCGCTGGACACTCCCTGGACGGGAGACCTGAGTCCACAGCACCCCGGGCGCTGCGGCACCCCCACTGGACTCCGCCCCTCGCGAACCTCCGGCGACGCCCCGCCGCGGCCGCCGCGACCTCACACCTCCAGGCTGGGCGGAGGCCAGAGACGGTGCGCGGGCGCCCGGGGACGCACAGCAGCGGGGGCGCCGCCGCTCACCTGCGCGGACCTGGGCGGGCGGTCCGCGGGTGGCCAGGGCGGTGGACGCGGCGCAGCTGTTAGCCCGGCGCCAACCGGCCTGAAACGGGCGGCGCGGGCGCGACCGAGGGGCGGTCCCAGGACGGCCTGGGGGCGGGGCCTTCCATAGCTGGGCGGGGCCGGGATGGCCCTGGGGGTGGGGCCTTCTGGAGATGGGCGGGGCCAGAGCTGCCTGGGCCCGGGGCTTAGCAAATGGGCGGGCCCCAAGGGGCGGGGGCGGGGCGGCCCCGGGAGGGCGGGGGGTGTGGCTTCTCAAGCTGGGCGGAGCATGGGTGGTCCTCGGGGCGGGGACTTGCGAAGTTTTTCGGGCCCAAGGGGCGGGGCCGGGGCAAGGCAGGGTGGAGTCTCGCCGAGAGCGGCCTGTTCGGGGGGCGGAGCCTCACCTAGAGGACCAGGGTAGGGGGCGCCGGTCAGAGGTGGAGCCTGGGGCGGTCTCTGCAATGGTGCGGCCCAGAGGAGGGGCGGGCCCAGATCCAGGGCTGGGGCTTTGCAAGTTGAGGGGTGCCAAGGTAGGGGCAGGCTGGGGAGGGTCAGTGGGCGGGACCTCGCACAGCAGGGCCAGGGTACCAATGAGCTGGCAGTTAGGAGCGGGGCCTCCGGTGACCTGGCCAAGGTTGGATGGGGCGGGAGTGGGGCTGGGAGCACGGGAGAGACGCGCAGGTGATCACAGGTCCCAGCCGTGTGCCCGGGCTTGCTCCCACTCATCCTGTACTGTCTAGCAAGCCCCTGCTATGCACAGGTGCAGTGCCGCGCGCAGGGCTGGGGAGGCTGATGGAGGAAGCCCATGAGGTTCCAGCCCAGGGCATGTCCACCCAGCGAGCAGCAGGACCCCAGGGCCCTTCCTGAAGGTGACAGGGGTGGCAGACGGCCATGAGGGGGGTCAGCGGCAAGCCCCAGAGGTGGACGACTTGACCCAGGATGGGAGGGGCTGCTGAAGCTAGCTCCCCTGCGTGGCGCTTGAGGGGAGGAGCAAACTCGGGCAGACAGGAGAGACTGGTGAGTGCGGTCTGATTTTCATTTTTCCAAACCACGTGCAGTGTCTAGGAAGGGAGCCGGTATCGGGCACGTTCCCACTCTCACCGCCCTTCCCTCTAGGTCCTGGGATCCCTCCCTCTGGCCCACTCCCGATCCAACAGACCTGGTACCCGCTTCTGATCCCAGGCCCCGGCCTGCCGTCTAGGCCTGGGGCTGGAGCCCTTCATAGAAACACCTGTGAGCAGATGCTGGGTGAATGAATGAATGAGTCATGGCACGGAGAGGACAGCGCACAGGATGTGACCTCCCCCATCGGAGCCCCTGCCTCCCACTCCTTGTTCTTTGAAAGCCTGGTCTGTACATCTGGGGTGGGGAGGGCGGGTAAACCTCTCATTTATTCATTCACTCAACACCCAACAGCCTACCCAGTAGTAAATGGCAAAGAGCCTGGGGTGGTGGCGGGGGAGGGGCACTGCACAAACTGTGCAGTCTCCAGAGACGTTGCTGGTCCGAGGCCCCATTCCCTCCCTCGGATCTGCAAAGGCCCTGTGGCCTCCAGGAGTCAGCATCTTTGGGCAGTGGAGACCTTGCAGCCCCTTCCCCCCGCCTCCCTGGGGGCCCTCCTTATGCTCTGGGGAGGAAGCAGTTACCACCAGAAGCACAGAAACGAGGTGGGGGCTGCTCCTGGGGGGGCCCAGTCGCTGAAGGGTCCGACTCTTTTTGCTTTCAGCCGAGGGCTCGACCTCAAGGTGGTGGGATCCCAGCCCTGCGTCCGGCCGGTGCTAGGCACGGAGCCTACTTGAGATTCTCGCTCTCCCTCTGCCTTCCTCCAAACAAAAACAGAAACACAGAACCTGTGCCACTGGTTTAGCAAACAACTACCTGTTTGTGGAAGAGAAAGTCAAAACAGTCACAAGAAGGACCTCAGGGGGACACAACAGCGGCTGGGGCCCCAAATCAGCCAACGTTCCCCTCAAGGGCCTCCCGGGATCCAGAGGGCAACCAGTCCTCCGCAGCGATGGCCCAGGACGCCTCAGAGGTAGAGACTGCTATGTCCTCAGCCTGGGACCCTGCTCTCCTGGCCTTCGGCGGAAGCTTGACAGAGTAGCAGGGGGCCTCCTCCAGGAGGTCCTCCCTCCAGCACCTGTGTGTTCCTGCCTCCAGGCCTAGGACACTCCAGCACCTGCCCCTCCACTAGGTCATTTCTGGCTTCGTTTTGCATTTTAAATGAACTAAAAGTAGAGACCTGAACAGCTCCAGCCCTTCCACCCCAAGAGGCACAATGATCCACAAAAGCCTGACTGCATCCCTGGGTGCTGTGCACAGAGCATGCCCTGGGAGCAGCGGACAGGCACACATTCTGGGTGGGCGACACCCTCTCAGACCCCCCGCAGATTCACAGCCCTGCGAGGGCGAGGCACGGTGGCTCCCTGGGTCTCCTCACCCCCACCCCGCCCCCGCGGGCCAGCCAGGCGGCTCCACTCACAGGACTGGGGTACACCTCCCCCATCACGGCGCCCCTGGGGAGCCGGGCCACCCAGGGATCTGCGTCTGCATCTCTAGGCCCGGGGACAGCTCAGGCACTGGAGATGGTGCTCAGCAAGTCGGACAAGGATGTGCTCCTGCTTTCTCGGTCAGCGGCGGGTCCTGACCACCAGGCTTACCTGGCACTAAGACCACCACCAGATGCCACACGAACTAAAATCCATACAAACATTTATTCTGTCCCTGCCTCGGGTTGGGGAAGAAGGGCTCAGGGCCCTGGGGAGGCTGCAGGCCTTTACAGACAGCCCCCGGGGAGGGTGAGGCTTCGGCCGGAAGACAGGGTCCAGAGGCTGAGGCGCCCTGAAGGGGCCCGGAAGGCAAGGCCCTGGGGGGGGGAGTGGCAGGGGGTGGGGGCTGGCTTGGTTCCCAGAGGTCATGGAGTCCAGTTCCCACCCGTCCGGCCCAGGCCAGGCTGGACTCTTGGTCCTGGTGGCTGCCCAAGTGCCAGCTTGTCGGCCCCCGGCCCCCCAACTTCTCCCCCTCCCCCAACAGTGAAGGCAGCACCAGGGTCTTGCTTCTCCGGGTAGGGAAAAGACAACTGTGCGAGTCGCCAGGTTTAAGTTACAAATAATAAAAATAACAATACAAAATAAAAAAACCCCTGTCTCGAACACACCCACGAAAAGCCTGCCCGGCCGGAGAGCCAGGAGGCCTGGCTGCTAGGGACGCAGCAGGCCCGGGGGCCGGGGGGAGCGGGGAACGTCTGTCCGGCCTCCTCGGGGAGTCAGCAGCAGTCTCCAGAGAACAGAAGGCAGGGGCGGCGCAGGGGGCCGGGTGGGGGGCAGGGATCCAGGTGGTCTCCGTGCGGGGCTCTCGTGCCGCCGGCTCGTCCCGCTCTCTCTGTTGCCATGTCTTGGCGACGTGGACAGGGTTAGCTCTCGAGATTTATTGCACTGTTTTGGAAGAGGCTGGGGCAGAGGCCGGGCCGGGCCGGGGCCGCGGGGAAGGCGGGCGGGCGGCAGCGGTCACCGCTTGGTCTTGGCGTCTTCTCGGATCTTCCAGATGACCAGGTGCATGCAGGCGCTGGCATCCTCGCTGGAGCTGTGCCCGTCCACTGTGGGGCGCGGGGGGGCGGTGCGTCAGGGTGGGCGCCCCCCGGCTCAGCCCGCACCCCCACCGCCCGCCGGCTCACCATTGTCCTGGATGATCTGTCTGAGGTAGTCGGCCATGAGGTTCCGCAGGGAGCGCTTGTACGGGAGGCCCAGGCGGTGCGGGAAGAGCACGGACGTGTCCACCACAGTGCTGTGGATGACCTGTGGGCAGGCGGTCGGGCACACTCCACGGGGGCCCGGGCAGGAAGGGGCCCCACAGGACCGCCCAGCTGCCACCCCCCACCGTGCTGAGCGCCCGGGGCCCAGGACAGCCCCAGCTACCCTCCCAGACCCTTGGCGAGCACGGCCCGGGGCGGGCAGTACCTTCAGGGCCAGCAGGTCGCTCTCCAGGCTGTGTCCGATGAGAACGGTGTCGGCACTGAACATGCTCAGCAGGACGGCCTGGACGTCCCGGAGCGAGGTGCTCGTGTCGGCGAGGTCGGCCGCCGTCACCCCTGAAAACCTGCAGCGGGCAGAGTTGGGGCCTGAGGGTAGCGACGGAGGGTTCCGGGTTTCCCAAGCCAGGGGCGGGGAGGGGGGCGGGGCAGCGGGGCCTCACCTGGTGTTGTAGTCCACGATCTCGTTGTCCGGCTTGACGAAGGTGTCGTACACCACGTGCATGTCCGTGTCCACTACCGTGACGCGCGTCAGCTCCAGGCCATACGTGGTGTAGGACTGCGCAGCCGGGAGGCTCGTATGACAACGCGCCCGCCCCACCCCGCCCCCCGGGGGAGCTCCCGGGGCTGCTCTGGGAGCCTGAGCCGTCGAGAACCCGGGGTGCCCTCACGAAGCCCCGGCAGCCCCCTGCACGCCAGGCCCGGGGTATGGCGGCGCCGCTCCGCGCACCTGGGGCGAGCCAAGGGCCAGAGCCGCTCCGAGGCGGTGTGGGAAACGCCCGCTCTCCACGCCCGAGCCACCAGGGAGACGGCACCCGCCGCGGGCCACGCTCTTCCCCTCACCTGCTCTGTCCTGAGACCCACGCCGGCTTCAGGCTGCAGACGCAGGCGCCAGGCGGCCAAGCACGCGCAACTCACCATTTCACAGTCGAGGGCGAAGATCCCGGGGTGAGCGTCTTCCGAAAGTTCTTTATCGAAAGTCTTGACAAAGCCTTCGAGGTTCTCCTTCCGGCCGTCCTGCACGTGTTGCTGCGGGCGGCGGGGGGAAGGCCGCTGAGGGCGGCGGACGCCCCGCTCTTTCCAAGGCCGCCGTCAGAGGCACACGGGTCGAAGGACAGGAAAGGGGGTCAGGGCTCCGGCGCGGGCTGCCCCTCATTTCCAGCCGGGCCGAGGCCGCTCCCCACAGGGGGAGCACCGAGCGGGGGCGCGAGTCCTACCTTGGCGACCTGACAGCCAGTGGAGCCGATGGCGGCTGAGCAGCACGTGTACTGGGTCTCCCAGCCGCCGGCCACTGGAAGAGAGGTGGCGGTCAGGGCCGGGCCCGCGGGCAGCCCAGCATGCGCCTCCTCCACGCGCGCACGATGGGGACCCCCGACAGGCCCGGGCATCTCCAGCCTCCTTCCCGGGGGTCTCACCCCGGTTCCGGCGGAGCCGCCCCCAGTGGTAGTAGCACTCCTCCTCGCGCACGCAGCGGCCGGACGCAGACACAAGGTACTCGGTGCCACACCGGCAGCAGATCCGGCAGGACGCTGCGGGGCGGGCAGGGGTGGGGGCTGGGTGCAGGCGTCAGGCCCCCGACTGCCCCTCCGCCCAGAGGCCGCTCCGCCCGCCGCCCCCATCCACCCCCGGCACCGCTGCTCAGGGCCACTCACAGTCCTTGGGCTTCTTCTCCTCGGCTGTGAAGAGGACGGCCCCCCCCGGCCGCTCGGGGTGAGGGAAGGGGTAGCCGTTCTCTTTGAGCTGGTCCTCGGTGAGCAGATACTCCTTGAGACGGCCATACAGGGCGGCCCCTGGGGACGGCCGGGACCGGTGGTCAGCCCATAGCAAGGCCGGGGAGAGCCAGGCAGGTGAGCAGGGGCGGGCCTGGTGGGGGGTGGGGCGGAAGCGCCGGCACCGTGGCCGTGGCTGAGCGCCCGGGACGGCCTGGCTGGGCCGCGGGAGGGACTGGGCTCACCTTTCAGGTCCTCCACTCGGGGGCTGCTCGGGCGGCTGAGCGAGAAGCTGGTCTTGGTGGCCAATTTGCCCCCCAGCACCATCTCATGGGACACAAGCCTCCGGCCACTGGTTTCTGTAGGTGGGGGGAGGGCAAACTGGGCTCGGACTCTCGAGTGCACCCCGTCCTCCGGGGGGCCTGTCAGGAAAGGCCTGACTGCCCGTGACCTGGGGGCGGCCATCCTGCCCCACCTTAACTCGGGGACCAGCTGCTGGTGGCAGTCCTAGGGGACGGGGGAGACCTACGGGCCTCCAAAGGCTCCATGGACCCTGTGCAGGGGGAGCTGTGGGGGGCAGAGGAGCAGGGAAGCGAGAACGCGGTGGCTTAATATGCCTCCGAGAGGCAGGGGGGCTCCCAGAGCTGACGCACACAGCGGGCCCGGCTTCGCCCCTGAAGAGGCCGCCCACCAGCGGGGCCCTCAGCCCAGAGCCGCTCGCTGCAGAGGGCTGTCAACAGCAAGGAGAGGCAGTGGTGCAGGCCCGTGGCCCCGGCCGTCTCCGCAGAAACCCGCTGCCCAGAGCTGCACCCGCCACCGGCCCCTCCCACGGCCTCTCCAGGGACGGTGTCCGGCGCTCCAGGCGGCAGAGAGCCGGCCGGCGTCCCACACCCCGGCCCTGGGTCCCGCGCTGCAGGCGCAAGCCTGACCCTTGCAGACGCAAGCACCCAGCCGCCCGGCCCGACCTACTGGTGAGCCCGGGCGCGGAGCTGGGGACCAGGCCCCGCAGCTTCTTCAGTGTGTTCACGGCCACATTCAGGTAGATGTTCTTGCTGGGGCTGCGGTCGTAGGCCACCTTCTCCTCGTTCAGCGCCTGGCCACGGACACACAGCTCAGGCCTGGGCTCCCGGGCTTGGGGCCCAGCAGCCGCCCCTCGGCCCCGGCCCTGGCTCCCTGCCAGGCTGGCGCACCTTCTCTATGGCTTCCTGGTTCGAGGAGCAGAACTTGAGGCACTCCTCAATGAACAGGTTGAGATACCGTTGGCGGATGACCGTGGGGACTTTGCCCCCAAACTCTTTCGGGATAATGGGCTTCTTTAAACTCTAGGGAAGACACAGATCTGTCGGGAGGTGGCATGTCCCCACCTGGTCCTCTGACGCATTTCTCGGAATCCCCAGGGCGTCGCACACGCAGTGGACCCTGACGGACCCTCTGGGCTCCGGTGACCAGGAGGGTGGCCGCTGGTTCGCCGTGCCAACAGATGACGCTGGCAGTGTAGACGAGGGGGGAGACTGAGGCCAGGTGAGGGCGGGGCACAGGGCACCTGCGCCGCACCCCCTGCTCAGTGTCTCTGAACCAGGCAGGGGGCAGGGGGAGGCTCCCGCAGGGCAGGCAGAGGCACACTCACCTGTAAAGACGGGCTGTGGGCGACGCGCTTGGGGGTGATGGTGGTGGTGGTCTTGGACGCCATGCCTGACAACGTGCGCGCCTTCAGGGGCTGGCTGCCCGGCTCGGGGCCATCGGGAGGCTGGCTGCTGCTGGCGGCGAGGGCCCTCTTGGCACCTGTGGGGGCTGGCGGGGCACAGGGGGCGTGAGCGCAGGAGGACAGCACGCCCATCACCGAGCTGCAGAGCACCAGGCAGCCGCGGTCCTTCAGCGCCAGCAGGACGTGCATCTCGGAGCACAGGGGGAAGGGCCGGGCTGCGGGGCACGGGCTGTGGAAGGACATTAGGCTCTATCTGCGTCCGGGCAAGTCCATCGAGAAGGGGGAAACGCAAACGAGGCTCCGGAGGCCGGCTCAGGCGACGTCGCCGCCGGGGGGGTCCGGCGAGTGGCAGGCCACGTGGGGAGCCTCTGCCACATGTTCCGGCCCCCGACTCCGAGGCGTTGACTATGAGGGGGACAGGCCCTGACTCCTGGGCGGAGGACCAGAGGGTATGGGACACCCCCGGCCCGGTCACTGTGACCAGCGGGCCTGCCCGCCGCCGCCTGTGTGTTCTGCTGCTCCCTTTGATGAGGTCACAAACCAAACAGTCTCCCGCCCCCCCACCCACGGAGGGGGGCACCCGCCTGCGGGGCCGTTTCCGAGGGCTGCAGGCAGATGGTGCGGGTGTGCGTGTGCTCGGGGCCTCGGACCAGCCCTGCTCCCGGGCCCAGCCGCAACAGGAGAATGGGGACATGAGGACAGCAGGGAGCCCGGGGCCCGGGCTCTCGAGAAGGACGCTGGCAGCACCAGCCGGCTGTGGCCCATCCCACAGCAGGGTCTGCCTCTGCCAACTTGAGCAGAGAACACGCACTTCTCAGGGTCGGCAAGTCTACTCTCGGGTTCACTGAGACAGAAACGCTGCAGGGGCACGCGGGCTTGTGACAAAAGGAAAGCCGGCACCAGGCAGGACTCCCAAGACCTCAGGTGGGTCCCACTGCCACTCAGGGAGGCGCCCCCCGTGCCAGGCGCCTCCGAATGTCAGGCCCCCTGCCCCCAGCGCGCATGGCGAGGCCCACGTGCCAGGACCAACTGCGCAGCTCGGCTGCGGGCAGCAGCTGTGGGTTTGAGAGCCGCCACCCGGGCCTCTCATGGTTCAGGGCCCTCGCCCTTGGCCGCAGCTACAGACCTTCAGCCAACAGCTCTCACCATCGGGTCCTAACTGGGGAGCTCAGGGTGGGGACGGATCAGAACGCGCTCAGCTTATCCTGAAGAAGGTTCCAGGAACCAGGGAGAGGCAGGGGTGGCTACGGGTACCTGCGTTCATAGAACCACCTCGCGGGGCCGCCCTCGGGCTCGGTTCCTCAAGGGGGTGTCGGAACCAGCAGCGAGGGAATCCCCCGAGGAGCCGGTCAGACAGCAAGGGCCTCCCCCCGAGAAGCGCACTCCGCATCTGGACAAGGCCCCCTGAGGCCCCTCCAGACACCGCTGAACCAGAGACACCCACTGAGCGTCCCGCCCATCCGACCACGGAGCCGTGACCCGGCTTCCTGAGCGGGGAGCGCACCCCGCAGAGCAGGGGACAGGACCAGACCGCCCCCGAGGCCTCCAGACCAAGGGAGAGCCTCCAGTCACACCGCACACACAACCCCGCGGCCAGCTCCCTGTTCCTGGCATGGCCGTCTAGGGCCCAGTGCCCACACGCAGACCGGCCCCCAGGAGGCTCGCGGCCTCCAATACCCGAGAAGCCCGGGGGAGGCAAGGACACACAGACCAGGGGCAGGGACAGAGGGAGAATCCCAGGGAGACCTCTGGCTCGGGGCCTCAGAGGGAGGCTCTGGGTCTGTGAGCTAGACAAGGGACGGCAGGCAGGCAGCCCTCAGACCCTCTACCAGCACCAAAGCCAGGAAAGGCCCAGGGCCACTGGGCGCATCATCACGCCTGACCGCTAACTGTCGGAGAGACCTTTATCCCCATCTCCCAGGGAAGCACACTGAGGCCCCCGCTGGGCCCTGCTCAAGGCCACCAGACGCGGAGAAGCGGAGCCTTGGGCCCCTCCCACGGCGCAGAGCCACTGTGCCCTGGGACTCACCGGCAGCCAGGCGCGGGTTGGGGACGTGCGCGATCCTCCTCCTCTCGCCAGGGGCTGAGATGCGGACGGAGGAGGACTTCTCCGCCGGCTGCTGGGGGGCCTGCAGCCAGCTGGCGGAGTCCCTCTGGGCCTGCAGGGCCCGCCGATAGCACACCTCCTGGGCGGTGGGAGGCCGGGCGGGGGGAGCTGGGCCTCTCCTCACGGGCTCCGCCTGGGTGACGACAAACCCCAGGGAGCGGCTGTAGGCTGGGGGCACCCAGACAAGATCGCGCGGGGCGAACACCTGGCAGCACGGCCAAGGGCAGGAAGGCGCGGGCTCCGGGGCCTGGGTACAGCCGGCGACCCTGGGGCCTTCTTCTGAGCCCTTCGATACCCAGGCGGGAACCAAGGAGCTCAGCATGTTAGGCCTCAAATTCATGTCTCCGAGCTGTCCCGGAGCGGATCACCTCGTGGCCCTGCCCGCTTGGCTTCTGCCTCCAGAATGCCCAGGCCGTGCCTCTGGCCGTGATAACAGGCACACCCACTCGTGGGGGGGTCCCCGCGCCCGTCCAATCCCGCTGGCTCTGGTCCTCTCCAGTCTCCGGCTTCCCCCGGGGAGGGGCCCAGGGACGGACTCCGCCCAGGGACGGACTCCGCGGAGCTCCCAGGTGCCCGGCCTGCAGCCCCAGCCTCTGCCCCGTCCTCCCGCCGGCTGGCCCGCCTTAGCCACCAGCACCCGCTCCTGTCTTCACGGCGGAAACCAGGGCTCAGAAAGGTGGGGCCACTTCTCTGGGATCACACAGCACATCCCCCAGCCAGCACCAGGCTGGGCTGTGTGACCCCACTGCAGGAGGGCCACTCCAGGGCCACCCGTCACGTCACCCTCCCTGCCCTGTGCCACCCACCAGCGGGGGAACACGGGGATGTGGTGTCTGCACACGGGGGCCTCTTCTGTCCTGCCGACCTCTGCTCAGCGCCCAGAAGCAGGTGCTCACCTCCTTGCCTGGCTTGGAGAGATGAGAAATCCTCCTCTTCTGCCCGGGGAACAGAGTGGTCAGCCCCGAATGCTCCTTGTCTTCCGGCTTCTCTTCCTTGGGGGTCTGAAACACATACCCGGCCCTCAGCGAGGCTCCACCCCTTGGGCCCCACCCCCCCACCCCACCTGGGTGCTCCCAGACCTCCGGATTGGGGGTGGGGGCAGGGGTGGGTGGAGGCAGTGACACACTCAAGGGAGGGGCTCCCAGGGCTTGAGATACAACGTGGGGCCCTCACCTCCAAGCCCTGCCGGCTCACAGGGGAGGAAACAGGTTCCCCAGCACATCGTCGGCAGACATACCCCAGGCCAAGGGTGAGGCGGGCCTTGGCCAAAAGGGTCTCGGGCCCAGACCACTGCCTCCTGCTCCCCTCCCTCGCCCACTCACAGGGGCAGCCCAGAAACACAGGCACCAGGCAGAGAAATCTACGGGGCACCACCTCCAAGGTCTGTAAGCACAGCAGGGCAGGAGAAGACCGGGCGGCCCTAACGGAACCTCGCCACCCTCCCAGAAGCCGTGAGTTTCAGCTTTGCGGAAAGCAAGCTCCCCCTGGCGGCCGGCACGGGGACACGTGCCAGCCAACCCAGAAAGGCAGGGGCCAGGTCGGGTTTGGGGGACGGAGGAGAGGGAGGGAGAGGGGAGTGACACACAGCCCAGCCCTGCCTGGTCTCTGTGCATCTCAGAATGCCCCGGGAGCCTGCTGGGTGGCCTTAAGCCTGCTCCCAGTGGACAAGGCGGGGGGCGGGGCAGGGCGGCAGCGGGCAGGCCCCAGAGGGAGGAGGCTCACCTGCCGGGCCAGCCGGCCCCTGTCCTCCGTCTTGACGCTGGTGGACTCGTTGAAGATGCGCAGACACTCCTCCATGGGGTCCGAGTCAAAGTCGACCTCCTTCTCCAGGGCGGAGTAGTCCACACCCCCGCCCGGCCCCGAGGAGGACGAGGACGAGGAGCACGAGGAGGGAGAGGCAGGGGCAGGCCTGGTGGGCGGGGGGGCCTTGAGGCGCTTGCGCGGGCCCCCAGCGGCCGAGCCACCCCGGCTGCCGACGGAGTCGGAGTCCGAGTCCGAGTCGGAGGTGGAGCTGAGGCGGGGCGGGGCGGCGGGGGGCGCCGCGGGTCCCGGGCCCTCATCCTCGCTCTCATCCCCGAAGAGGTCTGCGTGGCTCAGGGCCCGCTTCTGCAGCTTCGGGGCGTCCCGGGGGGGCCCCTCGTCCAGGGAGCGGGCCTTCCGCTCCGCCAGCTTGCCCGACACGGTCTTCCCGCCGGTCCTGTTCGGCAGCTGGGGGACACCCCCACGGTCAGGCCGGCTTTTCCCTGAGCTGGCCACCAGGGTGGCCGAAGATGGCTTTTTCTTGGTCCCTTCGGGCGGCTCGGTCCTATGCCGGGGGCCGCCAGCCTGCGGGCCCTTCCGGTCTGCACAGGGCTTCCCGGCCGGCCGCCCGCGCTCTCCGCCTCCGCCCTTGTCCTTCTTCCGGACGCCGTCCTTGCGGCTGGGGGCGGCCGCTGCCCCACTCTTCTTCTTGGGTCTTCCCTGCTTGGAGCCACTGGGCTCCTGGGAGGCCCTGGCCGGAGAGCTGGGCTTGGCCACGGGCGTCCCCCCAGGGTCCTTGGGGGGCTGCCCAAGGTCCTCCACGTCATACTGCACCGCCATCTCCTTGGTCTCCCGCGGGCCGCCCTCCTCGGCGTCCTGGCCCTCCCTGGAGCCTGACTGCCCAGGGGCCTTGCTCTCAGGGCCCGCCTGAGCTCTCGGGGGGCTGGTGGTGACAGGCACAACGGCCGGAGTTGCGGCGGCATCGTCATCGGAGTCTGAAAACCTGGCATCGCAGCCGGCAAAGGGGTCGCAGGGCTTCTTGAGGGCAGGTGTGTAGGGCTCGCTGCCCCGGGAGCCCCTGGGCCTTTTGGGGGCCCTGTCGTCCTTGGAGCTGGCCCTACTGAGCAGCCGGGCGGAGAAGTTGGACAGTGGGTCATACTCCAGGTCCGTGGATGGCTTGGAGTCGTCCAGCACGTACTTGCTGCTGGGGACGGGGCGGCCGTGTCGCTGGGGCTGGCTCACAGCCTTGGGGACGTACTCCAGGGTGCCACCGCCCCCCCCACCTCGGCCCTGCGCCCGATCCAGAGAGGCCAGGGAGTACTTGCTACCTGGCTCGGTGGCAGCGGCCAGAGGACTGGGCTGGTAGCTGGCGTCAGGGCCCAACAGGCTGCGGCGGCCACCAGGGTTGTAATCAAAGGACAGTGGGAAGGCATCCTCGTCCAGGCCGGCGGTGGGGCATGTGGCAGGGCCACGGGGCGCCACGGCGGGGGCCTCGGTGGAGCTGTGTTCGCGGGCCGTCTCTAGGAGCTCTTGGTACCTCCGCTGCTCGAGCTCTACCTCCGAGCGCACAGCCTCGATGGCCTGGTTGACCAGCTCCAGTTCCAGGATGTCCGAGCGGGGCTCGTCCCCCCGGCCCAGCACTCCATTCTCCCTCTGCACGGGGGGCTTGGGCAGCTCGGGGTTGTACGGATCATAACCGAGCCCTGAAAGGGGAAGCGGGAGGAGAGAGCGGTGAGCGGCCGCTCGGGCAGCGCGGCACGAGCCCACGCTGGCCACTGCCCCGGTCCGTGCCTCAGCCCTGACGCCACAGCGAAGGGCCAGGAACCAGCACAGAACCAGGACCTACTGGGGGGCTGGGCCTCTGGCAAACCCCCAGAGAGGCTCTGCCAACAGGCCAAAGGCTCCAGAGTGCCCCCCACCCCCGTCAGCGGGCAGGCAGAGTGAGGAAGCAGAACTGGGCCCCAGAGGTATGGCCGCTTGGTCCACAGACCTCTCGGCAAAGGTCGTGGAACGGGCACAATGGAGGAGACAGACCGGACAAGTGCCGTCCGGGAGCTGGGGTGCGGAGGCGAGTCCGCGGGCCCGGCCCAGGGTGAAGCCGTAGCAGGTACTTCCTCCCGCAGCGCAGGGCCGGCCAGCAGGCAGGGCACAGACCCAGCCGGCGTGGGGCAGGACGTGCACAGCTCCCCAGAGTCAGGGCCTGGGGGAGGGGGGAGCCGAGGGCCACCCTGGAAGGGTCACCTGTAGGGCTCCCTGCAGATGCCCGGAGAACACGGACGCTCACGGCTAGGGAGCCCCACAATGCTTTTCAGGGAAAGGTGAGGCAGAAGAATGCCCTCCAAGCCACGGTCCCGTGGTGGGAAAAAGAAAAAGCATGGTATGTTCAAATCACATTCTGAGAACACCGAGTGGGGTGCGGCCAAGTTTACATCCAAGATTTTATTTATTTGACAGAGATCACAAGTAGGCAGAGAGGCAGGTGAAGGGGCAGGAGGAAGCAGGCTCCCCTCGGAGCACAGAGCCCGATGCGGGGCTCGATCCGAGGACCCTGAGACCATGACCTGAGCCGAAGGCAGAGGCTTTAACCCACTGAGCCCCCCAGGCACCACAAGCTTACGTCCTCTTAATGTTTTTTAAAAGTTTACGATTATTGTTTATTTTAGTACCCTCCACAGCCAACCCGGAGCTTGAACTCGTGACCCCAACACTGGGGGTCACACACTCTTCCCACGGAGCCGACCTGGGGTACCAACCTCGTGAGGTTCACAAGTGAAGAGTCCGCACCGGCGCCGGCAGCTGCGGGACAGAGAACCGGGCCCCGCGCGGCGCTCCAGGCCCCGAGCTCGAGCCCCGCACAAGCAAACCACCGCTGTGTGCAGGAAGCTCCTGGGCCGCGCTCACGCCCAGACAGGAGCACAGAAGCTACATAAAGGCTGAGCCAACCAAGCCCGACGTGCCCAGAAAGAGATGACACACAAACACAGCGCGGGCGAGCACTCCGGAACCCCGAGTTCATCACCGGGAGCCGGCAGAGCGGCGCCCGAGCGGCGGGGTCGGCTGAGCGGCTGCCTCCGGCGCGGGTCCTGACCCGGGCTCCCGCACCGGGCTCCCGCACCGGGCTTCCTCCTCTGCGGGGCGCCTGCTTATTGCTTCTCCCGCTCCCTCCATCCCTGACTTGGCTCCTTCTCCCTCTCACATCAATAAACTCTTTAAAAATAAAAATTTAAAAAAAAAAGGAAATCCTATCTGAAATTTTATTTATGTTCCTTTGAAGACTATTTATTTGAGAGAGGGAGCGAGTGAGAGCACAAGTGAGGTAATGGGCAGCGGGAGCAGCAGATCCCCGCTGAGCAGGGAGCCCGACGCGGGGCTCGGTCCCAGGTCCCCAGGATCACAGCCCGAGTCAAAGGCAGATGCTTAACCCACTGAGCCACCCAGGCGCTCTCCTATCTGAATTTTTTTTTTTTAAAGATTTTATGTATTTATTTGACAGATCACAAGGAGGCAGAGAGGCAGGCAGAGAGAGAGGGGGAAGCAGGCTCCCCGCTGAGCAGGGAGCCCAACGCGGGGCTCGGTCCCAGGACCCCGGGATCATGACCTGAGTCAAAGGCAGACGCTTCACCGACTGAGCCCCCAAGGGACCCACGTATGAACCTTTCAAATCACTCACCACTAATCCCAGCTGTCCGCCTGGAACCAGTGTAGTGTTGTGTCCCAGCCATATTCAAACAACTTTTTAAAAAGTCTAATCACAGATGACTCTCTAGCACCCCGAAAGCAAACCCGGCCAGACCTCATGCCCTGTGGTTGGAAAGTAGCAGAGGTTTCTCCCCTGGCGCCACAGGAAGGGGCCCGCCGGCCACCCCTGGAGTTAGCCCTGGGGACCGACTCTGGACCTTGGCCCTCCAGAGCTGTCAGAGGATGAGTCCGCGGTCTTAAGGCACCCAGGCCGTGGTGAGGCGCCCCCGCAGCCCCAGCACACTCCAAGCCACATCACTGAGCGAGAGAGCGTAGGGAGCAGAAACCCGCCGCTGGCCACCAGCTGTCGGGAGAGGGAGCTGTGCGGGGCCTGTGGCTGGGCCGGGGCTGCCTGGGGCCCGAGGGAGGAAGGGGCCGTGGTAGGCCTGTTGCCTGGCGTTTAACCTGGAATCCCGGCCTGGGTAGTAGCTACAGGAAAGGAAGTGATGCTTCAGACCACCAAGGACACACCAGGACTGTGAGTCAGAGACAGGGAGGAAAGCACTCACCGTCACGGAGCTGGGGCGCCAGGGCGCGGTCAGCTCGTGCCCCCGTCACAGCCGGAAACTCCCAGACATCGGGTGGGGAGCCGGGGGGCAGAACTCACAGCCACCCCGTCAGAGGCAGAGGGCCGCCCTCCCAGCCGACCCTCCCTCACAACCAGCCCGAAGGCAGCAACGGGAGACCCCCTCCGGCCCGACGCTGCCTGAGTGCACAGAGGCAGTGCCCTCCCCTCCGAAGTCCTGGCTGCCAGCAGAGAGAGGCCCGGGTGGGCCACAAGCTGGGGGGCACTTACTGGGCACGTGCACGGAGGCGCTGCACTGCTGGATCTCAAGGGGGCCTCCAGCCCACCTCATGGGAATACGGCCCCCGGGGCTGGTCACAGATGAATGGGTGGGGTTCTCCCTACCCTTGCCAGGGAGAGGGGCTTCGAACACTACGCACATCCGGGGCACCCAGGGGGCTCCGCTGGTGAGGCGGCCGCCTTGGGCTCAGGTCGTGGTCCTGGGAGAAAGCCCCACATCGGGCTCCCTGCTCGGCGGGGAGCCTGCTTCTCCCTCTGTCCCTCCCCCTGCTTGTGTGATCTCTGTTAAATAAATAAACAAAATCTTTTTTTATATACAACTTTTTTTTAAAAAGATTTTATTTATTTATTTGACAGGCAGAGATCACAAGGAGGCAGAGAGGCAGGCAGAGAGAGAGGAGGAAGCAGGCTCCCTGCTGAGCAGAGAGCCCGACGCGGGGCTCAATCCCAGGACCCTGGGATCATGACCTGAGCTGAAGGCAGAGGCTTTAACCCACTGAGCCACCCAGGCACGCCAAATAAAATCTTTAAAAAAAATTTTTTTAATTTTAAAAATGCACATCAGCCAGGAGCCCCTCAACCCTGTTTCAAAGTCATGAGGTCAGGGGCGCCTGGGTGGTTCAGTGGGTTAAAGCCTCTGCCTTCGGCTCAGCTCATGGTCTCAGGGTCCTGGGATCGAGCCCCGCATCGGGCTCTCTGCTCAGCGGGGAGCCTGCTAACTCACTCACTCTCTGCCTGCCTTTCTGCCTACTTGTGATCTCTGTCTGTCAAACAAATAAATAAAATCTTTTTTTAAAAAATTAAAAAACAGAAACAAAGAAATTGAGATCAGAGTTCAGACCTCAGGCCACCTCATAGTTCGGAAGGGTTTCCCCCAAGCAGAGGTGTGCTTAGGTCGAGACCCCACAGGAGGGACAGAGAAGGGTCTGCGGAGGCCCAAAGGCTGCCTCGTTAACGAACCCCGTCAACTAGGGGGTGGGGGGACCTGAGGTCAAGGGGCACGGAGGTGGGCTGTCTAGTCTCTTGCGTTGGAGCCTGTATCGGGCATCCTAAGGGCAACCCCACTGGGTCCACCCCCACGAGCTTCCAGGCAGCCTGGCCTCTCAGATGGGGAGGGGTCCCAGGAGCTCAGACTCTGAAGCGGGTGCAGCTCCTGGCTAAGCCCAGGCCAAGCTCCCAGTCCCTTGACGTGCGCGTCCCCGAAGCCCTGCCCACGTGGGCTGTTGTCAGCCCCAGCCGGAGGCGGCCTGCCCAGCCACAGAGCAGAAGAAACCACACTCAGTGGGCCTACAAAGGTCAAGGCCAAGCCCCGGCCCCCCTGGGGCCTCAGGTTCCCGGCCGGTACTATGAGACTCTGTCAGCAGCCCAAGGGGCTCCAGGCAGGTCTAGAAGCTTCGAGCACAGCTGCCAAGAACTCCGTTACAGCCTCAGGCTTCAAAGTGAGCACACGGGGCCCAGAGTTCGGCCCACTGAGCCCCAGCCAAGTTACCTAAGGCTTTGGGGAGGGGACCTTCCTGGGATCTAGTCCCCCGCCCTGCCCTGCTTCGGAGGGCCGGGACCTCGGGGGACCTCTCGGAATTGGAGAAGCTCCCCAAGAAAATGTTTTACAAGCTACAGGGCGTTCCTGGGGCACTGCCCACTGACCCGTGGGAGCACGTTGGAAGGCTTCGGGTAGGTGGCACCAAGTGGTCAGGAAGGGCTGTGGGGCGCCCTGGACACACCTTCTAATTCTCAGGGGATTTATCTGGATGGAAGCCAAGGGGCGGTTCCCTTGAGGGTCTGCGCGGGGTAAGCACGCACTTGGTAAACAAGATTAACTAGACTGTTTTTGCCAAATACCCCTTCCCATACCCACACCAGACCGCAGCCCACCTAGGCCACACACCCCCCAGGACCTGCCCAGCCGGAAGAGAGAGCTGCCCTCCCCCCCCAGCTCTGGTGTCCTGCCACTCTCTGACCGCCCGCTTCTGAAACAGGCTTCCAGGACGCTGGACAGCAGGTGGGCTTCCCCAGCCCCACAAGAGAAAGCCAAAGCCCCACCGTCCAGGGCCATGGCCCCCTGAGTGCGAGAGCCCACATGGGGCCGGCCGAGAGTCGCTGTGCAGACCACGAGGGGCAGAGAGGGCCACAGACAGGGCAGTGCTGCCTCCCGAGTCCTGGGCAGCCGCCTCCGAACCCTCCCAACCTCCCCTCTGCCGAGCGACACCCTATCCTGGGCCCCGTCTGTGCGTCTGCGCCCACCGCACCCAGCTCTAGAAAACACGGAGCACCCTCCTACAGAGGCATGCGAGGTTAACAAGACAGCCGAGCACAGAGGCCCCACTGGGGGAGGCCCCCGAGCCCCACCATAAACCCCAGGAGGCGCTCAGGCCCGCCCTCAAGATCGCCCTGCCCCCCCCCATCTGCCCATTCCACAGATGAGGCTGGGGCTCGGAGCCGGGCTGCTCCCTAAGCTTCAGGCAGCTGGCAAGAGGGCTGACCCCAAAGCCTCGGTCCTCCCCGCCCGGAAAGCAGTCCTGCGGCTGCCAGCCGACCTCGTCGGCCTTCTGAAGGGCTGGCTGTCGCCCCAGCCTCCTCCCCCACCGCCCAAGGTCCAACAAGGGTAAGGACAGCCGCACCGCCGTCCCACCCGGGCTTCGAGCCCTGATAAGACCCCAGCGCAACTCGCCTCCAACCCGGGCAGCCAGAGCCTGGGGACCCCGTGCGGGGGCAGCAGGGCGCAGGGAAGAGACCGTCCCCACAGCCCTGAGATAAGCAGAATGCCAGGGCTACTCAGCAGAGAGACTGAAGCCACCCAGGCTCCAGGAGCTGTGGAAGGGGCAGCGGGGACACCCTGGTAAGGCCACAGTGGTAGGGCACTGGCTACCCGCCAGCCCTGGCTTGGCTAGGATGCAGGGCAGGGCCAACTGGGGCCCAGAAGGTCTGAGACCCACCCCTCACTTTGGGCTTTTCTGGCCAGCCCCCAAAAGGGGCCAGAGCAGCCCCCCTCCCAGGGCCACAGAGGGGCTCGCCACCACTACTCCTCTCCGGGCCCAAAGTCTCTATTCCTGATGACCTTCCTACCCACCCCAGGGTAGGATGCCTTCACCCCCCACTCCTGGACATCCCAGTGCCCACCGGACAGGGCAGGAGCCTGAAGCTGGGGGTCAAAGTACCTGGCCGTCCAGAGCGAGGAGTTCTGGGGCCACCTGGGGCACCCCAGGCATCTAGGACGAAAAGAGCGACAGCCAACAGAAGGGGTGCTCAAGAGGGCACACGGGGGGCCCCTGCTATGCGCCTGATGAGGAGGCTGGTCTGCGCCAAGGGGAGCAGGGCCTGGAATCCACCTCCGCCTCCAGGGCAGGCTGCTGCTGGACGGCTCCACACACCAGCTCAAAGCTCCGACCCCAGACAGCCTCCCCTCGCTGCCCCCCCCACCCAACCGCCACCCCCCACCCCGAAAGCAAGTGCAAGGGCTCCAGCGGAAAGAAAAGAAAGAGGGCCCCAGCCAGCCCTGAGACCACCACCTGACTGGGCGCGCTCTGGCCATCAAGGACCACACACAAGGGAGCTCCCCCCACCCCGCCCCCCGAGGCCTGATCCCAGGAGGACCAGAACGAGAGTGGCCTGGGGGCAGCCAAGGCCCAGCGCCGAGCCTGCTGGCAGGGAACCATGGCCGTGGGGGGACCTCGGCTACGCTGCAAAACCTCAGGGAAGCCTCGAGGGCCGGACGAAATCACAAAGAGCGCTCGGAAATACGCGCGGCCAGAGGGGTCCTGCCCTCTGCTGCCCTCATCACCAGCGCATGAGGGCCACCAAGTCGCCGGCACGGTCCCGACACGGAAAACATCGAGGGTTCTCTCGCGCTGGCTCTGGTACATTTCCTAGTCCGCAAACGTGGTGGCGGGTGGGAGTCCCGGGGGTCACCTTCCGCCAAGACGGAGGCCCAGGAACACCACAGCATCTTCAGGGTGAAGCGGGGGCGGAGAGAAGGAAAGCCACACCTCTCGCGGCCGGGCGCGGAGCCGAGACGGGGGGGCAGGTGTCCCCCAAGAAGAGCCTACGCTCCAAGGCCACACACGAGCGTCGGTGCCTTTTATCACTTGACCCACACGTAGGTGCTGGGGGGTGGGGGGGCGAGGGAAGGCTTTCCAGGTGGGCCAGCCCCCACCCTCCTTCACACAGGACCAGATTCCTGCCCAGAGCCCGATGCCCTCTGTCTCCGCAACTCCTCCGGGCAGCCCTCCAGGATCCTCCCTGCGGAACGGGTGGGACGCAGTTGCTCCTCCCCAGGGACCCAGTACAATGCCGGGGCACGGGCGCACGGCGAGGGAGGCCCCAGGGCTTTCCGGTCCTCCAGAAAAGGCTTCCAGGAACAGTATACCCCCATCCTTGCTCTTTGAGGGTCCCCCGGCCCACTGTGCTAGGGTAGGGGACACAAATCTCTCGGGACAAACAACTGTTTTGTGTGCCCATGACCTGGGAGGGGACGGATCTGGCCTCCAGGACACACAGGGACAAGAATGACCAGGATGCACCTGGAGTGAACGTAGTCCCGTGGCACTCGGACGCGCCACCCCTGTCCCCTTCCTGGGCCTTGCCCCCTCCTTGTCCAGCCGCTCCACACGCTGACGGCCTGGCTCCCCTCCACACCCAGGTCGCAAGTCAGCTGGCCGGTTTGTGGAGTGAGCGAGCGAGTGAGTGAAGGAAATCCTGACTGCGGGCCCGGGGGCCCCGTGCCTTGAGAGCACCCGCTCCCCTGGACACAGGCCCCTGTGGTGGCCGGAGGAGACAGTCCCTGCGGCACAGACAGCCCCCCGAAGCCACACAGGAAAGCCAACGGGCCCTGCGCACAGCCCTCCATCACCGTCTCTGGGCTGGACTGGGGAGGACTGGGGTGGACTGGCCGGACCACAGCAGCCTCAGGACCGTCACAAGTCAGGGACCCCTGCCGGAGCCGCTGGGAGTGGCAGCAATGCAAGAGAGCAACGAGCCCCCTTCCCTCCCACCTCAGTCCCTCCATACCACACAACAGAACATCCCAGGCCTTCCACTGCCCTGTCTCCCGGCCCCAATCTCCTAGATGATCATCCCCGTTCCTGCTCCCAGCCACCAGGCAAACTTCTACTCATCCTTCAAAGCCCAGCTCAGGAATCACCTGCTGGGGGACACTTGCCTGATGTCTGCAAATCCCAGGGCCCGCGGCGCTCTCTCCTGGACCCCAGGCCGCATCTGCGCTGGGGGACACCCACCCTAGGCTTCCAGAATGCCCCCCCACCCTGCGCCGTCCCACAGGTGCGCAATGAATTCAGACACACCCAGAAGACAGCAGGGCCCAAGTGCACCTGCGCGTGAACACGGGTCCAGGCCCAGCCACGGCTTGTGCAACGGCCAAGCCCCACCCTCAGGGTGCCCGGGTTCTGGGCCCCCCAGCAGCTGCCCACCCCGTTTTCCTCCAGCAAACGAAAGCCACGAGTGGGAGGCAGCTCCCCTGGGCCTGCCCCCAGCCAGCCTGCCGTGGCCAGGCCCTAGAAAACCTCTAGCTAGGAAACGCCACCAGGCCACAGGCCCCCAGATGGCGAGCACGCACACCTGGTCCCCCGAAAGGCACCGGCCAAGCACAGCACAGACTCCGGAGGGCACAGCTCACTGAGGAGCGGAGCTAGGAGACCCTCCCGGACGCCCGGCCTGCAGTCCACCCCAAGGGCTCCCAGCCTCAGTGGCCCGGGCACCTCTTCCCTCTCTTGGCTTCCTTCCCGGCACCCGGCTCTTGCTGTGCGTCAGACCACAGCACCCGGCCTCCCCCCTGCACAGGCCGGCAGAGAGCTGAAGGCTCCCGCAGGCCCGCCGTGGCGGCCCCAAGCGTGGCTCTGTGAAGAGGCCCCAGAGTGCAGAGGGAGCGCGGGGGCGGCGGAGCAGGCAAGGACGTTCCCACGACACCGACTGTCCACGGAGGGCCCAAGTCTTTACCCGTTTTACAGAAGGGCCAGCGGGGGCACAGGCTGCGATGCTGACCCGGTGGGGGCCAGGCCCGCCCCACGCCGCCCCCCAGGACAGGCTCTCTGCACAACAGAAAGTGAAGCCAGACCGCCTTCCCTGCGGTGGCACTGCCCTGCCCCGGCTGCAGCCAAGGGGCCTGTTCCTCTCCTCGGAGCCCCTGGAGGACTCGGGGTGGGGCACGCTCAAGCACCATGCGCAGCCCCTGCTCCCCCGAAACCCCGGCAGGCTGTGCCCGCCACCCCTGCCCGGGCCAGGCGCCGAGCAGGCGTCGCGCGCTCACCTGGCAGCAGAGCGCTCCAGCCCGAAACCAACGGGCGGGTATGGGGGAGGGGCGCGTGGGGCGCCGTGGGGGACTGAGCAGCAACCCCAGCCCCCACCCACCCTGTGCCAGGAGCAGCCTCCCCAGACAGCGCCCAGCGTCCCCTGGGGGCAGGACCACAGGGGAGCCCCACAGCTCTGCTAGCGTGGAGCAAAAACACTTTAAAACCCCAAAGCAGCGGTACGTGTGCGGCTTCTCCCAGGTCAGGGGAAGAGGGCCGCTTGCGGAGGTCTCAGGCCCTCCGGAGGGGCTGCCAGCGGCAGGACGCCAGGATGGCCTCTCGCCTCCGAAAACAGAATCCAAGGTCATCAGCGCGGCAGGACCACGACGCACAAGAGCCGCCAAGGCCTCTTCCGTGGGGCGGGGGGCGGGGGTCTGCCGCGGGCGACTCACAAAGCCCCCTTCCTCCGACTGTTCAGGACCGCCGAGGTTTTTAAAACGAACATGACTCCGAGTCAGACATTGCTCCGAGTGGTGAGGAAAAGGCTCTGAACAGAGAACGCGGGGGCTTCGCCCGCTGGGGCTGCCGGGAGCGCCGCGGCCTTGAGGCCGGCCAGGCCTGGCGTAGGCGCATCCAGGGCTCTGGGAAGCCCAGGACCTCGCCTGAGCCCAGCCCCGCTGACAGCCAGAACCAGCCGACAGCAGGACCACCACCAGCGGAAGCATCTCCTCCGGGAGGCCTGCAAGGCTGGGTCCCTGGGGGTGGGGGGGCACTTAGCTTAAAAAGAGTCAGGTGGCCTCCTCGAGAAGCAGCGGGTGACCGAGAGACACCGGGCGAGTCCCGGGAACGCCCGCTGCTGTCGTGACCCGGGCAGGGGGTGCTGCCCGCACAGAGCAAGTGGGGGCCGGGGAGGCTGCTCCGTGCTTCCCGGCGCCCGGGACACACACTCCCACCCCCACGCCCATCCCCCCATCCCCCACCCAGAGCGCGACTGGCCCCCACGGCCAGTTTCCACCCTCCCCCAGCCAGCTTCAGAGCTCCCGGACGAAGCCGGAGGCCCAGTGGGTCAGGCTCCAGGCCACGCTGCCCCAGCTAGCAAAGGCACCGCGGGCTCCCTGCACACCCTGGCCAGGCCTCCAGACACGAAAGGCGATGCTGCCCTCTGCGGGGTTTCCTCTCAGGATCTGATCTTTCTCAGTTCAGGAAAGACAAGTCCCCCTTCCCGTGTCCCCTGCCCCCCGCCGCCCGCCTTCACTTGTGCGCAGGAAGCGCCGGACGCAGGAGGGCACCGCTCCCTCCCGACTCCGAGGACAGCAGCACGTGCCGGTGGGAAGTGGCCCCCATGAAACCCGCCGGCACGCGGCCCCCAGAGGGAGCAACTGACGGGTGGCGGGGTCGGCGGGCCTGCCCCGAGCCGTCGTCCCCTGGGGGCTGTCTGTGACCACGGCTGTGCCCCTCCAGCTCCAAGTCAGCCCACAGAGGAAACACATCCCGCCCTCCGTGGGGAAGCACTCCTTTCCTGCTCCCACCCTCCGCGGCCTGACTTCTCTCCACACCACAAAGGGCCCTACCAGGGCAGTGCTGTCCACACACACACACACACACACACACACACACACACACGGCCCTGACCACACCCGCCTTCCAGCCTGTCCTCAGGTCTCGGTGCTCCAGTCCTGCAGCTCTGTCCTTCCCAGAACTGCTGTTCCCGGCCAACCCCGGGGCCGAGCGCTGAGCCCGACACACAGAGGGGCCCCGCTGTGCGTGAGGGACACACACGTACTGGGCAGCGGGCACTGGAGGAAGGTGATGAGTGCGGCAAAGGCCTGACTGCCCAGACTCAATCCCATCTCCCACTTACCGGCCATGCGCACCCGGGAGAGTGGCTCCCCATCTCTGGGCCTCAGTTTCCTCATCTGTAAAACGGGGACAATCATCCCTACCATTGAGAGTTCTAGAGAGCCTGCCGGAGTGTGCGCTGCCACAGCTGGGCAATGCCACACCCGAGTTTGGAGGTGGGAGTCCTGAAGCCCACGCCGGGTGGGTGGGCAGTGGGGCTGGGCCTGCAGGGCCGGAAGCAACAGGATCCCCCTGCCCAGCTCCCTCACAAGACTCAGACTCCGCTGAAAGGCTCAAGCGCCCACTGGCCCAAGACCAGAGGTGCTGGGCCTCACAGGGACCCCCACACCCCACCTGCAGGCAGCTTCCACCCAGCACCTTAGCAGCTCTGGAGCTTAAAAATGAGTCCAAGCAAACCTGGCCCAGCCCACCCTTGCCAGAGCACCTCTGCTTGGACCACGCACACCTGGACTGCTGCAGCCTCTTCCCGCCGGAAAGAAACTTGTCAAAATCTGGAGCAGGGGAAGCTGAAAGGCAGGGAAAGGATGAGGCACCCACTCTCCCCTGGCCTCTTCAGAAGGCAGCAGCCCCATCAGCACGGCACAGAGAAAGAAACAGAAGCCCCACAGCAAGAAAGAGGCTGAGCTGGGATCTGACCCTGCCCCTTGCAGGGGAGGCAGCGTTCTATCTGAAACGGGCCTTTCCTTTCCTGCAAAGGAAAATGAAGACCCACTGGGGAAAGGGGCAGGCGGCTGCATCTTTCCCCACGGCAAGCGGGGCACGCATCACCAAACGGGTTCCCTTTGAGAAACCAACTGGCCACCTGTGAGGCAGAAAGAAACGTAAAAAGCGACTTACCGTGGGAAGAACACAGGAGGCGAGAAATCCCACCCCAGAGTTCAGGCGGCCGGAAGGCAACTCGAGGACCTGGGGCCAGGTCGAAAGTCAGCGGCATGGGGGTGTGGTCCTGCCCTCTCCCAACGCTTAGTAAACGGTCAGGAGCCCAGAAATCAGGGGACTGTTTGCAAAGTGCAATGCACAGTGCCAACAGGTAAGTACACGGACTGAAGACCCTCACCGGGCGAGCCGGGCGGGCGCCAACTCGCTCGTGCTCCCCCACCGCCCGCCGGCCCCTGCGGGAGCGGGGAGTAGCAGCCGCGGATTCCACGGTACCAGCGGGCACGGGTGTGTTTTCCTCAACAGCAGGCTCCTGGCAGCCACACTGGAAGGCCCCGCGGCTCTGCACGCCCCGTGCCCGCCAGGGGTGTGGAACCCAGGAGGCCTGCATCGGGCTGGCAGGCGCTGCAGGTACCGGCCGGATAAGCACATTTACGTGACCAATTAGACAATCCTACTTTCCCTTTCCTGACCAAGTGGAAAACTAGGCCTGTTATCTGACTGCAGCCAGTGAGCCCCTCTTGGAGGAAGGTGCCGCAGCAATCATTTCTCACGGGGAAAAACACAGACGAAACTCGACACGGGCGGGGCGAGGAGGTCGCGGTCTGACGGAAAGGGGGAGCCAGTCCTGCAGGACAGAGGTCACCGGTGGGAGCCTGGGTTTCCCTCAGAAGCAACGACAGCACTTCATCCTTTCTCCCAGCCTCTCCCTGCGACGCCCCCGTTCCTACGGTCTCAGCGCAAACCCCACCCGCCCTCCAAGGAGCCTGCCTGAGTCCTCCCCGCTTTCAGCAAGCCCTGCCACGACAAGGACAGCCACCGCGGTGATGCGACGTGTCCACCGGCACCTCCGCGCCACCGAAAGCAGGTAATTAATTCCTGGACGCTCCTCCCCTCCCGTCCCAGTCCCGGGCTTTCACGGACTCCCCGTCCGGTCGCGCCGGACACACAGTAGGGGCTCCCAAGACCCTCCTAACGGCACTACTGGCGACAGCAGTGGCCGCTGCCGGAGGCGCGGAGGCGGAGAGCAGCGCGGCCACAGCCCGGCGCGGCCGCAGCCCCCGGCGCAGGGGGAGCCCGGGCGCGAGGAGAGGCAGGAGCCCGGGGCCCGCCGACCGGTGCCGGCCGCGCTCGGCGTTCGGCCCGCGTTAGCCCACTGCACACCCGCGACAGCTCCGGGAGGGCACGGCCCCGGCCGGCTGAACCGCCTGCTCCCGGAAGCGGAGGCTCGCCGGCAGCCCGCGCCGTGCACCCGGCCCGGGGGTGGGTGGTCCCGGGCCCGGCTCGGGAGCCGACGCCCACCGGCGTGCGGAGAGCGGCCTGGGCCGAGAACCGGGCGCGGGTCAGCGCCGGCCGCAGGGTCTAGGCTGGGCCGGGGAGCCGAGCCCCGCCCGGGCATTACCTGCTGCGGGGGGCGCCGCTCCGCCGCCGACGAGCGCGCCGGGGCCCCGGGCCCCGCGGTGCCGGAAGTGGCAGTAAGGCCGCCGGCAGGGCCCCCCGGGCGCCCCAGCCCAGTAGGGGCAGTCGATGGCCCGGAAGAAGCCGGTGGAGCGTAGCATGGTCCGTCCCGAAGCGGGACCCCGGCCCGGAGCCGCCCGGGCCCCCGGGCCGCTCACTGGCGCCGCGGTCGCCGCCGCCCGCGCCTCCCGGACCTCGCGGCCGCCATCTTGCTCCGAGGCCCCCGCAGGCCCCCGGGACGCCGCCGCAAGGGACCTCGGGAGCGGCTGCCCGCGGCGCGCCTGATCAGAGACGCGGGCCCTCGAGGGAGAGCGGCGCGGCGCGGACGCGCGGGCTGGGACCGGCGGCCGCGGGAGGACGTGCAGAGGACGCGGGCGGCCCGGCCTGCAGCCTCCCGGAGCGTCGCCGGCGCCGCCGCCCGGCCCTCCGAGGCGGCGGCACAGCCATCTTGAGCCCGAGGCCCCGACGGCGCCCGAGCTGTCCACGGCGCGCCTGATCGGGGCAAAAAGAAAAATCTCTCAGGACCCAGCGGTCAGTCCCTGGCTTTTAATTGGCGTTTTAGTAGCGCGTTGCCCTGAAGTGCCCCCTGCTGGACGAGGCGAGTCCTGCGGGCGCGTCTTCCCGGGACCCCGGAACCCGCCCGAGTCACCCCTAAACGCACCTGCTCGTGGGCAGCGCGATGCCCAGCCCCACGGGGCCCCTCGGGGCGCCTGCCGGCCGCCGGGGCCCGCCCGGGGCGCCACGCTGGAGCCCGCCAACGGGGGCCCGGGCGGGACGGGGGAGGCTCACGGCCTGGGGGCGGGGCAGGCCCGCGTCTCCGCGACCCGTAGGGAGACTGGGGCGCGGCCGGGCCGCGACGTAGCGCCGGCCACGCTGGGTCTCCGGGCCGTGAGTCCGCGCTGCGGGCTCCGGGGTTCCTTAAAACACAGCGTCGACGGGCCGAGCCTTGCGTGTCGGCGGGACTCCGCGCTGGGGCGGCCGCTCTGGAAGGCGGCGTGGCGGGTCCCCGCAAGTGCCGGGTGCGGCCGCCGCACGAGCCAGCGGCCCCCCTGCGTGCGCGGCCGAGGGGGAGGAAAGCGGGCGCCTGAGGAGAGACCCGCACGCCCCTGCCCG
This sequence comes from Mustela erminea, assembly GCF_009829155.1. Lineage (NCBI taxonomy): Eukaryota > Metazoa > Chordata > Mammalia > Carnivora > Mustelidae > Mustela > Mustela erminea. The sequence continues at coordinate 1,118,461 of NC_045614.1, forward strand.
CAGCCGCAGGACTCCCCGGAGCGGCCGCCGGGACAGCCCACGTGTGCCGCCAGAAGAGTGGACACCATGCGGCACGTCCACGCAACGGAGTGTCACTGCCCAGACGGAGGAGGGACCCTGACCCCTGCCACACGCGGGGGGACCCCGAGGACACGGGTCAGCGAAAGCGGCCAGACCCAGAAGGACCGTCCCGCAGGACCCCACTCCCAGGAGGGCCCCAGAGGAGTCCCGTCCACGCAGACGGAGAGGAGGGGGCAGGGGCAGGGGTGGGCAGTCTGTGCTTCGTGGGGACAGAGTCTCCGCGTGGGGGGATGGAAGGTTCAGGAGCCGGAGGGTGGGGGTGGTCACAGGACAGGGTGAGTGTGCTTCACGCCGCTGTGCGCTGGCTCAGTGGGTTAGGCCGCTACCTTCGGCTCGGGTCATGATCTCGGGGTCCTGGGATCGAGTCCCGCATCGGGCTCTCTGCTCCACGGGGAGCCTGCTTCCTCCTCTCTCTCTGCCTGCCTCTGCCTGCTTGTGATCTCTCTGTCAAATAAATAAGTAGAATCTTTAAAAAAAAAAAATGCAACGTTTTATGTTATGTATTTTTACCACAATCGCATTAATTAAGAAGTAGGGCAGGAGGGCCGCTGGGATGGGAAGGGTCCGAGATGACTCTGCAGACGACACAATCTAATTTTGTTTTTCAGATTTTATTTATTTATTCGACAGAGACTTACTGAGAGAGGGAGCACGTGCGGAGGGAGTGCGGAGGGAGAACCCGGCTTCCCACCGAGCAGGGAGTCCCAGGCGGGGCTCGACCCCAGCACCCGGGCCAGCGGCCAGGACCTGAGCCGAGGGCAGACGCTCCGCCGACCGAGCCACCCAGGCGCCCCACGTGGGACTCTCCGGAGCAGGCGTCCAGGCCGGAGACAGCTGGAGGCTGTGCACACCAGGAGGGGACTGGGAGCCGGAGGGCCGGAAGCAGTGAAGGACTTCTCCCCTTGACAGTCCCCTGTCCCTGGGGGTGTCCACCACGGCAACCTCCCACACCTCCCCGTGCGCCCACAGTGTCGGGACATTACTGACATTCCGCCCTCCTCAGCCCGAGGATCTCGGGGTCAGAACCCAGCCAGACACACAATCTGCAACACGTATCTGTAAAGCGGGTCAATGCGAAAGAGTGAACGTGCCCTCCGTTCGTGGGGAGGAGGGGGGCGCGTGTGCAGAAACCTGGATCTCAGGCGCCCACCTGGGGTAAGACTTTAGTCATGAAAACAAGAAATGGCGGAGGCAGATGGGAGGCGTCTCCAACAGGGCGCCCCGGGGGGCTCTCCCCTCCGTTTTAGTCCACTTGGTGGATTTTTTTTCCTTTTTTATTTAGGGGAAAGTCCCGTTAACAGAATCAATCATTTTATTTTCTTAAGATTTTGTTTTTAAGTGATCTCTGTACCCCCGGTGGGGCTTGAACCCATGACCCTGAGATCAAGAGTCACATGCTCCACTGACTGGGCCACCCCGGCGCCACCAGAGAGCGCCCGTGATTGATTACTTAATATTATTATCAATAATTATCAATTATTCATAATTAGTTTGGAAGTGAAAATTCAGGGGCCTATTTGTACATTCACTGTTCTGCGCAGCCGTCACCTCTACCTAACTCCAGAATATTCTGACGCCAACGAGATACCCCGTCCCCATCAGCAGTCATCCTTCCCCTCCCCCGCCCCCGCCCCCCCCAGCCCCCTTCCTGTCTGTGGAGGAGCCCGGTCTGGGCGTGTCACACCCCATGTGGCCTCCCTGGCATCGTGGGCTTGGGGTCCGTCCCCGGGGCAGCGCGTGGGCGCCTCGCTCCTGGTTACAGCTGAGTGCGGGCGTGTGTGTGTGTGTGTGTGTGTGTGTGTGTGTGTTGGTTTCATGTGTCTGGCCGCGGGTCGAAGGGCGTCTGTGCCTCGTGAACTGTGCAGCTCTGGACACGCATGTGGTTGCTTTCCGTGTGTGTGTTTGAGCCCCAGGGTTTTGAGTAGGAGTTTTTCAAATGATGTGAATGTGTCCGTTGCCCATGTTTAAAACGCGGGGAGATGCACCCACAACTGCCCACCGCAGCCGCCGTGTGAACAACTGGCCACCCCAGGTCCAGCAGCTGCTGATAGCCAGGGACCCCGTGAGCACAGGATGCCCCTCCCAGCGTCCTGCTGTCCTCACCTCAGCCACCGGGCCCCTCACACGGGGGTCCGTCAACACCTGTCATCACCAAGAACAGAAAGGCGGGCCCCCGAGAGTGGCCCGACAAGGTATGTGAAGTGAACCTCACCTAGTCTCCATCCGCGCTCACGGGTGGGCCTTGGACGTCCATTTAGCAGATATTCACCAAGTGCCCATTACGTGCCAGACAGCGCTAGAAGCACCGGTGAACAGCGGAAAGATCCCCCTGGTGGAGGTGGTGCTCCAGGTGTGGGAGACAGACAAGACATAAGGAAAGGAGACAGCACGATCCAAGTGCGGGGTGAGGGCAAGGTGTGCGTCTCATAAGAGGTGCTTCCTGTAGTCGTCTGAGGACGCTGGGGCTTGAGCCGTTCTGCAGAAGGTAACGAGGGGGAAGGGCGTTCCAGGCAGCAAACACAGCCAGTGCAAAGGCCCTGGGGCAGCACTGGGTTGGCCGATTGGAGGAACAGGAAGGAGGTCCACGCGGCTGGAGCAGGGTAGGCAAGGGGGAGAGAGGGAGGAGTGCAGGGCCCTGGAGACATCAGTGAAGACTTGGGTTTTTCCCGGAGGAGCCCCAGAGGGCTGTAAGCAGAGAGTGGGACACGAGGCAGGTGCTCATGGGCGCCCTCTGGTGGCCACCGAGAGGGGACACATCAGACTGGGGGGGCGTTGGGAGAGGGGGCAGGAAGGAGACCAGGGTAGAGGGGCCTGCTGCGGCCCAGGTGGCCAATGATGGGGTGGAACCGGGCCCACGCTGGATGTGCTTTGAAGTTAGAGCTCCAGGGAGGTTTCCGGATGGAATGGATGTGGTTAGAGACACTCAAGGTCAAGGGTGACCCCAAGGATTCTGGCCTGCACCTGGAAAGATGGAGAGGCCGGTGCCTGAAGGGGAGGTGGGACTGGGCAGCCTGGCGGTGGGAATGGGCACTTTGACGGTCCGGAGTTAAGGTCCGACTGGCGTGGGACCAGGGAGTGTCCTGGGCACATAAGGGCATGTGAGTGTACTAGGAGGGGGTCCTGAGCCCGGGGTGGAGGATATCCGAGGGGGTCAGGGATCCCCGAGGCCACATGACCAGGAAGCGTCCAGAAGGCCGCAGGGGACGTCTTCGAGCTGTGCAGAGCACATGGGATGGGGTCCCAAGAGAGACAGGCAGGAGGGGCTGCGTGTGTGGATCCCGAATTCCAGGGACTCTGCCCAAAGGGGCAGAAAAGCCAGGTGGAGTGGAAGGGGGGCAGTGGGACCGGGGTCCAAGGAGCAATGTCTGCGGGCCTGCGGGGCAGAGCCAGGGAAAAGGGGACAAAGCGAAGCAGGGGTTAGGGGATACAGGAGGGAGGCCGTCCTTGCGGAAGGGCGAGCGACCCCTGCCCAGAGGGGCCACGGGGCCAGGACCCCGGGGCAGGGCTCGGCGGGAGCCGGCGGTGCAATGCTAGGAACGGCCACCAGATGGCGGGGCCTTCGCCTTCCCGGGGCGGACTCGGGGAAGGCCCTGGGGAGGGTCTGCGCGCCCCCACCGGAGCCACACCCGCCCTCGGGGCCCTGCAAACCGCGGGGATCTGGGCGTCTATTCCCTAGGAAAGGGGTGCACGACCCTCATCAGCTTCGCGGGCCGCTGAGTCCTCCCCAAGGGGCTCCCCGGCCCTGTGCCCTCCAATCCGGAGCGGGCGGACGGCAGGACGGCAGGACGGCAGGCGTGCGGTACGTGAGCAGACCCGCCGGGCGCGCCACGGAGGGCGGTGGAGGCAGCGGGGTCCGGGGACCCTCTCGGATCAGCGCTGTCATGCCCACCAGCAGCCCCACGGGCAGGGGCTCCCCCAGCTCCCGGAGCCCGAAAGGGGCGGGCGCCCTGTCACCGCGCCTCGGTTGCCGGGTAACGGCAAGGAGGGGGGCGCACGCGCGCGACGCGTGGGTGAGGCGGGGCAGCGGCCCCCTCCCCAGGCCTTAGGGAGCGTTATCTCGTGTCCCAGCCAGTGGCGTCTTTCCAGGGTCCCCAGCGGGAGGCTGGGGGACACAGGCACTCAGCTGGCCGGCTGAAGGCCAGGGGTGGGAAAAACCACACGGGCACAAGAGTCGGGTTTAAAAAAGGGCTTGTTTAATTAAATACAAGGAAGAGGCCAGGCAGGACAGGGGAAGGGGGGCGCCCCCTGAAAGCACAAATCCCTGGGGGGCCCTCCCCCCTTTCCCCCCTTGAGATGCCACAGCTAAGTGGCTGGAACCAGGTCCCAGTGACCTCCAGCTCCTTGGGGGCGGAGGGGCACAGGTCTCTCCAGGCCCCTGGACACTGGACAGGGGCCAGGGATGAGTCCCCGGCTTCCGGGCCCCTCAAACCCAGAGCCCACCTCCTGTGGGGAGGCACCAGCCAGGGATGGGACAACCAAGAGGATGCCCGTAAGGTCACAGGGGAAAAGGGGACCCCAGCCTGCCCCCACAGACTAAGGCATCTCACCAACACTGCCAGAGAGGAGGATTTAGGGTACAGGCAGACCAGGCCAGCAAGGATCCGCCCAGAGACCAGGCAAGACGACCCTTCCCAGTCCAGCTCCGAAAGGGCTTCCCTGGCCTCCTCCCCAGGACCCCCAGCACCCATCCCTGGATGCTGCCAGGCCGGGTCTGGTCCACACCGATGCCGTCCAAACCCCCAGCCCCCTAAAGGGGAGACAGAAAGGTTCTGGAACACACGCAGGTGCCACAAACCTCCTGCAGCCAACAGTGGGACGCAGGTCCTTTCAGGGTCTTGGGACAGGGAGCCTGGGTGCTCTCCCATTGTAGGATGGGGGTCCTCAGTCCCTGTCCAAAATGAAACCCAACCCAAGCTGTGGTGGGAATGCACCAGGAGAGGACACAGCACTTACCCCTCCCTACCCTATGTTCAGATCAAGCAGACCTTCCCCCCAACACCCACCCACCCGCCCAGGACAGCAGACCACCCACAGGGCCCAGGTCAGGAAAGGGATTGGTGCCTGAAAAAATATTCTACCCGGTCCAAAAAACGAGCTATCCCATGGGGTGCAGGGGTCAGCCCTCATGCTTCCCGCCCTCACAGGCGGGACCCCAGCCTCTGCTCCAGAGGCCACGGGACCGGGGCTACCCGCCAGGAAGAAGGGCCAGTGGCAGGGCGGGCCGGCCCCCACACCTCCACCTGCAGGGGACGGGGGCTTTATGCTCGATGCTGTCCTGGTCCCGAACAGGAGGGACTGACTGATTGTCACACCATGCTGTGGAAGGCCAAAGTCGGGGACTGGACTCTGACAGGCGCAGTCCTCACTCACACGCACACACCCACCCAGGGGGGGGCAGCTCCCCGCCCCCCTCCTTCCCACCAGCAGAGACAGAGGAAAATAAATAAAGAGGCATTTGCCCCAGCCGCAGCCGTGTTACCCCCTCCCCTCCGTGTGAGTCAAATGCTCTTTGGAAGAACCCGTTTCTCTCCCTCCCCACCCGTCTTAGGAGCAAATCCTGGATCCTACTGCCTCCCCCTCCCCCACCCCCACTGCCGGGGAGCTGGGTGGCGGGGCAGAACCTGTGGACACCTGAGATTGAGTACCCGGATGGGGGTGGCTGGGGCCACGCCCCAATTCCCTGAACATCTCCAATGGCTTTCAGAGGGGTGAGGGGCCCCGGGCGCGGTGGGCAGGGGTGCCGCGGTAACCCCTGGTTCATCTAAGGCTCTTTGCACACATCATCCCAACCTGGAGAGGGGGGCTGGGGAGGGCAGGGTCCAAGCACCGGTCAGGTGCACCTTTCCTGGGCCGCTCACCAGCACCCCCCAGACTCACCCTCTCCAAAGCAGGGAGGTGGCGATGGGGGGAGGGGAGCGCCTGCTGGCCGCCCACCAGGGGTTCCTGTGTAACACGTGGGAAGAGAATTATCCGACATGGCTATTTACAGACGCGGGCCCCAGCCACCGCTCCCGAGGACCACCCCCACCCGGGCCGGCCGTCGGGGACCGGGGCCGTCGGTCCGTGGCCCGCCCCTGGCTGTGGACGGCAGGCGGTTTGCTGGTGCTCCGTGCCCAGGCCCAGCAGGGGTGCGGCAGGGCGGGCTGGAGAGGGCCCTACAGGCCGGAGGGGGCCGGGCTGGGCGCGGGGCTGGGCGCGGGGCTGCCGGCCAGGCTGCAGGGCAGCGAGTCGCTGGGCGAGGTGCTGCGGGCGCCCGGGCGCCGGAGCAGTTCCGGGCGGAAGCCGGGGTGGCGGCGCGCGTGCTTGGTCAGGTGGTCGCTGCGGGTGAAGCGCTTGGAGCAGAGCGGGCAGGGGAAGCGCTTCTCGCCGGTGTGCGTCCGGTGGTGGCGGGCCAGCTCGTCGGAGCGCGCGAACTTCTTGTCGCAGCCCGGCCAGTCGCAGGCAAAGGGGCGTTCGCCTGGGCAGAGAGGGCAGAGGACAGACGGCGGCGGTCAGCGCGGGCCGGGGGTGGGGGGACACGGCAGGCGGGGCCCTCGCCGCAGGCCCCGCGGTCCGGGCCGTGGGGCTCCCCCCGCCCCCACCCCCGCCGCAGCCGCCCGCGGGTTCCGGAGGCTGGACTCTGGGGGGGACGTAAAGAAACCCCCCACTCATTTCACGAAGCCCCTAAGGAACTCTCCTGCCCTTCGCTCCCCAGGACCCGGTAGTAATTCCACGAGCAGTTTCCGTGGGTGCGAAGCAGAACGCGCGGAGGCCGAGCTCTGCCAGGCCCGCCCCACTCCCACCGCACCACGGCCTGGGGACAGGTCTGCGCCCGCCCCCGGGGCACGCGGGGCCCGGCAGGGGCTGCTCCCTCCGCCAGTGGGTCCCGCCCCACCTCCGCTCTCCCGGGGGGGGGGGGGGGGGGGGGGCGTACCGGAGGCTCCCAGGTGCTCCCAGGTGCCCGGCCCACCCACTGACCCTGTCGCGGGCCATGTGGAGGGAACGCAGCGCCACCTGCAGCCCCAGAGCCCAGGGTGGGGAAGGGCACAAGGCCCTGGCAGAGAAGGCCCCTGGCAGGTCACCGCGCTGCCGGGAAGGGGAAGGCTTGGAGGCGGCGGCCACCGGCCTTACCCCGCCCCCACGGAACCGACGGGCAGGGGAGGCGAGGGGAGGGGAGTGGAGGGGAGGGGAGGCGAGGGGCGGGCCGCCACCAGGCAACTTCCTCCGCAGACCCCTCCCACCTCCCAGGCTGGCCTCGCCCATCCTGCCCCTGCCAGCCGCCGCCAGCCCCTAGCGCCTGTCGCCACCCACCCCTCCTGCCTGGGGTGCCGGCTCCCCATCGGTTCAGCCCGGTCCCCAGCGAGCGTTGTCAGCATCTCCCCACCCCAGGGGGAGTCCCCCCTGGACTCCCGCCACGCCCCAGGCCGAGGGGCCCTGAGGGACCCGGAGCCTGTGCCCCTGCGCGGGGTACCTGGAGGCCGGACTCCAGCGGTTGTTTCGTTCAGGAGTTTTGGAGGGTGTGTGTGGCGCGGGTCCGGAGAGAGTGTGGGCGCGTGAGCCGTGGCACCCACACCCCCGTGTGACACCCTTTGTGGCACTGGATGGAGCTCCAGGTGCAAAAGGCAGAGGCTGGACTCCGGGCGGCCACCGCGGGGTCAGGCCCAGGCTGGGCACTGTGGTGACTCAGTCAGCGAACACACCAGAAGGGGGTGCCTGGCCCGGGGTCTGAGAAAGGCCCCCCAACAGGGTAGATGGTGGCCGAGGGCAGAGGAAACCCGGAGGGGGGGGGACAGGACAACGGGGCGGACATGGGGGGGGAGCAGGGTGGGGAATCTCAGCGTGTGCCAGGGACATCCCAGCTCTGAAAGCCAAGGGACTGTCCTTAGGTGACGGGCTGGGAGGAGGCAGGAGACATGGGGGGCAGGGAGAGCGCCGCTGCCGCCACCCGTGTCCCAGGGGAGCACGAAACCCTCCCCTCCGCCACCCCTTCTTCCAGGCCGCCCCCAAGACCAAAGGAGGCAGCGGGGTCCAGCAAGTCCCCCCATGAAGATCTGTGGGTTTCTCCCAGCAGCGGAGAATCCAGGTGTGCTAGTCGCCTACCCCGGGGTGAAGAGGGGGCCTTACACATCTGTACCCAAGACCTTGCCGACTACAAACTTCTGGGGCTGCGCCCCTCCCCGGAACGATCCCAAAGGCAGGGGGAGGGACCTCGGCAAAGCCAACCTCTACAGAACCCCGGGGGGAGGGGGGGCTCAAAAAAGCCCGGGAAAGGACCCCGGCCCCACCCGGATGGTGGAAGTGCTGGGACCGGACAGTCCCCCCAGGGCTGCAGTCTGCGGGAGGGGAGTCCGGTTTCGGGGGCGGGGCTGCTGGCTCTAGGCCAGTCCTGGTGCCCGGGGGCGCCCCCTCCGAGGGGCACGCAGTCCTGTCGCCATCTTGCAGCGCGCAGGCGGGGAGAAGCAGAAGGGAAGGGGGGCCATCCCGCTGCCGGCGCGCCCCGCAGTTGGCTCACTTCCCCATTTCGGGCGGGCGGCGGGACTGGCACCCGCCTCCCCGCCTCCCGCAGTTCCACTTTGCAACGAGCAGGTTGCAAGAGCCGTGCCAGCGCGCACTGGGGCAGGACGCGTGCAGCCGCCGCCGGGAACACAGCTGCCGCACGTAGCTCGGTGGCGGCAGGGCCATCCGCAGCCCAGCCGGCCTCGCTCACGTGGTCCCCGCTCCCGCTAGGGCGGGGGCGGCCGGGCTGGGGTCGACTTGCCGGCTGGACGCCTGCCAGCCCCGCCCCACACCCAGTTGCTGGGGAACTCACGTGCACACGTGGGTGGCGGGACCCCGTGCGCAGGCTTCCCGCCCCCACAACGTCGGGCGAATGCCTGCGAGATACCAGGCCCTGTCACCCTCCCACGGTCCACTAGCCAGGGCGGGGAGGGGGCTGCGCTTAGGAAGCTCAGAGCCAGTGGGGCCGCAGGTGCCACCTCCCGCTGCCCCAGAGCAGACTGGAACCTGGGCTGGAGGAGATGCGGTGGGCGGGGCTCTGCGGACACGACCTTTTGACTTGGGCTGGGCTGGGGTGACCTGGGGACAGTTGCAGTCACCACAGTGCCATGCTGGCTCAGAAAAAATGGAGACCAAGAGGTCCTGGAGACCAGATAAAGACGGGATCGGGAAGGTGGTACCGGAGCCAAGCAGCACCGCCTGGCCTGCCTGGCCTTCCCGGACAGGGCCAAGGACCCGACTGCTACAACTAACCTTCGCCTTGACCTCCTGAGGTCATCCCTTGGGTAGGGAGGGAGCTGTGTCCGACAGCTGACCCTTGCACAAATGCCCACCTACCCAGCACACGCAGTGCAGCTGGGCCAGGTGAGAGAATTTCTGGAGAGCTCCAGAGGGCTGGGCTGCAGCAGGCAGCAGGGAGCACGCCAGGGGCTTCCTGAGGCTCCCCCCACCCCGGGATTCCAGAAAGAACCCAAAGAACAGCTGTGGAGGTGCAGCAGAAGGGGGAGCTGATGGGGAGGTCTGGAGAGCAGGGCCTGGGGTCTGCCTCCAGCAAGCTCCTAGGATGGCTGTACAGAGACCCCCTACATAATCTCCTCACCCAACGTGGGCCACGAACTCAAACCCTGAGATCAAGAGTCACATGCCCCAATGAGCAACCGGCCAGGCGCCCCCTGGGCCCTGCCCCCCAAACACAAGGCTTACCACCTACCCACCCCCACACCCCCACTGCTCCCGTCGCTTCCCCTTTCAGGCGTCCTGTTGTTGCCACCAAAGGCGGAGACAGGCCATCTCCGTCCCCGGCCTGCTCCGTAACTGGCCGGAAATCCCATCAGTAACCCCTTCAGAGTATCTCCAGACCCCACACTGGCTGTACACCCAGCTCTTGCCTGGACTAGTGCAGCAGCCCATCAGCTTGGGGCTAAGTCACCTAGTCTGTGCTCTGCCTTTCAAATCCCAGAACTACTCCCTGACCCAGGATCAAAGCCGAAAGGGTTTACCTTGACCCCTCACCCTCCCTCGACTTCTTCAGTGCTCACACACCGTGTTCCGGCTGCCTAGACGCTCTCCCCTGTCGCTCTGCCCCTTCTGTGTATACCCTCACACCTAAGATGGACCTCTCCTTACCCCACAGGTACACCCCACTGTCCCCTTTTTCGGCTTCTCCCAGGTGTGAGACCTGCCCCTTCACCTGACTGCCAAGTGGAGGGCACAGGCCTGACCCGCCGTGGGCACTCCACGCATCTGTGTGAAGCCTCGGGGGCGGAGGGCCGAGCTCGGCGCAGCAGCAGCTGACGGGGTGTCCCCCTCTTGTCGCCCCCACGCCCCCGACCCGGGCACTGCGGCTACTGCAGCCCCTCACCCCTCCTTCCTCCCTGCAGACCGGCGCTGCGCGGCTAGCTTCCCTCCCAGACGGGCCTCTGTGGCCCAGGGGGTGAGCCGTTAACAGCTCCCACACCCCCCCCAGCATGTGTGGTCAGGACACCCACTGTTCTGGGACGGCGCTGGGCGAAGGTTCAAGTCAGGGCGGCCCCCTTCGGAGGGAGCCGGCTCCTCGCATGGTATCGCGTACCAGCTCCCGGGCCATCTGGGCGACCTTTATCAGGGAGCCTGGGTGGGGGGCGGTTATCGCCCCCTGCAATGTTGGGGGCCCTCCCCCACTCCCCAGTTCCAGCTGCTCTCTGCATGTGTGGAGGAGGGAGCTAGGGGGCGCCCCCACCGGAAGCTGCCAGTCTCCCGAGCCCCACCTGTCCTCAAAGGCACTGCCCAGGGGAGGGGGTAGGGGATAGGGTCTGCTGTCCACTCGGCCCCGGGAGGATGGTGGCCACTTCCCCTCTGGGCCTCAGTGTCCCCATCTGTCTCTCCCCCGGGGGCCTCTTCGGCCAAGAATCCCACCACCCCCACCCTGCCCCCTCCTTGGGCCACTCAGAATAACTGGGGTCCACCCCGGCTACCTCTGACTCTCCACGTCCAGGGGCTTCTCCCCTGCACCCCGTCTGTGGGCTGGCCCACCCCTTTCGCTCCCAGGCGGGGGGCCTGCCCTGCTCAACTCCTCTCCCGGACCCTAATCCCAGCTCCGTAAACGGATTTTCCTCTGCAAAGCCGGGCCTGCCTTCCTGGCCACCCTCCATCCCCTGCCCTTGGGATTAAACGGAACCCTTCACCTGGCCTGACCCTCCCCGCCTCACACCTCCACCTCAGCCTCCCAACTCCTGCCCCAGGGCCCCTGACCCCATGCCCTGCAGCCGGGCATCCTGCTCCTGGGACACACCCCTTTCTGCCCTACAGGACCCCGAGGTATCAGCAGAGAGACCTCTTCCTGCATGGCTGTGGCCATTACCCCCTGCCCAAGGGTCCAGGCTGTGAGGGCACACGGACGGGAGGCCCCACAGAACCGCCCGTGCTCAGCGCTCACCTCCCATGCCTGACCCGAGACAGGGTTCGAGAGTAAAACAGGGAGTCTCACCTGGGGGTGATCCTGCAACTACCCCAGGGGACACGAGTTACTGGCATCAAGTGGGTGCGGCCAGGGATCCTGCCGAGACCCCCCCAGGGTGCCCTGGACAACCACGGAGAGTGGTGTCCGTGGCCCCCTGGGGATCCAACCTTGCCCTAGAAGCTCCACTCCTGGGTCTGAGCTCCCTCTTGCTGGGGGGGGGCCTGAGAGTCCAGCAGGAGCAGAGCTCGTGCCCGCTTGGAACCAGGGACTCTGGGGCAGGGGAACAGTCCGGATATGGAGGTTGGGAGAGCAGGAGTAGACAGCCAGCCTCTCCTCCCGCCCCCGCCCCATTGCGCCTCTCACTCTCCGTCTCCATAGCAACGGCGTCAACTTCTCCTGAAGCTTCCAAAGTCCTTCCCCACCCCACGTAGGAGAGCTCCGTGCCGGGGCTCCAGGCCAGACCCAGGGGACCACAGGACAGCCCTGCCCCTGCCGCTGGGTGGCCCTCCCCAGCCTCCGCGCCTCCTGTGCCAAGCGGAGCAGGGACACTGGACTCTGGCCAGGCTCCTGCCCAGGCCCTCAGTCTGCTCCTCTGGGGAATGGGGCTGGGCCCGGACTGGGATTCTCCTTACAGAGAGAGCGAGCGATCCTCAGGCAGGGCAGGGCAGGGCAGGCTTCTCTCCCGGGGGACGTCCCCGCTGACTTCGAGTTCCCGCTCCTCATCACATGGGTCCCCAGGCCCACTCCCGGCCACAGGCAACACCAAGCTAGCCTGGGGACACCCAGGGCCAGCATGACTTCCCCTCACCCAAGCCAGGCGTAACAGCAGCGCCCCCCTCGACTAAGAGCCAGAAAACCTCACAGGCCCTTACGCAACCACGAAGCCAGGGTTGGGGGGGGGGGGCGACTCCATGAGTGAGCAGTCTCGGGCACACAGGTGACGGAGACCCTCGGAAACCAGAACAGCAAGGGGCCCTGAGTCAGGCTTTCCCAACCTCAGGAGCAGACGGTGTGCCCAGGAGCCATGCCCTCTGGGCTCCCACGCCACACTGTGGGGAGGTCTCTGAGGACCGCTCCCATGGGGGCTAAGGATCCGTGAGGGATGGCGTCCTGCCCGCCCCCAACCCACTACTCACCCCCTCCACTGGGACACTCCCCCCACCCCGGCTGGGCCTCGGGAACCTAGAGTTCTCATTTAAAACGAGGAGAGCAATACTGGCATCCTGGCCCAGCAAGGAGTCCCCCGACTTCGAGGCGACCACCACTGCTTGGGGCCTCTGAGCCTCGGGTCGAAGGACTCCAGGCCGTTCTGAAGTTGTCTCTTGGGACCTGTGCTGGGAGGTGCCCTGGCCACTGCCTCCCACTGACCCAGAAGCTGGACAGGACCCAGAAAAGAAAATAAATCAAATCAGTACCCTGGGTTGGGGGGGGTGGTCCAAAAGGCTCTCGGCGCCTCACCATCCACCAACGGGACAGGAGTAGGAGCACAAGAGTGGGAAAAACGGGGTCCCTCTCCGGACAGTCTCTCTGCGTCAGCACCCCCGCTGCCCAAACAGGCCGACTCACTTAGGATGATCCAGGGCCCTCCTCAGACCCCAGCTCCACACCCAGAGAGGAATAAACACCCAGCGGCTGCTGGGGAAGTGGGGCGGCTCCAGGAGGCAATGCAGACCCTGCCCGCCGGCCCGGTGCCCCTGGTATCCCGTCCGGTGCTCACAAGCGGGGCAGAGCCTCCAGGTCCCCATGGGCAGGGATGGGGACCGCAAGGGAGATGGGGAGCACCAAAAGCAGGGAAAACACCGGGCATCTGAGGTCCCACAAGGAGCCTGGGGCTGCACCCACCCTAATCCCACCACACCACAGGGCCAGGCCTGCTTTCCTGTGCCCTCTCCACAAGGGGACTGCGTCCACAGCGCCCTGGCTGCACCAGACCCCCACCGAGACCCTGAGAAGGCAGAATTCTGCACCCTTTACACAGGCAAAAACACTGAACCCCAAGATGGGTCATGGGCTAGAAAGCAGCAGAGCCGGAATCCAAGTGCACCCTCATGTCAGTACCCAGATGCCCCCCCCAGGGCAGGAGGGACCCCCCCCCATACTCTCAATACTCAAGCCCAGGCCAGCTTCCAACACCCACCTTCCCCCAACCCCAACCCAAACTCCCAACTTGGACAAGAGCATTCTCGGGGTGGAGGGTGGGGGACCCCAGATGGACAAGGGAGGGGATGAAGGGGTGATGACTGTGACCCTCGCTCAGACTCCCCGAGCTATTCCCTCACCCTCGGCTGAGAAGCGAGAGGTGACAAGTGTCACGAATCCCTCACCCTATCCCTGCCACCTAACGCGTGAGGACCTGACGCCCTCGAGGGTCCCCCTCTCAAACCCGCCCCCCACTCCCGCATCCAGACTCAGGCCTCAACCCGCGCACTCAGCAAGCCCCGCCGCCTTATTAAAACTCACGAGGGGAGACAATAAACGTGTGGGGCGCCCCCCCACCCCGGCCCCCAAGCCAGCTGCTCTGCTGCCCTCTGGGGTGATTCGTCGCTGCCACCCCCCTCTCTACAGATGGGGAAACTGAGGCAAAGGACGGGAAGACAGGACAGTCAGAGCGGGTGCTCCAGCCGCGGCATCCACTCCCCGGACGCGAACGCGACAGGAAACAGAGAGAAACCCGGCCGACGGGGGAGGGGACGGTCCGAGAGCCCCGATTCCGCCCACGGACCCGTCGCGCCGCGCGCCCCGCGAGCCCCTGCAGCGGCCACGCTCCCGCCCGCCAACCGCGCGCCGCCCGACCGCGTGGCCGCCACGCCCCCTGCGCGCGCCCCACCCACCGAGGCCCCGCCCTCCCGGCCGGCGCGGCGGCGGCGGCGGCGGCGGCGGCTGCCGCCCGGGCGCGCCCCCCTCCCCGCCCCCCACGCGCCACGCAGTTTTGGGGTCCCGGAGGGGGAAGGGGCGCAGGAGACCGCGCGCGCGGGCCGGGAGGACGGGGCTCACCTGTGTGCGTCCGCAGGTGCGACTTGAGGTGTGAGGACTTGTAGTACGCCTTGGCGCAGCCTGGGAAGGGACAGCGGTGGCTCTTGGCGGCGGCGGGCGCGGCGCCGGGGGCGCGGCCAGAGGACGGGGACGAGGCGGCCGAGGAGGAGGAGGCGGGCGAGGCGCCCCCCGGGGCGGCGCCGGGCCCGCTGCGCAGGTCGGCCAGGATGCTGGCGGCCAGCAGGTGGGGCGCGGCGGCGGCGGCGGCGGCGGCGGCGGGGCCCGGGCCGGAGGCGGCGGGGGGCGGCGGTGGCGGGCCCGGGGGCCCGGGCGGGGCGGCCTCGCGGCGCGGCGCGCGCACCTCCAAGCCGGCGGCGGGGCCCGCGCCCTCGGGGCCCGGCCGCCCGCGGTGCACCACGGCGCCCGAGGAGATGGCCATGAGCACGTCGGCAGCGAAGTAATCCACGCACGCCACGGCCGCCGACATGCCGGGCAAGGGCGCGCGGCGCGGGCCGAGCGGGCTGAAAGGAGGCGGCGGGAGCGGTGCCCGTCCGGCCGGCGGCGGCTGCTCGAGTGCTGGAGGCGGAGGAGGAGGAGGAGGAGGCGGAGGCCGGCGCGCGCCGCCGCCGCCGCCGCCCGCGCTTGGCCCGCCCCGCCCCGCCTGACGCGCCCTGACGCACCGGAGCCCGCGGGGGCGGCCGCGGCCCGCCCCGCCCGGAGGACGCCCCCTCGGGGCGCGCGGCCACGCCCCCCGCCGGCGCGCCCTCCGCCGCCCTGCCCGCCGCGCGCGGCCGCCGGGGGCGGGGTCTGGACCGCAGGAGCCGCCCCCGGCGCGCCCACTCCGACCCCGGAGCTCGGTTCCGCCGGCTTCCCGAAGCGCGCCCTCCCCACGCGGGGCCCCCAGCCCGAGACCCCGCCCGCGCGCGCCCCCTTGCCCTTCTCGGAGTACCCCCGCCTCACCTCGCCAAGCTCCGCCCTTCCCCGGTACGATCCTCCTCGCGGGAGCGCCCCGCCCCATCTGGGCACGCCCCTCCCGCCCGGCCCCACCCCCGCCCGGCGCAGCCCGCCCTCCTCGGCGCGCGCCCCGCCCCCTCGCGGGCGCGCCCACCCCACGCCGGGGCGCGCGGCCGGCGGGAGCCCGCCCCTTCCCCGGACGCTTCCACCCTGGCCCCGGGCGCGCCCCCGTTCTCGATGGGGGAGGGCTTCGCTCCCCACGTGGCCCGGTGGGGGTGCGGAAGCGGCCAGCCCCGCCCCCCGGCCACGTGCGCGACCCTTCCCCCTCTCCTTCACCCTGACCTGGGCCCTGCTGGACCGCGCTCCCCTCCGTCGCCCCGCGTTTCCCGGAGCCCCGTGGCCGGGCACGGGACGAGTGGGGCGCCCCGCCCAGCCGCGTCCGGCGAACCGGCGTTCGTTCCTCCTCCTGCGCCCCCCTCGGGAGTACTTGTGCGCACCCCACGGGGGGTGGGGAGGGCCGGTGTGGGCGGGCGGAGGAGCAGAGTCTGGGGGTCGGGAAGGGGAGCCGGGCGGGGTTGCAAAGAGCTGGGCGAGGCAGAGCGACCGGCCCTGCCGATACGCGGGGTTGGAACATCGCTCCCCGCCGCTGGGCGCGGATCCTTGGGATTGGGGCTGGGAAAAGTGGGGCCTGTGGAAGCCTTGAGGACGTCCGGGCCAGGTAGTTTAATGGGGAGGGCGCCGATGGCCGGGGTCAGCCAAGCCGGCAGTCCGAGGCCGGGGTCACTCGGAAGTGGGACAACAGGGTGGCCCTCTCTGCAGCGACCACGGCCCCGCCTCTTCCTAGGCTGGCTGTGGGGGCCCAGCGATGGCCAGAGCGGCCTCCTGGGGGCACAGCTGCTGCTGCCTGCGTGCGGGACAGCGGCCCGAACCCTGGCCCCATACTCGACCCTCTCTTCATTCTGCCACCTCGCTAGCGGCTGTCTGCTCCCGTCCGGGCCCCCCACCCCCACCCTGCACGTGGTTGTATGGGGACAGCCGGAGACCCAGTGTCGACCGAAGGCTGCCCAGGAGAAGGACGGCCCTTTGACGGACCGAAGACCATCCAGGGGGGCACCTGGCGAGCACTGCAGTCATCATTTCTGTGCCCCGCCCCCGTGCCTTTGAAGGTTTAGGTGAGCCGCCTGGGCCAGTCTACAGCCCCCACCCCGCCCCCCGCCCCTCCACTGCCCAGTCACACAGAAGCAGCTCTCCCAAGTTCAGACAAGGCAGGCAGCCCTGGAGCCTACCCCTGACCCCAGCTGACACCAGGCACGGAGGCAAGCAGCCGGACAGGAAAGAGGCCAGGACCCATTTGTTGTTTCCAGGAATGTTTATTGTGCCCAGAAGAGCGCCCAGCAACGTGCCCTCAAGGAGCTCAAGGTCTAGGGCAGGGCAGCTGGGAGTCAGGAAAGGGCATAGGTGGGTAGGCACGGGACCACCCAATGCAGGAAGGGGGGGCTGGGGCATGTGTGCCACAGGCAGCCACACCTGGGCCTCCAGCAGACATGGCCAGGGGCAGCACTCAGGGCCACTGCAGGGACCTGGGGCGGCGACAAGGTCGTGCCTTCTTCCCACGGGCAGAGGGTGTGAGCAGACAGGTCAGGGCTGCCCTCCTGGCAGTCCACAGCAGGCTGCGTGGCCCCACACAAGACATGCCTCCCAGCGGACCCGTGGGCTTTGTCTGGGGCCACGCTGGCCACTCTGCAGGCCGGAGTCCCCGGACCGGGGCCTGTGTTCCAGCCACAGGCCGTGTGTGCCCACACCCTGAGCCGCCACAGTGTGCACAAGCCCCAGTGCCCAATGATGCCCACCGCACTCGGACTCCACGCTCCCCTCTGCTTTTTGTCACCCTAAGACCCTTCAAGTTGTCGCCCCCATTTCACAGATGAGGAAATCAGGACCGGCAGAGGCCAGAGACACGGGCAAAGCTGAGACAGCACGGGGTTTGGGGGAAGTACGGAGCCGGTCCGAGCACTCCCGGCAGCCGGTCCGAGCACTCTTGCCATCTCTACCCTGCTCTGATGGCGCTCAGGGGGTCAGGAGGGCGCTCACTGGCTGCTAGACCAGGGCACGGCAGGGGGAGGCCACTGGCCCTGGAGGGGAGGCAGGTCTGGGGCACAGGTGAGCGGAGAGTTAACAACCAGCGGAGGCCTGCGCAGCAGGGATGCCCCAGGCCTGTGTACCCACCAGGAAGATGCCCCAAACAGGTCAGGCTCAGAACCACGGCTGCAGTGTGTGTGTGTGTGTGTGTGTGTGTGTGTGTGTGTGTGTGTGTGTACACGTGTGCATATACACATGCTGGGGCGGCCCTATCTTTTTTAAGACAGTAAAGACTTTATATCGGGTTTTAGTAATTTTAATAACAGGGCACCTGGCTGGCTCAGTGGGTTGAGCCTCTGCCTTCAGCTCAGTCATGATCCCAGGGTCCTGGGATCAAGTCCCTCATCGGGCTCTCTGCTCAGTGGGGAGTCTGCTTCCCCCTCTCTCTCCGCCGGCCTCTCTGCCTGCTTGTGATCTCTGTCAAATAAGTAAAATGAAAAATCCTTAAAAAATAATAATAATTTTAATAGTACTTTGTATACTATTCAACTTTTTTTAATCCATGCGTGTTAATTCCTTTTATTTTTTAAATTTTTAAAAAGATTTTATTTATTTATTTATTTATCAGAGAGAGAGAGCGAGCGAGCGCACAAGCAGGCAGAGGCAGAGGGAGAAGCAGGCTCCCCGCTGAGCCAGAAGCCCAGATTCGGGACTCGATTCCAGGATTCTAGGATCATGACCTGAGCCAAAGATAGTGGCTTAACCGACTGAGCCACCAAGGCATCCCTCTTTTTTAAATTTTTGTAAGTAGGCTCCACACCCAGTGTGGAACCCCATGAAGGGTTTGAACTCAGGACCCTGAGATTGAGACCTGAGTGGAGATCCAGTAGGAGGCTTAACTAACTGAGCCCCCCAGGGAGCCCCCTTTTGTTCTTTTTATTATTATTTTTTTAATTTGTTAGGGGCGCCTGGGGGCTCAGTGGGTTGAAGCCTCTGCCTCCGGCTCAGGTCATGATCCCAGGGTTGTGGGATCGAGCCCCACATGGGCTCTGCTCAGCAGGAAGCCTGCTTGTGATCTCTGTCTGTCAAATAAATAAAATCTTAAAAAAAAAAAATTTATTTATTTGAAAGAGACACAGATAGAGAGGGAACACAAGGAGGGGGAATGGGAGAGGGAGAAGCTGGTCCCCCTGCCGAGCAGGAAGCCTGATGCGGGGCTCGATTCCAGGACCCCAGGATCATGACCTGAGCCAAGGGCAGACACTCAACAACTGAGCCAGCCAGGCACCTCCCTTTTGTTCTTTTTAAATGTCAGCAGGTGTCATGCAGTGTAATTATAGGTCATGCATCCTTTCTTTCTTATGCTTTTCTATATGAAAAATTATTTATTTTTTTAAAGGTTTTATTCGTATTTGACAGAGATCACAAGTAGGCACAGAGGTAGGCGGAGAGAGAGGGGGAAGCAGGCTCTCCACTGAGCAGAGAGCCCGATGCGGGGCTCCATCCCAGGGCCCTGGGATCATGACCTGAGCTGAAGGCAGAGGCTTTAACCCACTGAGCTCCCCAGGCGCCCGAAAAATTATTTTCTAAATAAATCCCCCTCCACGTGTAGCCTGGACTCAGAGACTCTCGTCCAAAGAACAGAGCAGGGAAGGGGAGGGCGGGAATCCGACCGTGGGGAGGCCCCGAAGCCCCTACCTCGGCCTAGCAGTGGAGATCAAGGTCAACCTCAGAGGGACGTCGGGGAGCATGGGGAACCCTTAACAGGAGAGGACCAGACACAACTGTGCTCTTGACTACTCTTGACTCTCTCTCAACTCTTGTGTTCTTCCCCAAAACCCGTAACCCTCAGCCCAGATTAGGGGACTTCTTAGAAAATACCTGAGCAGTCCCCAAACTGTCAAGCTCGTGAAAAACAAGGTACAACTGAAGAAGTGTCCTAGATTTCGAGAGAGTAGGAGACCCGACGGGTATACAGCTGCTCGACAGAGAAGGACCCTAGTGGCAGAGCCCAGGACGTCGGACGAAGGTCTGGAGGCGGCTGACGGGAGCGCACACACGTGAGTTTCTTGCTTCGCACAAGGTATCAACACGAGGGGCACGGCAGGGTCCGTGAGACTCTATACTGGCTCTTTTGTAAACCTCAAAGTACTCCAAGACGAAAATTTTAATTTTTTTTTTTGAAGACATCTCTGTGCCCCACAAGGGGCTCAAACTCACAACCCTGAGATCAAGAGTCGAGTGCTCCATCAACTGAGCCAACCCGGTGCCCGCAAGATGGAGGTTTTAAAACAAACACGAAGGGGCACCTGGGTGGCTCAGTGGGTTAAAGCCTCTGCCTTCGGCTCAGGTCATGATCTCAGGGTCCTGGGATCGAGTCCTGCATCGGGCTCTCTGCTCCATGGGGAGCCTGCTTCTCCCTCTCTCTCTGTCTGCCTCTCTGCCTACTTGTGATCTCTGTCAAATAAATAAATAAAATCTTTTAAAAAAATAAAAAATAAATAAAACAAACACGAAGAAGGGTGCCTGGGGGCTCGGTCAGTTAAGCGTGCGACTCTTGTTCTCAGCTCAGGACGGGATCTCAGGGTCATGAGTTCAAGCCCCGTGTAGGGCTCCACACTGGGCGGGGAGCCCAGTTAGAAATAAAATAAATGCGGACACCTGGGCAGCTCCGTCGGTTAAGCGTCTGCCTTCAGCTCGGATCGCCACCCCAGGGTGCTCGGATCGCCACCCCAGGGTGCTCGGATCGCCACCCCAGGGTGCTCGGATCGAGCCCTGCGTCGGAGCCCTGCGCCCGGCTCCCTGCTGGGTGGGGAGCCTGCTTCCCCCACCCCGTCTGCCTGCCTTTCTGCCTGCTTGTGATCTCTGTCTTTCTCTGTCAAATAAAGAAAGAAAATCCTTGAAAACGAAGAAGGAGCAAACAAAAGAGGGAACCCAGGACTCCGGCTCAGTAAGGGGATTAGCAGGCTCCCTGGAGGCAGCACCTCCCTTGCTTGTCCAACTGTGGATGTGCTACCTCTGACCCACCAATGCCACTCCTGAAAAGGTACCCCAGAACAACCCCAGCCTGCGTGGTGTGGTTTCCAACGAGGACGAAGAAGGAACCCCAGCAGGTCGCTTGCTAGGTCAGGGGGCCGCATGGGAGGACCCGGGTGCAGAGCCTCCCCACTCCCCTGGTCGCCACCCACCCTGCCGAGGCAGAGGAAGACCCTTCTGCCAGATGGTCCTCTCTCGCACGGGGCAAGCGGCGCTCCACTGGGCCCGGTGGTCACCACACGGAGGGCCCTGGCTCAGCCCCTCAGAGCCGAGTGAGGGCAGCCAGGCCCTGACCCCCCTGGTCTCACCAGCATGGGTTCTGCGCAGGTGGCTCTGGTCTGTGTGTGGCCTGGTACCAGGCATGGGGGTCCGGCAGCACAGAGCGCGCTATCCAGCAGGGGCACCCCCGTGTCCAGTCTCTGAGCCGCAGGGGAGCCCAGGGCCTAAGCCTGGCTGGGACTTCTTCTCTGGGAGCAACTTGGCCTGAGCCATTTCCCTTGTAAGTGGGGACACTGGGGACAGCAACCTGGTGACCCAGGGCTGTCACAAACATTGACTGGGCTGGAGATAGGAGCTCTGAAATGGCAGGGAAGGGGACCCTGATGCCAGCTTGGCACCCCTCCAATGCAGTGCCACAGCTCCCAGGCCGGTCCCGCACCCCGACCGGGACCCTGCCCCGCGGGAGCGCCCACACCTTAGCTCAGGGTCCTCAGGGCCAGCACCCACCAGAGGCTCCATCTCACATCTGGGCCCTGCCGGGCAAGGGCTCCGCGCACAGCCGCGGCCACTGTGCTGGACGGAACAGAACCCTAACCCCGGCCTCTTCCACAATCTGGGGGGCCCTGCGGTTCCGGTGGAGGTGGAGATAGCAGAGGCAGCAGAGCGGGTCCCACCAGCTCAGTCTACAGGGAGCTGGGACCCCAGACGGAAGGACAGGAGGGTGGACGGCCTGGCCTTGGGTGCGGGGCCCCATGCGAAGTCCAGTCTGGGCTTCATGGCCCCGGGGTGAGCAGCATCCTCACCGCCCCAGGCCTGACCCCCAGGGAGGGGCCCATGCCCAGCTGTGTCCCCGGGGCTCTCTAGGTACAGGGACATACCCAGACCATGGGAGCCGGGGGTCTAAGCTGTGGCAGGTCAGGAGTCACGGGGAGTCCGGGGGGTGCCCGCCCAGGGCGCAGGTGCTGGTGGGCCTGCTGGGCAGCAGGAGAACGCTGCTGCCGGGTGTGAACACATGTGTTGTGGAAAATCCACAAAATGGAGAACCGAAAGTTGGCCCTTCTCCCAGGCAGCCTGGCCCATGGGCCATACCAAGCAGAAAGGAAAGGGGGGGCGCATCCTGGAATGTACCACCGGCTTCCCCATCACTGCTGCACACAGTCCGACCCCCACCCCGAGGCTGAGGGTGAGCCCTGGGGCGGGGGGGCGCTCCACCCAGAAAGAGGTGATCCTCCAGGCACAGGGCCTGGGGGCTGGTCAGCCTGATGAGCCCTTGGTCCACAGCAGCCTGCCTCAGTTTATCCCTTACACGCAGTGGGCGGGCGCTACCGTCGGAGCAACCAGCACTTGGTTTCAACCCAGGTGACCCCTGGCACGGTGACTATCCAAGGGCCGGGGAGGGGGACACGCAGTGATGCTTTCGGAATGCTTCCTGTCACTGAGTGTCACGCAGAACTAGTATCACACAAAGTACGTCGGCGTCCTCAGCTGTGCATTCTGACAGGACAATTTCCGTCTGACTTCAACGAGGGGACACGGGGTCTTGGCGCATTCAGTAAAGACGACGGTGGCGCCCAGGTGAGGGGGGACAATGCAAGGGCTGGAAACAGACCCACTCGCACTCAGAGCCCAGCATGCGGTAAGGACAGACTGTCCACAGGGGCAGGAGTGGCTTCTGTGGGAAACGGAGTCAGGGAAACCTATTCGGAAAAGCAGTTTGGGCTCCCACAGTCCTTCCCGGAAGCACTTTCCCAAATTAGACCAAAAATTTAAATATATATGTAAAAAAGAAACCATTACATTTCCAGAAAAACACATCAAATGTTTTATAATCTTGGAGTAGAGAAAATACTTCTGAGCATGACATAAAATGCAGAAACCATATATGAAAACAGCTATCAATGAATAATAATGATTTTAAATGCTTAGCAAAAATGGTATGAATTTTTTAGAAATCGGAGGAAAAAAACGCAGTCCAAGTCAAAAACAAATTATAGATTGGGGGGAGAAACAGGAAATGGGCTAATTTCCTTCAGATGTAAAGTGCTCCTAGAAAACAATAACACCAACAACCCAAAGGAAAAGTGGTTGAAGAATATGAAATACAAACGGCTTTTACATATGTACACATTCATAACGGATACAGACTTTTGAAGTGATTATATAAATGGCAAAAATTAAATTGGACAAGGGGCCCCTGGGTGGCTCAGTGGGCTAAAGCCTCTGCCTTCTGCTCAGGTCATGATCCCAGGGTCCTGGGATAGAGCCCTGCATTGGGCTCTCTGCTCAGCAGGGAGGCCTGCTTCCCTTCTCTCTCTGCCTGCTTGTGATCTGTCAAATAAATAAATAAAATCTTTAAAAATAAATAAATAAACTGGACAAAACTATTGCTACGTTTCATTTCCCTTTAGGAAACATAAGTAAGTAAAGCTATAATGAAATACTATTTTAGGGGCGCCTGGGTGGCTCAGTGGGTTAAAGCCTCTGCCTTCGGCTTAGGTCACGATCCCAGGGTCCTGGGATCGAGCCCTGAGTCGGGCTCTCTGCTCAGCAGGGAGCCTGCTTCCCCCTCTCTCTCTCTGCCTGCCTCTGCCTGCTTGTGATCTCTGTCAAATAAATAAATATTTTTTAAAAAAATACTATTTTACCCCAACCAGATGTGCAAACGCAAGCATCAGGGATGGGCGTTACTCGGTGCTTGGTGGGAGGCAACCCCGTAAGGCCTGTTACAGAGATCGAGCACACATTCAGAGACCTGTGAAAAGCCCTTTGACCCAGCACTCCTGCCCTAAAGAACGTAGCTTCAGGCTGACCTGCAGACATGTTCCCGCTCGGATACAAAGACACTTGTACAAGCTTAATCAATCTAGCCTTGCTTGTTACAAAAAGCCTAGAAAGAACCGAAATTTCTACCAACAGGAAACAATAAATCCCGCGCTAACACCATAGGATGACACAATTGAAACGAATGGCCCCGGACAGGGAGAGCTCCTCCCCCCACAGCTATGTTGGCAAAAGGGTTACATGTAAAGGGAAAGAAGTTTTGCATCAAGACATCAGATGTGCGCGCTCAGACTTTCTTCCTTGACGCATGAGAAAGGGCCCAGGAGGGGGAGCCCGGCCCTGGAGGTCAGGGGTTGGAGGCATGCCAGTTTTCCCCCAACGCCCTTCCAAACTCCCGAACTGTTTAGTCTGTGCATCCAAGAACATTTCTGTTCCGATTCTAAACAAGCTGTGTTCAGCTTACTGGGTTTGTGGCACTCCGGCTCCCGGGGCACCTGCCCCCAGATGGGGTCCAAGGGCAGCGGGGAGGGGGTGGGGTGTGCTTCGGGGAAGAAACACTGTAGCAGCAGACGGAGAAAGTCAGGCCTGTTGAGGAACACGAGCCACGCCGGGGTCATCTGTACCAGGCCGGGACGCAGGGCATGTCAGCAACAACGACCGACCTCCGGCATGCAAAGGCCCTGTGGCGGACAGGGACAGTCTCTCCGGAGTGCAGTGCGGCTCCTCAGCGCCGGGTCGTATCAAACGGCCCTGAACGCCCGGCAACCGGCGCCCGCGGGGCCCGGGAGGGACGGGGCACCAGCCGCCCGCGCCTCGGCCCCTCCCCAGGCTAGGGCACTGCGGCGTCGGAGAAGGGCGGGGCGGGCCCCCCGGGCCCGGGGGCGCGCGGAGTCCCGACGGCAGGCCTCGAGGGAGGGGAGTCCTCGCGCGCGCCCCCGCCCCGTCACGGCGACAGGGCGGCACGGACACGTGGCGAGCACGCAGGCCCCTGAGCACCCGGGCCCGAGTCCCCGCCGCGACCCCGGCTCGCGTCCACTCCGACGCCGACGTCCGCGCGGGCCCGCCCCACGGCAGCCCGTCCTGCGGGCGGGGAGGTCGGGGCGCGCACAGGAGCGGGCGCCGGGAGGGCTGCGGGGTGCGAGCGGCGGCCACTTACCCCTCCGCCCGGGTCCCGCGGGCCGCCGCCGCCGCCGCCTCGGCGCGCGGTACCGCCACTTCCGCTTCCGCCCCGGCCGCGCCCCCACGGCGCCAGCCCCGCCCCCAGGACGAAGCACCGCCCCGCCCTTAAAGGGGCCGCGGAACCCAGGAGGCCTCGGACTGAACTCTGGGCCCCGCCAACGCCAAGCGGGCTGAGTCGCCACGGACCGTTCTCGCTCTGGGGAAGCGCAGAGGACCCCCCAGGGGCTGGCGGGGAGGTCCAGGGAAACCCTGGCTCAGCCCTGCTTTCCATGGCTCCCCGGGAGGCCCCGCTCTGATGGCCCCAAGACAAGTGCTCCCCCATCCCAGTCCCTGCTCCCTTTGCAGGGGGTACCCCGCTGGGCCTCTGGACCTGCCAGGGTCACGGTGGGTTCTCCTGGCTCTCCGTGCAGGCGAGGGCGGTGAGGACGGGCGGGACAGCACCTCCCAGACCTCGTGTCCTTACCTACCACAGGGCAGCGGACCACCACGCTCCCAGGAGGCACAGGCCTCAGGCACCTGGGGCCGCAGGCTCCCTACCCCTCCATCACCACCCAACCAGTAGCCTCGAGGGGTGGGACTCTGGATGGGACCCAAAGCCACCTCCTCTTCCCCAAGGACAGTGACCAGACCCCTGCATTTGTCCCACTCACTGGGCCCTGAAAGGCATGCATGAGCCACAAAGAAAGAGGAACCCTAAAATTTTAAATCTTTAATTTGTTTTCACGTTTTTCCTTCTTTTTGCTTCCAAAAGGAAAGGAGAGCGTAGCTCCGCGCCTGTACATCGTCCACGGCCCCTGGGCTGGGGCAGGTCCCGGCCCGGCCCCCGACGCCCGACCCCCAGCTGTCTCGGAGGACTGGGGTGCCCGGGGGGAGGGGGGTTCACATGCAGCCCCCGGGCCGGGGCGGGGGCGAGGTCCAGGCGCCGCCTTATTGCTGAAGTCCCGGCTCGGCTCAGGGTCCGGCTACACGCGCTGGCTGGGCAGCTCCTGCGATATGAAGCGGCGCAGGCGCTCCAAGTACTGGCTGTAGAGCTCGATGTCATTGTGCCCGGCGCCCTCCACCCACAGCGGCTCCACGGCCTTGGGGCAGCGCTCATAGAGCGCCAGCCCGTGGGAGAAGTCGATTACTTCGTCCTCTGTGCCGTGGATGATAAGCACCGGTGACGTGATCTTGGACACCTTCTCGATGCTGTAGGGGAAGGCGCCGCCAGGCTCTGAGCAGTGCCCCGCCCCGCACAAGCCCCTCCCCTGATCCCCACCGGCCGCCATCCCCAAAGCCCCCTTTTACTTGGGGAACGCATCGAAGCAGTAGGTCTTCTTGGTGTCAGGGAAGGCAACGCGCATGCCCGAGGTGAGCGGCGAGTGCAGCACCACGGCAGCGCACTCGTAGCGGGAGGCCAGGTCCACGGTGGGCACCGTGCCGATGCTCTGCCCATACAGGACGATGCTATCCGGGCTGATGCCGTACCTGGCGGGGAGAGGCGAGGGGGGCGGGGAGACGGCAGGATCAGCCACAGCCAGCAGCAGCTACAGCAAACAGCACACCCCCCCCCCTCCGCCCTGCCCTCCCAGGGCAGCCCCCCATTCTCCCTGCGTGGCTCTGGGCAAGGGGGTTGGACTCAGAGACAATCCCCCCCACTCCCCAGCACTGTCTCTCAACAGCGAACAAGTGCACTCAGTAAGGAGGAAGGGCCTGGGCAGATGCACAGATGGCTGGCGCGGCTGCAGCCCCACCCAGCACTAACCCTGTTTCAGCAACAGCATCAACCTGGATCACAGGCGTGGGGTGCCCTCCGGTGGTGCCCCTGGTGAGGGCCCCCACGCCATGCTTGGGGTTCGGGGGGACAGGGCAGGCGCTGAGGCCTCTCCTGCCCCCTCCCACTTGACCAGAGACACACCCAGCGCCTGAGAGCACAGGCAGGGGACCCGTCTTCCTCCCAGCACCCTCACCCATCCATGCCCTTCACCAGGAGAAGTCACGGTAGCTGTGTATCCTGATGTCACCAACCAGTCTCCAGCCCCTCGCTGTGTGGCCCAGTTAGGGGCTCAGCACAACCCAGACGAGCAGAAGTGGCGGCTCCTGTGTGTAGGTGGGCACCACATCCTGCATCCGGGTCCCAGCCCTTCCCCCTACCCTGTACCCACTCCCCCCAATGACTCCCCTAGCACCACACCCCACCCCCAGCACAGCTGACCCGGCCCCAAGTCAGCTCCACAGCCTCCAAGCGCCCGTTCCCATCTGCACAGGGACCTACCAACCACCCTCCCAGGGGAAGAGGCCTCCATGATTCTCCCATAGACCTGGACCCTGACACCCCAAGGGAAGGCCCCTCTGCATCTCACCTGTGTAACCCCCCCAAGCGGCAAGACTCCACCTGTCTACCCAGGGGCCACCCCATCTGTCTCTGTCCTGGGAGGCAGCACTCCAGGTCACAGCTGCCTGGCCCCGGGCTTCAGGGACCCCATCTGGCCTTCGGCCCACCACCCTGACCACGGCTCCGCAACCAGCGCCCCACACCACGGGAGGCACCACCACCCTGAGCAGCAGTCCGGTCCCAACCCTTGGACACCGCCTGCTGAAACACATGACAGGCGGCAGGTGCAGCGACGGGTCTTCCGCAGCCCTCCCAGGCCCCCGGTCAACACCAGAGTCGAGCCTCCTGCCCTCCTGCTGACTCTTTCCGAGGGATCGGATCTCTGAGGACAGTGCCGGCAGCAGGACAGACGGTGGGACTGACACAGCTCAGAGCCCTTGCCCCAGAGCAGGCCGTGATCTGCCAGCCCCCACCCAGCCAGCAGGACCCGCAGCAGGAAGGGCTGAGGAAGCCGAGGGCAGCACGTCCCTGCACCGTGCCGCCCAGAATGGGTCCCCTGTGCCACGGTGGTACCAGGGGACCCCACTCCTGGGGCCTGCAGCCCGGACTGCCTGGTGTATCACTTCGGCAACCAGGGTCCCCAACCTCCCCAGGGCAGGCTGACTTTGGTCCCTGCGGGAAAGGGGGGTGCAGGGGGGACTGGCAGGACTGAGACAGGGAGCCCCGAGGAGGCAACAGGCAGGGCAGCGCCTCCAGGAGGACCAGAGGTAGTCAGGGCGGCCTCCTTCCGCAGGATTCTTTGGATTCTCAGACACCAGGTAAGTAAGTGGGAAGCGGGCTGCCCGGCAGCTGGATGAAAAGCATGGTGGGGCTCCAGGGACGGAGGTGTGGCCCCAACTTCAGCTGCCCTGAGGCAACCACACACGTTCGAGCTGGGGGCCCATACCCCTGGAGGACCTAGCCTCTGCCTGCTACCTCCCACTGGCCCCCAGGGCTGTGCTAGACACCGAGCTGACAGAACCGTCTAGAACCTTCCAGAACCCTCCAGGTCCAGAGGAGCCCTACCCCCAAAAGGAGACCACAGCCACTGGCCACTCATGCCTCATGGGCCGGCCCTGAGAACATGACAAAGCAGCCCCACTCTACCCTGAAAACCACATCTCCCCGGGCAGCCGGACTCTCCGGAGTCCTCCGCAGCCTGCGGGCAGCCTGCGGGCATCCTCCCCGGCCACCCTCCAGCCACGCCCTGCGGGCGGAGCCTCTGCTCCCCCAGGGACACCCCCAGCCCATCCACACCCACTCCGGGCAAGGGGGTCCCAGGAGGAGAGGAGCGCCCGCCCCACCTCCCGCACGTCAAGCCTGCCTGTCACACCATGGGGACACAGGTCAGGCCTCCCCCTGTGGCCCAGCGTGGCCGCGGATGGCTCCATCTCACGAGGGCCCCCCTGCCAGGCCCGAGTCCCCAGGCGGCCACCCCCAGCCCAGCACGAAGCTCACCGCGTGCGCAGCGCCTGCCAGGCGGCGTCGATGTCGGCGTACAGGTTCTTCTCGGAGGGCTTGCCCGAGCTGGCGCCGTAGCCCGAGTAGTCGTAGGAGAACACGTTGCAGCTGATGCGCGTGCCCAGGCCGATGTAGAAGCTGCTCATCTGGCCCAGGTCCACCGCGTTGCCGTGGGAGAAGAGAACCGTGTACCTGCGGCAGGGAGCGGGGCCGGGCAGGTCAGTGGGAAAGGGACAAGACACACCCCTCCTCCGCCACAGACGAGAGTGTCCATGAGGGAGGCAGGCCGCCCCTTCCGGCTCCTCCTGGCTCTGGGTCTTGGGCGGGGGAGAGCCGGCAGGGCCGCAGACGTGCCCTCTGTGCAAGGGAACCACGGGGACCATCCATCACAGTCTCGGCCTAGGGCGGACCACGGCCCGGGCCCAGAAGGCATAGTGACTGCCGCGTCCCTCTGGGCGATGGCTGTCTCTCCGCGGGATCCCTCCTTTTAGAGGACTTCCACAGCCCGAGGACGGCACACACAGACACCCGCTGCCTAGACCTGTCCGGAGAGTGAGACAGCGGCTTCTCCTCCCGGCAGCTGGCACCGGCCCTGGCCCCCACAAAGGAATGAAGCCGATCCCTACCCTCCCCACTCCCACAGAACGTGACCCCAGCACTCATGTCCGCCCTGCGAGGCTGCTGGCAGAGCAGGACCTGCCCCAGGTCACCGACAGGCTGGCTCCTGGCCAGTGGACTCAAGCCTTCTTCCTCCAGCACCCCTGGCCCCCAGCCTAGCTCAAAGGTAAACACTTGCCCTTTGAACTCCGATCAGGAGTCAGAACCCCGCCTGCCCTAACGGCAGAAGCACCTGGAAGGCCCCACCTCTCTCCCACTACCGTACTCCCGGAAGAGCTGCACTTCCAGGCCCCAAGGACACCCTCGGCAGGAGGAGTCAGACCTGGCCAGAGCCACCTGCCAGGCTTCACGTGCCCCGGCCCCAAAGCAAATGCGAAGGCCTCACTGAGGGCCCAGCCCCCAGGAGCCCTTCCCAGCGCAGGTGTGCGCCGAAACCCTGAAGCAGGCAGCCGCTGGCCGAGGAGGTGACACGGTCACTCAGAACCGCCTCCCTGGGCCTCGGGCCACTCATCTGCAAGACAGGGCCTGCACCTCGAAGGACGGCCGGCCTGACGGTCCCGGGGGCCTTGGGTGGAGAGAGGCCCGCCCTCAGTGGAGGTCAGCTGCCGCCCGGCTGGCCAGAGCGTTCCCAGGGCGCCTGCCCCGCCAGACAGGCTCTCACCTGGCTCTGGCCGTGCGGCACGACCCCCGGCAGGAAACGAGAGGTCCGAGGACAGAGCACATCCTGCACCTGGAGCCTCCAGGTCCCCCTCGCTAGCTCCTTCCCCGCCCCCCAACGTGGCCCCAGACCCCCGCACACGTGGCGACCCCGAGGCTCACCTGGCGCCGGGCACGCAGCGCACGTACATGCAGGAGATGCGGCTGCCCCGGCTGCTCTTGGTCAGGAAGACCTCGATGGTGTCCAGCTCGCGCTGGCCGTACTGGAAATCAGCACGCTCCATCAGGTGGAGCTTCCAGCGCCCAGGGGTGCCGGCAGAGGCCCGCAGGGTCCCCGAAGGGGCGGCCCCTGCTCCAGCAGGCCCTGGCTCGGGCTCGGGCACCAGCGAGTAGGTGGGCTCTGGCGGCAAGAAGGCGAGCTTGGCAGCAATGCGGCCAGGGCAGGGTGGGCAGCAGAAAAGGCAGCAGAGCTCGCTCACCGACAGGCCGTTCATGGCGGGCGCCGGGCCCCAGGGTGGGCCTCGCGTGGCAGGGGAGGGGTGGGGGTGCTCTGAGACGCGGGCAGGGGGGAGGGCAACCCCCGGCCACCGCCCCAGACAAGAGCCCCCTTAGGAGGCCGCAGCCCAGCCCCATCGTGGTCCAAGCCGAGCCCCTGGGAGCCTCGCAGACTTGCATCTCCACGTCGTGCAGAGGAAAACCCTGCAGGGGAGGAGTGAGAAATGGGGTTCCCTCGGGGTTGCGCCAGGAGGCGCGTGACCCAGTCTTATCCACACCAAGCCTCTTGGCTCCCTCCCAGTCCCGTCCAAATGCTCCACCCCCCACCCCAGGGGCCTGGGGGCCCAGCTCGTCCTCCACAGGGACCAGGTACCTCCCAGGGGGCTTGGTGGGACCCAAAGCTGACGAGACCAGCGCTTGCTACACCCTTCCTCAGCGTCCAGCCGCCAGCACTCGCCATGTGAGCCCCCACCTGTCAGCCCAGGCTCGGCCCGCAGGCTGGGCTGGGCCATCAGAGCCCTGGCTTACCCCAGCTGTCCCCACACAGCCCCTGCTCTGGGTCCACACATACGCTGTCACCCTCCCTACGCCGCCTCTATCCCCACAGCCGGCCCAGACTCTCCCCCAGCCCAACTCTGTGCTCTCAAGGACTCATGTGCCACCCCCTGGTGACACAAGGTGGCCAAGGTGAGGACAGCCTGCTGCCTGGAGGGCCCTGGGAGTGTGCTCCAGAGGGCCAGGCCCCGGGGCAGGCCTGCACTGTCCAGAGGCAAGGGACATACAACAAACAAAGGCTCTGGTAACAAAAGCAGGATACATCCAGAGGCTGAGCTGGGACAATGGCTCTCCCCGTGCTGGGGCCAGGCTTGGGGGAGGGGCCCTGGGGCCTGAAGGAGTCCGGCCCTGGCACTACCAGCCCAGCTCTGGCAGCACAGGGCTGTGTGGCCTCAGGCAAGGCTCTCTCCCCGCCTGGGCCTCTGTGCCCTCGCTGACCAGCAAAGACGCATCTCAGCTCCCAGGGGGAGTAGAGAACTAGGCAGCAGACCAGGGTTGGGGGGAGCAGAGAGACCCGCCGCGCACGGGACAGACTTCAGCTTTGCCGCGAGAGCCGACAGTCCCACACCAAGCCGCCAACGCAGGCACGGGAAGAAACCCAGAGACTCGAGGAAGACCTCACTGCCCAGTAGGCCTTTCCCTCCAGACTGGGACGGAGAGAGGCACTCATGAGTCCGCCGCAGTGGCAGAGCACCCTGGCGTGTGCCATTCTGGGGCGCTGGCACTTGGGACACACAGACTCAGAGCAGAGCAGGCCACAGCCCTCAGACACACCTGCTCCCCCCAGACCTGTGTGACCTGCCACCACGGGCTGGAGACTGCCCAGATCCGCGGCACACGGGACCGGTTGGCGGGAGCTGGGAAAGCCACGGCGGCCCTGAACTGGCAAAACTCCCGGGCAGGCCGCGCCCCGCACGTGCGAGTGTGTTTCAGAAGCAGGGCTCTGTGGTTCTCACTCCCAGAGGAGGAGAGTTCGCCCCCAGGACACTAGCCAACAGGGAGAAACATTCTGGGTCCTGACGACGCGGGAAGGGTGCTCCCGGCACCGCACGGGGGAGGCCAGGGATGCTGACAGACACTCAACACAGCACAGGATGCCCTCCCTTTGCCCAAAAAGGAATGACGTGTCCCCAGATGTCAGCCAGTCCACCCGGCCGCCCGCTTCGATATATTCTCCCCAAACACGGCCAATGCACTGGGCGGGGAGGAAGAGCTGGGCTGCGCCTCGCACGGCTCAGTGAAGATCGGCGTCGAGAGGAAGGCCTGGCTGAGAGCCAGGTGGGCAAGCAGGAGCCCCCCGGCCACTACGGAATGAAGGCGCACACCTTCATTCACCCGCTGCCCACGCCAGAAACACGGTGTCATCCTCGACTCCTCCCGCCAGCGGGGCCTGACGGGTCTTCCTCCAACCAACACCTGGTCCACCTGCCGCCACCTCCCACGCGGGCTGCGGCGCTGTCCAGCTGGCGGCTTGCTCCCCACCCCCACACGGCTCTCCCAGCACACACCCAAGCATACCACTTCTCTGGAGGCCCCTGACCTCCCCTACTTTCAGGATAGAAACCCAATCCCTGGCACAGCCTGCCACAGGCTGACCCCCGCAGCCTCCCTCACCGTGGAACCCACTCCCCTGGCTCTCCCTAGACAAGCCGGAGTCCATGCGGCGGCCCTGCCAGGAACCCCTCCCCAGTCTCACTAGATGGTCCTTGCCCCTTGTCCTGTCCACCCTTTGGATCCCCCTTCCAGCGCCCTCGGAGAGGCCTTCCGAAGCAGGGCAAGGCGCCCCACGCTCTGCGGGTCCAGGTCTGCCTCCACGGCACTCACCAGAAGTTGTATTTACGGTTTAGCCAACGCCCCCAGGGCAATCGGAGCGCAGGACAGCTATCTGCGGCACCCGCAGACCCACTGGGCGAGTGACAGGAGGTGAAGACTAAAGGGGGAAGCTGCGGAGTCTACCAGGCTTGACAGGGAGGTAGGACAGTCTCTTCTTGGGCCCCGCATACCTGGGACCTCCCGCGTGCCACTTACGAGTGTCCCGGAGTAAGTCCTGAGAGCCGGGCCTCCGCCCGGGGGTGCACACCCACTGCTTCACTCACTGGGCGCAGGCCCCCGGCCCCCGCCGCTGGTCTACAGGTGCACCACTGAGCGCACTGCCGCCGGCCCCCGCCCCCGCCAGGCCCCGCGGGCGGCTGGGGTTCCGAGGACCCACAAGGAACCCGGCAACTGCAGCATCTACGATGACCTACATAGGCGCGACGCCGACGGCACCTGGCCCGGCCAGTCGGGGCGGGAAAGCCGCCGGGAAGAAGGTGCGTCTGAAAGGGCAGACTGAGGCTGGGTGAGAGGGAACAGGGCAGCGCAAAACCCCAGGGGTGAGGCCGGGTCCCAGGAGCTGCTGGTCTCCTGCCTGAGTGGACACCGGTCCGAAGAGGCGACCAGAGGGGTCCCGGGGGCGCCAGGGTCGGGTCGGGCGGCGCCCGTGAGCCCTGCGGCGGAGTTCGCGCTCCATCCCGGAGGAGTCCTGGGCCGAGCACCGACCCAGGCTGCGGGGCTGCGGTGTGTTCCCTGGCGGCAAGCGGAGGCCGGCAAGGCCACCCGGGTGCTCCAGGCGGCCGGAAGACGCCTGCGAAGGGGCCGGCGAAGGGGCCCGGGAGACGTTCAGGAAGCAGGGCGCCGCCGCGGGCTGCTGCGGTGGGCCCGGGGCCGGGCTGCGGGGTCGGGCGGTGGTCGGCGGCTGGCGGCCCGCGGCGGCGCCCTGCCGGGGTCGGAACGCGGGTCCGCGACGTCCGGCCTGATCCGCGGGCCCCACAGCCCGGCCCGCGGCCTCCCCGGGAGCGAGGGGTCGGGGACGTCCCTCCCGGCTGTCCCGGCCTCGCGGGCAGGCCCCGCTCCCCAAACGGCCGCGGGCGGCACTGCGGTGGCCCCGCGCCGCCGCGCTCGCCCCTGCTGGGCACTCACCGCCGCGGCCCGCGCCCCCCGGCCCCGGGGCCGCGCTCCATGGCTCCCGGCCGCCCGCCCGTGCGTCCGTCGGTCCCTCGGCGCCCCGGCCCAGCCTCCTGCGCCGCCGCCGCCGCCGCCGCCGCCGCCGCCGCCGCCGCCGCCGCCACCGCACCCCCACGGGCGGAAATGAGCCTCGATCCCGCCGCCGCCCCGGACGTGACGCGATACGCGCGCGGGGGCCCAGGGCTGCGGACAGGCGCCGGCGCTGCGTGCTTCCGGGGGCCAGGGGGCGGAGTTGGGGCGGGGGCGGACGCGGGGTGGGCGGGGCCGGATCGTGGTTGGCGGAGCCGGGGTTGGGGGAGGAGCTGACTCGCTGGCGGGGCGGGGCATGGCGGGGTGGGCGGGGCCGGCTCCCGTGGGCGGGCGTGGCGGCGTGCGGGGGGCCGAGCCCCGGGCCGCGGCCGCGGTTTTCCGCAGAGACCCAGCCATTCATTCGTTCTTTCGCTCATCCCAGGGCCAGGGCTGGGGAGAGGCGAGCGGGGCACTCGCTGCGGAAGCCGAATTTACAGAGGCGCCATAGAGCTCCGTCGTTGGGATAGAAATGTTCACGCGCTATCGAGAAAGAACAAAATTTTCTGGGAACGGGGCCCTGACCGAACGAGGAGGGAGGCAAGGTCACGGAGTGCAGGGGCGGGTCCGACCTTTTCCAGAATCCTGATGTTTTGTTCGCCGTGGATTATTTCCCGTTAATTTCGGCTTTTTAAATATTGCGTTAAAATACGAAGAATCTTTGCACCTGCGCTTTCCGGCGTCCCTTGAGTTTGTGCCCCGCGCTCCTCACCCTGGGTCGGCCTCAGCTCCCGCCGCGAGGAGGGAGCGAGGAAGGAACAAGAGACAGATAAGGATGTGGGCTGGTAGCGAAAAGGGGGTGCGGCAGGCCTTTGCGGATGAACCTCCGCTGAGACGGTGGTCGGACAAGCCTGCGGAAGAGGTGACCGGGACAGAGTCTGCAGAGGCCCTCGGGCCCCAGCCTGCAGGCAGGACTGCAAATGAGCGGAACAGCCTTGCCCTTCCAGGCCCGCACACTGCCTCGCATTTTCCCGGCCCGCCTGCCTTTTCCACCCCATGTCCGCAGCCCCAGCCCCCACACCTCCCCCCTAACTCTACCCCCATAGCTCCCCCCAACTCTAACCTTCAGTTTTCTTTACAGAGATAAGCCCCAAACTCTGGGCTTCCCAGCCAGCCCTCCCCCAGGGCTCCAGTCCCCCTGACAAGGGCCTGGAGAGGCCCGGGCTGGGGAGGGGAGACTGCCCAGGGGTGGTTTCCCCTGGTTTCCTCTGGCCACCTGCCCCAGCTGCATGCCAGGGAGCTGTCCAGGGGGGCTCCCTCTGCCCCCATGCCTCCCCCAAGGCTCCCAACTGCAGCTGAAGTGCTTCTGAGCTCCAAAGGTCACAACCATGCCAGGCTCCTGCCAGTTTCCTTGATTTCCTGTGACTTCTTTGAGCAGGAAGAGGCCTGTCCACAGCCTCCTTCCGCAGCCCTCCTTCCTCTCCAGCTGCACCGCTCTGCCCCTAGGACAACACTGGCAAATACCAGTGGAAGGGGGGTGGGCCCAGAATCCCACCCACCCGTAGTTGGCCCTGACTCACTGAGCTCCCTCCACCGACCAGAGCAAACTCTGCCAAGATAAAAGCACTGTTGTAAGGCTCCCCATGTTTCAGGACAGTCACTAGCGTTTCCTTTCCTTCCCAAAGGTCCTGGGTGGTCCAGCTGCTGGCCCACTTCTACACTTTCTCTCCTTGCTCTGTCCGCCCCAGCCATCTTGGCCTTCTCCAGTTTGTTCCTACCTCAGGGCCTTTGCACCAGCTGTGCCTCCTGTCTGCCTTGCCCTATCCCCAGGTAGCCCCAGGGCCAGCACTTCCTCATCTTCAGTCTCCTGCTGAAGCGTCACTCCTCCTTGGAGAGCCCCCACCTCCCAACCACCCCCAGCCAGAGACCCTGCCACAGGCCCTCTCCCGTCAGCCTCTTTATTGCCATCACTGGACTTTTTTTTTTTTTTTTTTTAAGATTTCATTTATTTGTTTAGCAGAGAGAGAGACAGCGAGAGAGGGAATACAAGCAGGGGGAGTGGGAGAGGGAGAAGCAGACTCCACACTGAGCAGGACCCTGGGATCATGACCTGAGCCCAAAGCAGATGCTTAACGACTGAGCCACGCAGACATGCCCGTAATAGGACTTCTGTCTCCAATCATTGTACTGGGTTGTTCCTTTGTTTATCTTCTGTCTTCCTCATATTCCATGAGCTCCTTGGGGCAGTGACCCTGGCTTCCGTCCACCATGTTCCCAGCTGTCCCCCATGATGCCTGACAACAGCACGACGATGATTCCCCAATCCACAGGACAGCGTTTGTAACAGTGGCTGGCATCACCGTGACCTCAGGCCGTCCTGACTCTGCGTTTCTCCCTCTCTCCTGACCTGAGACACCCAGCCTCTGTGGAAGATAACCGGCCACAGGAATGGATGGCCTTAAAAATGCTCCTACCCTGGAGCCATGAATTCTAGCATGTGCTGTCCACTGGGAAAGCTACACGTGACACGTGGCTACTCGAATTTAAATGAATTGATTAAAAGTAAATAAAATTTAGAATTCAGGTCCTCAGTTGCAAGGGCCCATTTTAGGTGTCCAAGGGCCACATGGGGCTGGTAGCTCCTAGATGACACAGGTAGAAGAATGTGTCCATCACCCAGAAAGTTCTAGAAGCATCGGCCTAGCCGGCGAGCTCCAAGAAGAAAGGCACCTGCCTCTGTTTCGTTCGCTATTGTGCTTCCAGTGTTTCTAGGTCAGGGCTTAATATTCAGTAGGTGCTCAATAAGTGCTGATGGAAAGAGAGAAAGGAGGGAGGAGGGAGAGAGGAAAAGAAATTCTCCTTCTCAGGATCTAAGCGAACAATGGGGAATGAGGAGAGAAAGTTCTGTCCGTAGCCGTCTCTCCCGACGTTGTCTCAAATTGTGAAAACTGGGAAAACACCCTCAAAGTGCAGCGGCAGGAAGCAGAGTACAGAGACCACTGGGGAGTCCTGACAGAAACCGGACGGACAAGGGGCACCGCAGCCCTGGGGCCCGGAGCCCGGGGCAAAGCCCTTTGGGTTTCAGTTTTAGTTTGTTTGCTTGTTTGTTGTTGTTTAAGACTCTATTTTTTTTTAAAGATTTTATTTATTTATTTGACAGACAGAGATCACAAGTAGGCAGAGAGGCAGGCAGAGAGAGAGGGGAGGAAGCAGGCTCCCCGCCGAGCAGAGAGCCCGATGCAGGGCTCGATCCCACGACCCTGGGATCATGACCTGAGCCAAAGGCAGAGGCTTTAACCCCATGCAGCTGGGCTTTTAACCACCCTGCACAGGTGGTCACTTCTGCCTGGGCCCAGCTGTGCAGGGAGACGAGACCGCTGGGGACTGTTCACAGTTCCTCACCTTTGATGTGTCTTCCAAGTTTGTCTGGGGCTTGGTGGAAACGGGACTTGTTTCCCTGCTAGGATCAGGCAGAGGCTGGAATAAAACCAAATGGCTTAAAGAAGACCGGCTGTTACACACGGATGTGTCTGGGGTGCCCAGGGGTTCTGTCGTTAAGCATCTGCCTTCGGCTCAAATTGTGATCCGGGGTCCTGGGATCAAGCCCCGTGTCGGGCTCTCTGCTCAGCAGGAAGCCTGCTTCTCCCTCTCCCTCTCCCCCCGGCTTGGGTTCCCTCTCTCACTGTCTCTCTCTCTGTTAAATAAATAAATAAAATTGTTAAAAGCAAAACAACAACAAGAAGAAATTAATGTTTCTGCTTCTTAGTGTCTGCCTGAGAGTGAGAGGGACTCAAACAGGTGCACCTGATACCAAAGTAAGACCCCTGACCTCTGCCATGACGCAGAGGGACCCGACGACACGGGGCTCGGGGAGAGCAGCCAGACCCAGAAGGACACATCCCGCAAGACCCCACTCCCAAGAGGTCACCAGGAGAGTCCTGTCCACGGAGACAGAGAGGAGAGGGTGGGAGCCAGGGCTGGGGCAGGGGTTGGGGAGTCTGTGCTTCATACCGATGAGCTGTGCACTTAGAAATGGCTAAACAGTAAATTTTATGTTATGTGTATTTTACCACAATAAAATAGATAAATACACGTTTATGAAACCGCGAGGTATGGGGACAGCCCTGGGGCTCAGGGCAGCACCAGCTTCAAGGGGCTGGGACCTGTGCCGTCACCCAGAGCCTTGAGCTTCAAAGAGCCCCTCCCTCGGGTTGTTGCCCTGTGGCTGTTGTCATTAAATTCCTAATAAGTTCTGAACAAGGGGCTCCATATTTTCACTTTCAACTGGGATCTGCCAATTATATGGCCCCTCCTGATTTGCACAGCGGACAGGGAACCCCAAGTTCAGGGTCCGAGACCCCGCGGTTGGTGGAGAAACACCCCAACTTGCAAGTCTGTCTTTACCCCACGCTGAGAGGAGACAGTGAGACCCAGTCAGGAAGTGGGCTCCTGAACGGGTGAGGAAGGAAGTGGGGGGCATTTTAAAATAGCTCAGCTGGCCCGGCAGACGGGGGTGGGGTGGGCGGGGGGGAGGGTGGCCCTGGAGGGAGACGGGCCCTGGAGGCTTGGGACTTTCACCCAGGAAGCCCTTCCTGGGGACCCAGCACTCTCTCTCTCTCTCTGCTCAGCCAGACCCCTCACCCCTCACCCACCTGCCCCCACCTGCCTCTCCTGTCCCACCTCAGGAGTGGGGCTTAGAAGCAGAAAAGAGGGTGCCAGGAAGCTCACCTGGGAGCTTGCGTTAGTTAGGGTTCCCCAGAGAAAGAGAACCACAGGACATCTAAGAATATGAGTACGGATATACGCACAGATTTCTTTTTCTCTCTTTTTTTTAAAGATTTTATTTATTTATTTGACAGAGATCACAAGTAGGCAGAGAGGCAGGCAGAGAGAGAGGAGGAAGCAGGCTCCACGCTGAGCAGAGATCCGGATGTGGGACTCGATCCCAGGACCCTGGGATCATGACCTGGGCCGAAGGAAGTGGCTTAACACACTGAGCCACCCAGGCGCCCCAATTATTCGGTTTTTAAATGTAAGGACGAGGTCGCCTGCCTCTCTATCCCCTGGAGGTTGGATCTAGGGGTGGTGACTGACCTGGGCGTCCGAGGCCCAACATTGTGGACCCACTGAGTTTACTGGCCCCGTCCTTTTCTGTAAAACTGGAACCTGGGTCAAGAGAGTGAGGCACTCACGTTGGACCGAAAATACACGAAAGGGCAAAAAGAAAACCCCAAACAACCCAAACACCCCAAAAAGCAACAGTCGCGGAGGTAAATACTATTTTATTGAAATAAATTTAAAAATCAAAAGTAATGCCCAAAACCCCACAAAACACCGCCACCCACGGTATCGGAAATAACATTTTGGATAAAGGCAGGAAGCACTGACTCAGTTTCCCCGGCTGAGAAAGGAAAAGAGGGGGCGGGAGCAGGACGCGCAACCTCAAGGGCCCCGCAGTCCCCTTCCCGCGGGGGGCGGGGCGCGCTGCCCTCCTCCCCCGCCCGGGCCCCGCCCCGGCCCGGCCCGTCCATCATTCGCCGCTACGCTCCCCTCGCCCAATAAGAGCTCGCCGCCGTTCCCCTCTGGCCAATAGGAATTGGTCTTCCCGAGAGGGGCGGGACTGGCTCCGGTACCTCCCCACGGCTCTGGGCCCACACCGGGCCGGCCGGGGCACCTAGAGGACCGAGCCGGGACCTAGGGGGACGTGGGGATTCTTCTAGGCCCTGACACAGGGGCGCGGTCTCCTCCTGAAGGAGAGTCCCCATCTCCCTAGGTAGATATCGCCTAGTCGGACAAGGGCTCCGTTTTTTGGGGGGGGTCTGTCCCCAAATAGACCCCCCACCCCGGAGCCAAGGATCGGGTCTGCCCTTGGCCGCGCGCGTCGCTCTCCTTGCAACAACGTAAAACGAGTAGGTCTTGTCCCCATTCCCAACTTACAGGTGGGGAAACTGAGGCTTGGGGCCCCAAGACCCTTGTCCAGGGTCCCCCACCATGGCTGGTGTATCTGCTCGGCTCCTGGGCAGCCTTCGTAGGCCTCCGCGGGACTGACACCTGGAACGGATGTTTCTTGGTTGTGGGGTGTCCTGAGCACTGGGGGGGTCCTGGCCGCATCCCTGGCCCCCACCCGCTCCACTCCGGGAGCACTCCCTGGAGCTGAAACAACCAAAAAATGTCCCCAGGCATCACCTGTGTCCCTTGGGGAGCAGACTCACTCTCAGGTGAGACCCCCTGCGTCAGGAGGTCCCACTGACCCCCAGGAGACTGCGTTCTGCAGCCATCGGGCTCCAGAGGTCCCGGGACACTGCACGCGCTTCACGACACACGCTGAGTGGGGGCGACTCACAGACGCTGGGGTCGCCCTGGTTTGTACCCTCTGACCCCAGGGATTTACTCTCGTGTCCAGCGTGAGCAGGGACCAGACTCAATCTTTTTTCCAAATAATTAATGCAGGGTTTGTCCCCCTTGGCCCCGCTGACATTCTGGGCAGGTTAGTCTCTGCGGGAGTGTCCAGGCACTGTGTGGGGGGGTGGTCAGCGACATGCCTGGCCCCCACCCCCTCGGCGGCAGGAGCACCCCAGTCCTGCCGACTACAGACGTCTCCAGACACTGCAAATGTGGGGGAGCAAAGGGCCTGGTTCTTGAAGTTGAGGGGTGGGGGTGGCCCTGGAACCCCCAGGGAGGCCGGTTGGAACAGAGATGTCTGGAACCCAGCCTAGAGTTTCCGATTCAGCAAGTGCAGGGGGCAGCCCGAGAATCTGCATTTCTGAAGGGGAGCGCGCTGTAGTGGTCCCTTGGGAGGGCACCCCTGCTTCTCTGAGTGACGTGAAGCAGGCGCCGGGTCCCTTGATGGGGTGGGGGGGCAAGACTATGGGTGTGGATGTGTTGGGACTCCCCCAGGTCCCTCCTGCTGATCAGGACTGAAGCCAGGGATTGGGACGTGCTGCCTTTGGTAGGTAAGTGACAACAGTGCCGGGGGATCCTTAGCGGCTGGGCAGGCTGCACGCGGCTCCTTGGGGAATGAGTGGGCCATCCCATCTGCCTTGTTAAGATAATAATAACAATAATCGTGACATTGGGTGGTCCCCTATATTGAGAACTTGCTCTGGGCCAGGGAAGGTAGACGCCCCTGTGCTGTGTCTTGTGGAGTGGACATTCTCGATAAAGAAGCTATCGCCAGGGAATAACGAGTGCTGGGAAGACTATCAGACCAAAGGGTAGGCTCCTCAAAATAGGGCTTCTCCTGACATTCCAGTCCCACGTGGCCAGGCTTTGGGCGAGGTTCATTGGAACTGTGTACCCCGGGGTGCATGTCCAGCCCCAAGAATCGTGAAGAGGTCATTTCAAGGTTGTGGAACTTAGGCCCTGTTTGGACACGGTACCTCCTCGATGCCAGCAAACCCCACCTTGGGGTGTGAGCGGGGAAGGCACACGCATAAACCTGATCATAAGTGTCAAATGACCAAAAGGACGGGGGCTGCGGTGTTTTCTCATCTATAAAACGAGGATACTTGGGGCCCCTGGGTGGCTCAGTCGTTAAGTGTCTGCCTTCAGCTCAGGTCATAGTCCCAGGGTCCTGGGACGGAGTCCCGCATTTGGGGGGTCCCTGCTCAGAGGGAAGCCTGCTTCTCCCCCTGCTCATGTTCCCTCTCTCGCTGTCTCTCGCCCTCTGTGAAATATATAAATAAAATCTTTAAAAAATAAAATAAAATAAAATGAAGATACTTCTGCCCTGCCTTATAGGATTGCCATGAGGACAAAGGAGATGATAAGTGCCTCGAATGGTGTGTTGGAGGGGGGATGCCCTCTGGAAATATGCATCAGGACGAATTGTTGTTAGTCTCAGCCCTGGGCCCTGGGAAAGCAGAGAACCAGGTGGGTTCTATCATTCTGTGCAAAGTAAGGGTTAAAGAGATGTGAGCAAAGGACTGGGTTTTAGAACTTCAGGACCGTTTGGTTTGTTTTTCAGAAACGAATGTTTTCTGGCCCCGGGGGAAGTGACAGATGGTTGGCGTGTGATCAGTCCTGCGGCTGCAGGAGCTGAGCGTCAGAGGGGCCCGGAGCTCTCGAGG
Source organism: Mustela erminea (assembly GCF_009829155.1). Lineage (NCBI taxonomy): Eukaryota > Metazoa > Chordata > Mammalia > Carnivora > Mustelidae > Mustela > Mustela erminea. The sequence goes on from NC_045614.1 coordinate 1,160,393, forward strand.
TCGATTCCCTTGTAAAGAGACCTGCTGGGGGCAGCGGCGTGTCCTAGAACATTCAGGAAGCCGGACGTGGCAACTTTCCCTCCTTGTGGAACCCCAGTGGCTTTGATCTGGCTTCCCTGGGCATTGAAGGACACGCTCCCCCCACCTGCCCCACATTTCCAGGAAGAGTCTGGTCTGAGGACCCCCGCAGAGTAGGAAGCACCTGGCCCACACCAGCGTCAGGAGCGCCCTCGGACATCGACAGGGTGATGACCAACAGAAGTGAGCGTCGCCCCACTTGGCATGAGGAACGTTGATTTTCGCCCCAGCCCCGCGGAGAGAGGGCAGGCCTGTGGGAAGCTCTTCCCTTCCCCGGACTCATTCGTTGACTGCCTTGTGGACAGGGAAGAGCTTCCGGGCACCCAGCCCGCGTAACTGACCCAGGCTCCCCACACTCCAGGTCACTTTCTGCGGCCACTCCGCTTACAAGTGGGCAACCAGTCCCCAGGTTTTCCCAACGTGTTGGTTCTGGACCCGAGTTGCCTGTCGCTGTGAGTTTTGAGGATCGTGGGACTTGTGAAGGTGCTACATGATGAACAGATGGGACCCTATTGATGGAAGCTCTGGGTTTATAAAGGACTGAAATCATTAACTCCGATTAGCTTAAGGTCCTAACAACCACACCCAACAAAACGCAGAAAGCACCGGGGCTCCCGATGTGTGCAGGGCTAGACCCAGGCGCTCAGCGTTTTGGGATCTGCTCTCTTCTGTTTGGGTTTAATTCCCAGACAAACTCCACCACTGGGTGGTAAAAATTACTGCAGGAAGCTCTGGGCTTCAACCCTATAGCACAAGGAGAAGGACTCTGCTTGTGTTTTTCTTTTTCTTTTTTTTTTTTAAAGATTTTATTTATTTGACACAGAGAGAGAGAAATCATAAGTAGGCAGAGAGGCAGGCAGAGAGAGAGGGGGAAGCAGGCTCCCCGCCAAGCAGAGAGCCCGATGTGGGGCTCGATCCCAGGACCCTGGGATCAGAACCTGAGCCAAAGGCAGAGGCTTAACCCACTGAGCCACCCAGGTGCCCGTCTGCTTATATTTCAAGCAAAATCCCAAGGCTGATTCTCATTGGTGCCATTGAGTCATAGTCCGTTGCCTTTTTTTTTTTTTTTTTTTAAGATTTATTTGTCAGTTGGGGCGCCTGGGTGGCTCAGTGGGTTAGGCCGCTGCCTTCGGCTCGGGTCATGATCTCGGGGTTCTGGGATCGAGTCCCGCATCGGGCTCTCTGCTCAGCGGGGAGCCTGCTTCCTCCTCTCTCTCTCTCTGCCTGCCTCTATGCCTACTTGTGATCTCTCTCTGTCAAATAAATAAATAAATAATCTTAAAAAAAAAAAAAAAAGATTTATTTGTCAGAGAGAGAGAGACAGACAGACAGACAGAGACAGGCAGAGAGAGAAGTAGGCTCCCTGCTAAGCAAGGAGCTCAATGCAGGGCTCCATCCAGGACCCTGGGATCACGACCTGAGCCGAAGGCAGACGCGTCACCGACTGAGCCACGCAGGTGCTCCAGGATCCTTCCCTTTTTGAGGCTGAATCATATCCCAGTATCTGGATGGACGACGTTTCGTTTATCCATTTACCCGTTACTGGAATTCTCACCCTTTATCTGTGAATACGGCTGGGCTGGAATCCTTTTGGGTCCCTGCTTTCCGTTCCCCGGTGTGTGTATCTAGACTTGGAATTGCTGGGCCACGGGGTTGTTCTCTTGGGAGATCTGCCAAACTGCCTTTCACATGCCCACCTGTATGTCTTTTTGCCTACGGAGAGACTAAAAACTGGAGGGACAAGGGGCGCCCGGCTGGCTCAGTTGGAGCGTGCGACAACTGATCTTGGGCCGATGTGTCTGAGTCCCACATCGGGTGTAAAGCTAACTTAAAAAAAAAAAAAAAGGCAGATTCTGGGGCACCTGGGTGGCTCAGTGGGTTGAAGCCTCTGCCTTTGGCTGAGGTCATGATCCCAGGGTCCTGGGATAGAGCCCCACATCGGGCTCTCTGCTCAGCGGGGAGCCTGCTTCCCCCCACCCTGCCTGCCTCTCTGCCTACTTGCGATCTCTGTCTGTCCAATAAATAAATAAATCTTTAAAAATATACGTAGAAAATACATTGAGGAGGATTTTTCTTTTTTTTTTTTCTACATGCAGAAAACCCAGTCTTTGCTTCTAACAACATGCCCGCCAAGCACCGTGGAATGAAAAAAAAAATCACCATCAGCAGAACAGGCGCTCTGGGCGGGTGCGAGGGGCACATCCAGGGCGGAAGAGAACGGAAGCCACGTGACTCGGACTTGGATTTGGGGGACGGAAAGGAAGGGGACCGGCCGGAGCGAACGTGTTTCCCGCGAAGACACCGGGGCAGGGGGACGCTTTGCCGCCGACGGGAATCGGCGGGGTCCGACGGGGGCCCTGCGGGGTTGAGCCTGGGACGCGGGCTGGGGCGGCAGGAACCCGCGGAGGCGGGGGTCCGCGGGGCCGCCCCTCCCGGCCGACCCGGGGCTCCGGGGCTCCCGCAGGCGGGAAACAGGCAGACGGAGGACACGGGGAATGTCCCCCTCGGGGCGCTTCGAGATCCGGACCTCCCTCGGGCTCAGCAACGGGGGCCGCCGGGTCCCCCAACCTGCGCGCCGCGGCACCGGGCGCCGAGGGACCCCCCGGCCGCCGGCTCGGGCGCCGCGCGCGCATCCCCGCCCCCGCCCCGTCCCAGCCGCCGCGGAGGTCCCCAGACGTCGCCCGACGTGCAGAACCGCTGGGCTCAGTGTTTCACCACGAACACCTGGAGCTGCTCCTACAATTAGCACGTTTTGGCGAAAAGAGCCAAGAGGCCCCCTTGGCCCGCTGTACAGACGGGGACACCGAGGCCAAGAATCGCCCAATCCGGGCCACTATGCGAAGCTGACCCCCGCCCCGGTCTCTGAGGACAGCCCTTCTGAAGCCACGCGGCAGCAGCAAACTGGGTGTCGGGTCCGCCTCTGCCTCAGTCTCCCTAGTCCGATTTCCCCAACGGCCCCCGCCGTCCCCTTGTCCCCTCCGCCCAGAGGGGTCTCGAACCCTCAACTCAGCTCTCCCCGCGCTCCCGCGGGTCTCGGGAGCGGCGCTCGGGAGATGGGCGGTGCTCCGCGGCCCGGCGCGCAGCCTTGTGGGGATTGTAGTCCCGGTCCCCGCCCCTGTGCCGCGCCGACCCCGCCCCTGGAACTACGCTCCCGTCGTGCCCCGCGGCGCGGGCGGAGGCGGGGCAGGCGGTCGGTTGCTAAGCCTTGGGAGGCGCTGCGCTCGCGTGCGGTTCTTCAGGTAAGCGCGGGGTCCCGGCGTCTCGGCTCTCGCGGCCCCGGCTCCCACGGACGGCGAGCCGGGGTGGTGACGGGCGCGGGGGAAAGCGTATCTCGGCTGGCGGGGGACGCCGGCCGTGCCCGGCGCCAGGAGGCTGCCGGGGGCATCGGCGCGTTGCGCGTGCGCGTGGGGCGGTCGGGCCACCGGCCGCCGCTGCCCCGCCGTCGACCTTGTGCGCGTGCGCGCGCCCCTGCGGGCGCGGGGGTGGAGACCCCGTACGCCCGGCGGCTCCGCTCGCCCCCCCCCCCCCCCCCCGCGCGCGTGCCTGGGGTCGTCGCGGCCAGCCCCCTGCCTCCGGGTCCCGCGTGTGCTGGCGTCCCGCCCCTGCAGGCCTCTCCACGTTGTAAACGGGCGCTGCCCTGTCCTTACCGACAGCGTGCGTGGCCCGGGGCTTCTCCTGGCCTGGCCCGGGCTGCACCCCGCGCGCCCGACCTCCTCGGACTTCCGTGCACCGAAGGGCGTGGGCCGCGCAGGACGCCCCGCCGTCGGAGAACGCCGTATCAGCAGTGCGGAGCTCGTTAGGGTGCAGATGGCAGCTCCCTGCCTCCCCGCTGGGCCAGGAGCCGCCCGGGTTCCGCCCTCGGAACCAGCACCGAACCAGCACCTCGCGCGCTGCGGGTGGGCCTGGGACTCCAGCCCTGGCTGTCCTGTTCAGGGCTGCCTGCTTTCCAGGGCCAGCTGCGGGTCACTGCCTCCGAGGAGCCCTCCTTGACTCTGCCCACCCACCGTCTCCCCCCACCCACCCCGGGCATCACTGGACCCCGGCCGTTGTGGGGTCTCGTGTGGGTTTCGTCCCTTTCTGCCTCCGACAGCCCCTCGTGATGGTGTTGGATTCCCGTTTTTCAGAGGGGGACGTTGAGGCTGGGGCTTAGGCCTGGTGCCCCGGGGTTCACACCCAGCTTCTGGCCTGCCTTCCTAATCCAGTGGGGAGACGGGGCCTCGAGCCTGAGTTTACTGGGTGTTGCCTGCAGGGAGACTCCGCTGCCTGAATCAGTGCCATTTCCTGATTCCCTTGAGCACCAGAGTCTTAGGGACTCCCAGGGCACCCCTTCTGTGGTGGGGTGACACGGGGGGGGGTAGTTCTAAGCTGCCGGACACTTGTGTTAGGGTCCTATGTCCCTGGCCCACCTGTGGGGGCTCCCATGTGCAGTTGAGGCTCCCTCCTTGTGGTCTAGGACTTAGTGCCTGAGGCAGAGGCACTGGGACCCTGCATCTTCGGTTCTGAGCCGGCTGTGGCTGCCCCCGGACGGGCCAGGGTCGGCACTGAGCTGGGTGAGCATAGCAGATGGTGTGCGGGGGGTGTGGAGGCGGCTGGGTGCCTGGAGCCGGGCCTTGATCTCAGGCTTCCGGGATGAGAGAGGAGCCGGGTACCCCAGAGGCCTCCAGCCCGCTGCACGTCCCGGCTGGCTGAAACAGCCCTGGTGCGCGGACCCTGTTTGCCACTGGACTGGCGCTGCCCTCTGGACGTTGGGCTTCGAGCTCAGGCGGGGACCTCGTCTCCAGAAGCTGTTCACTCCTTATCTGTGGGATGGGCCCTGGAGGCAGCCCGAGAGCTGGTCGGATCCCGACTCCGCCTTCCCTGCCTGGTGGCTCCAGGAAGTCCTTCCAGCTCACAGAGCCTCGGCTTGTCCTGCAGAAAGGGGCCAGCCCCCGAGCTCCCTTCTGGGTCACTGGGAGGACACGTGGCGGCTACAGTACCAGCAGCTGTCATCCGAGGCCTAGGGCCTTGTTTGGAGTCTGCTGACTTGGCAACTGCCCGGTGCCCTCACCCCTCCCTTTTTTTTAGTGGCTTCACCGAGGGGCAGTTCACCCATTTAAAATGGACCGATCTGGGCGCTTGGGTGGCTCAGTGGGTTAAGCCGCTGCCTTCGGCTCGGGTCGTGATCTCAGGGTCCTGGGATCGAGCCCCGCATCGGTCTCTCTGCTCAGCGGGGAGCCCCCCACGTCTGCCTCTCTGCCTACTTGTGATCTCTGTCTGTCCAATAAATAAATGAAATCTTTAAAAAAAAAATAAAATGGACCGATCTGTGGTTTTTAGGACTTTTATGGGGTTGTGGAACCATCATCACAGTCTTGTTCCTGAACACTCCACCCACCCCCAGAAAAGCTCCGTCCCCATTCGTAGTCATTTCTTACCCTCCACGAGCCCCCTTCCTGTCCGTGGAGGAGCCCGGTCTGGGTGTGTCACACGCGTGGATTCAGCCCGTGTGGCCTTCTGTGTCTGGTTCCCTCCCTGAGTGTTGTGGGCTCGGGGTCTGTCCCCAGGGTGCATGGGGACACCTCACACCTACCTGCTGGCGGCCAGGGGCTGCTCCCGTGTGTGGGGGACCCACTGTGTGTGTCCCCTTATCCATCGAAGGACGCTTGGGCCGTGTCCGCGTTCCGGGTGCCGTGAAGGCTCTGCTGAGAGCACTCGTGTGCTCTTCGTGGTGAACGTGTGTTCTCGGAGCTCCAGGTGCGTGGCTGGGTGTGGAGTGGAGCAGCCGCAGGTCAGACAGAGACGCTGGGGCTTTGCCACCCTGCCTAGGGGCTGGCACCCCGGCCGGCAGCGTCCCGGGGTAGGCTTCTTTACTTGTCGGCTGTTCTGTTTTCATCAGAGTTGTACTCTCAGTGGGGCAGGTGGGGCGCGTGTTTTGCTGTGGAGACCTGGAGCTTTCAGGGTCCGTGCGGGCTGTGGGGTCCTGGGCGTGGCGTGTGCTGGGGGCGATTTAGAGTCGGCTCCGTGGGCCCTGCTGTGGGCCCTGCCTGGCATGGTGCCGTGCGTGTGCTGGGAGGCCTTCTGCACCTTCCAGTCCCTCGTGGCTGCCGGCAGCACCCGGGCTCTGCGTGCTGGCCTGACGTGTATCATGAGCTCAGGACATAGCCTGGAGGGTGAGGCTGTCCTGTGCCTCCCAGCGGGCCTGGCTGATGAACACCCGCGGTTAGGGGTGGCCGAGGAGTGGGCTGGGAGGCGTGTCGTGAGACGTGGAAGCCCCCGGTTGTCAGAGGGGATTCCAGCCCTTCCCTGTCCACAGGGAAGGGGGCCGGTCTGCCCCAGATGCCAGCCAGCTGTGTGGTGTGGGCACGTGGGGGCAGCAAGGATTCCCCACAGTCGCGTCGAGATGACCAGGAATTGGGGTCTGACCTTATCCGTGGCGGTCCCGACCATCAGGGGCACGATGCGAGGTCCGGACGTGATGTTACACGTTCTAGAAGCCGCCGTTTCCAAAGCGCAGAGAGGCAGGGGGAATGAGTGCTGGGACCTGGCGACCGGCCGGCGTGAAGACGAGTCCTGAGACCGTCCGTGGTCTTTTTCTCACTGGGTGAGACCTGGCGTGCGTGTCCACAGTGGCCCGTGCGCCAGGGAGACAGAAGGTCAGTGCTGGGCTGAGTTCTGCAGACCAGGACTTGGAGGGATGTGAGCCCGAGCGCGGCCACCGGTGCACTCCGTGTGCGCGGACTCGGACGAGCCTTCGGATTCCGCACGCTCCCGGGACCTGGGTCGGATTGCTGCGCTCTGCCGGGGCCTCTGCAGCCGACGGATGAATGTCTGCTCCGGTCTCTGTCTCCCACAGTCGGAGCCGTGCCGAGGATGGAGGCAGCCCCGGGCCTTGGGGAGCAGCGTGTGGACGGCAACACTGGGAGCCCGGAGCCCGAGCCCGAGCCCGAGCCGTGGCAAGCCGTCCCGGTCCTGTCCGAGCAGCAGTCCAGGAACGTGGAGCTGGTACTGGCCTACGCTGCGCCCATCCTGGACAAGCGGCAAACGTCGCGGCTTCTCAAGGAGGTGTCAGCCGTGCACCCACTGCCCGCGCAGCCTCACCTGAAGAGGGTGCGGCCCAGCCGCCGTGCCGGCCCGCATGCGCTCGAGATGCTGCTGTGCCTGGCAGGGCCAGCCGCCGGGGCCAGGTCGCTCGCCGAGCTCCTCCCGCAGCCGGCCGTGGACCCTCGTGGCCTGGGACAGCCCTTCCTGGTGCCTGTGCCGGCCCGGCCACCCCTGACCAGAGGCCAGTTCGAGGAGGCGCGTGCCTACTGGCCCACGTCCTTCCATGAGGACAGGCAGGTGACACGCGCCTTGGCCGGGCGGCTCTTCTCGGCGCAGGAGCGCACGGCGATGCAGGCCCACATGGAGCGGGCCGTGTGGGCGGCGCACCAGGCAGCCGCCAGGGGCCTCAGGGCGGTGGGAGCCGTGGTGGTGGACCCGTCCTCTGGCCGCGTGCTGGCCACGGGTCACGACTGCAGCAGCGGAGCCCGCCCCCTGCTGCACGCCACCATGGTGTGTATTGACCTGGTGGCTCAGGGCCAGGGCCGCGGCGCCTATGACCTCGGCCCCTTCCCCGCCTGCTCCTTCGCCCCGGCCGGTGCCCCCCAGGGTGTCCGTGTGGGCTCTGTGCGCAAGCTGGACGAGGACGGGGACGCGTGCACGGACAGCCTCCCCTATGTGTGCACGGGCTACGACCTGTACGTCACCCGCGAGCCCTGTGCCATGTGCGCCATGGCCCTGGTGCACTCACGTGTGCAGCGCGTCTTCTACGGCGCCCCCTCGCCCGACGGCGCCCTGGGCACCCGTTTCCGCATCCACGCCCGGCCCGACCTCAACCACCGCTTCCAGGTGTTCCGTGGGGTCCTGGAGGCCCAGTGCCGCCGGCTGGACCCTGGCCCCTAGGCACCGGCAGCTCGGCTCCCTCAGACTGCAGCGCCAGGCCTCCGCCTCTCACTGTCCTGCTGGCGTGTGGGGACACGTTCCTGCCCCAGCGGAGCTTTTCCCCGGGCTTGAGCTTCGTGCGGTCCAGCCTGGGCAGGGGCTGGGCCCTCGGACTTCCTTCTCCAGCCACCTCTTGCCCCAAGCCCGAGGGTCCGCTGGGACAGGATCCCCTTTGTTCTGGGTCTGGAAACGGCTCTGCTTGTGAAAATAAATAGCCCCAAACCAGGTTGGTGTCTGTTGACAGAGGCAGGGGACCGTGGTAGGCAAGGGTCCTTGGATCAGGTGACCACTTTTGTCAAGGTTTGGGGTTTATATGTGGGAAGGGGAGCTCCTGAGCCATGTGGGGGACACGTGCTGGCCTAGGGGGCACCTCCTGGCCTGTGTCCTGGTTCTGGAAGGGTGGAGCTGGCCCTGGGGTGTTGACACAGGGCGGGGGTGGCCTGCACTCCGTTCCCTGAATGGCTGCTTCTGGTCGCGGTCCCGTTTCCCGTGCTTCAGGTGGGGCCAGCTGGGGGTCTGCCCCAGAGCAGTTAGCAGTAGAACCAGCGTGTGCAGATTTGGGGTCCCTGTGGGGCCTCGTTCATCCCTGCTCTGAGCTTCCCCTGGAGCCCGGGGGTCTGCCCCAGCCGCCCCCCCCCCAGCCCACAGGCACAGGGCAGGGGAGGGGGTCTGCCTGCAGGCCAGTGCCATGGATGGGCAGTGCCGTGGGTCTGTGAGCCCACCCGGTATGTGGGCACGGAGGGCTGGGCCGGGCCGGAGCAGAGGGTATCCCGGGGGTGTGGGGAGTGGACTGTGGGAGCTCGGTGTCAGTGGAACCTTGTCACCTCGAACGTGCGTCTGGGAGCTATCTGTAGGTTCTCAGTGTTGGGGACGGTGAGGCCTGGGTGGGCGCTGGGCACGGCCCCGTGAGCCTAGCTTCTGTCCTGGTGATGGCCGTGCCCACCCGTAGGGCCCTCGGGACTGGCAGAGTCCCCACAGGTGTACGTGTTGGTGGCAGCCTGCTCCGCGAGGCTCCTCCGTGATGCCGGCACCCCTGGTTCCGTGTAGGAAGGGCCGCCAGTGGCCAGCTGCGTCCCCAGTCGTCTCAGGTCGCTGCGAGGCCCTTAGCTCCGTCAGGCTTGCAGGGGCAAGGGTGCAGACCACAGAGGCCGTGCGACTCGTGCGATGTCACTCAGCACTGAGCGTGGACCCAGTTCTCAGCGGCGCTGAGGAGGTGCTCGGAGCTGTTCATGGATAAAGAGGGAGCTTGGGGGTTGGGGGGGACAGGGAGGTGGCGTGGGTCCACGGGGTCCCAGGAACATGTTGGTTCTGGCCGGCTGTGTGTTGGGGCAGCAGGCCGACCCCCATTCTGCCAGCACGGACGCTGCCCGGGAGGCTCTGCACGCGGCACGTGGGGCCGGCCTGACCGGTTTGGGGTGCCCTTTGGGACCAGAGCACGGAAGCCCCCGGGGCAGCCTGGAGCTGAGGCCTCTAGCTGGGGTTGCCGCTGAGCAGCTGGGGTCGGGGTCCCCCGGCAGCCTTGAGGGACCTCCTGACTGTGGCTGTCTCTCCTCCAGGTGGCCCTAGGCTTCTGTCCCGCCCAGTTGTCACAGCGGAAATGTCTGGTGAGTCTCACCCAGAGGTCCTGCGGTGGGGGGGTCCTGTGGGAGGGTCCCCTAGTGTCCAGACCCACCTGACAACCCCCCCCCGGGGGCACACGCCGTTCTCTTCCTCCCGGGGAGGGTGTTGGGGTCCGTTCCTCGCTCTGAGCGGACGGGAGGGCGATGCCGGTGTCTGTGGGGTTGTCCGCTTGCCCCAGGCTCTCTGCCCCGGGGCCCATTTGGTCGTGGACGGCACCGCGAGGTGTGAGGTTTGGGCGTCTGGGTTCATGCCTGCGTGTGTCACTCACTCTGTCACAGGCGTGCCCACCTCGTCCCTCTCAGAAGGGGGGGTGGGATGTGCAGGTACAGTGAGGGGGCCCTGGGGCCCCAAGGCCCCGGCGCGGGGCCGGAGTGCACACCGTCCGCCCACGTTCACCCCCGCCCTGTGTGTGTAGTTAGCTTTAGCTTCGCCCCCGTCCTCGGGTGGAGGGCGGGGTGGGGCGCTGGGTGCTTGAGGTCATCCGGCTGCTGGTGGCACTGGGATTTGAACCCAGGCTCCTGAGGGCCGAGTCTACACAGAACGTGTCCCAGGGCTTCTTTTTTTTTTTTTTTTTTTAAAGATTTTATTTATTTATTTGAGAGAGAGACAGTGAGAGAGAGCATGAGCAAGGGGAAGGTCAGAGGGAGAAGCAGACTCCCCGTGGAGCTGGGAGCCCGATGCGGGACTCGATCCCGGGACTCCGGGATCATGACCTGAGCCGAAGGCAGCCGTCCAACCAACTGAGCCACCCAGGCGTCCCCCAGGGCTTCTTATTTGCCAAGAAAATAGGGTTTCAAAGGGATGTGATTTGGTGGGGGTTTTCACCTCTGGGCCGCAGCCTGACCACGGGAAGCGTCACTCTGTCCTTGCTGTGGGCGGCAGGAGAGGTGGGGGTCGGACATCCAGGAAGGAGAGAGGTGCTGGTGGCCGAGGGAGCAGCGGGGCGGGGGGCCGGGTGGGGTCCTTGTTGGGGCCTTGGACAGGAGCCGTGAAGGGTGGTGACCAGGGACTGTGGCATGGAAGCTGGGGGCCCGTGCTGGGGCCCTTCTCCCACACCTGATCACAGAGGCTGAGTTCAGAGCAGGATCAGCTCCTCTCTCCGCTCAGGCTTGGGACCCGTGGCTTCCTGCCTCCTGTGGTCATGCCTCAGGGTTCTGCGGCCGGTAAGGTGCAGTTTGCCTCCGCCTCCGCCTCTCCACCCTTCCCTGGTCCCTGGGCTCCCCGCTGCCTCTCCGTCCGCACACACGGACGCCCTCCCCCGGAGCCCAGGGCCTCTCCTTTTCACTTCCTGGAGTCTCCGTTTCGAAGTACCAACTTTTTTTTTTCTTTTTAAGATGTTATTTTTTGGAGCACACAAGCAGGGGAGAGGGGCAGAGAGAAGCAGGCTCCTCCGAGTGAGGCTCGATCCCAGGATGCGGGATCATGACCTGAGCCTCGGGCAGACACTTAGCAGGCGGGGCTCACGTGACGGCTCTTTGCGGGTGAGCTCCACGCCCGGCGTAGAGCACAGTGCAGGGCTCGAACTCACCACCGCGAGATGGAGATCGAGAGCTGAGACCAAGAGTCAGATGCTCGGTGGGCTGAGCCAGCCAGGCGCCCCGGCCCTTCCGGTGGAGCACAGCTAACCACCACCCCCCGCAGCATTTCCTGGCTCTCCCCTCTTGCTCAGTCACTGTGATTACTGTCAGCGTCCCCCTGCCAGGAAGGCAGCCCCCCTCTGGCTTTGGTTCACGGCCTGGCCCTCCGAGGTGCTCAGGAGGCGTCCGGCCACAGAGGTGACGTCTTCCAAAGGCTGAGGGTGGCGTGGACCATGCCGTGCTCAGGCTAAACCCTGTCCCCGGAAGACCCGTCCCGTCTTCCCACACCTGTGAAGCAGGGTCGTGTTTGGAAGCAGAGCCGCTGTGGGTGTAGTTAGTGGGGAGGGTGTCACACTAGATAGGGTAGCCGTGATGCGGTGGCGGGTGTTCCCATAAGGACATGGGAGATGGCCATTTGTCACCGACGCAGGCCATGTGGCCGCACGCCAAGGGCTGCCTGCAGCCCCAGGAGCTGGGAGAGGCAGGAGGGACCCTCCTGTGGAGCCCCCGGGGCGGCGCGGCCCCACCACAGCCTGAGCTCAGACTTCTGGGCTCCAGGACTCAGAGAGGCTAAAGTGCTGTGGTTGGAACCCGGGGCTGGTGGGTATGTGTCTGAGCTGCCCCAGGAAGCGCGTGCCTTTGGAGTGCCAGAACGTTCTATGGCGTGGGGTGCTGGCAGCCTTGGGCTCTGCGCGTCTCTCCAGCTGCTCTTCCGATCGCCACAGCCGAGGGGGTTGAACCACATTCACCGGGCGCCTGGCGGCTCCATCGGTGAGAAGGCTGCCTTCAGCTCAGGTCATGATCCCGGGGTACTGGGATGGAGCCCCGCATCGGGCTCCCTGCTCACTGGGGAGCCTGCTTCTCCCTCTCCCCCTCCCCCTCTGCTTCTCTTTCTCTAATAAAATCTTAAAAAAAAAAAAAAAAACCCACATTTATCATCTCATGTTGTGAAGTCAGGAGTCCTAAAACCCCAGCGCGGGCAGGGCTGGTCCCCCCAGGGAGACCCGGCTCCTGCCCTTGCCTGGCCCGTGGCCCCCCATCCTCCCCGCTGGCAGCGCGGGGTCTGCCCGTCTCCGGGACCCCCGCCCTCTGCCTCCCTCTCCTGAGGACCTGGTGAGGACGCCGGGCATCCCGGGAACCCAGGGTCACCCCCGGCTCGCGGCCCTGATGAGGCCCCTCTGCCGCGGGAGGGGACACGTCTGCAGGTTGACAGGGATGGGGACGTGTTTGGGGCGGTCACTGAGGCCCCCCGCCTGGTATCGTTCCTTGGTGTTTTGTGTCCCTGCAGAAAAGGAGAACAACTTCCCGCCGCTGCCCAGGTTTATCCCCCTGAAGCCCTGTTTCTACCAGAACTTCTCGGACGAGATCCCCATCGAGCACCAGCTCCTGGTGAAGAGGATCTACCGGCTGTGGCTGTGTGAGCGGGCGGGGCGGGGCGGGGCGGGGCGGGGCGGGGCTGTGGCTGTGTGAGCGGGCGGGGCGGGGCGGGGCGGGGGCGGGCCCGGGGCGGGGCTGTGGCTGTGTGAGCGGGCGGGGCGGGGCGGGGCGGGGCGGGGCTGTGGCTGTGTGAGCGGGCGGGGCGGGGCGGGGGCGGGCCCGGGGCGGGGCTGTGGCTGTGGCTGTGTGAGCGGGCGGGGCGGGGGCGGGCCCGGGGCGGGGCCGGGGCTTCCCTGCACCCCTCTGACCCCGGCCCCGGACAGCCCCACCATGAACTTGGTCCCAACCTCAGGCGGCGGGAGCGCGGATTTTGGGCTCAACCTCGCCTTTCTGACAGTGATATGTTCTGAGCCCTCGTCTGGCTCTGCGACGCCCCGTGCTGACCAGAGCCCGGCCCCGCTTTCCCAGGGGGTGGGAGGCGCCCAGGCTGGCTGCCCTGGAGCCCACTCACCCTCCGCCCCCTCCCCAGTCTACTGTGCCACGCTGGCGGTGAACCTCGTGGCCTGCCTGGCCTGGTGGATCGGAGGCGGCTCGGGGGCCAACTTCGGCCTGGCCTTGCTGTGGCTGCTGCTCTTCTCCCCGTGCGGCTACGTGTGCTGGTTCCGGCCGGCCTACAAGGCCTTCCGGTGAGTGCGGGCCGGGCCGGCGCAGGGGACGGCCAGACGCGCGACCCTGTGTGCTCGGGGCCTGCGTCCTCAGACGTCCGTGTCTGGGACCGTCCGGTGGGGTCGGGGGACGGCGTCTCTCCGGGGTGGCCGTCTAGACGCCGGCACGGCGGTCTGGTTTGTCCTGTAGGGATTGAATCGAGAGGCCGTTCCCGTAGCCGCCCACGCATGTCAGCATTTCTGGTGTCTTCAGAAGGTTGTGGCACCATCACTCTGTGTAGTTCCAGAACATTCCCTCAGCCCCCAGGCAACCCTGTCCCATCAGCCATCACCCCAGCCCCACCCCCGCGAGCCCCGTCCCCATCCATGGAGGGGCCTCATCTGGACGTGTCACACGCGTGGACTCACACCCTGTGGCGCCTTCTGTGTCTGGTTCCCTCCCTCAGCGTTGTGGGCTCGGGGTTGTCCCCAGGGCAGTGCGTGGTGGCGCCTCGCTCCTGCCGGGGGCCAAGGGACACTCCTGTGTGCGGGGGATGCACTGGGTGTTCGCAAGCAGCTCTAGGCTTCTGTGGACCTTCACCCCAGCAGGCCCCCTGTTCCTCAGGACCTGCCGTGTTTGCCCCTTGATGGTTCCCGAATCCCGGGCTCAGGGACTCTGCCAGCTCCCTGAGGCCCTCCGGGGTGGGGACGTAAGAACTAGAAACCCACCCGGCTGCCGAAGCTGGAAGGAGCCGTTCTTCCGGGTTCCGGGCCAGCTCAGGCAGCCTCGCTCAGCAATGCTTGCGGCGTGCGGACGGCCTGGGAGCGCCCTGCCTCCTCCCGCGGCCCTCGGGGTCCTGCAGGCCCCGTGCTCCTTCAGTGACCTGGAGGTCGCCTGTGCCACGGCCCCATTGGCAACCGTCCGTGTCTTCCGCAGAGCCTACGGGGCGCCCTAAGTCTGTGACACGCTTCCTCCCCGGGTCAATCTTCAGCGACCTTGTGGGCGTCGTCGCTCACCATGAAACCCCTCCGTCCCTCCGCAGCCGGGACTCTGTCCGGGGACAGAAGTTTTTCCCGGAGAGGCCGGTGTGGCCCGTGGAGTCCCCGCCCGGTCGGAGCCCCCGTGCGCTGGCGCGATGGTGCGCTGGGGCCGGCACCTCCTCGGTCCCGCCGTGCGCACGCGGCCTGCGTGACGGCTGTGCCCTCTCCCTCTGCAGCGCCGACAGCTCCTTCAACTTCATGGCCTTCTTCTTCATCTTCGGAGCCCAGTTTGTCCTGACCGTCATCCAGGCCGTCGGCTTTGCGGGATGGGGCGCATGGTGAGCCGGGCGCCGGGCTGCCGCGCGGGGGTGGCGTGGTCCCCGCGGGGCGGGGGTGACACGCGGTCCCCGTGGGGCGGGTGCGGCTCCAGCCTCCCAGGGTGAGGGACGGCGTGTGAGTACTCCGGTGGCCCTGGAGGGCTGGGGCTGGGGTCTGCTGCCCGTGCCCACCCGGGGCCTGCTGCCCCTGAGGGTCCTGCCTGGGACGCACTCCCAGCTCCTCCGGGAGGCTGATAGGTGTGTCCCTGGGGGCGCGTCCGGGAGGAGCGGCTCTGCGGACAGCAAGAGGCCCCCCAGGATAGCTGCCTGTGACCCTGCTGTCAGGAGAGAGCTAGGGTTTTTGTCTTTGAGGGTTTATACCCAGTTCTGCAGCTGCCGTCACAAGTTAGGACAAACTTAGCGACTTAAACAGACTCGTTTCACAATTCTGGGGTCAGAAGTCTGACGTGGGCCTCATGAGGCCAAAACCCTGGTGCTGGCAGGGCTGGTCCCCCCGGGCTCCAGGGAGACCCGGCTCCTGCCCTTTCCTGGCCCGCGGCCCCCCATCCTCCCCGCCGGCAGCGCCGGGTCTGCCCGTCTCTGGGACACCCGCCCTCTGCCTCCCTCTCGTGAGGACCTGGTGAGGACGCCGGGCACCCCGGGAACCCAGGGTCACCCCCATCTCACGGCCCTGACGAGGTCCCCTCTGCTCTGGGAAGGGACACGTCCCAGCTCCCAGGACGAGAATGTGGGTGCCTGTGGGGCTGCTAGCTGGTCGCAGGTCGTGTCTTTGGCATGGAGTGTCCCATGGGCTGCTCGAGGCTGCTGGTGTGTGTGCTCGGCCTTGTCGGGGGTCTGGAAGCCTGTCTCTGCTCAGGTGTGCCCCGTTGGCCTCTCGGTTGGCATCCCTTGGGGTGTTCGTGGCCTCCTGGCCTGCCCCTCAGCGCCTTCCTGGTGTCCGTCCCCTCCTGTGTGTTCTGCTCCCCGTTACAAAGTCCGCGAGTCACCTTCTACTCTCACCTGGGATTGTTTCTCGAAGAGCCTCCCTGGGGCTTCCTGGTGTTGCTTCTTTCCTGTCTGCTGAGCAGATGAGCTCCGCGTGGACCCTTGGTTTCGGGTTCCTCCCAGATCTGGGTCTGGAGGACCGGTGAAGGGCTGTCATCGGGGTCCCAGGTGCGGGGATGTGCCAGGAGGACCTCAGGGCCCAGCAGATGGTTTTCCTATGGCCATGGTTTATACAGACAGAGGACAGAGGACAGGAACCAAAGTGAGCTCAGGGCAGGGGCGTGGGAGGCGGGGACACCAGGCGGGAGCTTCCAGAGCCTTCTCCCAGGGTGTCCCACAGGACACGCTTAGTTCCCTCCAAACGAGAGCGCGCCGTGCGTGTGTGCTGTGGTCTCTGGGGGCTGGCAGAGACCCAGCGCCGGGTTCTCCGCGGGGTCGGTCCCGTGGGCCCGTCGGGGAGCAGATGCTCAGCCCGAGCCTTGCATCTGCACAGACGGTTCAGCCCCCCAGCAGCGAGCCTGGCCAGAGCCCGCAGTCCGGTTCCAGAGCCGCGGAGGGCCAGCCTCGCGAGCCGGCCGGTGGGGGGGGCGGGCTCCGGCCCTCCGTGCAAGCTGTTTTCCGTCCGGTGTCACCCCACCCCGGTTTCCACGTTGTCCCCAGGGGCCGGCTTGTAGAGGGAGGACGGTAGTCTCCGTCCCTGCTGGAGTGCAGGCCAGGCAGGGCTGGGGACAGGTGACCAACCAGCTGGGGAGCCGGGGCAGAGAGCTGCTCTGAAGCGGTTCCTCTCCTGAAGAACCGGAGGGGAGGGAGGGGGCACAGCACCCCGCGTGCGGCTCCAGGCCTGCTTGCTCTCACGGACGGCTGTCGCCGCTCGCCGCTCCCGTTCTGTGGCTGGGCGCTGGGCCTGTGCAGGTGGTGAAGAGCTGTCATTGGGGTCCTCCTGGCTCTGCCTTCTTGGAACGTTCGTTGGGGTGGCTGGGATCCCACCGAGCTCCTTGGCCTCCCCGGGGCTCGGTGCAGGGAATGGGGACCCTGGGGTGCTGGTCTGCCGACCCACATTCCCTTTGGGAGCCCAGCCCAGGGTGACTGCGCCCCTCTGGTCCCTGGTGGCCCACTGCCAGGGGACGGGTATCTGCGGCTGCAACTGTGGCCGTCCCTGGTCTTGGCCTGACGGGACACACAGCGGCCAGCTGTGCGGTTTTCCTCGGGGGGTGGTCTCGGGCGGCCCTGCCTGCCCAGCATCCTAAGGGTCTGTCGCTCCCACATGGGGCATTTCTGCAAACGCCTCCCTGGGGGCCTGGAGAGGAAAAGGACTCTGAGACACACACGAGCGTCCTTCGTTCGTACGTGTCTGTCCAAGACCCCGGCGCTGCTCCGTGTCTGGGAAGCCGGCCTCGACCCCTCCGCGCCCTCCTCTGGCTTTCGTTTTTGCTCCTTTACTCGGCGTTTTCGGGGCGCCTGGCTGGCTCGCTTGGGGGGCTTGCGACACCTCGTGGGTTCCAGCCCCGTGTGGGGCGTGGAGCCCACTTCTAAATTCAAGGAATTTTATAAAAAGCTCTTTAAATTATAGTTTATCTTTTTTTCTAAGCGCTCTCTTTGGCGAGGGGGTTTGCGATCACGCTCCCGACGCGCAGCCTGGGGAGGACCCCCTCGGGGGCGGCAGCTGCATGTGCTTGGCCGTCACCTGGCCGAGGTCAGGAAAGGCGGGACCGTCCCGCGGAGGGGCAGAGGAGGCTGAAAGAGGCTAGTCGTGTGCTCTGCATCCCGTGTCCTTTGGGTCTCTGGTGCGTGCTCCAGGCCTGGGCGCCGCCGTAGGGTTGGGATGGGTCCACCCTTGGGCTGGGCCCTGTCCCTGCCCCCAGCCCCCCAGACTGCTCCGGGAGCCCCCCGGGTAGGACTGCGGAGGGAGCGCAGAGCCGGGGAGGCTCTGGGGCCGGCGCTGAGCCCTGGGGCGAACCGGGGGAGGGGACCGGCCTGTCCCCACAGCGGGGAGGCGGTGGGAGGCAGCCCGAAGACTGGGAGCTGGGAGCAGCCGAGCCCACCAGGCGCCCCCAGTAGGGTTTCCGTGTTGGGCCTCTTTGGGGTTTCCAGGGAGACGCAGAGAAGGATGGCGCGCCTGTGGCCGTCGCGCCCTGGGCCTCGGACAGGCCTTTGCCGCTGCTGGAGGCCCGCACGGGTGCAGCGCTGCCGTCCGCTGGGCCGTCGTCGGCAGCCCCACGTGGCCACCGGTGTTCTTCTGTTCCCACGTGGGGTTTAACTACGTTCGGGTCGGCCGCCTGTGCCCGTGCGGTGTGCGCGCTTCCGTGGGCCGGCCCTCCCCGGGCTCTGCCCCGCGCCCGCCCTCCCTTCTTTCCAGCTCGTTTGTGGGAACGGAGGCTTCCTTGCCCTGCGCTTCCCGAGTTTGGTTTGCTATTTTGTTTTTTCATTTTTATAGTATTTATGTCAATTTTTAAAATTAAAAAGAATTTTTAATTTCTTATTAACATATAACGTGTTATTCAGGTCTGTGAATGGTCAGGCTCACACACTTTGCAGCACTCACCATAGTACATACCCTCCCCAAGGTCCAAAACCCCACCCCTCCCCCTCCCCACCTCCACCCCACAACCCTCTGTTTGTTTTGTGAGATTAAGGGTCTCTTATGAGGGGCACCCGGGTGGCTCAGTGGGTTGAGCCTCTGCCTTCGGCTCAGGTCATGGTCTCAGGGTCCTGGGATCGAGCCCCACATCGGGCTCTCTGCTCAGTGGGGACCCTGCTTCCCCCTCTCTCTCTGCCTGACTCTCCGCCTACTTGTGATCTCTGTCTGTCCAATAAATAAATAAATTCTTTAAAAAGTCTTATGGTTTGTCTCTCTTCAGTCCCATCGTGTTTCATGTTTTCCTTCCTTGCCCCCCACGCCCCCACAGTCCCTCTCACCTTTCCCACATCAGGGAGATCGTATGATAATTGTTTTTCTCCGATTGACTGACTTCACTCAGCATAATACCCTCTAGTTCCACCCACGTCATTGCAAACGGCAAGATGTCATTTCTTTTTTTTTTCTTTTTTTTTTTTTTTTAAGATTTTATTTATTCATTTGACAGAGAGAGATCACAAGTAGGCAGAGAGGCAGGCAGAGAGAGAGAGAGGAGGAAGCAGGCTCCCCGCGGAGCAGAGAACCCGATGCGGGACTCGATCCCAGGACCCCGAGATCATGACCTGAGCCGAAGGCAGCGGCTTAACCCACTGAGCCACCCAGGCGCCCCAAGATGTCATTTCTTTTGAAGGCGGCGTGGTAGTCCATTGTATATAAATACCACATCTTTTTTATCCGTTCATCTGCTGATGGACATCTAGGCTCTCTCCATAGTTTGCCTCTTGTGGACTTCGCTGCTGTGAACATTCGGGTGCACGTGTCCCTTCGGATCACTACATTAGTGTCTTTAGGGTAAATACCCAGTAGTGCGATTGCTGGGTCGTAGGGTAGCTCTGTTTTTCAAGTTTTTGAGGAACCTCCACGCTGTTGTCCACAGTGGCCGCACCGGCTTGCATTCCCACCCCCAGTGCAGGAGGCTCCCCTTTCTCCGCATCCTCGCCAGCATCTGTTGTTTCCTGACGTGTTGATTTTAGCCATTCTGACCGGTGTGAGGTGGCATCTCAATGTGGGTTTTTTGTTTTGTTTTGTTTTTTTAGGATTTTATTTATTTATTTGACAGAGATCACAAGTAGGCAGAGAGACAGGCGGAAACAGAGGGGGAAGCAGGCTCCCCACTGAGCAGAGAGCCCCATGCGGGGCTCGATCCAGGACCCTGAGATCATGACCTGAGCCGAAGGCAGAGGCTTTAACCCACTGAGCCACCCAGGCGCCCCTTCGCTGTGGTTTTGATCTGTATGTCCCTGACGCCGAGTGATGTGGAGCACTTCATGTGTCTGTTGGCCATCTGGCTGTCTTTGCAGAAATGTCTGTTCATGTCTTCTGCCCCTTTCTTGATTGGATTTTTTGTTCTCTGGGTGTTGAATTTTCTAAGCTCTTTATAGATTTTGGACACTATCCCTTTATTGGGTATGTCGTTTGCGAGTATCTTCTCCCGTTCTGTTGTCTTTTGGTTTTGTTGACTGTTTCCTTCACTGTGCAAAAGCTCTTGATCTCGATGAAGTCCCAATAGTTCCTTTTTGCCCTTGCTTCCCTGGCCTTTGGTGCTGTTCCTAGGAAGAAGTTGGTGCGGCTGAGGTCGAAGAGGTCGCTGCCTGTGTTCTCAAGGATTGGGGTGAATTCCTGCCTCACGCCGAGGTCTTTCATCCATTCGGAGTCTGTTTCCGTGTGTGAAGTAAGGACATGGTCCGGCTTCATTTTTCTGCGTGTGGCTGTCCAATCTGCAATTTGGTTTTTAGAGTAATGGCGGTAGTGAGCCCCCCGTCACAGGCCAGAAATTCACTCTCACGGTGGACAGCTTGGTGGCTTTCGTGCACCCTCAAGAGTGTGCACCCGTCATTTCTGTTTAGTTGAGGAAGGTTTCATCTCCCCGAGGCAGCCCCGTCCCCGTCAGCCGTCACCCCCTCACCAGCCTCCTGCCCCCACGAGCCCCCTTCCCGTCCGTGGAGGAGCCTGGTCTGGCCGTGTCACACGCGTGCACTCACACCCCGTGTGGCCTCCTGTGTCTGGTTCCCTCCCTGCGTATCGTGGGCTCGGGGTCGGTCCCTGGGGCAGCGTGTGGAGGCCCCGCTCCTGCTGGTGCCAGGGACACTGCTGTGCGTGGGGGGCATGCTGTGTGCTTCCGTCCGTGCCGACCAGCGTCGGGGGTTGCTCTATGCGAGCTGCCTGCCCTTGTTGACACAGTGGTGACACGTGTCTCCATGTCTCGCGTGTGTGCTGGTGGCGGGGCTGCACTTCTGGGGAGTCTCCGCTCCGTCTCTCACGCCGTGTTCTCCCCCCCTGGTTCCCCCGCCGCGGGAGCCCCCGGCGCCCCTCGTCCTCTCCCTGAGCCCTGCCCTCCGGCTCCTCCCCGCTGCCACCGTGGACGCCCTGGCCTCTTCCTGACCTGGACGGCTCGTGGCAGGCTCTGTTGTTCATCGAGTTGTAGCTGATGGAGACCAGTGTGTCCCCTACTGTCCCTGGAGCCTGGGTGGTCACCCATACATGAGATGTTTCTCCGTCCTGGTCCTGCGGGGAGGCTGGGGCCGTGGAGCAGGTCCCCCGGCCTGCATTCCTGCCTGCGCGTGCCTTCACCTCCCCCAGAGACCGCAGACCTCAGGCTGGGACCCCGCCCGCCTGACCCCTCTTTCCGGGCCGCAGACCTGCTGGGAGGACACTGGTCCCAAGGGTGACTCTCCCCCACTGCCGCGCCAGCATTTCTTCCCCTCCCAGGGCCTCCAACCACCTGTCGCCCACCTGGACCGTCCAGCCGCCTGGCTCAGCCCCACACTGCGTCCCCTGCCCGGCCGAGGCGCCCTCCCCAGTGGCTTTCCCAGCCCCCTACTGAGTGGGAGCGGGTGGCCGGTCTGTCCCCAGTGCCCAGCACAGAGTGAGCCTGCGGCTCTGGCTCCTCGGCCACCCCCGTGTCACGTACTTGGGTTGGGAGGACTTGCGGCTTCCCTTTTGCTGAGAACGTGACGTGGTCCCCGGAGCACGCTTCCGAGAAAACCACGTGTGTTCCTGCGCCAGCGCCCACCCTGCTGCCCGAGACGCAAGGACACTCAACGACAGGCGTGGGCGGCCTCCGGAGACACGGGGCTCGGCCTCCTGCGTGGGGCACGGCGAGGCTCACGTCGGGGCGGCGGGACGCAGCCTTCTGCTTCTCGGGGGCGCTGCCGCAGGGCTATAGGCGGCAGGGCGCGTGTGACCGCGGGGGCGCGTGTGACTGCGGGGGCCTGGACCCGGCAGGCCTGGCTGGCTGGCCCGTGTAACACGGGGCTGCCCGCGGAGCCGCTGGAGGGCCTGAACGGGGCATGTGGGGTAGGTAGCTGGCAGCCGCGGACGAGTCCTGACTTCCCGGCTCCTGCTTGGTCTTCTACGTCCCTGAAGCGCAAGTCATTTCCTGCCTCTCGGCCCTAGACGCAGGTGCGGATGTGTGTCCACACGTGCTTGGGACAGAACGTGCCTCACGCGATCCTGCTGTACCGAGGGCTCTTTAACTCTTCTGCCCTCTCGCTTCCTGCACACCACCTCAGCATCCATCGTGAGGCTGTGGCACACCAGGCATCTGTGTTCTCTCCAGCGGGTGAACGTTTAGGGCCCCCCCAGCTTTTCATGGTGACTCGTGATTCTGTAGTGTAAATTCTTAGGAGCACGAGAGCTGGGTGCGGCCAGGGGCGCGTAGAGCTTAGTGTGGTAACTGCCGCTGCCCCGCATAGGGCCACGCTCCCTCCAGGGCAGGGCTTCTCTCCACAGCCCCTTGCATGCGCCACGCTTGCCTGTGTGGCAGGGGACGCAGCGACTCCGTTTTCGCGTGTGTTCCTTGTTGCTGGGTTTGAGCGTCTTTTTGTGTGTTCATTGTTCCCTGCAAGTCCCCGTACCAATCACCCATTTCCCTGTTAGTTGTTTATTGTTTTTCTTGTTGATTTGTTGGTGATCTTTACACATGGAGGGTACTGGGCTCCTTGTTTGGTGGATGTGCTGGCACCCATGCTCGCTCTCTCTGGCCCCTTGTAGTGGTTGGCTGGCGGCAGTCGGGTTCTTCCAGACCAGTGTCGGGGCTGCTGTGGTCATGCTGCTCCCAGCCATCATGTTCTCCATGTCCGCTGCCATGATGGCCATTGCAATCATCAAGGTAAGTCCTCTGGGTTCGGAGACTTCTAGCATCTTCCCATGCATGCCATCGCCCTAGCCCCCGAGCCCCGGGAGCTCGTCTCATGCCCGTTTAAGGAGCGAGAGACTGAGTGTCCGGGAACGAGCTGACCGTTACTCAAGCGGGCTTGGGGGGACAGCATAGTGGAGGCCGCTGATGGCCGCATCTGCCTTCCGGGACACCATATGCCAGAGCGCCCAGCACATGCGTGGCCCGGGGTGTGCTCCACGCTGCCCAGTTTGGCCGCCGCTGGATGCTGGCCGCCAAGTACAGTTAAATTGAGATTAAGTAAAAGTAAGAATTGGCGGGTGCCTACCACAACCTTCTCATCTTGGATACTTGCCGGCTGTGTGGGGCTGGTGGGCCGTCTCCACCGCCACGGAAAGTTCCCGTGGGCAGGACGGCTCCGGGCGCTCGGAGACTGCGGCAGAATGGTCACCGTGCAGCCCCGTGGAAGCCGGCAGGCCCGCGGCCGCGGGGGACACCAGGCCTGAGCCCTTGCACCTGGCTGTCTGGGAACGAACACAGAAGCATTGTTCCGCACCCCTCGCCCCGTGTGCACCCCAAATGCTTTCAGCTGTGTGGACAGTTGGGGGGGTGTGGAGGGACCCGTGGGACCCACGAGTGTGCGCGCAGACACACGGCGAGTGAACCTGAACGTGGTTCCGGGATCGAGTCCACACGGCGCGATGTTTGCAACCAGGGACTTCCGCGCAGCTGCAAACATCCGAAATTAGAAAGTAGATGCTAACTGAAGACGCCTGTGGGGCCAGAAAAGAAAGATTCATGGACTCAAATAGAGTGTGTTCTTCCTAAGCAACGACACCACGCCTGTGTCCGTCCCCAGGCCCAGGTGCAGGGGTGTACCGGGAGGACCCCAGAGCGCAGCAGATGGTTTTCCTATGGCTGTGGTTTATACAGACAGAGGACAGGAAGCAAAATGAGCTCAGGCCAGGGGTGTGGGGGTGGGGGCACTAGGCGGGAGCTTCCAGAGCCTTCTCCCGGGGTGTCCCACGGGACACGCTTAATTTCCCCCCAAACGAGACAGCACCGTGCATGTGTGCTGTGGTCTCCGGGGGCTGGCAGAGACCCAGCGCCGGGTTCTCCGCGGGTTCGGTCTCGCGGGCCCGTCTGCTTGGCTCGGGCCAGGAACCCCGACTCGGGGAAGGGAGCAGGCGCTCAGCCCGAGCCTCGCGTCCACACAGACAGTTCAGGGACCCGAGCCCCCCAGCAGGGTCGGGTGGCTGAAGCTGGCCGGAGCCCGCAGTCCGGTTCCAGATGCCGCGGAGGGCCATCCTCGCAAGTGGCCGGTGGGGTGGGCGGGCTCCGGAGGGTGGGCTCCGGCTGTCTGTGCGAGCTCTCTGTCTGTCCCCCCCTCCCACTGAGAGGGCAGAGAGGGTATTTAAGAGTCACGGAGCAGCAGGAGGATCCCCGTGAGCGACGGGGTTCGCTCCACCGGTCAGCAGAGCACCCAGTTGAAATGCCAGTTTTCACCTGCTGAGTTTTCCAGAATTTCTAGAGCTTCCAGCCCTGGCCCACGTTCCTTGCGCTGTCGTGGGGAGTCAGTCCTTCCTGGCGGTCTCTGGCTAGGAGACCGTGAGCCACAGAGAGGGCGTGGAGTGCAGGGCGCCCGTGTCAGGCGGCCCGAGAGCCCGGCCCCAGAGCAGGGCAGGAGAGCGGTGCTGGCGGCCACACACGGCAGCAGCGGGGGGACCGTGGCGGTGGATCAGGCCGGCGCCCTCTGAGGCCACCATGTCGGCTCTGGCGTTTTCTGACGCGTCCGGGAAGCTGTTTCTGTGGCTTCTGTGACTCCTGCGAGAGGTCCTACCGTGAACACAAGCGGGTCTTGTCGCCTGCCACAGACTCAGTTTGGATTCTCTCTGCCTCTGTGCCTGCAGGTGCACAGGATCTACCGGGGGGCTGGCGGAAGCTTCCAGAAGGCGCAGACTGAGTGGAACACAGGCGCGTGGCGGAACCCACCGTCCCGGGAGGCTCAGTACAACAACTTCTCGGGGAACAGCCTGCCGGAGTATCCCACTGTGCCCAGCTACCCGGCGGCCGGCAGCCAGTGGCCTTAGAGGAGCTGGCCGCCTCCCTGCCCGGCCGCCCCCACTGCCCTCTCCCCTCCCCGGCCAGGGTGGCGGCGCCCGCGCACACCCAGAGACCCACATGCGCGCCTCTCACCTCCGGGAGCGGCCGTCCTTGCGAGCGGCGCCCGGAAGCTGCCCGGCCTCCGCTGCCCGGCAGGAGGACGCTGTCTCCCGCGGAGGTCCCCGCGCCCACTGCAGGCCTCCCTGACGAGGAAGGGCAGCAGGCCCGCTGCCTGCCTGCTGGAGCTGACGGCGCAGAGCGGGACTCCGCCGGGCGTCCCCTCGGCCCTTCTCGTCCCCTCGTTCCTGTCCCTACAGGCGACACTTGGCCGGGTCCTCCATGTTCTTGTCCTCTGTGTCCTGGTCCGCCTGCAGCCAGAGAGCTCCTGTGCACAGTCCTGCAGAGTCCGCCAGAGCCGATGAGCCGCCTGGGTGCCGTGGTCTGAGCCCCTGTCCGTCTGTCCATCTGCCCCTTGGGCTCTGTGCAGGGCCGTTGGCGGGCCTGCCCGCAGCGGCTCTCTTCCTGGGAACGTGGAGCAGACATTTGTCGAGATCCGGAACCTGGGGTGGAACCCCTCCGGGGGAGGATGGGGGCCACCGCCTGGGCCGGCTGCCTGGAGCCTGCGGCCACACAGCCCCTCCCGAGCTGTAGGAAGCGGGAGACAGAATTTCTCAGGAGCTTGGCCTTGAAGAAGGAAAGAAGTTGTGCGAAATCTGTGCCTTAGTGAGGAATCTCATCAAAACGTCACTTTTCTCCCCTCTGACCCTGTAGCTCCTGAGACAAAGGACCGAGCACCCCGTGGGTATCTCGGCAGCGCCCTTGCGTGCGGACAGGCCAGACAGGCCCTGGTAGCCCCCCAGCCCTTTCTGGCCAGGCTCCCCAGGCACCCCGAGTGCTACCCCTCGGCCCCTGGCTGGCCGCCCTGGGGTAGGACAGGGGCCCTTTGCATCACACACTGCCGCGCCGGACGCCGGCCCCCCAGCAGCCCCGGCCAGCCAGGCTCGTTCTGTGCTCTCCACACCCACGCCTGCTTGCTTCAGCTCCTTGTGCCAAGCACCACGTGGTGTCCAAAGGCAGCCGTGGTCCCTGCAAATGCACCCGGGCCTGGGTCCCCTTAGGTCTCAAGCCATGGGTATCCCCCAAACGTCCCCAAGCCAGCCTCTGCGACAGGCACACACTGCACTGACCGTGGGGGCAGGGTAGCTGCGGAGCAGGTGTGGCCCACGGTAGGAAGCCCGCACGCAGGCACCTTCGTTACTCCGTAACTGGTATGTCACGGGAGAGGATCCTGGAAGTCAGTCCCGTAGTCCGTCCTGCATCACGGAGCCTCTGCGGGGCTGTTAGGGGTGCACGGCCCGCTGCCCTAGCCACCCCAGGCCGCCCCTGCCTGTGGACCCTGCCCCGCACAGCCGCACCCCAGCGGTCCGCGAGCCACCGTGGTGCGTGTCCTTTGTGTTGCTTGTTTCAGTCAACTTGCGGTTTTATGCCCCGCTCTTTTAACTTGAAAAGGGAATTGTGCAGAAAGTGAGAAACCAGCATCGCTCACTTTGAAGAGAAGGTAATGGTGGACGTGGCAGGAAGAGGAGCGGGAGAGCCTCCCGGGGCTCCTGGCGTGGACACCCTGCATGGACACGGCGGGGAGGGCGGGAGTCCTCCACGGGACGCTTCGCCAGCACAGGAGGAGACCAGATCCACAGAGAACCCCACCGAGCCCCAAGCAGATGGCCTGGGCTGCCTTGCCCCCCCCCCCACACACAGATTGATGTGTTGATGTCCTAGTGCCCAGCAGCTCAAAATGGGAAATTATCTGGAAATGGGGTGGTTGCAGGGGTACTTAGTTAAGGTGAGGTCACCCCGAAGTCAGGTGGGCCCTAAAACAATGTAGGAGAGAAACCCCGTGAAGACGGGGCTGATGCTTCTACAGCATGCCGAGGTGACCAGTGACCCCCTTACCCCCTGCCCCGCCCCGTGAAGCTTGGGTGCCTGGGACAGGTTCTCCCCCAGCGGGAACCACCCCTGCGACTCTCCTGGGGCCACGCCGTCCCGAGGCTCCCAGCAGATGCTAGGGCAACGGAGCAGGGTGCCGGGGTATGCTGTGCCGTGGGGACGCACCTGTCCCTGGGTGGGACCCGGAGCGCATGGGTGGACGGAGAGCAGGTTGCCCTGGGCCGGGTGGGGAGACCGGACTGACGACAGCCGGAAGGGGGGAATGTGTGCGCCCTCGGCTCCCGGGGGCCTGGAAGGACGCAGCTTGGGGCTGGAGTTGAGAGACTGGGACCCATTGTGCGGGTGACCGCGTCACAGAACCACAGGTAGGGCTTAAACCGCGGGTGCCTCCCCCCACCCTCCGGAGGGCAGAGCCCGGGGTCCGCAGTGGGGTGATGCTGGTGTCCCAAGGACCACGGCCCCCGGGGCTCCGTGCTCCCATGTCTGGGGGGCCTGGCTTGCAAGAGGACGGTGTCCATGGGGCGGTGTCCCCGCGGCAAGCTCCAAGGAAGGGCCCTCCCTGCCTGTCCTAGCAGAACCCTAACACTAGGTTAGTGTTCAAGACCGAATTTAAAAACGTTTCTTAATGTCATCTAAAAATGTTCATTATACTTCAACATTAAAAAATAACATTTTTTAGAGAAAGGGATGAGTGGCGTTCTCTTCATTTTTACGGAGAGGGCGGCTGGGTTCTCTGTTGGGACCTCTTTGGGCCCACGGTGAAGAGTGGGGACAAAAGGTGTCAGGGAGACCAGAGCGAGGGCGTCTGTGGGGAGGCATCCGTGGGCAGGTCACGGCCGCGGGCAGGCGGGGCCCAGTCCCCTGCGACCCTCCGGAAGGCACAGACCGGTCCCCGGCTGTCCGTCCGGTCCGGGGGTCGGAGGGCCTGGGCCCTGCCCTCTGGTGGAGTGAGGTGTGTGCTGCGCTGTGCGCGCCGTCTGCGTTTTCTGACGAGGTGGACTGGGTTCTTTTATGTTGAAGTCCCAGCCCCCCGGGACCCCAGGAGGTGACCTTCTTTAGAAGTGGTCACCGAAGGAGTACTTTTCCAAGGTAAGGTGAGGCCATAAGGCGTAGCGTGGTCCCAATCCAGTATGATAATAGGAAGGGGACCTGTGGGCCCAGACAGGCAGGGGGAAGCCCTGAGAAGCTGGGGGACCTGGGACAGGTTTTCCCCCAGCAGGAGCCAGCCCTGTGACCCCTTGTCTCCGACAGACGCCGGGGGCTGGGATCTCCACATACCTTTGTGGGAACCACCGTTCAATCCCTAACAGTGGCCAGTCTGGGTCCACGTCTACGGGGGTTTCCGGGGACTGCCACGTTCAAGTATCGCAGACTGTGTGGCCCGAAACAATTCATCCTCCTAAATTCTGGAGCCCAGAGCCTGAAATCAAGGTGTCGCCGGGTCCATGCTCCGTCCGGGGGCTCCAGGAGCCCCTCGGTCTGTGGCTGACCCCTCCGCTGTTTGTTCTCTTCCATTTTTTAAAAAAGGATTTTATTTATTTGACGGACAGAGACCACAAGTAGGCAGAGAAGCAGGGGTGGGCTGGGGAGGGGAAGCAGGCTCCCCCCGCCACCCCAGCAGAGAGCCCAGTGGGCTGATCCCAGGACGCTGGGATCACTACCTGAGCCGAAGGCAGAGTTTTTGTTTGTTTGTTTGTTTGTTTTAAAGATTTTATTTATTTGAGAGAGAGACAGTGAGAGAGAGCATGAGCGAGGAGAAGGTCAGAGGGAGAAGCAGACTCCCCATGGAGCCGGGAGCCCGATGCGGGACTCGATCCCGGGACTCCAGGATCATGACCTGAGCCGAAGGCAGTCGTCCAACCAACTGAGCCACCCAGGAGTCCCCGAAGGCAGAGTTTTAACCCACTGAGCCACCTGGGCGCCCCTCTCTTCCATTAAAAAAAATATATATATTTAGAGAATGTATGAGTGGAGAAAGTGTGGACGGTGAGCATCTCCAGCACACTCTGTGCTGAGCGCAGAGCCCCATGCTGGGCTCGATCCTACGGCTCCGCCTCCGAGATCATGACCTGAGGCCCCTGAGTCCCATGCTTCACCGAGCAAGCCACCCAGGCGCCCCATGTGTTGTCTTATGAGGACACCAGCCATTGACATAGAGCCCACTCTCACACAGCGGGACCTCCTCCGAATTCACCAGCGCAAAGACCCTATTTCCAAATAAGGTCCCATTTGAGGTTCCAGGTGGATGTGAATTTTGGGGGGTGGCACCGCTCAATTCTCTACCTTGCCCAGGCCTTGGCCCCTAGGAGTGAAGGAGCTCCTCGGCTGGGATCTTTGGTGGCCGTGGCACATTGCACGTCCCCTGCCCTGGTTTCCGCTGGGAGGGTCCTGGGAGACCTGGGTGCCCCAGCGCGTGCTCACCCCAGTGTGTCTCGGCACTGCGGGAGGCAGACACACACGAGCAGGAGACCACCATTTGGGTCCCCTGGACACAGGCAGGCAGGAACCCCTCCTGCTCGGGAACCCAAGAGTCACCGCAGATGGGCTTGCTCTGGGCCAATCAGAAGCAGCCTGGGGCCACATGGTAGAGCCCTGGTGGCTGGGGTCTGTTCTCAGAGGATGGGGGCCCGCTGGGTGAGGGGGGTCCCACCCAGGAGCTTCTGTTGGGTGTCTGCTCACGGGCTGCCCCTCACACGTTTTCTGGCCTTGGGATCCCCCGGAGCTCACAGCATCCCGAGAGTGTGCTTTGACTCGCCCCAGCTGGGGTTGCAGAACTCCTGCCACGGCCCAGACACGAGCAAGTCACCTCCCCTTGATAAATAAACCTCAGCGTCCGCTTCTGGAAAATGCGAATGTGCCAGTCCGCGTCCTGCCCCATAGCGGGGCAGGGCCTGGCCGCAGGGAGCGGGAACCTGACTCAGTTCCACAAAAGTGAACCTGTGGGCTGGCCTTGGACCCCAGGAGCCCGGCCTGCCTCCTCCGGGGGTCGGGGAACACAAGGGGTCGCTGCCCGCCCATCCCTCTCTGAAATCCGCAGCTGTCTGGGACTTAGGGACGGCTGGGATTTCCGCCGGCTTTCCCCGGTGGGGGGTTGGGCAACGGGAGAGACAGGCTCAACCTCTCCATGAGGTTCTTACTGCCCTGAGAGCTCCAGCAGGGCCCCTTCCCATACCAGCTTTCCCCGATGGTGTCCCCAGGATCAAAGCTAAAAGGAGGCAGGCACCTGCGGGCCACCTTCAAAGTGGGTTAGAAAAGAGGAAGCACAAAAGGCCTTTTGCTTTTTCAAAGTGTCCAAGTGGTGACAGAGACGTTCAGCGTTCAGTCCTTTATTCACGAGCTTGTGATTCCCACGCTGCACCGGGGGGTTGTGGAGCGTCCTACCCTGCAGACGTGGAGGGCCAGAGAGGGCCGACGACCTGCGCGGAGTCACACAGCCTTTTCCTGGCACCGCCCCAGCCTCGGCCTCACTTTCTTCCTTCAGTGGCCTGGGATGTCGCTTCAAGGCTGCAGGGTCAGGCTGGGCAGGGGTCAGACGCCGCCAGCAAGGACAGCACGGCCAAGGATGGGTCGCAGGGTTGCAAGAGCCCTGGCTCGGGGAGTCCCAGGGGGGCCAGGCTGGGCCTCGCGCCGCCGACAAAATCCAAAGGCAGAGACAGGGGCGGCGGCAAAGCACGGTTTCAGGGGACACTGGGCCGACAGCGGACGGGCGCTCAGTACGGTCTCCCCAGCGGGGACAGCACTGCCCGGCGTCTCGACGGCCACTGGGGAGGGCGGCCCGCGGGTCGTGTAGGGTGCAGCGAGGTCTACGGACGGGCTCCGCAGGGTCTCTGGCCTGAGCGGGCGAGGACTGCGGCGGTTAACGGCGGCGCACGTGCTCGGTCACCACGGCCGGCTCCGCGGGCCCCGCGAGGCCGGCCGCCGCCTCCGCCCCCGCCCTGCAGCGCCGGTCCGCCGTGGACCCCTTCCTCGGCCTCCCGCCTGGCCACCGCGGCCGGACCACGGCCCGAGCACCGATGCCGCGGTCCTCCCGCAGGGCTGAGCTCTGGGTCACTGTGCCCCGCGCGGTCCCCGTAGCCCCCCCGAACCCGCCGGGCCCGGTGCTCGCAGCCCTGAGCGCCCGCACGCCGGCGGACTCCCGGGAGGTCAGCGCTCCACCCTGCAGGGGAGCCCGCTGGGGGCGGGGGGGGAGGGGAGCGGCCCAAGCCCCGCCCCCCGGCCCGCCCGCCCGGCCGCCTCTCCGAGGGCTCCCGCTAGCCCTGCAAGCCCCGCCCCGCTGCCGCCACCGCCCGAAGCCCCGCCCCGCGCCACCGCCCGGCCGTGACGTCAGGTGGCGAGACCGTGACGTCACAGAAGCGCGGCGGGCGGCCGCCACGCGTCGCCATGGCAACGGCGGGCGGGCCCGGGCGAACGGCGGGAGTCCCGCTCCCCCCCCCCCGCCAGCCCGGAGTGTGGACGCGGCCCAGCTCCTTCCTCACACGTGCGCGCGCGCGCCTCACCCGACCCCGCCCCGCCCCGCCCCACCCAGCCCTGCGGGGCGCGCGCCTCCAGGAACACCCCGCGGGCCGCTGTCTGCCCGTCCCCGAGCGGCCGCAAAGCGCGGCGGCCGTCGTGCGGCGGCGCCGGCGGCCGCCAAGCCCCGCCCCGCGCTGAGGCGCCGCGCGCCCGGGCCCGACGGCGGCTGCGCAGTGCGGGCGGGCCCTCCCCCCACGCCGGGGCGTAAGCGCGGGCCGCGGGCGACGCTGCGAGACCGGGGCGAGCCGGGCGCCCGCGCCGCGGGGACGGCCCGCGCCAACATGCGGAGGCCGGCGGCGGCGGCGGCGGTGCGGGAGCGGGAGCGGGGGCCCGAGCGGGCGCTGGAGCCGGAGCCGCAGCGCGAGCGGGGCCCGGAGCGGGGGTCCGCGCCGCGCTGCTGAGGGAGCCCGGGTCGCTGCCCGGCCGGCCGGGGGCCACGGCCACGGCCACGGCGGAGTCCCCGAGGTAAGGACGCGCGCCCTCGCCGCCGCCCCGGCCACGCGCCCGGCCGCGGACCCCCGCCCGCCGGCCCCGCACCTGGGCCCCCCCCCCCGCCCACAGACCCCGCACCACGGCCCCGCCGCCCCGCTCCTCGCGCTCCCACCGGACGGCCCCTTCCCCCGGCTCGGGCCCTGCGGCCTCGCGCTCCCGCCGACGCCTTCGCGGCCGCGCTCCGGGCCTCCCCGACGCCTGGCTGCCGGCCGCGCTGCCCCCCGCCCCCGTGCAGGCTCGGCGGTCGTCCGGGGACCCGGCTTGAGACCCCGCCGTCCGCGGAGCCGCGCTCCACTGCGCCTCTCGCGGCCCAGGGGGGCAGGGGGCAAGGGTGCGCGGGCGCCTTGCCCCCTGCCCGTGACCCCGCACGTCCCCCCTTCGACCCTGGACCCCTGCCCCGGCCCGGCCGTCCCTGGCTTTGTGGGCTGGCAGGCCCCGAGGGGACAGCGGGGCCGGCGGGGACGGGGCCTGCGGCAGGGGGTCTCGTCCGCGGTGACCTGTTGCGGGGCCCTGCTTAGGAGCGGCCGCCTCGGTGTGGCTGTGCCCTCCCCTTTCCGCCCGCGCCCCCGGTTTTGTTTTCCGGAAACACTTTGGATCTGGGAGGGGGTGCGCTGTCTGTGCGCCGGGGGCGGTGGCCGCGCCGATCTCCTCCCTGCCCCCCGCCCCCCCCCGCCTGCCCCAACTTTCTCAGGGATGCTTTGGGGGGGGGTTGCTGGGGCTGTCCTGGGGAGGCCTGGGGGCTCTTGGCCTCTGGGCGGTAGTGTTTGTGGGCCGTGCCTCGGAGGGCTCCAGCACGCGTTCCCCGGGCGCTCTGGCCACTGCTCAGACTCGGGGGCGTCTGCAGGGCGGCCCTCCGCTGCGTGGGGCCTCGGTCCTCGCCTGCAGGACATGGCCGGCTCCGCTGGCGTCTCCAGCCCCACAGGCTGCTGCGGCTCGTGGGTGTGAGAGACGAGTGGGAACACAAAGGCTCCAGTGTGGGGGTAAGGTCCGCGGGGCCTTGGTCCGGTCCCTGGGGCAGGTGGGCCCTTGACAAGACAGGCTGGGAGCCAGGCCCGCAGGTTCGAAAGGGGGAAGTTTGCGGCTTCGCGGTAGTTCGTTTTCTGTTTGCTTGTGTCTCCTCCAAGTTGTGCCCCAAGAAAGGGAGCCCTGCGGGCAGATGGGCAGGCTGGTGGGTGGGGCTGGGCTGTGGCACCCCCAGGGGTTCTCTTCACCCTCTGGGGGGCTCTGTGGCCTGGCCTCGGAAACAGAAACGGGGAGTGCTTGAGTGCTGGGGGGGGCCCCGGTCCGGGGCCTGCTGGGCCAGTGGACGTGCGACCTGTGTGGTGCGGGTGGGGAGGGAGGTCTGAAAGGAGTGGACTGGACATGCCTGGCCCCGGGGGTGGACAGAACCCCAGGGGCTCTGCGGGGGCCGTGGGGCACAGGTCTTTCTGTCTAGCCGGCGCTTGGACCTTGTGTAAACGGGCTTCGCGTCTGATGTGGACGCCTTCTCGTTTCTCGAGGGGACTGGGGGTGAGTGGCTCGTTACGTGGCTCTGGGTGTGTCCCCGCTCTGTGATGACAGAGCCCCTGTGAAGACAGGCTTCTCTGAACTGCTGGTTCTGGTTCCAGCTGATTTTTCTCCTCTTTTTAATTACACAGTCATTACCTCTGGGTTGCGAGAGGAAGTAGGTGAGGTTTTTTCCCCCCGAAGTTGAAAGCCTCCCTATCTGTTCATCCCAGCTCGGGGGAAGCCAGCGTGCCGCCAGTAGGCATTCCAGACACCCACGGGGTCACTCGTGTCCATGGGGATTTACTGGGACAGGCCTGCGGGGCCCCCTGTCCTGTGGTGGCCTTTCCCCTGGGATGCCCAGTAACCGCTTGTTCCATAGTTGACTTTGTTGAGTTCCCCCTTTCTCCCCAGCCCTCTTAGAGCTGCCCCAGGCCACCTCAAAAGCAGCAGGGTCCCTCATCCTGGTTGGGGTGGGGCCGATCTCTGTCTTGGCAGGTTCTTTCCAGGTTGGCCCTGTCTCCTAGGAGGAGGTGAAGTCCATCAAGGCCCTAGGTCCGTTGGTGGGCAGAAGGCTGGGGGGAGCAGGAGAGGTGGGGGGCTGGGGGCCACCAGCCTTCAGGCCTCTGGTGACATCGGCAGGTCAACATGGTCGGCTCTGTTGGGGAGACAGGCGCCTGTAGGCACGAGCCGGGGCGTGCTGGATGGGGTGGCGGCCAGCATCACTGCCTTGCTGGCTCGCGCTAGGCCGCAGGGCGCACTGGGGAGAGCTCTGGCGACTGCTCGGGAATGTTCCCACGGGTCAAGTCTTTCCACGTGGTGCAGTCAGTGGGCCCTTAGGGAAAGGGAGAACCAAGCCAAGGTCTGGTGGGTATGGAAGGCCCCCACCTTGCGTGGCTTCGAGTCTGCCCCCTTCCCTTTTGGGGGGCCATGCTGGGCAGCCTCCTGAGTCCCTGTTGTGCAGTCGAGGAAGCAGAGTCCTGAGTGACCTGCTGGGTATGGAGGCCTGGGCCCTGATGAGGCCAGCACGCATACCTGTGTCCCTCGGTGCCCACGGTGCCAGGCAGGACTGGCCCGGGCAGGAGTGGGTGTGCTGGGAGTTCCTGGGGCTCCTGCTGGCTGGGAGCTACTGTTTGTCCTCACCATCCCGTGGGTGCTGGCCTGCCTTGGTGTCTCCCTCTCGTCCCGTCTTCCACACAGTGCCCTTGTGGTGTGGGGGTCCACTCACAGGGTCAGAGGCACTCTCGTAGGGGGGTAAGTCCTTGTGCTGAAACCCCCAATCTTCCTGCTCACAGGAGCAGGCTGTGGTTCTGGGCCCTGTCCAGGCCCTGTCTGGGGTCCCCTCCCTTGGACGGCCTCCCGCATGGTCTGCTCACCCTCAGGGCAGCTGGAGGCCCATTTCTGGGAGCCCCACCCCGCGACGGGTCCTTTCTCTTCCGGGAGCTCGGTAGCATCCACGGTTAAGCGTCGTTACAGAAGTTTTGTTCCTTAAGCTGCTCTTGGTGTGCGTCGGATCAACTGATGCAGCAGACCTGGGGTGCAGAGTCGACCTCGGGTTCTGTCTGCTGAGGCTCCCGTCAGCAGCCCCGCCCCCCAAGTCCGGTGCAGCTCTCTTGGCAGGTGGGCAAGGTGCCTGTGTTTCTCACGCTGCTCAGAGCCTCCTGCTAGGACCCGGGTAGCTCCAGGGCGGGTCCTGGGATGATCCAAGGCCGCCCTGGGTGGGCAGTCCCTGTTTAAGAGGCGGAAAGGGACATACTGCGTTGTCACTGGTGTCTCATTGGTGTGTGATATTAGAGTCTTAGAAAGATTGTGTGTAAAGGGAGACGCCAGCTATCCAGTAGTCTCCGCTCTCTAAGTGAGGGACACCTCATCTGCTTTTGGGTCTGGAGACCGAGCCCCCGTCTCAGAGAGCAGGTACCTGTCTCCCCTGCAAATATGGGGTTGAGGGCAGTGTCTGCCCCATGGCTGTGCCTGTCCTAGTAGTCTCTGCTTGCTGTGGTCCCAGGATCCGGCTGGTGGGCGTGGAGTGAGCCTTGGGAGAGTGGGCCCAGCAGAGCCCTTCTGCAGACCTGTGGCCTTGGAGGCTCTGGACAGCACCCCACGGTGAGGCGGTGCCTCTCGAGGCTTTGCAGCAGAGGGCCTGGGACACTTCAGTCTCCCCAGGTTCACTTGTGTGTCTCACGGATTAGATTAGATTAGGTTAGATTAGACAGAGACTTCAGGAAGGCTGAGGGCTTCCGGGAGAGGTGGGTGTGGTTCATTGGGACACAGGACACCTGAGGGCTCTCTCGCTGCTTCTAGGAATGGTCTTGGGTGTAATTCTGGGGCTGTGACCGGAGACCGATGTCTTTACAGAACCTTTACCACTCTGTGCAGGAAGCTGTGTGTCCCACGAATCCCCAGTCCACCCCCCCAAGCAGCTCCGCATGCGAGCGTGGGGCCAGGAGGGCTGATCGGCCTGGGCAGTGAGCCCTGGGGCCCTGGGGCCCTGAGTGCACCTCCCTGCCCCAGCAGTGCCTTCCCTCCTGCCTCTCTGCTTTGACACCCACGGGGAGGCTGACGGGAGCTCACTGCGGGCCCCTGCTTGGGGGCTGCCTTCTTTTTGCTTAGGCTGCACTGACGGGCCTGTTGGAAATCTGCTGAGGACACGTTCTGTCCCCGCGCCCTGACACCGGGGTTGACGCACTCCCTGGGGGGCTTCCTGGGTGCTGTGGGGGCTGAACAGCTTCCCTGGCCCCACCCACTTGGTGCCAGGAGCCCTCCAGTCATGACGGAGCGGACGTCCCCAGGTGTCGCCCACGGTCCCTGGGGGCGGGATGTCCCTGGTGAGAGCCTCGCCCTGGAGCCGCTGCTGGGAGCCGAGCTGAGAGTGGCCTCCCCGAGCGTGAGGCTTGTGGCCGTGGGTCCCAGGGCCTGTGCGGCGCAGCCCTCCGTTGTGTCCTGGAGCTGGGCGTCTGAGGACGAAAGCTGGGAGAGGGCTCTGGGGCTGGTCCCCCAGCAGCCATCAGGGGCGCGGCCTGGAGCTTCGGGCTGGGCTGCATTGTGGCTCCATGGGGACCACGTCCAGAGCTGTACCTGGCGCCGGGAGTCCGGCTTCAGCTGCCGGCCGAGCTCCTCTGCAGCCCGGCGGGAGGGGCTGGGCGGCTGGGGAGAGCCGAAGGCCGAGGCACAGGGGCCCAGCCCCGAGGCTCCCAGTGCGCCTTGTGGCCCTCGCCCAGGCTCTCCAGGGCCCGCTCACCGTCGAGGTGGTCTCGGTGGTCCTTGGCTTTTGGGAGTGACAGGGGTCTCTGAGGCACAGGTGCTCCAGATCTCAGGTGGAGAGGGACTCGGGCCACGTGCTGCCGGCCTTGGCACAAAAGCAACAGGTGGAATTCACTTTATTTGGTGAAACACAGGTCACAGGTGGGGGCGGGCAGGCTCCCCGCTGAGCAGAGCACGTGGTGCAGAGCTCAGTCCCAGGACCCTGAGACCCTGGCCTGAGCCGGAGGCAGAGGCCTAACCCGCTGAGCCCCCGGCACCCTGTGCGGGAGGCCTTGTTGACCCTGCTGGTCAGTTCCTTCCTGCTGACGTGTGTTTGACACTTGTGGCCCATCGCTCTCTGGGAGCTAAATTTTCTTTCTTTTTTTTTTTTTAAGGTCTTATTTATTTATTTGGCAGAGGCAGGGAGAGAGAGAGAGGGGGAAGCAGGCTTCCCGCTGAGCAGAGAGCCCGATGCGGGGCTTGATCCCAGGACCCTGAGACCATGAGCTGAAGGCAGAGGCTTAACTCACTGAGGCACCCAGGTGCCCCTAGGAGCTAAATTTTCATTGGAAATGCTTGATTTTAAGAAGTAGCACAGAATTGACCAGAAAACATTTGTGGCCCGCTACGCAGTCGGTCAGCTCTGCTGGGCCCGAGGACTTGAGCTCTGGACAGACAGACAGAGCTACTTTGTGGGAGCGTGTCCCGTGTCCTCCGGGGACGCCCTCACACCCGCTTCCGTGTTGCCGACCGAGGTCCCTTGTTAATGGAGCTCCTAGTGTTTTTATCTGCTGTTCTGGCTGCCGGTGCCGGGCTGTTGAGGGGTGGGGTGGGTGGCTGGTGGGCCTGCGGGGTGCGCGGTGGGACCTTCAGGGTGCAGTGGCAGCTCCCAGCCCACACGGACGCCGGCCTCAGCCCCTCGGGGAGCGCTGGGATCCCGGGTCGTGAGCAGGGCCGCATGTGCGTTCTGAGGGGCCTCCTGGGCGCTGGGCGCTGTTCCAGTGTCGGGGGAGGCGCTGCCACGTGTGGCCAGACCAGGGGCTGGGTAGCTCGGGCTTGCTCCCGGTCTCTGACTGGTCCCCACTGCCGCCTGGGTCTCTGGTGGTGGGACGGGGCGGGAGGGTGCCGGCCGCCTCCCGAGGGCCTTCGGTGTGGGCTCCTGTGAGCCTGGAGGTGCAAGAGCCCTGCGTGTGTGCGGGAGCGTGGGGTGCGCGGGAGCGTGGGGGCCGCAGCGTCGCCCTGACCGGCCTTGGTGAGCGCTGGGGTGTTCTGTGAGCTCAGGCTCCCCGGGCCACGTGCACTGGGGCTGTCCTGGCTGGCTGTGGCAGGGGGCATCCTCGCCCGGGGCCCCCCAGGGGTTGAGACGTGCAGGTTGGGGTTGCTGAGCTCTCACGCTGGGCGAGTCAGCCCGTCCGCCTCTCCCCCGGGCCGGCCGTTTCTGCGGCGTTGACTTCCTGTGGGCCCGCGGCCCTCGGCTCCGCGGAAGCGCCTGCGGCTGCTCTCACAGGGGCAGGGGAGCGGCCTCGGCGCCCGGCGGGCTCGCAGGTGCGCCTTCCGTCGGCGCCCGTCCCTCCCACCCCCTCACTCTGCCTGTTCGTTCGTGTTTATTTTCAGTGCTTTCTCAGGACTTACTTGAGAGAACGCGCGTGCGCCTACACGCGTGGGACGCGCCGACGGGGAGAGAGCCCCGGCAGACTCCGTGCTGAGCGCAGAGCCCGACCTGGGGCTCAGCCCCGTGACCCTGAGATCACGACCCCCGGCCCAAGCCCGGAGTCTTCACTCACTGAGCCCCCAGGCGCCCTGTGGCTTTTTAAACAGCTTTATTGAGACGCCACGCGCTGTGCTTTTCTGTTTTGAGTTGAGATGTAATTTACAGAACCATAAAAAATTCACTGAAATGTGCACTTTGGTGGTTTTTAATAACATTCGTAGTTCTGGGGGACCATCACCTCCCTGTCATTCCAGAATGTCCCGTCACCCCAGAAGGAAACCCCATCCCGTCGGCCGTCACCCCCTCCCCAGTCCCGACCCCCGCAAGCCCCCTTCCCATCCGTGGAGGAGCCTGGTCTGGACACGTCACACGTGTGGACTCACACCCCGTGGGGCCTCCTGTGTCCGGTTTCCTCCCCGGGTGTCGTGGGCTCAGGGTCCGTCCCCAGGGCTTGGGGGGGGCTCGCTCCTGCTGGGGGCCGAGGCCGTGCCCATGGGCGGGGGACGCGTGTCTGTTTGTCCGTGGGTGGACACTGAGGTGGGGGTTGTGTCTGCCTTTCGGCTGCTGTGAGCACGGCACACAGGTTTTGTGTGGACGCATGTTGTCCATTCTCTGTGGTGGACCCCGAGGAGCAGGTCGCTGGGTCCCTTGACGGCTCCGTGAGTAACTCTGAGGAGCCGCTGACGGTTTTCCTCGGCGGCCGCTGCCGTGTTCTGCACTCGATGTGGGTGAGGCCCCCGGTCTCCCCGTCTTCACCGATTCCGTGGTCACTGTCTGCATCCTGGCTTCTCGCGTCGTTTCTGCTTCCTGGGTTAGGGTCTGGCCCTCACGGGGCCATCTCTGCCTCCTTGCGTCTGCCCCACACCTTCTAGAACCTGGGGGTTCCTGCAGCAGCTGTGGGGGGGCACCCAGCTGTCCGTGGCCGTGGACGCGCTCATCCACGCTCCTCTGAGCAGGTGCACGCAGAGCCTCCGAGTGGCTCGTGGGCCTCAGGAGTCAGTGTCCTGGTTTTGGTGGTTCAGTTGTTGGACGGAGAGCGAGCGGGAGCGCGTGTAAGCAGGGGCCGGGCAGAGGCAGAGGGAGAAGCAACTCCCCGCCGAGCAGGGAGCCCGATGAGGGACTCGATCCCACGCCCCTGGGATCACGACCTGAGCCGAAGGCAGACACTTCACCAACGGAGCCCCCCAGGTGCCCCAGTTTGGGTTTTTGCTAGTAGCCCTTCTTCCGGAGCAGCCGTGAGCGGAGTTCCCGCACAGGACAGAGCTCCCGGGGCCCCACGCGCGGGCCCTCCACTCACGCCGCACGGCTGCGCAGTGACGGGCGGCCCCGTCCCCTCCTTCAGCAGAGATCCTCGCTCTGTCCCGGGACCCCGTCCCGACCCCACGGGATTTCCGTTGTCCCTCGGCTTCGGACCCTCTGGGCCGGGACTCTGAGTCCACTGTTCCTCGTGTGGTGCCCTGGGAGGTCGCAGGAGGGCTGGCCGGGGGTCCTGCAGGACGTCCCCAGGCTGCGTTCGTCCCATCGAGTCCTGGCTGCCCACGCGGCTCCTGCCTGTGGCCACTCGCGGTGTCTCCCAGCGGGGCTGCACACTGTTCTGGAGCCCAGAGGTCTGGGATCCAGGTGTGGCGAGGCCGCACCCGCCCTGCAGGCCTCAGGACGGGTCCTGCCTGCCCCTGCCGGATTCTGGTCTTGCTGGCTGTCCTTGCTGTTCCTTAGCTGCGCCTGCCCTTCCTGGACATCTTTGTCCTCTCTTCGTGAGGACACTTGTCTAAGGAGACAGCCTACCCTAGTTTGCCAGAGGGTCACATTGCTGGGGCTTCAGACGTGCCTCTCCAGGGACACAAGTGCCCACACCAGGGACGGCTGCAGCAAGTGTCTTGGTCGCCCTGGGCCTGCCGGGATGGGGGGGCCTGGGGTCTGTCGCGTGCGGTGGGATCGCCTGCCCCCGCAGTAGGGGGTTAGCTCTATGAAAAGTTACGGACGAGGGCTCTCCTGGGTGGCTGGGAACGGTCGGAGGAGAGGCCAGCGCTGGCGTGTGGCGGCCCCGGGCGTCCACTGAGCCTCTGGCACCCGTCTCGTTCCTCTTCTGTGAACGTGACCGGTGACTTCCGGGCCGGACAGATGGCCCCCCGTGGGCCACGTGCGGGGCGTGGTGCAGGCTGCCTGAGCAGCAGGGCCCAGCCCAGCCCACCCCTCGGAGCCCCCATGGCCGGGGAGGCCCTGTGGACACCCGCGCCGTCCCCCGTCGCAGGACTGGAGTGCGCCCCGCTCATCGGCCTGGAGCCCTCCCGCTTCCTTCGGCTCCGGCTTCGCTGTTTTCAGACGCCCTGGACGGGGCGCGGGGCCCCACGGCCCCAGCAGCTCACCCAGGGATCTGTGTCCTGCCAGGCTTTTTGGAGGCGACGTTTCGAAGCAGATCCTGGGCGTCCTCTCCTGCTCCCTGCCGGGGATCCTGGTGCCCAGGTCTTGG
The DNA here is from genome assembly GCF_009829155.1 of Mustela erminea. Classification (NCBI taxonomy): domain Eukaryota; kingdom Metazoa; phylum Chordata; class Mammalia; order Carnivora; family Mustelidae; genus Mustela; species Mustela erminea. The sequence continues at coordinate 1,200,663 of NC_045614.1, forward strand.
GGTCGACCTCTTACGAGTCTCCGCTTGGTGCCAGCGCGTGGACTCGGCTGTGGGGCTTGTCATCGGGGCCTCACCTCTCTTTTGTGATCTGGTTCATTGTGTGAAAGCCCAGGTCTGTCTGAAGGTCGCAAGGCAGGCACTGTGAATTCCGGGGCTCTCGGGCCCAGACCCGGGCCACATCTACACAGCTGTCCGCGTCGGCTGTGCCCGAGCCGCTGGAGAGCACACTCTGGGGGCTGCCGCCCGTGGCTGCGGCGGTGGCCCTGTCCGACCCCCAGGACTCCACGCCGTCTCCTTGCAGCGCGGCCTCCGGGCGTCTTCATGGCCACTGAGCGGACGCTCACCGTGGCCTGAGGTCTCTCGCTCCTGCTCGCTGAGTAGTGGCTTGTGTGTGGCACCCACTGAGAACGCTTGTCCCCGAACTTGCCCTCGCTGGTCACCTGCAGTCCTTCCTCTGGGACACGCAGCACATGACCTGTTCCCCAGAACACACTGCGCTGGCCTCGTCGCGGGGGGCCTGCCACCCTGGGGCACTTACTTCTCTGTCATAACACGACCTTGCAAGTAACTTGGGACTTCTGGGCTGCGACCACGAGGTCGGTCACGTGTCCGGGGTCCAGATCATCCTTGGGAGTGCTGTGTGGACACCGGGATGTGGCACAGGGGGTCCTGGCCTCCCTGTCCTCAAGGCCCCGTGAGACAAGGGTGGGTCCGGCTCAGGACGGATGTGCGTGTCCAGAGATGCTGGGGTGGGGCACAGCCTGGATCCCACGGACGTGGGTGCTTGTGGGCTGGGCCCTGGGCCCAGGGCAGCCTCAGAGGGCCCCACATCTCAGGAGGTAGGCTGTCTGCGCGCACCTGCTCCCAGACTTGCCCCGGCTCTGGGATGGGGCTGCGCTGGTGATGTCAGCCAGGGACTGTGACATCACTAAGTGGACACGGTCAGAGAAGGGGGTTCTTGGGGCCTCCACCAGGGGAGCTGGCCCCTGGCCCTGACAAGATGGAGGACCCCCAAAATACCACGGCAGGTAACTCACCTGAGGTGGGTGCTCACAGAGGAGCACAGCCCTGCCCCAGAAAGGTCTCCACAAGGCCTGCTTGGTGGGGACACGGGGGCCGCCTGGGCACGCGGTCTGTAGTCCTCTTGGTGGGGGCAGGCTGAGGCCTTCCCTGGGTCGGGGGGCCCCGGGGGAACTGCCCTGTGTCAGGAATTGGAGGCCCTGTTGGTTGAGCAGAGACTGGGTTTATCGTAGGCCTGAGGGAGGGTCGGGAGCCCCTTCCCCCGACAGGGTTACTCTTAGCGGCGGCACCTAGGCCTGGGCAGGGCTGGGGCTGACGGCAGACACTCCCGTGCCCTTGGATGGCGGGTTACCCGGCTGGACCCCGGCTTGCCAGGCTGGCACCTGCCCGGTCCTGGCCGCGTCAGGCCTCTGTGCTGCTCCTCTCCTTGCTTCCCCGGGCTGGCAGGTGACTCGCTCTTGCTGGTGCCCTGTGGCTCCCATCTGGCTTTCAGAGTGGACCAAGGCATGACCCAGAATGCCCCTCTGTGGCCCGTGCTGGGTGGGGTGGCCTCCCAGGGCACGCTGAGTTTGGCTGCCTTCTAGAACGTTGGCAGGTCTGTGCCGCCTGCTGGGTTGCGGGGAGGTGGCCCTGTTCCGTGGGGGTGAGGAGGGCCTGGTATCCTCAGAGCTTTCCCGGGAAGGGGTCAGACTGAAGGGCTTCTCACCTGCCACCACGGTGCCTGCTTTACCCCGAGGGGGGCAGCCGCCGACCAGCTGGGGCCAGCGTGGGGTTTGGGAGAGCTACAGGTGCGGGCCGCTGGCACAGTGCCGGGGCCTCTGTGGGGCAGCGCGCACGCGCATCCTTCCCGAGCTGCGCCCAGGCGCCCGGTCTGCACCATCTGCCGGAGCCACTGGAGGCCCCTCTGGCTGGGGAGGCCGCCGGGGCCGCTGGGGAGGCTCACACAGAGGAGCCTGTGGCTGAGTGGGCCGGCTGGTGGACCCCTCCCCGTAGAGGGTTTGGTGAGAGAGTGAGGGGTGTGGACGGTGTCCCCAAGCCCCCAGCATGGCACCCCCATGGTCAGGTTTCTTCATGGCAGCAGCAAGAGGTGTCTGGGGAGGGGCGTGCTGCGAGACCCCAGACCCCGCCGTCACAGGCAGCGGCTGGGGTGAGCACATGGGTCTCTTGGAGGGGACCCTAAGAACCACCCCCAGGCACAGGGGTCTCCCTGGCGCTCTGGTCTCCGGAGGGCAGCTCTGCAGGCCCAGAGGGTTTGCGCCTGGGTCACGAGGCCGGGGGAGATGCCCATCTGGGGTGGGGGCTGCTAGGGATGGCCCTGTGCCGCTGGCCGGGGGCCTCCCAGGAGGAGCGGGGGCTGAGGTCCTGAGGTGTGTGGCCCACAGAGGAGCTCCTCCCGCGTGCCTGGGGCAGAGCCGTCCGGGTAGGTCCACAGGGAGTGGCATCCAGAGCCAGGTGTCCCTGCCTGCAGAGGGCACCGCGGAGCCTGGCCCAGCTGGTGCCTCTGGAGCTGGGAGGCCGCTCCAGACCAGGCCGTGCCCCCTCCGCTCCCGGGGCCCCCACAGAGCCGTCCCCTCCTCCGTTCCCTTTTCACGACGACGTTCCACTCTCGGGGAAGCCGGTCTGGCCGCCTCTGTCTCGGTCGGCGGAGGAGGCCGTGTCTAGAAAGAAGCGGGCGTGCGGGGAAACGTGGACAGAGGCGCTGCCGCCGCGCCGGCGGTGCGGGCCGGAGCCGGAGGAGCGCTGGGGGCTTCTGGGACGCGGGCAGCTGCTGCTCCGCCGGCTGCGGTGCGGTGTCCGTCGGGGCCGGCAGCGGCGTGCCCGCGGCGCACCCAGGACCCCGGCCGCACGTGTCCGCCGAGGCTCCCTCTCAGCGCCCAGAGACAGACACTCGTGCCCCGCGGCCCCTGGCCCAGACGCACTCCCATGACGCTCGGGGAGGGAGCCGGACACAGAAGGCCCCACGGGGTGTGAGTCCACGCGTGTGTCACGCCCAGACCAGGCTCCTCCATGGACGGGAAGGGGGCTCGGGGGTGATGACTGATGGGGTTGGGGTTGCTTTTTGGGGAGACGGAAGGTTCTGGGATGAGATCATGGTAATGGTTGGGTAACTCTGTATTAAAGACCACTGAACTGTGTGCTTTTTTACTCTTTTTATTTTTTAGATTTTTAAAAAAAATTTTTTTAAGATTTTATTTATTTGACAGTCAGAGATCACAAGCAGGCAGAGAAGCAGGCGGGGGTGGGGAAGGAAGCAGGCTCCCCGCGAAGCTGAGAGCCCTGGGATCATGACCTGAGCCGAAGGCAGAGGCTTTAACCCACTGAGCCCCCCAGGCGCCCCCAACTGTGCGCTTTTCAAGGGTGACCAGTGTGGGATGTGGGTCATATCCCTGATACGGGTGACGGTGGAGCAAGGTCCGAGAGACGGGCGGTGCCGTCTGCTCTCATGGGGAGGGAGGTGCTGTCCGGCTCCCCTCGTGCGGTTCCCGCGCCCCCACGGCGTGCCTGGGACGGGGTCTGGCTCAGGCGGAGGACAGAGCCCATCGAGGGCTTTGTTGTTGTTTTTACAGGAAGTAAGTATTTTTTATTAACTTCTAATGTATTACTGGCTTCAGACGTGTGACGTGTGACTTACCGTCCTGCGCAGTTCACGGGCTCCCCACGGCACCTGCCCTCCCCGATGCCCGTCCCCGGGTGCCCCATCGCCCCCCAACCCCCTCCCCGCCAGCAGCTCTGTTTGTTTTCTGAGGTTAAGAGTTTCTTATGGTTTGTCTCCGCGTCTGGTGTTATCTTGGTTTCATTTTCTCCTGGTGCCCCTGTGCCGCCTTTGTGCCGCCGTCCTGTTTCTCCGACGCTCGTATCCGTGATGCCGGTGACAGGCGTCTTCCTCTGGCCGAGTCCGCTCAGCGTAACCGGCTCTAGTTCCGTCCACACACGGCAGGATTTCATCCTTCCCGATGACGCGATATTCGTGTGCACCCGCTCGTCTGTTGGGGGACATCCGGGTTCTTGCCACAGCGTGGCTCCTGTGGACGCTGGGGGACAGGCGCGAGGGCAGCGTTCATAGCAGACTTGGGGCGACGGTGTCTGTGGGGTCACCTGCAGGCGGAGCCCGGCTGCACCCGGGGGGCTCCTGCGGGGTCTCCAGGCGCCCACGGCGGAGGGGGCTGGTTCTGCCAGTCTCACATGGCCGTGTTCCCTCCTGGGGGAGCCCAGCCACTGTCCCCAAGACCCCACGTCCCTTGCATGTTCTAGGCTCTGCCCAGGGGTATGTGGGACACCACTGACGGAGCAGGGAGGCGGGGGACCCCCGCACGCCCCCTTCTTTGTGTTGGGCCCTGTTGCTGACTGGGGGGCCCAGCACACCGCGCTGGTTCTGGCCTCCAGGGCCTGCTGGTGGGAGGTTCCCAGAGCGGGCGGGGCCTTCCCTGCGCCTTCCCCACCGGCCTGAGCTCCTTCCCGGGGGGACAGGGGACCGAGCGAGGCCCCGCCCAGGCTCCCAGGGCAGCTCGCCTCTCTGGGTGATGTGGGTGTGCACGCTTGTGTGCGAGCCCGGAAGGGGGTGTGTGCGCGCCACAGCCCTGGGCCATCGCGGAGCAAGGGGTGCTGGGGGCCCCCCGAGGGAGAGGCAGCAGCATCTGTGCCGCCGGCGCCCCTGCCCGGGAGAGCTGGCAGCAGCGCTGGCCGCGGGGAAGCAGCCTGCCTCTCCGTGCCCCGCCTGCCAGCCCCTGCCCGCTCCGCTGAAAAACCCGGCTGCCTCCCTCCACGGTGAGCCCACCGTGCCCCGCTGCCTTGTTTCCGTCATCTCGTCCTGTCAGCCGCGCGTGGACATTCCGGGCGGGTGTGGCAGGCCTTGAGTACTGGACGGGGATGGGTGTGAGCTGGGTAGCTGCGGCTGCGCGAGGCCGGGGAGGGAGGGGAGGGGGGTGGGGGTGGGGTGGGGGAGAGCACGTCCAGCAGGCTCCGCCCCCAGGGCAGGCGCCCGCAGGGGCCTCGCTCTCGACCCTGGGATCACGACCTGGGCTGAAACCTAGTGTCCTCCGGCACACTCCATCAGCCCCCGGAGGCGCCTGGGCGCCCCACCCTGACTTGAGAGGGGGGCGCTTTGGCTGGCGGAGTTGGTGCTTTCTCTTTGAGGAGATCCTTTGGCTTTGGTGTGAGCGGTTGGCGGGGTCTGGCTGAGTCTGCTGGGTGGGCGCAGGTCTGGGAGGGCCTGGGGACACAGGGCTGGAGGCTTGGGGTTGTTTCTGTGGGTACCTGCCCCTCGCCACAGCCAGCTTGGGTGGCCGGCCCCTTCCTCCCTATATCCTGGGCGCTGCTCGGTACCCACCCTCCTCCTCAGCCCTCCATGGCTCCCGCGTAGTCCCTCCGGCCGAGGCTGGTCCCACTCCAGTGGCGCACACAGCCTGTGCCGGCTTTGGCAGCTGCGGACCGAGTGAAGCCTTGCCAGGGTCAAGGTTTCCTCCAGCCCCGCCTGACCACAGGCCACAGTTCTGCGTGGTTAGGCCCACCTGCACAGCTCAGGGTGGGTTGCAGGGGGTTCGGTGGGACGGCCCCGAGGCATCCGAGGTCCGTGGTAAGGGTCTATCAGCCTTGGTCTCTCTGCACCCAGGCTTGGGGCTCCATAGCTGGCTTTGGGGTTCTGAGGCCTCAGTCCTGTGACTGGCCACCTCCTCTGCCGGGGGCTCTGCCCTCGAGTCATGGGGCTGGGGTCCCTCAACAGAGCCCACCCCCCACCAGCCTGACCTGTGGCATTCACAGGGGCGTGAGTCACTGCACCCCTGTCCCCCAGAAAGTCGTGGGTCGCACTCTCACCTTTAGAAGTCTTTCCAGCGTGCGGGTTCACTGCCCCAGCCTCTCGTGGTGCTACCCGTGGGTCCCCCCGCCAGTCTGGGACTGTGTCGTGGACACCTGTGGCCTCCTAACCCCTGTCTTTGTTTCTCTACCAGCTGGGAGCTACGAGATTTGAGGCAGCGGGACCTGTCAACAGAATGTGTCCTCCCCCTGCATGCGACCCCGAGGCCACCGAGATGAGCGCCACGGCCGGGCCCTGGCAAGCGCCCGCGTCTCACTAGCAGGGAGCCCGCCGGGCCACCATGGTGTACTAGCCCCGAAGAGCCGGCCGCAGCCTCAGGTCTGCCCGGACCCGGGATTTGCACGGCAGCAGAGTCACCGTGGAGAGGCCAGGGTACCACAAACTTATGGATTTTGACAAGAAAGGCGGGAAAGGGGAGTCGGAGGAGGGTCGGAGGATGTCCAAGGCCGGCGGCCGGACCAGCCACGGCGTCCGGAGCTCGGGGACCAGCTCAGGGGTCCTGATGGTGGGACCCAACTTCCGGGTCGGGAAGAAGATAGGCTGTGGCAACTTCGGGGAACTCCGGCTAGGTGAGCCCCTTGTTACGTTCTGGGGCACGGGGAGGGGGAGGCTGCCCGACGGGGCTACGGCCCCCACTCCCAGGGGACTACAGATGGTTGGGCCTGGGAATGCAGGTAAGTGTGAGATTCTGCTCCCCAAGGGGGAGGTTTTGCCGGACGCGTGGAGCCCTAGCCTCGACCTGACCTGTGTTTCTGTCAGTCGGGGAGCTGTGTGCCCACGTGGAAGTTTCTAGCTGGCGGGGACAGGGGCATTAGCCGGTGAGATGTGTGCTCAGCTCTCGCTGAGCCCTGGGCTGAGCCCTGGAGCCTCAGGCAGAGCCCAAGCCCTCCCCCAGCCGGCGGCCCTGGGAGGCTGGGGGCCCCGTCCGGAGCCAGAGGCACAGCACAGCTGCTCGAGGCATCAGCACTGGGCTTGGGCCGTGGAGTCTCACTGCCTGTCTGTGGCTCTAGGAAGCCCAGGGCTCGGGGTTTGTGAACGAGCAGACTGTCGGGGCTGGGGTCCGATCTCTGTGTGCTGGTTGAGGGGGCAGGCGGGGCTGGTGCTGGGCTCGAACGGCCGGTGCGTGTGCCACTCGGGCACCGAGGCTGCCGAGCTTGCGGCAGAGAGCAGAGGGCAGCGGCGTCCGGCCCTCCCGACAGCCTGCGGTCTGTTCCGCAGCCGACCCCAGACGGAGCCACCCTGTCCCTGTCCCGCTGCCCTGTTAGCGTGTGCGTGTGTGCACACCCGTGCTCGCACAGACCGGGCCCAGTGCCGGCCTGCAGCCTGGGGGCTACACAGGCCTATCTTTTGGGGTGTTGGGGTCGGCAGCCTCACAGTCCGGGTGTGCACAGACTAAGGACAGGGTGCGTCGGGGCTGTGGGGTGCCGCAGCTTTGGACTTGGAGCCTTTTTCAAATTGGGGGGCTTGGTGGTTTCTGCCGGGCTTCTGCCCGCATGGTCTTGCGTGTCCCTGCTGCTGCGTGTGTAGCTAGCTGGTTGTCGGTCTCTGTGACCGCGCCCCGTTGTCCCTGTCCGTCTTCCCACTCGGGGACGTGCAGCTGCACACAGATTTCCACCGCTATGGTGCACGCGCTCTGTGCGCCCTCCCCAAGTCGTGTGCAGGTGTTTTGTTAAAGCACTGGGTCGCGGACGAGAAACTGCCAGACTGGCCCCCGCAGGCACGGCGACATTTCTAAACTCCCGTGGGCAGCGTCCGAGGGCCCGGGAGTCCCACGTCCCTGTCCAAGTTCAGGCTTGTCCGGCCTCTCTGCTTGGAGCGCGCTCGGGGACGCCGGCTGGTCTCCGTGTGCACTTCCCGATGATTCCCGCCCTCCCGTCCGCCGTGCGTCCTTTTTCCGGGAACTCGAAGCTCTTCTCTTTGCCTCTGGTTTCGGACCTCGATTCTGCGTGGTTTAGGGCAGATTTCTTTGTGTCTGTCCGTGGGACTGAGTGCGCTTTGCAGACCTGTGTGAGTCCTTCCCGGTACTTCGGAGCCGCTTCGGTCCTCTGGCCGGCTCCTTCCTGCCTTCGTCTTCGGGCCTTTTGCGTCCCCCGACCCGACGGCGCGCACGAGGTGCTCACGCTCTCTGCGGGGCCCCCAGGCGGCGGCGGGTGTTCCCAGGGCCCGTGGCCTCCCTTTGCTTCCGTCCCATTCGGTTTTGCTCATCTGTCCGTTCACCCTCCTACCCTCCGCCGCGTCTGGCCTGTTGTCGGAGCCGCTGGGGGTGAATGTTTCCTTCCACGCTCGGCGTTTCTCACTTCTCTGGACGCCCCGTTTCCCCCTCGGAGTTTCCCATCTGCGTGTTCGTGTCCCCCGTCTCGTCCTTTGGGCCTCTCGCGTCCTCGTGACTGTTCAACGCTGAGCACCCAGCAGCTCTGGCTCCGCTTTCCTTGTCACCGCCTCGCTCGCCGCGTCTCGCACACCCCGGCACTGGCTTCTCCGCCGCGTGGGGCGTCTGCGTGACACTTTGCCGTGGAGGCTCCTCTGACATCATTGGGGGCGGGCACTCAGCTGAGAGCAGACCTCACTCGGGCTGGAGTCACCTCTGTCCCATGTGTGAGGGCGTCCTGGCTTCTTAGCCAGGGGTCGGGGGAGCTCAGGGGACCTCTGCACCCGGACGGCGGCCGCTGCAGCCTCCTGTGGCCCCCAGGGATCTTCCTTCCGCTCGCCGCCCTCGGTAGCACCAGTGACTCCGCTGACATTGGTGAGGCCCTCTGAGCCCAAGGCCCTGACCGCCCCCAGCTGTGTGCGACTCCCCACTTGAGACACAAGTGGGCACGTGGGCACCCGCTCACCTTCCACTCACTCTGGCCTTCAAGGACTTTGGCTGTCCCAGGGCTCACGCAGGCGGTCAGACGCCAGTTTCTTCAGCAAGACCCAGTGATCAGTTACTGTAAAGGGTCAGAACCCTCAGAGTTAAAGACTCCTGCTGTGAGGGGCGCCTGGCTGGCCCCGTTGGTTGAGCGTCTGACTCTTGGTCTCGGCTTGGGTCATGATCTCTGGGCTGTGGCATCGAGCCCCGCGTCCGGCTCTGCGCTCCGCGGGCGGCCGCTGGGGACTCTCCTGCCCCTCTCCCCACGCGGGCGCTTGCCTGCTCACTCTGTCTTTGAAGTCTTTGGAAAGACCCGTGTTTTCACAAGGAAGCTGGTTAGAAGCGTGGACAGACAGGCCACAGGTGGTGCTGCCAAGCACTGTGTGACAGAGTCCCGGTGTCACAAACGTGTAAAAAGACGCCGTGAGTCCAGACGGGCAGGAGAGGGGTGCCCAGCCAGCTCGCCGGCGGGGCGTGCGAGTCCTGACCCGGGGCCTTGAGCCGGAGCCCCGTTCTGCTGGGAGGGCGGGGAGACACCACATTAGAAACGGCAGGCGTGGAGAGAGTCGCCATGGGGTGCAGAAGGCACTCGGCCTTAGCGGCCACGAGTGAAGGCGCCACGTGAGTCGCACGCCACATTTGCAGCACAAGCAGCGGACCGGGCCGAGCGGCTCGGCGTGGTACCCAGCGCTGCGGTGCATGGGAGAGCGCCCTGGGAGCCCGCCGGCGTCCTCGGAGAAACACGGCCGGAGCCGGGAAGGGGGGTCGGGCACAGTGGTGCCCCTTGGTCGCTGCCTCGGGCGGGCTGCTGCGTCCGTGTGGAGCCGGCGGCACCCCATGTCTGCCCGAGCTCATCGCGTGGGCCCGGCGGGTGCGTGCATCCCCGGGAAATGCCTCCAGTGAAAACAGGCACCGCGGGTGCTGCTGCGGCTGCTTCGCAGGGCTCTGCTCTTACTAGAAGTAAGGAAGGCGGGGCGCCCGGGGGGCTCTGTTGATGAAGCCGCTGCCTCCGGCTCAGGCCATGATCCCAGGGTCCTGGGATCGAGCCCCGCAACGGGCTCTCTGCTCTGCGGGGAGCCTGCTTCCCCCCTGCCTCTGCTGCTCCCTCTGCTTGTGCTCGCTCTCGCTCAAATAAATAAAATCTTAAAAATAAGTAAATAAAGGAGATGATCTGGTGACAGGTGCACGGCCGTTCAGTGGGGTAAGGAGCAGGTTCACTGAGGTCACCTGGGGCCTGAGGGTGTGGGTCTGCCCCGCGTGGCGCTTCCGTTTATGTTGAGACTTCTCGTAAAACGTCGAAGAAAGAACGTAAGAGGCAAAAGCTAGTTTTCATCAAAAACAAGGAAGCGGGGCTTCAAGAGAGCGTCCGATAAGCCTCTTGGTCGTCTGCGCTGTGAACGGGGTCTGCCAGGACACGGGGCCTCGCGGTCCGCCCCTTCCTGACCATGGCCCGTCACGCCGAAGACGGGAAAACATGGAGAGAGCGGGCTGGGCGCCCCTGCACGGCGCGGGCACAGGCCCCTGGCGGCCACGCGGTCTCTCGAGACGCCATCAGAAGTGAGCTTTTCTCTTTGGGCAACAGTTGGAGAAGAAAAACGGAAACACACTGCCGGCTGTCCGCGTGCCGAAGCCTGCCAGGGGCCCGCAGAGTGACTCGGACGGGCTGTCACGCGTTCCCCAGCGACAACTGCGGACCCCCATGAGATGTCACCTCACACGTGACGGCCGGCGGTTGGGGGGTCAGGTGTCCCCTCCTCGGGTTCTCCTGAGGGCCTGCGCAGCGTGTCAGGGAAGTGGACCTGTGGACTCTAGAACCGCCCCTGGGAACAAGGCCCTAGGATCGCGGAGGCCGCTGGTGCCACAGACCACCCGGAGCTCGCCTGGGGTGGGGTGGGGACTTGGGGGAGGGGCTGGTGGGCCGGGGCAGCCCCCGCGACAGCCTGGGAGCTGGTTCACAGGGACAGCGCGGTGCGGGTGACACCAGGATGGGGGGAGTAAGCTGGGGCCTCTCCCCACAGCGGATCCTCCTCCGGGACAGCGGGACAGACACGCGGCCTCCCGGAGGAGCAGGTATACCGTGTGGGGCCATGTTCGTGGCCTTCCGGGTCCCGTGAGGCCGGTCCGAGGGCATAGGCCAGGGTCATGCCGGGAGGAGCTGCTCTGTGGGAGAGGGCAGCCCGGCTCCCCGTGGCACAGTGGCCCCGGAGGGGCTGGGGAGCAGGGCTGAGCACCGGGCAGCCCTCCGTGGTGCCGCAGCTCACCCGACCTCGGAGCCACAGGGTGCGGGACCCCTTGACAGAAGCCCTGAGCTGCTGGGCTAGGCCGGCTCTCCAGGAGCCCCATCTGGGGTTTCTAGCAGGTGAAACCTGGGCCGCGGCTGGTTCTGGAACTCACATGTTAGCAGGTCTCTGGGGTTGGGTGTGTGGGCTCTTTCTGTATGGGCTTCTGGAGGTCCTGTGGGTCTGATGGGCTCGGGAAGACCACTTCCCCCAGGCTCTTTCGAACCTGTGAGGCACACAGATCCTAGCCCCAGGTGTGCTGGGAAGGCAGCCAGAGCCGCTGTGGGCAGCGTCTCACTGGACCACAGGTTCCAGCCAGGGGGAGGGCCCCGGGGCCTCATTCCTTTCCGCACCTCGAGGGAGCTCCCCACGCCGATGGCCGGGGTGGAGCGCCTTCGGTGAGTCCCCTGCAAGACGGGACCTGGACAGGCCTCTCCACGTGGCTTCTTGCCAGGGGGCTGTGCTCCACAGGGCTGGGGTCTGCTGGCGGGACGGACGGACGGAGATGGGCCGGCGGGGGCGGGGGCGTGGACTGCGCTGGGGCTGGTCCTGCGGAGAGGCCGAGCAGCTGTCAGAGGGGGAAGGGGTGGGGGTGTTCTCGGGAGCCCCGAGGGGCTGCTGCAGTCAGATGGCACCGGCTGAGGGGACGCTGCTCTCTCCTGCTTTGCTGCCGTGGGAGCTGAAGAGGGGCCTTGGGGTCACCATGGGTCTACGTTTTCTCTCTTTGTCTTTCTAGATGGGAGAGATTGGAGCGAGCTGGTGTGCTGGCAGGAAGGAGTCCCTAGAGAGGAGTTGGGAGCGGCCTGCTTGAGTGGGCGGGCCTGGTTGGTGGCGGGAGGAGAGGGCCACCTGCCGGGCGGACCTCGAGGATGGGGGGGGCCCGATGGGGCCACCCGCGGCGGGGCAGGGGGCCGTGTAGGTGTTCTTTTCCTTCCCAGGATGTGGCCAAGCTCAAGGGGGTCTGCCGGGGAATCGGAGGTGGCCCCCGGAGGCCCCTGGGTCCGCTGGGCCCCCTGCCGGGGCGCTGCGGCTCTGACGCTCGTTTCTCCTGCAGGGAAGAATCTCTACACAAATGAGTACGTGGCTATTAAACTGGTGAGTCTGGGACTTTTGTGTCGTCGCCTGGTCTGGGCTCAGACCAGCCGAGAGTCGGGGGGGTGGGGTGGGCACGCAGAGAGGGAGGTGTCACCTGCGCTCAGATTGGCCCAGTGGGTCTCCTGGGTGGCGGTGTTGCACACCGTCGGGGGCGGGGGTCACCTGGCCATATGTCCGCCTGCCCTTCCCAGGAGCCCATCAAGTCGCGGGCGCCCCAGCTGCATCTGGAGTACCGCTTCTACAAGCAGCTCAACGCCGCAGGTACGCCGGAGCCGGGCGCGCGCAGTGCGGGGCGGTGCCCAGGGTGCCCCGCAGGCCCCACACGAGTCTGTGTTGCCCGCTGCAGAGGGCGTCCCTCAGGTCTACTACTTCGGTCCGTGTGGGAAGTACAACGCCATGGTGCTGGAGCTGCTCGGGCCGAGCCTGGAGGACCTGTTCGACCTGTGCGACCGCACGTTCACGCTCAAGACCGTGCTCATGATCGCCGTCCAGCTGGTGCGGGCTGGGGGCGCGGGCGCGGGGCGGGGCTCGGGGCCGGCGGCGGCGAGGGGCCCTCACCGCCCCCCACCCCCGCCCCAGATCACGCGCATGGAGTACGTGCACACCAAGAGCCTCATCTACCGCGACGTGAAGCCCGAGAACTTCCTGGTGGGCCGGCCGGGCAGCAAGCGGCAGCACGCCATCCACATCATCGACTTCGGCCTGGCCAAGGAGTACATCGACCCCGAGACCAAGAAGCACATCCCGTACCGGGAGCACAAGAGCCTCACGGGCACGGCGCGCTACATGAGCATCAACACGCACCTGGGCAAGGGTGAGCGGCGCGCGGGCCGGGCGGGGGGGCGCGCGGGCCGCGCTGACCTGCTCTCCCCCCGCAGAGCAGAGCCGCCGCGACGACCTGGAGGCGCTGGGCCACATGTTCATGTACTTCCTGCGTGGCAGCCTGCCCTGGCAGGGGCTCAAGGTGGGCACGGGGGTGGGGGCGGCGGCGGGGGCGGGGGCCGGCGGCGCGGGCTCGGCTGACCCCTGTCCCCGCAGGCCGACACGCTCAAGGAGCGCTACCAGAAGATCGGGGACACCAAGCGGGCCACGCCCATCGAGGTGCTCTGCGAGAGCTTCCCAGGTGAGGGCCGCCCCCGCCCCGCGGCCCCGGGCCCGCTGGCCGCACCCCGCCCCGCTGACCCCGCGCCCCCGCCTGCTCCCCACAGAGGAGATGGCCACGTACCTGCGCTACGTGCGGCGCCTGGACTTCTTCGAGAAGCCGGACTACGACTATCTGCGCAAGCTCTTCACCGACCTCTTTGACCGCAGCGGCTTCGTGTTCGACTACGAGTACGACTGGGCGGGGAAGCCCCTGGTACGTGGGCACCGGCCAGAGTCCTGGTTCCTGCGGCGGGGCGGGGCAAGGGGCGGGGCCCGGGCGCGTGGTGGGCGGCCTCAGCAGTGCGCCCCGCACCCCTTGCAGCCCACGCCCATCGGCACGGTCCACTCCGACCTGCCCTCGCAGCCTCAGCCTCGGGACAAAGCCCAGCCACACAGCAAAAACCAGGTGAGGGGCGGGGCCGACGACCCCGACATGGGGGGGTGGGGCAGGGCCCACCTGACCCGCCTGCTGCGCCCCCACCCAGGCGTTGAACTCCACCAACGGGGAGCTGAACGCGGACGACCCCACGGCCGGGCACTCCAACGCCCCCATCACAGCGCCGGCGGAGGTGGAGGTGGCCGACGACACCAAGTAAGGCCCTGGGCAGCAGCCGGGCACCGGGGCACCTCGGGCCCCCTTCCCACCCCGTGCCCCATGTCCCTTTCCCCTTGCCCTCCCCGTGCAGGTGCTGCTGCTTCTTCAAGAGGAGGAAGAGAAAAGCGGTGCAGCGTCACAAGTGACCCTGGGGCCGAGGCGCCCCGACCCCTCCTGCCAGAGCCCCCTGGGGGCAGTCCGGCCCCGCGGCGCGGCCGCAGCCAGGACGCAGACTGCAGGGCTGGCCAGCTGCCCGCCTGCCCCTCGCGGGCTCACTTCCTTCACACGAGACTTTGGCCGAACGTTCCTACACCCGTGTCTAGTCCTTCCCTCCGAGAGCAGTGACAGCGGAACAAGAAGCGGCGGCGCCCGCCGGAGTGAGTAGTGGGCCGCCCGCGCCGCCCGCCCTGTTAGTCTCATAAAGTCCAGCTTGTCTCCCTCGATCCAAAGGCCGTTTTCTCGAGGGGGCACCGTGGGCGTCGCTGCGGGGGTGAGCCCACCCTGGGCTTCCCCGCGCCACAGGGGAAGGCGGGGTGGGGGAGGCCCCGACCACATGCTGCAGCCCAGCCTGGGCTGGTGGGCACAGCCCCGCGGGGTCTCCTGCCGCTGCTGCTCGTGGAGCCGAGTCCAGGGCCCAGAGCCCCAGGGGCGGCCCCTGCTCGCGCTGGGGCTGAGGTCTGTTCCCCGGGCGTTCGCGGGCTCCCCGCAGCCGGGCTCCACGCCCCGGTGCAGCGGCAGGAGACAAGCGCCTTAAAGCCCGGTCCCAGCCCCGCAGGCGCGTCCGGGCTAGGCAGCCCTGGCGGGAGCCGTCCCCCTAGGTCCCCGGAGGGCCTGCACTGGCCCTCGGGCTGGAGCGGCGGGGCCGGCCTGGCAGCGGGTGTGCGTCTAGGCCTTGCTTTACACCGTGTACAGAAACGGCACTTCGGTTTCTCTGACGCTTCCTGGAAGCCATAGAGTTTAGGGGCTTTTTTAAAAAAAATAAAGGAAAATGAAAGCAGTCCTGAGTGTGGTGTGCGGTGTTTGCAAGAGGCTTGGCTGAGGCAGCACAGGTGCACCCGTCCCTAGGAGGGGCAGGCCCGGGGCGCGACCCCCTGCTCCCAAGACGTCGTCAGAGCTCCGGTCAGTGCCGGAGCTGGGCGAGGCTGTGTTTGGGGGCCGGGGACGCCGCTGTTGCCCTCGTTGGGACGAGCATGGAGGACAGGTACAGGCCGGGTCTCCTTGGGCCTGGCTTCACACCGACATGTCAGAAAGCCCGGCAAAGCGGTTGCTTGCAGAAGTGGCGGGGCTGGGGCAGTTGCACGGGGTCCCCACACGCCTGACAAAGTGGGGGCCCGGGACAGCCTCTTGTGGTGCCTTGAATGCAGCACAGAGGGACAAGGTCTCGGTGGCTGCCGGGCTGCCCGTGTTCACCCAGCGCTCACCAGGTTGACACTGCTGTGGCCTGGGACGGAATCTTTGGATGTGGTGAGGGTCGGTGAGCTCATGTTGGGGGGGTCTCCCCCTGCTGGGCTAATGCCCTTGTGAAGGGTCTTGGAGTGATGTGGCCAAAAGCAAAGGGAGTGAATCTTAGCGAAACCAGGACGTGACCCTGTCCACTGCAGACCAGGGAGCTCCGCCAGGGGACTCCCAGCCTCCCCAGACAGGTGACTTCGACGCCGGTGAAGACAGCGAGACACTCCCGACCGCATTCGAAGACTTCTGCGAAAAGTCATCCTGGATCAGAAATTCAAAAGCTAAAGACGGAAATGGACAGAACTAGGAGCGGAAACAGCTTGAATTCAGAAGGAAATGGAGGGGGAAGAAGCCTTCAGGAACCAGGAAGAGTCGGCGGGGCGGCGCGTCCGCGGAAGGGCCTGGAAGCGGGACAGGGAGCGCGAGGCGCGCCGGGAGGAAGACGGGCCGCCAGGGAGCTCCGCGTCGGCAGAGCCTTTGAAGAAGCACGTCGGAGCGACCTGGAGAGCCTCTGCTGGAGAGAACATTCCAGGTGGAGAGACATCACCAACCCCACACTGAACGGGCGCCTGGGGGACCCAGAGAACAGCCACCGACCAGGCATCTCCTGGCCAGGCGACGATTGCAGCGGCGCCGCTGGTCTGGGTGACCTGCCGCCGGCGCCCTGGGCTGTCGGGTCAGAGCCTGTGGCCCCGGGGACGGAGCCGGCGGGTCGCTGCAGGGATGGAGCCGCGCAGGCGCTGCTGGCTGCACAGTGGGGCCCGTTCCCGCCCACCCTCCTCCGGTCCTGCGGGGCGGTATCTGCTGTGTGTTTCTGAGCAGAGTCACTGGGTCCTGGTCCCTGGTATATTTCCGTTACGTAATTGTGAGTACACGTTCATGTGTGTGTTCCGTGCGCGTGTGCGTGCTGCCTCCGCTGCACGCCAGGGGGCCCGGGCCCGGCCTCTCCTTCCCGCCTGGGGAGCTGCGTTTAAAGGTGTTGGGAGTGTGGGTTTCTGCAACAAAGTCTCAACATTCCTCCGCCTGAGAACATGTTGCCTGCCTTAGCGATGGCTGTTGGGAATGGGATTTAGCGATGGCTGTTGGGAATGGGATTTCAGGTGGGCAGGTGGGTTCAGTTTTTGGTGGGGGCATTTTGGTTTTTTTGCCTCCAGCATTTCACAGATGTCGTTCGGCTGGTGCTGATGTGAGTCACCGTTGCTCCTTCCAACTCCTGGACCTCTTTGGCCGCCTGCAGCAGCGCGTGTGAGCCGCATGGCAGTGGCACGTGGTTGTCTCTGTCTTCGTCCCGCAGGGCTTGCCGGCTCCTTAGATCTGGGGGTCTGTGTCTTGCATCAGCTCTGGCCGGTGTCCTGCTGTTAGCTCAGCGAGCGTGCTTTCCCAGTGCCTCACCCCCAGGTTTCCAGTTCTCATCTTACCTGACCCCAGAGGGCTCTGATACTCTGCGGGGTTTTGTTTTATGGTTTTCTCCTCCTCCTCCTCTGTTTTTCTTTTGTGCTTCCAGTTTGGGTAATTTGACATGTCTTTGGATTTACTAGTCCTGACTTATTTGTTGTGCTTTGGGTGTTCTTAAGCTATCCAATTTATTAATTGTTCGTTTTACGATTTTGTTTATATGACAGCACAGCAGGCACAGCGGCAGGCAGAGGGAGAAGCAGGCTCCCCGCTGAGCAGAGCGCCCAACATGGGGCTCCGTCCCAGGACCCTGGGATCATGAATGACCCAAGCCGAAGGCAGACGCCTAACTGACAGAGCCACCCAGGCGCCCCCAATATATTCTTTTTTTTTTTTTTAAAGATTTTATTTATTTATTTGACAGAGATCACAAGTAGGCAGGCAGGCAGGAGTGGGTGGGTGAGGGGGCAGGCTCCCCGCCGAGCAGACAGCCCGATTCGGGACTCGATCCCAGGACCCTGAGATCATGACCTCAGCCAAAGGCAGAGGCTTTAACCCACTGAGCCCCCCAGGCCCCCCTGACCTCTCGTTTCAACATTGGGGGCCCCTGTAGGTCCGCTTCTGCAGGCTGTGGTGGTTTTTCCCTCGATTATAGATTTCATTTTTCTCCTCCACGTTTCAGAATCTTTTTGCGTCGCAGACACTGTGCTCGAGCACCGCAGAGCCGGGGGGCGCTCCTTCCCAGACTGCCGGCCTGGATGAGGCCTTGGCCAGGCTCATCAGGCTGCGTTTCCACTTGGGCTTTGGCTCGCCTCCAGTTCACAGGTCTTGAACTTTGTTCATGTCTTGAGCTTGTTTTTATTGCCAGCCCCGAGTTCTCGCAGACTCTGATTTCCAGGCAGGGAGAGACCGCAGATTTCCACCCCACCCACCCTGCACCAGACGCCCAGCACTAAGCACAGTCCCGTGGGAGAAAACCCGCCATTTTCCAAGCTCCTCCAGGTTCTGGTTGGTTCTGCTGGCGCGCGGACGCCAGCCCCAGCTGGCTTCTCTCGGGCAGAGTGTGCCCTGCCCATGGCGTGCCCAGCTCGGCACATGCTTCTGGGGGGTCAGTTGCTGGCCTCTGCCTGCCGGGCAGTGTCTCTTCCTGAAACCCAGCCCCTCTAGGTTTCTTGGCATCCGTGTGCCTTTGATAGGTTTTCTTCCATCTTTAACTTCAGGCTGTCCGCTGTGACCCGATGGCGTGCAGACAAGAGGACGTTGATGCGCAGCGCCCCCCGCCCCCCACCCCGGGCCAGGGTGACTAACACACCCCTCAGCTCCCAGAGTTGGCGGTGTGCGCGTGGCGAGGACACGGGGCCCCTTGTAGTAGCTCTGCCGGCCTGCGCTGTCGTCACTGGGCTGCACGGTGCGCCCCGAGAACGTGCAGATCTTCTCAGACGCACGCCGACCAGCATCTGCCCCGTTCGCCCAGCCTGATCCCACGGGAGCGGCTGTAGTTCAGACGTCACACGTAAGGCCGCGCACAGCCTCTGCGTGAGTGAGGCCACGCGTTGCTGCAAATGGCAGAACTTTCCCTTTGAAAGGAGACGAGGCTGATACCGTGCGCTGCACACGCGTCCTTCCGTCTTGCACTCAGGACGCTTCGTTTCCGTGGCGCCCGTGAGGTCGCACGGGGTGCGGGCCTGCAGACGGTCCGTACCCGAACCAGAACACCCCTCGTGCTGTGTCCTCACGATCTGTGGGGTGCGAAGTGCTGTCTCCTTTTCAGTCTGGACATCGCTCTTGGATTTTTGTGTTTAAAAAAAAAAGAAAGTTTTTGGGTTTTGCTAGGATTCCAGCAAGAAACCAGCTAATGGTTTTGTTGGTATTTCACGTTTTCTGCTTCAATTTTGGTCTCAGCATATTGTTTCCCACTTTGGGGATCAAATTTGCTGTTCACTTTCTAGTTTCTTAAGATGAAAACTTAGACCTTTGGTTTTTCTACCTGTGCATACAATATAAATTTCCCCAATTCCACTTTGACGGGATCTTGCGATTTTGCTCTAGTATGATCAGAGTATCATTCAGTTCAAAATATTTCCTCATTTCCATATGGCTTTTTAGCCTGTGTTTATGGAAACAAGCTTTGATCCCCCTGGATTGGTTTCCAGTCCGACTGCCCTGCCGTGGGCGGGCAGCCTCCCTCGGTGCCGGCCGGTGCAGTCCTGCTCGCGGATGCGGCGCGTTGGTGTCTGCTGACTGCGTCTCTGTCTCCGCATTCATTCCGCACGCGCTCTGGTGCGCGCACCCGCAGCCTCTCCTCCCTGCCGCGCGGACACCACACCCCCACCACCCCCCATCCCCACCATCCCGTCGCTGCGCGATGGGCTTCGCTTCCAGGGCCACTTGCTGCCCTCAGGTCTTTGCCGTCTTTCTGGCAAGGTCGGGGTCTGCCTAGTGAAACTGACTACCTTTTATCTTCAGTTTTTCTGTTTCTTTGTAATTTAAGTGAGACTCTTGGAATCAGGAACTAGTTTAGTTTCGGTTTCCTACCCAGCCTGACCGTCTTCCTCCCGTGGAGATCTGTGTGTGTCTAACATAATTGACAGAGTTTGGGTCCCGTTTTGCTGTTTGAGTTCATTTGTCTTTCAGTTTTGAAGGGCGCATTTTCTAGTTTGGTAGCTCTTCTGTGTGCATTTTTTTAAGATTTATTCATGTTACAGAGTGAGAGCGCCTGCTGCCGAGTTAGGGGCGGGCCAGGGGCAGGGAGATGATGTCAGGCAGACGCTGCATTGAGCACAGACCCCGCCGCGGGACTCGATCGCAGAACCCCAAGATCATGACCTGAGCCAAAACCAAGAGTCAGACGCTTAAACGGCTGAGCCGAGGTGCCCCTCTCCTGCTGTTTTTTCCTTTTTGAGTATGTGTGGTTTTTAAATCTCGGAGTTTCTGAGATCTTTAAATGCAGGGATCGATGTATGTATTCATTCTGGAAAATTCTTCTCTCTTGGGCCCTTCTCTTTCTGCCTGTTCTTGGGGATCATCCGACCCATGGGGCAGAGCCATGGTCCGGTTGCCTGCGCTGCATGGCATGGCCTAGGGACCTGCTGTGTGCCGCCCCGCTCCAGGGCCCAGAGGGCAGAGACGACAAGGCGTGGTCAGGGTGCTCCGGCTGAGCCCCTCTGGGGCCCCCCGATGGGCAGACCAGAAGTTCGTGCAGAAGACAGAGGGCATGGGGAGGGCAGGGACATGTGTGTCAGGAGACCGTGACTCCAGACACGGGCAGAACCTTCCCCGGGCCACCCAGTCTTACGGTGGGGACGCGGCCGCAGAGAAGGGCCAGCTCTCGGAGCAGCTGGGCTCCCAGGCCGCCTCCGGCAGGAAGAAGCCCACGGGTCAGGGCCATTACGTTTCTTTCCTTTATTTAAAAAAATCATGTGGGGGTACGGTGTGAGGAGGGCACACCTTCCATGGCTTTGGGGAAGACAGTTTCCAGAAGGAATCACGGGGCGGGAACACGTGGTGGGGGTGCAGCAGGGTTTGGGGGCGGGGCTCCGCCCCCCCCCCCCCCCCCCGCCCTGCCGCACCTCTGGGCAGGGTGTTTGCTCGGAGGTGGCTGCAGGAGGGGCAGGGCTGCGTTATGTACAGGGTGGGGGGTGGGCCAGCCGGGGACCTGGCCGCCACGGCAGACTCACGGCATCACCCGGGCAGACGGGGCCTGTGGTCTGTGCCCGTGGCTACAGGGGCGGGACGGCTGCGGTGGGCCTGGCAGAGCGCCAGCCCGCAGGACCTCAAGGGGGGACCAAGGCCAGTGTGCTGGGGCCCGGGGTCGGGGTGGCCTGAGCATCCCGTGACCAGACCAGAACACGAGACCCCAAGCCGATGCACTAGGGGCGCCCCTGCTGAACGCCTCCCACGCGAGGCATGGGAACCCAGAATGCATTGCCGTGTGCGGGGGGGGGGCGGGGACAGAACAAACATGAGACAGGGTCCTGGCCGAAGCCCGTGGGAAGGACGTCGGTCAGGCAGCCCCGAGCTGCAGGGACAGCGTGCAGGGCTCCCACGCCCCAGGACCCCGCAGCCCCTCCGCTCAGGGCGGGTCCAGGCCGGCCCTGCCTCCCGACACCCGCAGGAGGGCCTGCCAGCTCCTGCCCAGCTCCTCGGAGCAGGCAGCCAGGCTCCCCTCAGGGAGTGACCCTCTCCCGACGCCCAGAAACGTGGCAGGGAGCGCGCCCACAGCATGGGGGCCGCGGGGGGCACGGCCTGGGACGGGGGGCGGCCTGCTGGCCTCAGGTGACTTCGGGGGCCTGGGGGCCTAGGTGTAGAAGATGACCTCGGGGATCTGGCCGTCCTCCACGGACGTGCCGTTGTTGTTCCCGGCCGCGTAGCAGAAAGTGAAGCACGTCTTGGCCCCCGTGGTGGGGGACTCGTGGGTCACCTTGCGCAGGCCCTTGGTGCCGTAGTGGGAGTCGGGGCCCTGGGGGTGGATGGGGTTCCGTCAGTCAGGCACCCCGGAGCCCCAGCAAGGCCCCTCCCAAGGGTGTGGGTCCTACTGGAGGCCTCGGGGTGGCAGCCCCCTGCCCGGGGCCATGACCACAATGACCCTAGAGCCCCACAATGGGGGGGGGGGGGTCGGGACCCTGGCTGGGTCTGGGGTCTGAGAGGGGCACACCTTGAGCGTGGCGCAGGCCGTGTAGTTGACGTTGGGCAGCACCTCCACCGGCTCCTTGAACATGACTCGGAAGGTGCTGGCGGAGCCGTCACAGCTGAAGCCCGTGTCGTTCTGGCCCAGGACAGTGTTGCTGTCCGTGTGGATGATCTGGGGGGGCGGGGGGAGCGGGCGCTGCTCACCACCCCCCCCCCCCCCCCCCCCCCCGCCCCGTGCCTCCCCCAAGACCCCACGGAGGCCCAGAGTCGGCCCGTGCCCCCACGAGTTGGCTGATTGGGGGTGGGGCGGGCCACGGGGTGGGCACCTGGATGTTCACTTGGTAATCCGTGGGCCCGTGGATGGAGCCGTAGAGCCCAAAGCCAACCACGAAGATGCGCTTGTTGACCGAGAACCTGGGCGGTGAACAGAGCAGGTGCCAAGCTGCGGCCGCGTCCCCCGCCGGCCCCGCCCCCGGCCCGCCGGCCCCGCCCCCGGCCCCGCCCCCGCCGGCCCACCTGATGCGGTCGCTCGTCCCGCTGTAGCCCCAGCGGCTCTCCACCTGCTGGAAGCGGTTGATGCTGCACTCCTTCCCGCGGAGGCAGCAGCGCGGCCGGTCGATGAAGTCCACGCGCGGCTTGGGGTTGACGGTGAAGTGCAGGAAGAGGCTGACCACCTCGCGATCCACGAGGATGCCTGACTGCGCGGGCCCTGCGGGCACAGGGGGCGGAGGTCGGGCCGCGGCGGGGGCCCTCAGAGGTGAGGACACCGGGGGTCCGGGCAGCCCTGGCATCTGCGGGGGCCTCCGATCCGCTGGCTCCCGGAGCCACAAGCCCCTCCCGCCCCCAGGTCGCCCGGCAAGCAGCCGCCCTGGGGGGCAGCCCTGGTTCGGGGAGCCGCGGCCGCCCTGCCCAGGCTAACGAGGGGCCGCTGTCTGCCCCAGCCGGCGGGGGTCCGGGCCGGGCAACCTAGCGACAGGGGGTGGGGGCGGCGAGCCGGCCCAATCCCATCCAGGGGCCTCGGGCCTCGGGGCTGGTCTCCTTGGGCTGCTGACAGGCCTGTGCCCGGCCCTGGGACCCGCGGGGACAGCTCTGGGGGTGTAAGGAAGATACAACATGAACAGAGTTGACACGGTTCTTTTTAATCTCTGCGTAGGAAATGCAGGAGGAAAAGCACAGGCCGCGGCCACGGTGGGCTTGGCCGCCGAGTCTCCGGGCGCGGTGTTTCCCGACTTGTCTCTGGTCTCCTGTTTTCCGGTGGGACACAGAAGCAGGGGCCATCTTTCTCTAAAACGCGCTGAGCGACAAAGGGCCAGAAGGCCGGACCCGACCCCAGGGTGCAGACACAGATCATTCCCAGGGACCACAGGCATCAGGCAGAGCAGGGCGGCCTGGGGGGGCCTCACGAGAGGTAGGGATACGGGAAGCAGCAAGACCCCACACCCAGGGGAGTGGGTGGCACTAGCTGGGGTTGTCACCTAGGGGTTCCAGCGGCCCGGTGGGCAGGGGGACCTCCAGGACAGCAGTTTTGGGGGTGTGAGCCAAGCTGCAGCAGGAGGAGCCCCCACAAGGCTCCCGCGGGTGTGGGGACGGGACAAGGCCTGGCCCGCTGACCACCCCCACCCGACAACAGCCTGGCGCCATCCAGAGCGCCCAGGCCCCCCTGGTCACCGCGGACTGCCGGTGCCTGGCACGTGAGAGGCACTCACTACGCCTTTGATGATGGGCGATCGGGCTCGGACGTCACAGCCAGCCCTGAACCCCACGTTCAAGACCACTACTCCGCAGGAGACGGCGGTCCTGGCTCGCGTGTGCGTGAGACGCGCGCAAACAGTTCAGCGCAGCTGCTCCATCCGGCAAGCCAAGCACGGAGCGGGGCACACGGAGACCCGGGGCCGTGACTGGCACTAGCTGCGCGGCCGGACGGGAAGCCTCACCCGGGACCCGTCAGCCCCGGAGGAGAGGCCGGCAGCTCCGTGTCCCACATGTCCACACGGTGGGGCTGCCTCCACGTCGGCGGGAGCCCGGCCTCCTCCCGCCCAGTGCAGGCTTGTCCAGGACGTGGACCGCGGCGGCCCAGCCCGCACACAGACACGCGCACGGACACGCGGGACGTAGCGGGAGGGAGCCCAGATGCCTGGCGGGTGCCGTCCAGGGCCTGTTGGTCTTTACACATTGGCATGTGGGCCACGCTGTCCACGTGAACCCGGCCAGGGTGTCCTCAGTGGAGAAGCACCCCCACCCCGGCTCCCGCAGCTGGCTCAGGGTCACACCTGGGGACCCGGGGGGTCGTGCTCCTGCCGAGCGGCCCCCGCCCCCTCCCCGTTACCTGCGGCGAACTCCTCAATGGTCATGAGCGGAAAGCGGATGAGCGCCAGGGCCTTGCCCAGCACCTCGCGCTTGTTCTCGGGCGTCACGGGCAGCTGCTGCCGCTGGCACTCGGCCTCGGACCAGCGGACCACGGCGCTGAACAGGCGCACCTCCCGGATGCCCAGGGTGTCCCGCTCCAGCACGGCCACCAGCGTGTCTGTGGGGGGAAGGCACCAGCTCGGCAGGGGGTCACCACGCCGCCCTCCCCGGCCGCTGCGGCCACAGGCCCCGGCGACCGGGCCTCACCCAGGTCGATGTCGGTGAAGCCCTCTGCGGTGATGGCGTCCGCCGTGTGCTTGTCGATGTTCTCCAGGCACAGGCTGGCCAGCTGTGGCTCGTCGAAGAGTCGCGCCTGGCGAGAGGGCGGGCGTCAGCGCACGGCCGACACGGGAACCCCGGACGCCCCTCGGGCCAGACGCAGGCCTGAATTCCACGTCTCGCGGCCACGGGGGCCGCAGAGACTCGGGCTCTACGATGCCTGTGCCGCCAAGGCAGACATGGGGCCCGCGGGCGGGCCGGGCCCCAGGGAAGGCAGGAAGGCCCGGGAGAGGGCCACACACGGCCAGCGGACAGGGAAGCCTTGCCCTTCGGACCAGCCAAGACTGCTCCGTCAGGACCCTGCTCACAGGGTGCGGGAACCGGAGCCAAAAACGTTCCGGCTCCTGCCCAGCACCGGCCCTGCCCCCGGTACGTGCTCTCCCTGCTGGGGCCTGGTCGGCACAACCCACAGGGCTACGGCTCTCGGTGCCACCCGACAGGCCTGGCTCTGGCCCTGCCACAGCCCACACGAGGCTGAGCCCGGGCCAGCCAGGGAGGGGGCGGCCCTGTCCCCTACCCGCCTGGGTCCACGCCCTTCCCTGCCTCCAGTCCCTGTGGCCACGCCGGCCACGCCAGCCACACCCCCACGCCGGGGACCACAGACCCTGAAAAGGACCTGCTCCCAGAAACTCTCATGATGGTAACAGCCCCTCTCCCCACACCCGACCCCTGAAAAAGGGCATCAAAAGGCAGCTGGGAAATCTCTGGCCAAACACGTGCCAGGCACCTCGTCTGAAAGGTCCAGGCCAGGATGAGCCTAGGAAAGCTCTCCTTCAGCCACAAAATTTACGGGACCTCCGACACTCCGGTCCACCCCCAGCCGCGACCTGGCCTCACCCTCCCACGCCTGCGTTCGCGCCCAGCCCTCCCGCGTCCCGCACACCCTCCGCGCACCCCCGCCCCCCGCGTCCCGCCCCCGCGCCCCTCCCTCCTCACCTACTCCCGCGACCGCGCCTTCGCCGCCCCCAGCCCCATGCGCCTTCGTGTCGCCTGGTCCCAGCGGCCCCGCCCCCCAGGTCCTCGCACCCTCCCAGCGGCCCCCGCCCCCCAGCAGCCCACCCGCGCCCAGTCTCAGGGTCTCGGCCCCGCCCCCGCGCACCAGCGTTCTCACCGCCTCCCTCTGCATCCGCGTCCTAACGCGCCCGCACGGTGTCCTCGCCTAACCCCCGCCCCCCCCGCGTCCTTACCTTCCCGCCGCCCTCTCCGCGCCGCGCCCTACCCCACACCCGCGCCCTCCCCGGGCCTCCGTCTCCCCTGCACACCCGCGGCCTCTCCCGAGCACCCGCTTCCCGCGGCCCCGGGAGCCTTCCTCGGCACCCGGTCCCATCGCCCTCACCTGCCCCGCCCCCATCCCGCCCTCGCGCGCCTCGCCCTCACCTGCCCCGCGCCGCGCCCCGCACGCCGGAGCCCCCCCGACCCCGCGCCCCGCACGCCGGAGCCCCCCCGACCCCGCGCCCCGCACGCCGGAGCCCCCCCGACCCCGCGCCCCGCACGCCGGAGCCCCCCCGACCCCGCGCCCCGCACGCCGGAGCCCCCGCCCCGCGCCGCGCGCACCTGCGTCAGCAGCATGAACGCGTTGTCCGCCCGCAGGTTCTTCTTGAGGAACTCCACGCAGTGGGCCTCGAGCGCGGGCACCGCGTACTTCTTGGCCGTGTACAGCGTGGTCATGACCGTCTCGGGTCCGATCTGAACCTCATCCGAGTACAGAAACCTAAGACAGGACACCAGGACCGTCAGACGGGCGGGCAGCAGCGCTCCAGCCCCAGGAGCCTTCCGGAACGAGCGGGTGTCATCACCCTGTGACCTGCACACACGACCTGCCCAAGACCCTTACCCGCCTGGACCAGCCAGGGACTACGTACCCACAGTCCGGCCCCTCCGGCCCCGGGCCCGGCCCCATGCTGGAGCACCAGCACGGAAGCCCCCCGACTCTGCCCGAGGTCCCCGCGGTGGGGTCTGCCCTGGGGCGGCGGGAGCTTTGGGCCCCGGGCCTTGCGGCCACTTCTGCACTCTGAACGCGGACGTGGGGCCTGCGGTGCAGGCCGAGGCACGGAGAGGTCGGAACTGGCCGAAGCCCGCCAGATGCACAGGGACGCAGCCCCAAGAGCCAGATCTGGGGGGCTGCGCCCGAGCGCGGCCCCCCTCCCCGTCCCCCAAGAATGTGCCAGAAGCCGAAGAGCCCCATGCACGAGCAGCTGTGATCCCATAGGGTCAGCCCCAGACCGAGGAGGGCAGGCGCCCAGCGGCCCCCAGGCCAGCAGTGGGGGGTTGAGGGCACCTGGACCCGCCGGCCAGCAGTGGCCCCAGGTGGCCGCGCGGCCCCTCCCACCCCAGCGCGATTTTGAGGTGTACGTTTCAGCAGCGGGAAGCACACTCACCCGGTCCTGCAACCACCCCCCTGGGTCCAGAACCTTCCATCCCCCCCACGGAGACTCTGTCCCCGTGAAGCACGGACTCCCCACCCCCTGCCCCGGCCCCAGCCCCCACCCTGCCCTGTGTGGACACGACTCCTCCGGGGCCCTCCTGGGTGGGGTCCTGCAGGACGGGTCCTTGTGGGTCTGGCCACTTTCGCTGACCCGTGTCCTCGGGGTCCCTCCTCGTTAACATTCTAGCGTGTGGACAGACATGTGGTGTTTCCCCTGCACCCACGGGTGGACACTCGCGCTGTGAACACGGGTGCGCAGGTCACGTCAGAGTCCCTGCTCTCGGTTCCTGCACAGACATCCCGCAGCTCTACCGCTGGGTCACGGTGGCTCCGAATGGAAACCTCCTGAGGGGCCTCTGGCGCGTCTCCTGGGGACACAGCCAGGTCTCACATTCCCACTGGACCTGCACAGGGGTCCCAACCCCCACTCCCCATTAATTCTTGTCAGCTCTCGTGTTTTCCTGTGGTTTTCATAATAGTTACCAGGTACGGGGTGAGAGCTCACCACGGTTTTGTCACCTGTATTTGTAAATAAAGTTTTATTGGCACACGGCACCCCCCCCACAGCTGCTTCTACACTCCCAGCGGCGGGGGGAGTGGTGGAGACGGAGAGACCGAGCCCGCCGGCCCCCGGGCGGAGCAACCGGAGAAGTTACACGATGACAAATCCACGAGATCGCTCCCCACAGTGCCGCTTGCCCGTGGGGAAGTCGCCGGGACCCGCGAAGGACCAACCGTGTCAGAGTCAGGGATTAAGGGGCATCCAGGGACCGGGCGTCCGCGCGCGGTGGGCAGCGGGAGGGAGCAAGGGTGGCCCCAAGGGGCAGAGGGGCTGCGGGCTGGCGCTGGGCCAGCACTCGCGTGGCTCGGACACAGCGGATGGGGGCCGCGTGCTCTGTCCTTCGCGCTCGCTGGAACTTCCGGTCTTTCCTCTTCACTCCCCGCCCCGTATTTCCCGCGAGACTCTGTGCTGTCTTCAACTCGCAGAGAGAAGCGGACTGCACTTAAAAAGGCGCCCTCGGGGCTCCTGGGGGGCTCAGCAGGTTAAGCCTCTGCCTTCGGCGAAGGTCATGATCTCAGGGTCCTGGGATCGAGCCCCGCGTCGGGCGCTCTGCTCAGCGGGGAGCCTGCCCCCCCCCCGCCTACTTGTCATCTCTGTCGAATAAATAAATAAAATCTTTAAAAAAAAAAAAATAAAAGGCGCTCTAACTGCTGGGAAGCCTGGAAAGTTCCGCACCATGGCCTACACCTGCATTTCTGGAAGCGAGAGACCTGTGTTCAGCAGAGGGAGAAGGGCCCGGGCAGCCCACAGCCCTGCTTCACCCCTGCTGGGGGCGGGCAGCCCCGCACCCGGCACTCAGGGCTCCGAGGCAGACGCAGTGGAGAGGGAGTTCCAGGCTCACAGAGCAAACTAGAGGCGGATGGAAGGTCCTCCCATTATCCTGCTTTTCCACAAACTCTGCTGACTGCCGGGCGTGAGAACGGGGACGTGGATGCAGCCCCGGGGATGGCCCCGGAGCCCACGACGCGCAGGGAAGGGACCAGACGCAGGAGGCCCCGCGGTGTGTGAGGCCACACGTGTGACACGCCCAGACCAGGCCCCTCCACGCACGGAAGGGGGCTCTGGGGCGCAGTCGTCGGGGTCTCGGTGCCGCCCCGCCCGCGCCCCGCCAGGAAGGGTCCGGGAGTCTTACTTGAGCAGCGCCAGGAAGGCGGCGGGCTCCACGTCGGGCAGCTCGATCTCGGTGGACGTGGTGGCCATGCCGCCGTTGAACATGGCGTCGAAGACGGCGCTGCCCACGGCCAGCACGAACCTGGCGGCACAGAAGAGCCCGGTTACGCTCCACGCTGCCCTGCCTCTGCCCGTCACCCGAGTCTGGGCTGTCGGGAGCCCGGCTGTCCCCACAGGAGCTGCTGCGGGAGCAGACGCTTCCCGATCGGAGAGGCGGAGGAGGGAGGCTATGCAGCCCGTGCCCTGAGGCTCTGTCCCCCGCCCCCACTCGGGCTGTCAGTGTCTCCGTGTCCCCCCACACACACACCCCCGCTCGGGCTGTCAGGGTCCCTCCGTCACCCCCCACACGCCCCCACTCGGGCTGTGGGTACTAGGGTCCCGGCCGTCTTGGAGGGAGGCACGTACAGGTTTGGTGCACGGACAGCCTGACTGTGCGGCTGGACGCACGTAGGCTGTGGTAGGAGCGAGGGTCCAGGAAGGCTGCCAGGGGCACGGGGAGTGGAGCTGAGCTGCAGGGGAGGGGCGCGACGCAGGGGCGGCGTTAGGAGGCGGGAGCTGTGAGGCCGAAGGGCTCATCCAGTGTGACGTGACCACGGGGGACCCACCTGCCTGCGACTTCTCAGCATAAAGACCGGAAGGCCCACTGGCTGAGCACAAGCAGCGCGGCACCCCCGCCGTCCTCCAAGCTGTGACCCCCAGCCGGAGCCGTCCGCGGGGCCGCCGCTCTGTGCTGTCCACTCCCAGCATCCAGGGCTCACCCCGCCACCCATCGGCCGCAGAGCGCCTGTCCCGGGCCCCCAAGGCCCCCAAGGCCCCCGCACCACACCCAGTCCTGGGGCCCCCATCGGGACGCATGCGGGGCTCAGAGTGGCCCCCACACCCCCCTTCCAGCCTCTGCCTGCCCACAGACCCCCCCGAGTCCCAGGGCGGGCAGCCCCCGACTCTTCACGGGGAGAAGGGCCTCCTTCCCCGGCTCCTACCGTCCCCTCCACCCCGGGCCACACCTCCCAGGCCCTCGTAGGGGCCACCACGCGGCACGGGGCCCATCCAGAGACCGGACCCGAGACAGAGGACCGGACGCGAAACCGAGTCTACGGGGAGAACAGCCTCGCTCAAAAGTCCCGTCCCCCCAGAAAGCTGGAGCGGGACCTCACTTGGAAATCGTCTTCGTGGATGTGACTGGTTCGCATGAGGTCACAGGGGGCAGGGTCGCCCTAGTCCCACACCGAGTCCTTGTACGGGGGACTTTGGGACACAGACTCTGGGAGAAGCCCCGTGGTGAGAGGCAGACACGGGAGGGGCGCGGCCACGAGCCTGGGGACACCCGGACACCCCCGGAGCTAGGAGAGGCAGGAGGGACCTCCTCGTCACACCGTGACCTCGGATGTCTGGCTCCCAGGACGGGGACAGGAAACACGTCTGTGGTCCCGCAGCCTGCAGGCTTGGCTTCCGCAGCTGCTGGCCTCGGACACGTCCGCGACGGGGGCGGCCCCGGCCCTCCCTGCGCTCCCGCGCCCTGTAACCGAGTAACCGAGTAACCGAGCGCCTTCCTGCTCCCGCGTCCCAGCCGCACACAAGCACCTCAGTCCCGGCCGGGAGACGGTCGGACGCCGCAGCGAGAGGCCCGGACGGCACCTCGTGTGTCCACGCCGCGTGCCGCACACCTGTGGCCCCGGACCTCACGCGCCCTTGCCAGCAGGCACGGCCACAAGCCCGCGCCCTAGAGAGGTCACCGGGTCTGAGGAGGGTCGGCCCGTCTCCCGTCCCCGGGCTCAGACGCCTTCGCGCCTCCAGCCCCTCGTCACCGCGCCAGCCTTCCTTCTCCAAGCGCCAATCTGCCCCCCCGGGCCACCTCGGCCCACAGAGATGGGGGGGGGGGTGAGCCACGCGGACCGCGGCGAGATGGGACGCCGACGCGGGGACGTGCGGGTCACACGGTCGCTGTGGAGACGGTCCGGTGGGCCCTCTGCGGGCTGGACACAAGCTACCACGGGACCCAGCAGCTTCACGCCTGCCGCACACGTGTCCATGCACGCTGCACACCTGTGTTCACAGAGCATGGGTCACAGCGGCCAGAAGGGGAAGCGCCCCAGTGTCCTCATGTGTGAAGGACACACGCAGCGCGGCCCGTCCCCACACGGGAGCACGGTCCAGCCTCAGGAAGGGAGGGACCCTCACCCCTGCCACGACGCAGAGGGACCCGAGGACACGGGGCTCAGCGAGAGCAGCCGGACCCAGAAGGACCGTCCCACAGGACCCCACTCCCAAGAGGGCCCAGAGGAGTCCCGTCAGCACAGACAAGAGAGGGTGGGAGCCGGGGGCTGGGGCAGGGCTGGGGAGTCCGTGCTTCGTGGGGACAGAGTCTCCGTGTGGGGACATGGAAAGTTCTGGAGCCAGAGGGTGGGGGTGTGTGCTTCCCGCCGCGGAGCTGTGCACAGACGCTCAGGTGGTGACCTCGTGTTGTGCGCGTTCTACCCCAACTGAAAAGCTTTAAAGAAGTTGGAACACGGACAAGACCCCCGGGTGGCGTGAGAACCCGTTTTGGGAAAGGGGTGCAGGCCAAGAGAGCCGCGCACAAAGGCGAGGCGCCGCTCAAGGAGCCGGGCCTCCGGAGGGGCCGCACCCCTGCGCGTCCTGTCTCGCTCCTGAGCAGAGCCGCGGGTCCTGGGGTTGTGCCACGAAGCAGGCTTGTCATGGAAGGGGTGTGCCAGGTTCTCCTCCGAGGATAAAGGGGCAACAGGTGCGGTGGAGGGATGGATTCTGGGGTGCTGACCTGGGGCACTGGGTCACCCTGTGCTTTGGGCAGGTGGACGCAGACACAGGTGGGGGCAGCTCGTCCACTGGGAAGGGCTCCACGCTCGGACACCCTGGCGGCGAGAGGACGCCCAGCGCCCGGAGCTCGGTGTCGACAAACGGGACCAGCTCCTTGGAGACGTGGTGGATTCCAGGGCCGGAGCAGGGAAAGTACGAGACACACTCGGAGTGTCTCGTGGGGACAGGAAGCAGAGAAAGGCTCCGGGCGGGACAGGGACGTGGGACAGGGTCACGGAGCGGGGGCTGTGGAACGGCCAAATCTGGGGCGCCGTGAGCCTCAACAGAGTACGTGCGCGGGACACAGCGCGTATCCACATCCACAAAGACAGATCAAGCACAGAACCGAGTGAGCGGCCAGGAGGGACGGCTCTCCCTTTAGAAGTCCAGCTCACGAACACGGAAAACCACCGCCCGGCATCCGGTGGGCTTCCTTGTCCCGCAACGCGACAGCCAGTGGGCAGCACGGAGAAGACACGGGGTGTGTGCAGAGCCTCAGTGTCCCCCGGGGAGAGCCCCTAGAGTGGACAGTGCTCCCGGCCAGCAGCCCTGGGACGCAGCGGGAGGGGCTGCGGGTGAGGCAGGCACAGGCCACAGGCAGAGCCGCAGGAGGCCCGCACAATGGGCGTCCCGATGAGGCTCTCGCCGGAGACCACGAGCGCTGACGGAGAGACAACCGGACGGACCTTCAGGCTGCTCTAGGAGGCTGGCGGAGCGGCGCGCAGACTGCGGTACGGCTGGCCTGACCGAAGCGTATCTGGGGGCCTCCACGCGCACACGCCACAGTCTGGCAGCAGCCAGGGCGCGCTCTCCAAACACGAGTCCGATGACCACAGCCACAGCAACGCCGAGAAAGGGCCACGCGCTGGGAACAGAGCAGCGCCGGAAGCAACGCGCGGGCGGAGGACGGCCGCCGCAGCCGCCGAGCAGGGCCCCCGGCCGGCCTGGGGGAGACCACCACCCACCACGGGGACGACGGGCGCCGCCAGGACCAAGGGCCGCGAGTCCATGAGGCCAAGCCCGGTACTCGGCGAGGGGAGCGCCCATCCCCGGCGTCCAGCGAGCGCGGAGCAGACCCAACCCAAGGCGAGAAGCAGGTGCGCACGGGGACGGCGGACCTCGCGAGCCCACCGCCGCCGGAGGAGACACAAGCCGCCGGACTCAGCGGCCAGGCGGGCAGTCGCTGCGGACCCTCAAGAAGATGAAGAAGTTCGGAACGGTTTTACACCAACAAACGAGGGCAGCTCAGACGGAGAAGGAGCCGCTGCGGACACGCACAAGCACAGGGGAGCCCCTGTGAACCCCTCCCTGAAGGGAAGGCACGGCGACCCCCGGCGCCCCCGCAGACCGGAGGGAGCCGCGGAGCCGCGGAGCCGCGAGGCCGAGATCACGGGGGCAGACGGTGCAGGCGCCGGGAAGCAGGCCGGCGCTTTCCTTCTCTACGAAAGATCTAATTTATTCAAGAGAGCGCGCACGGCAGGGGCGGCAGAGGGAGCCCCACAAGCAGACTTCGCCCAGCAGGGAGCCTGTCCGGGATCGATCCAGGACCCGGGGATCCCCGAGTGGAACAGCGGAGACCCCCGGGGAGCCCCAGGCTGGCGCTTTCTCCAACTGTCTAACGTCAGGGCTCCCCCCGAGTCCCTGCTGTCCGCTCCCAGGTCCACCCCGGAGTTAAGAACCTGGGTCTCCACCCGCGGCCGCGCAGAAGCCAGGGCAGCTGGACGCCCGCGGCATGGACGCGGCCCGCGGCACGGACGCGGCGCCGTCTGCCCCTGCACGGAATTCAGTAGCTGCGGAGTTACCCCGGCCACACCCGTACTGAGCGGGAGCACTGGGGGCTCCGCCGGTTAAGCCTCGGGCTGATTTCGGCTCCCGTCCAGGGTCATGGGATCCAGCCCCGCCTCGGGCTGCACAGGACGGAGGAGCCTGCTGGGGGCTCTCCCTCTGCCGTCCATAAATAAACAAACAAAATTAAACCTGAAAGCAGGTAACAGAGCTGTCGCTGGGCCTCCAACAGGGGCCCACGCCCAGGCGGGTGTCCCTCGGCCAGCGCCGCCGCGGCCGCCAACGTCCTCTCTCTCCTCCCGACCCTCAGAGCACGGCTCATGGCAGACAAAGCGTCCGCTCGGGCGTCGCACGGCCTGTGGCCCCCACTAGGCTACCAGCAGGGGCGGTTTGGAGGGTGGACGGTGACGCGTGGATTTCTGGCCGGGGGCAGGCCAGAGCCCCGGCCCCGCCATGGCTCAAGGGTTCAGTGTGCTGAAAACAACAGCGTAGAGAAATCCCCCAAAACCTTTTTTTTTTTTTTAAATCTGAAGATTTCACTGGGGCACCTACGGGCTTGGTGGGTGAAGCCTCTGCCTCCGGCTCAGGCCATGACCCCGGGTCCTGGCATCCAGCCCCACGCCGGGCTCCCTGCTCAGCGGCGAGTCTGCCTCTCCTGCCCCTGCTCGTGCTCATTCTCTCTCTCAAACAAACAAATTAAATCTTTTTAAGAAATTAAAGATTCAATCCCTCCATTGCAACAACTGAATTTCAAAGGCTCGGTGGCCACGGGCAGCTGGCGCGGGACAGTGGGACTCTGGGCGCCCGTCACCACCGGAAAACCTATCGGCGGTGCCAGACCACAGAATCCGCCCGACGATTAGCAGGAACAAGGCCTCGGACAGACATCGCTCAAATCAGACAGAAATAAACATGATTCCCCACAAGAACCAGTTGGAAAAATATAACGAAGATTATTCATGACAGAGAAAAAAAAAAAGTGAGCAAAAATCGGCAATAAATGTGCAAAATCCGTTGTAGAAAACCACGCAGCCGTCCCGTGAACCCGGACAACGACCTGAGCCAGCGGAGAGGGCTCCCGTGCCCAGACGCGCCCAGCCTGACCGTCACGCTCCCCAGCCTGGTGCGGCCGGTGGACCCGGCCTCGCCGCGAACTCCTTCGGCAGCTGAGATCCTAAGGGACCAGGCGTCGCCCCGGGGGCGGCAGACCGGCCCACCGATCGTTTCTGCAAATGAAGTTTTCTCGGAACACGGCCGCACCCGTTCACGGATGGCGCTGCCCGCACCGCCCTGTCCCGCCGGGCAGAAGCGAGCACCTGAGACGGAGGCCGTGTGGCCGTTTGCCGGCGCCGGGGCTGGAGTGTCGGCGGCCCAGGGGTGCATCCCGCGGGCGCCTCGCGTCCGTGACTGTCTGCCGGGGGGGGGGCCGGGATCAGCGACAGAAGGGTCAGTGTCAGGGGGAGACCAGCCCAGAGTCTCGACAAAGGACAAGGACCTCGGCAGTGCCCCAAACAAACGGTACGGCCAGTGATCGCCAAGATCTGGGAGCAGAACAGTCGATGCCCCGGGACCCCACACACCGCTCCCCGTGGGCACCCCCTGCAGGGCTCCGTTCTCCACAACGGGAGGAACTGGGGCATCGGAGCCCCCGACTGCGGGAGTGTGAGACACCCAGGGCTTCCGCGACGACGAGACCTCTGACGCGGGCAGGTCAGCGGCCCTGCAGTGACTGAGCACCTACTGTATGCATCTACTGTACGTACACGTGAGGGGAAGGGGACAGGGTGAAGGCCAAGCAGAGCCCCCAGACGAGGGCCCAGGGCCCTTCTGTCCCCCACCCCCGGTCAGCCCATGCCCACCTGAGCCTGGGGCAGGGGGTGGGCCAGCCCGAGGGGCCTTCCTCGCGGTTGGCACAAGCCCCTCCCCCAGTCTGCCTTCTGGCGTGGGCCTCAGCAGGGGCACGAACCTGCCCTCTGTGGCAGGACACCACCAGCGACCCACATGGCGTCTGGCCACCCCCTCAGGCACCCCTAGCGTGCGGCAAGATCTCCACCTTTCCTTGCTTCTCGTGACCTTGACAGTCTCCAGGACGCCTGGCTAGGCGTCCCGCCGCGTGAGCCTGATCTGGGTCTGTTGGGGGCTGTCCTGGGGTCAGCCTGGAGACCCCAGTCTCCCACGCGCTGGGCGGCTCTCGACAACAGAATCCCACCGTCCCCCAGTCCTGAAGGCCAGAAGTCCCCGGTGCAGGGGCGGCAGGGCCCTTGGGAGGCTGCAGGGCCCTTGGGAGGCCCTGCCTGCCTCCTCCAGCCGCGGGGGGCCCCAGGGCTCCAGTGCCTGCCTCTGTGGTGGTCGGGGGCTTCTCCTCTGTCTCCCAGGACACCTGTCACTGGGTTTGGAGCCCACCAGACAGTCCAGGGTGACCTCTGACACCCTGAACTTCACATCTGCAAAGACCCTTTTTCGAAATATGGTCTCATCGACAGGTACCAGGCACTGGGGTGTGGACACGCCTTTTCGGGGGCCACCATTCAACCCACAACGCTGGGGAAGAACACAGAGACGAGGCGCCCTTCTGGCCTGACCCACCCGGAGTCCCCGGTGGACGCTCACCATCACGCTCAAGTTGACCTTGCCCCTGGCTCAGGGGGGTGTGCCAGGTTTCCTCACAATGAGGCTACCATCACCTCCCAGGATCTGGGCCCAGGTGGGGAGCCCCAGCACACGCCAGTGGGGCCCGGGGGTACCGAGCCTCTGCCCCTCCCTACAGGGCCCCTGGCCTGCTGACCTCACGCCCTGGATTACGTCCCCACCTCGATTTACGCTCACCCTGGACCCCTGCGATAAGCACTTGGTGGGGTCACCAAGTCTGTCCTCCTGGAAGTCCCGGGGTGGAGGCATCTGAGCTGTCAGACCCAGTTCACAGGTAGGGAAATCGAGGCCCACAACACCCCGGGCCACTCGCCAGGCAGTGATCCACATGATCACTGCGGGCAAATTTCACCCCCGCGTCCAAAATCACAACCCAAAGGCTGAAAAGAAAGAAAAAGAACTAGAACCTTCTATCAGTAGCGGCCAAAGAGTGGGGCGTCAATGCCAGGGCACAGGGGCGAGAAAAGTGCCGTCAGCCCGACCCGGACCCTGGCTGGCAATCAAACCCACGGGCTCCGGGAGTCTCGGGCCCAGGCTCCCTGGGGACTCGGGACTCGTGTGGCCGCCGGTGCACGAAGCCACGGTCCAGCGGGAGGCCGGTCTGAAGGTGCATGTCTGCCGGAAGGCCGCCCCGCCTGTGCCCAGACCCCTCTCGGACGGCTCCTCACAGCCGCTCCCCACCCCACACCTCTCCCAGGCTACCCCACCCCTCCCACGGCTCTGCCCCCGCGCGCTGCAGACCCCAGACCCACAGGGCCTCCAGCCGCCTCCCCCCACCGCCAGGTGTCTCGGCCCTGGACGCATCCCTGCCACACCTGTCCTTCCCCAGGAGCTGGAGCCAGGGTCCAGGGACCCGCCACTGCAGCCCACCCCCTCCTCCCCTACCAAGCCGCCACCCCAGCCCCCCAGGGAGAGGACCTGCACCTGCTGTTTCGAGGGTCCCCACCAAGCGCGTGCAGGCTGCATCCACAGCCAGGCCCCCCCTTCCAAGCAGCCGCTGTCCCTCTGCCCAAAGCGCCCCCTTGCACCTGCTGCAGGCCCAGCCCCTCTGGTCCCCAGGCCTCCCCTCCCCCTCGCCCCGCTGGGCACTGGCACCACCGGCGCAGGGTAAGATCCCTGCTGTCCTCGCCCGTCCTCTCCCGGGCCACAACTCCCTCCTGCTCCCAGAACAGCTCACCAGAAACCACACAAGACTGACCCTCCCACCAGAGCCCATCCGTGGAGCTCCAGCCCGCCACACCCTTCCCGGACTCCTCTGGGGGTCCCACGCCCACCTGCCCCATCCTTTCTTCATCACCAACAGCCGCGCACCCTGGAGTACACGTCCTAAGGTTAAGGGCACGCGGGGCGGCCGGTCACTCCCCTGCAGCACAAACCCTGAGGCCCCCCCACCCCGTGGGGTTTCCAGCTGCATCCACGGGGCCCCATCCCCAAAGGCCATGGGTCAGGCGGGCAGGAGCTCATGAGGCCCCACCTTGCTCATTCCGTGCGCTCCCCAAAGCTGGGTGGGTTGGGGGGAACAGCTTTAAAGGCCAGACCGGGCTGAGCGGATCAGATGGACATGCAGGAGGCCTGGGGCGGGATGGGGGGTTCTGGGAAGGACCCGCACATGCATCAGTCCCCCTACTGCAGGCAGGGGAGAGGCCCATGTGGCTGCACGCACACGGGGGAGGAGGTCCCGGGGACCCAACCAAAGGCCTGGAACCTTCTGCAGACAGAAATCTAAATCCAGCTGCACATAAATAACCAAGAAAAAGCCAGAAAGAAACATCTCAAAGACACAGGTTAAATAAAGGCCACATGTCAGGAAGGCTGGAGGACCGCTCGCTGTGGAACATTCCAGGCCACTGGCAAGACACCCCCCGCCCCCCTCCCCCGACAGAGGCCTCCCAGCCCGGCCCCAGCCCCCTGGAGTGCAAAGGGCAGAAAGACCAGGACTGAACGGGGGTCTGACATCAGTCCCCCCACCCCCCCACCCGCGCCCTGGCTGGGGGTCTGGGGGCTGCACCCAGGAGACTGGCAGGGGGGCCGGACCTGGGCCAACAATGGCCCCTTTTACAGGCCTGGAGACCGGGGCAGACATGGGCTGGGGTGTCACAGACCTGGGATCACTGAGGGGGTTATGCGGTTTAGGAATCTGGCTCCTGGGTTCCAGAGGTGGGGGGTCTGGTGGGGGGGTCTGGTGGGGGCCTGAAGGTCCCCAGCCGGGGAGGATGGGGGACTTGGTGCAGCAGGCCACTGGGGCAGGACGGTGGGGGCGGCTGGGTCTGGAGGGCAGGAGTCCGCTGGGGGGGGGTGGGGACCCAGGGCCAGGGTAGGGCCAGTATCAGAGGGCGGAGGGGTGGAGGGCGGGCCTGGCAGGGTCACAGGCCTGGGGCAAGGTGGGTCCCAGGAGCGCTGGGGCTCAGGGGTCACGGCGGTGGCGGGTCCCTGCAGCGGTTGGGTCCCCGCGATGGGACGGTGGGGGGGGGACGGGATCCCAGGGTCGGGGGAGGGCGGGGCCCGGGGAGCGGCGCGGCGGGGCCGGGGCCGCGGGGCTGGGGGGCAGGGCCGGGGTGCGGACGGGGCCCGGGGACGGCGGCGGGGCCCGGGGACGGCGGGGCCCGGGGACGGCGGGGCGGGGCCGGGGCCGCGGGGCTGGGGGGCAGGGCCGGGGTGCGGGCGGGGCCCGGGGACGGCGGCGGGGCCCGGGGACGGCGGCGGGGCCCGGGGACGGCGGGGCCCGGGGACGGCGGGGCGGCGGCCCACCTGTGCGCCGGGATGCGCTGCGCGCCGAGCCCCTTGCCCACCAGGAAGTGCACGTCGCAGAGCACCTCGTTGTTGAAGAGGAAGGCGAAGCGCTCCTTCAGCGTGGGCTTGGTGGCCTGCCAGTTGTACGCGGGCTCGCGCAGCAGCGCCGCCGCCCCCGGCTCCTCGGCCGCCCGCTCCCCGCCCGCCGCGGCCTGCGCGCCCGGCCCCGGCCCCGGCCCCGGCCCCGGCCCCGGTCCCGGCCCGGGCGCGGGGGGCGGCCCCGGGGCGGCGGGGGCCGGGACGACGGCGGCGGCGGCGGCGGCGGCGGCGGCGGCGGCGGCGGCCGCGTTGCCGGGGGCGGGGGCGGCGTTGGCGCTGGGCCCGGGGCCGCCCCCCGCGCCCGGGCCGACCCCCGGCGGGCACGACGCGCGCCCGCCGCTCCCACCCGCCGCCATCTTGTCGGTGCGGCGGCCGCGGGGCGGGGCGGGCGGGAGGAGGGCGGGAAGGGGCGGGGGGCGGGGCGAGGGGCGGGGCGGGGCGACGGGAGCGGAGGGGAGGGGAGGGGAGGGGCGAGGGAGGGAGGACGGGGGAGGGGGCGGGGAGTCGGGCGGGGCGAGGGGGACGGGGGTTGCAGAGGGGCGGGGAGGGGGCGCGCAGGGGGGAGGGGGAGGGGCGCGCAGGGGGGAGGGGCGGAGAAACGCGCCCCGTTCGGGGCCAGGTACCTGACGCGAGGGCCAGACGGAGCCTCGACCCCAAACTGCTGGCCGCGCCCGTAGTGTCAGGCACCCCAGCGCCCCGCAGAGGGGACACGGGGAGGTCAGGGTCCATAAAGCCGGGCTCCTTGGGCAACCCGGGGGCGGGGGGCCAAATCTGGAGCTGCGCTGGGGGAGGGGTCCCTGGAGGAAGGGCCGCTGACCGCTGACCAGCACTCAGGAAGAGCGTCGACCCTTCCAGGTCCTGGAGCCACATCAGGGTGGCCAGAAGGCCGGGTGGAAGGGTCAAGGCCGGCGGCACAGGCCCATCCCCATAGGTGGGCGTGAGGCTCTCCTCTGGCCCTTACCTGAACAGGGCACTTCAGGACACATTTGCACAACATCTGCGACAATGTAGCGTCTAATGAGGGACTGGGAGCCCCCGCAACCACCACCCCCGCCCCGCCCCACACCACAGTCTCGGCCTGGTCGTTCTCATGAAGGGAGTTTTGTTGGGGGCAGGGGTGAGTGGCCCGGTGACACCTAGGAGAGCCACAGGCAAGACCTCCCACCTCAGTGTGCAGTCCCAAATCTCCATCAGCTCTTCACCTCCAAAGCACAGCTTGAATGGGGTCCCCGTTTCTGGATGCCACCACGGCCAACTTCCCCGGGCACGCAGCCCAAGCGGTCATCCAGGGCCCCAAGCTTGATGGAATGCTCTGCTGTCACCATCTTGAGATTTGTAACAAT
This sequence comes from Mustela erminea, assembly GCF_009829155.1. NCBI lineage: Eukaryota > Metazoa > Chordata > Mammalia > Carnivora > Mustelidae > Mustela > Mustela erminea. Next base: position 1,240,194 of record NC_045614.1, read on the forward strand.
ATTGGAACAAGGGACTCCGCGCTTTAACTGTGCACTGCCCCTGCTTCTCAGGACAGCCTCCAGCCTCAACCACTCACCCCTCCTTACGCTGTAGAATCCAGTCTCCTCCGAGCTTAATCGGAGGCTCAGAGCCTTTGCTTAAAGCCCTTCCGGGTTTCCCTTCCACGGACAGCCAGTCCCCTGCCCCTGGGGACGACCTCTACCCTGGGGATGAGGACAGAGCCAAGGGCATCCTGCACCTGTACACCTGCCAGCCCCTCACGGGACGTGCTGCCGACGGCAGCCTTGGCCACGAGATGGGATAAAACGCCTCCTTGTGCACCAGCTCACGCGGCTCTTTTGGGGTGAGAAATTGACCCAAGGCCAAAGCACCAGCTTATAACCGTGGACACAGGCAGTTCAAACCCGGGGATAATTTTTCATTCTAGAAGTATAAAGGAGGGACTCTTGGAAATACCAGAAAAATACAGAAAAGCACGTGACTATCACCTATTGTCTTACTATCCGAAAATAACTAGTGTAAGCTTTTTAGTGTATTTCTTTATTGGCCCTTTTTTTTTTTTTAAATTTCTTGTTGTTTTTTTACAAAGGATAGGATCTTTTATATAGTTGGGTCACCCTGAGTCTGTTCCGTGTGGTGACGGGATAGCAGATTTTTGATGTGAGGGTGCTGAGAAATGGTTCACCGGAACAAATCAGGCCTGTGTATAGTATAACCATTGTTCCTGCCCTTGGAGGATAATTATGGACTCGTGCCATTCAGACTCAGGCAGTTTTAATTAATTGTAATCATGATTGATGACGGATATGTCTGTGTGGGCTCCTGTGTGCCTTCAACACTGCCACGTGGATAGACACCCCTGCCTTCTTGCAGTGACATAGTCCAAGCCCGTAGTGCACCTTCCCTGCCCGGAAACACACAGCCAGCTGTTCTCCAGAGACCCCCATTCTCTGGGTATGGAGAAGAGTATCCATGACTGCAGGGTACTGGGGACACATCTTCAATGACTGCATGCTAATTTTTGGTGCAGAACCTCTAATGGCTACCTAAAGTGATCAGGTAGAAACAATCAGTTTGGAAGAGGGTGCGTTCCTATTGCTGTTTCCAATTTAGCTCCAGTGATATTTTGAAACAGGTGTCCTCAGTGAATATGGCCTGCCTGAGTGCTAGACCCAGCCCCTCACTTCTTATTGTAAATAAAGTTTTATTGGCACAGAGACGTGCCCATTCATTTGCGAGGTGTCTCTGCCTGCTTCCCAGCTTCCAGGACAGATGTGAGTAGATGTGAGACCAAAGCGCAGACAAAGCCCTTTACAGAGAATATTTGCAAACCCTTGATATTTTAGCCCCTCACCCAAAATATAATTTTACCTTTTTCTTTTATCATTTGGCAAACCATGTAAGTTTCTGAATGTCCTGATTATAGCTTGTGTGATTTCATGTTCACTTTACCTGTCAGCATAAACTACAAGGACAGACCCTAGTGGTGATATCAAGGGTCTCTACAATCAGCCAAGGGTTGGGAATGAAGATCTAAGATGGCAGGAACTGTGGGGTGCACGGGAGCGCCTGGCCCGCTGATTTCTTCGGGGACGGGGCATGGGACCAGTTCTGGTCCCCGAGTGGGTATGAGATGGTAACTCATACCACAGCCACAGAGGCTTAAATCATTTCTGTCCAACAACTATGGAGGTCAGAAGGCTGTGATGGCCTCAGGGGGCTAAAATCAAGGTGCAGTGTTGGTTCCCAACGGGCCCCTGTACATGCTGGACAAGGAGAAACCGAAGGAAGTGGCGAGCCGTTCCCGACGGGTGGACGGTGGGTTTATGAGCAAGCGAGCTCCCTTCCAAGGCTTGTCTAGCGCACCACACCTGCCTGGCAGCATCTTTCTTTCTTTCTTTCTTTCTTTTTTTTTTAATATTTTATTTATTTATTTGACAGAGACACAGCGAGAGAGGGAACACAAGCAGGGGGAGTAGGAGAGGGGGAAGCAGGCATCCCGCTGAGCAGGGAGCCCGACGCGGAGCTGGATCCCAGGACCCTGAGGCCATGACCTGAGCCCCCAGCCACCCCTCAAGATTTTTTTTTTTTTAAAGATTTTATTTATTTATTTGACAGAGAGAAATTACAAGTACACTGAGAGGCAGGCAGAGAGAGAGAGAGAAGGAAGCAGACTCCTTGCTGAGCAGAGAGCCCGATGCGGGACTCGATCCCAGGACCCTGAGATCATGACCTGAGCCGAAGGCAGCGGCTTAACCCACTGAGCCACCCAGGCGCCCTCAAGATTTTATTTTTAACAATCTCTGTGCTCATGTTGGGGCTCAAACTCACAACCGTGAGATCGATAGTCACAAGCTCCACGGACTGAGTCGGCCAGGTGCCCCTGGTAGATGTTATTCAAGCGTGTACAGGGAATTCCGAAGTATTAGCCATTTCAGTTCGGGGGCAAAACTCCAGACCTTTGCAGGGATGAAAGTAGGTGACTGTTGGGGGTCTCCGGCCTGCTCAGTCCGTGGGCTAGATGACTCTCGATTTCAGGGTCATGAGTTCGAGCCCCACGTTGAGTATAGAGATGACTTAAAAATAAAATCTTTAGGGGCGCCTGGGTGGTTCAGTGGGTTAAGCCTCTGCCTTCGGCTCAGGTCATGATCCCAGGGTCCTGGGATGGAGCCCCGCGTCGGGCTCTCTGCTCAGCGGGGAGCCTGCTTCCTCCTCTTCCTCTGCCTGCTTCTCTGCCTACTTGTGATCTCCGTCTGCCAAATAAATAAATAAAATCTTTAAATAAACAAATAAATAAAATCTTTTAAAAAGTAAAATTCTTAAAAAAATAAAATAGGGTCGTCTGGATGGCTCAGTCGTTGGGCGTCTGCCTTCAGCTCATGTCATGATCCTGGGGTCCTGGGATCGAGCCCCCCATCGGGCTCCTTGCTCAGCAGAAAGCCTGCTTCTCCCTCTCCCCCTCCCCCTGCTTGTGTTCCCTCGCTCTCTGTGTCTCCCTCTGTCAAATAATAGATACAATCTTTTAAAAAACTAAAATAAATTAATAAAATAAAAATAAAAAGGTAAAATAGGTAATGTTTGACCCACCAGGTTTCACCTTGTCGTAACTTCTCTATTGCAGTTAAATATATATATATTACGTAAGTAACATATAAATACATAAAAACACATATTATATAAGTAAAATTTATGAACAATAAATAAACATATATGATGCATATAAATATGTACATATATCTCTTGGCAGCGCAGAAGGAAATATTCTGAAATGTGAGAAGTAAGTGTTGCTTTTAACATGCCACGTTTTCCCTGTGCTCCGCGGTCCTCCGGAAGACGCGGAGATGAGCTGCGGAAGCAGGGGGCTGAGGGCACGTCGGCCCCAGGGGTGACCAGGGAAGGTCCGCAGGCTGTTCGCCTCGTCTGACTGACACTTTGTGCAGTGCGCCCACCCAACACCTGTGCGTCTTCTTGCCGGAGTCCTTAAGGAGCTAGAATTTCGCCGCAGGGGGTCTTCGAACCACTTCCCGGCCTGTCTACACCGGCGGGGCCTCTAGAGGGCGCTGCTTAAACAGCCAAGCGGGGAAACCCCCGCGGCGTTTCTGGGGACCCAAGGTGCAGGGCAGGGTGGGAGGTCATTACCCCCGGCCACTGCGCGACTCTAGGACACTGGGACTGTCGCACAGGGGTGTCCTAATTCGCACCAAAAACGTCTGACACAAGTAAAGAAAAGGAAAGTTTGGTAAAACTTTCCAAAGTTTTGGAGCAGCTGAAGGGGACCCGGACCTGTTACCCCCAAAACATGGCACTTTGTTGTGAGAATTACTTTGAGCTGCGAGCGTCTGAGCTCCTGAAATCCCTTATCTGCCTGAAAACGGAGGCTCCCGAAAGAACGCAATTGTCATAGATCCCTTCCAGGGATCAGGGTCTCCTCTCGGGGAACAGAAGCGGGCGCCGCTCCCAGACAGACTTTGTCACAAACTATCACCGCTCCCACTTATTCTCCTGAGGGCAGTTTATCATTCCCAAAATTCATTTGCTCCCCCATACACGGCTCTTCTGCCCGCCTTTCCCCCGTGACGGTGTACGAGCTGTCGGATCTCCCTGTTCATTTGCACCTCAACTTCTTCCTGTGATGCCTGAGCACGTCAAATCAAAAATAAGCAAAGTTGTGTGGCTCCTATAAAATGTCTTTCATCCGTTTAATTGACAGGCCCCAGTACAGAACCTAAGAGGGTAGAGGAAAAGGCTTCCCTCCCCCACACACCTGAGGTTTGCCAGGGACATCAGCTGTGGGTCGAGGCTTCCTGGTGCCCCTTGGCTTCCATCAGCCTGGGCTGAAGACGGAAACGCTTCCAGCCGGCCCGCGCAGCCTTCTCCTTGACACCCTGGCCCAGGAAGGCTCCTCCTGCAAGCAGGTCAGTGACCCGGAACAGGGGAGGCCCCACCGGGTCACGTTTTAGGCTCATTTAGTCTCGCGCCCGGCCAACGGCCGGATCTGCTTGGGCATAGAATGGACAGTGCGCGTGGCCTCCCGAGGTCAGGAACTGCGTGCGTGACCAGGTTTTGGGGGAGAAGGATACGCGTTTGAGAGAAAACAGCATCTCTGCGTGAAACTCTCACGCCCAGTCGGGGCGGTCGTGCGGTTGAGGTCACTAGAGGAAGAGGGGCGCGGGGTGCCGGGGTCTCGTCGTGCCTGTGGTTCAGACGCCCAGATATGGCCAGGGGGGCGCCGCTGCCCCAGGGTTCGAGCCCACAGTGGTGCCTGGACTCCCATCGAGCCTGAGGGCAGCTTCCCACTGATGAGAAGTTCCGTGGCCAGAAAGCAGCCGAAGGAAGCTCGGAAGCCGGGGCCCCGCCTGGAGGTGGTGTCTCCCAGGACAAGCGGCTTAGTCTCTGCGGGAGGTCAGGGCTGGGGGCCGGGGGGTCTCAGCTCCTGTGGGCGTGTGTGCGCAGCGCTGTCAGGGCACCCGCCGGCCCGGAGCCCGGGCGACCCAGGCTTGTCCTCCTCCCACAGCGCAGCCTGGGCAGCCGTCCTGGGGGCGGTGGCCACAGGGAGTGAAGGGAGCGGACCGCCGGGCCCTGCACCTGGCGGGCGTCCTGGACCTCGGGCTCCTGCGCTGCCCGCTGCACCTGGACGTCCGTTTCTAGCAGGAGCCGAGGGGCCGCCCCCAGGTCCCAGGACTTTGCTCACGCCGCTCCCCCGACCCGAGCCAGCGCCTTGTGCTCTCGGCCCCTCAGGCAGCTGATGTCCCCTTCGCCAGGACTGAGCGGGAGCCGGGGGACCCTGGGAGTAACGTCCGCACGGCAGCAGCCCTACTCTGATGACGTGCAGGTGCGGGGTGGACCCCAGCTCCCCTGCCCCAGGAGGGACAGCTGATGTGTGACCCTCGTCCTCTCCGGATTTGCCCCTAGGGGACCTTGTGCGATGTCCCCCCTTGGCTCACCTGCCTTGCCCTCTGGTTCTGCGCCCCCCACCACGAGGCTCCTGCCCCTGCCCCAGCACTGGGGATGTAGGAGGCTGGACAGTCCTCACTGGTGGGGCGTCCCGGGCGCTGTGGGGGCTGAGCAGCACCCCCAGACCCCCAGGCCAGGCGCAGCACAGTGTGACGACCGCAGACACCCCCAGTCGTGGCCCGGTGCCACCAGGGGTAGTTGTCCCCGTAGGGAGTCCCTGCCCTGCTGGATTTTCCCAGGGAATCCTTCCAAACCTTCCGGTGCGTTCCTGCCTCCCTGTGTGCTGCCGGGAGACCCAGCAAAGGGGACAACTCCACGGGGGGCCAGTTTCCGGGAGAAGCAGAAGGGCCTCTGGGATTCGGGGTGATGGGTCTGATGACGCACTGACTTGTCTCGACTCTCAGAGAAAATTCTGCTCCTACATCAACCCACTGCGGACACCGTCCGTCGGACGCCCAGCGAGCTCCCAGCCTGCCCGACTGTACTCCAGGAACGCCGACCAGGGGTGAGCCTAGAGCAGACACGAATATTCTGGAATGCTTCGGAAGCACTTTGTGCCACTCTCCGGAACCACAGGGACTGGGATCCCCCCCCCGACCCCTCCTCACACTTCTCTTATCTCTCCCAGCGCTGGGCTGATCCAAAGTCCTCCGGGTCACTTGATTCTTTCTTTATTGCCGAGCCGGGCTTTGAGGTTCGTGTCCTCCGCCCCTCATCCCGGAGGCGGCCTCCAAGGCCCGAGAGTCCTAATGTCTCTTTGCGCGAGGGAGCAAGACCCAGGTTACGGGGCAAGCAGGAAGCCAGCCTCGCTGCGGAGGTGGGGACGTCCGTCTCGCTCTGTCCTCCACCGTGTCCGGAGGAGCCGCTCTCCAGCGGGGCCTGGGAGGACACCAGCGCGAGGTCGTGAAGTCGACGTCCAGAGGACAAAAGGCGGCCTCGCCCGTCCCTTCTGCGCAGAGGGGAGCCAACTCCTGCCTGGCCGGTTGTGCAGAGCGACGGAGGAGGCTTGTGGGTTCCCTTGTCCTCCGAGCCCCGTTCTCTGGAAAGCTCCCTCCACCGACCCCCAACTCCTGCTCCAGGACCGTCCTGGCAGAAGCCTGGACACGGCTGGGGCCCGGGTCACCCCTCAGCCACAGACTCGGCCAGCCCGTAGTGCTGGACCTCAGGGCCGTGACTCGACAGAGGGACGCACTCCAGATTCCTGTCCTGTCTGCCCCGCGGGGACTGTGGCCGCAAGCCCAGGAGCGGGGAGAGATGAGCAGTGGCCCAGCCGCCCAGACACGGGGCCAGAAATACATCCCCGTGCCTTCTGTTGTCTTGTTTTGGTTTTTGCTTTACCTTTTTAAAATTATTACTGTGATAAAGTGCACATAACATGAATGCACTGCCTCGACCGTCTGTGCAGACGGCTCACACCCCCACACGGTTCCAGAACGTCCCACCCCCCACACGGAGACTCCCACGCCTGCCCCAGCTCCCGGTCCCACCCCCTCCTCTCTGCGTGGACCGAACTCCTCTGGGGCCCTCCTGGGAGTGGGGTCCTATGGGACGGGTCCTTCTGGGTCTGGCCGCTCTCGCTGAGCCCCGTGTCCTCGGGTCCATTCGCTCAGTGGTCAGTATGTTTCCCGAGTGTGCAACCGTCACTACTACCTAATTCCAGAACCCTCCATCACCTGCAAGGAATCCCTTTCCCCAGAGCCCTCACTCCCCAGCCCCACCGGTCCCCCGGCCCCCACAAGCCCCTTCCCGGCGGTGGAGGAGCCTGGTCGGGACATGTCACACGCGTGGACTCACACCCCGTGTGGCCTCCTGTGTCTGGTTCCCTCCCTGCGTGTTGTGGGCTCGGGGCCGACCCCGGACAAACCATCCTGCTGAACCCTCCCCAAATTCCTGGTCTACGGAGGCAGGAGTAGAACATAATGGTTGCATTAAACTGGTGAGTTTGGGATTCTTTGTCAGGCAACCCCCCACGGAGCTCGCCCCTCTCCCCTGTCCTGGTTTCCTACGGCGTCCCCACAGCAGAATGGGCAGGGGTGCCGTTCTATCCCTGCCGCGCCTCTGGGGCCACCCAGTCTGGTCTGGAAGCCCCGACGGACCCAGCTGCAAAGCCCAGCCCTCCTCGGCTCTCCTGAGAAACCTCACAGGGTGGGTTGTGCCGTCGGGCTAAGTGGGGACAGTGGGGACGCCGTGCGGGCCGCCATCCTCCTCCACTTCCCGGCCCCCCCCGCCCCGGATGGTCCCTGCCGACCCCACGGAGAAACCCAGGCCTCCAGGTCCGTTTCTCCCCACTCCCGAGCCTTGCATCCGGGCCCACGGAGGGGCCGGGACCCCCCCGCCCCGGACCCAGAGGGCTGGACTCACAGGACCTGCCGAAGCCCCCCTACAATTCTCCGGACACCGTCATCGCCGCCCCCAGCGCACACGCCGTGCGTGGAAACCTTTCATTCGCTGGTGAATTTTTCAAGACCCACAGCACAAATGTCCTTTATGGGTTTTCCTTCTGGGAAGTAAAGAGTTCTCAATCTCCGCAAATACCTGCTTTTGTTCCGGAAAGAAAGGCAGAAGGGAGGGGGGTCAGGAGGGAAGGACAGACAGACAGGCAGGCGGGGACAGAACGAAGCGGCCGCCCCTCATAGCCCCACGGCTCCGGCCGCGTACCCCGCTTCTCCGTGCGTGGGCCGGCACGCGACCGCTCTGTGCCCTGGTTTCCCCATCGCTCCCCTGCCCACCGGCGGTGCCCCAGTACCCCGCTCCGGCCCCAAATGCAGGGCGAGGGGCTCTCTTTGCCTCACTTCAGGGTGGGGGTCCCAGAGACACCCCCGGGGCCACTGGGCACCATGGGTGTGAACTGCACCCGCAGAGAGAAGAGTATGGGAGACAGGGACGCCCCTCCCCTGCGCCTAGGACACCCCTACGCCACTCTCCACTGGGCTGGATGCAGGGATGCCGGAGTCCTGGGGCTGACTTTGTAACAGGGTTTTGCAAAATGTTACCAATGGGCAGCGGGGGGGGGGGGGGGGACCCGCTGTGGATTCCCAGCACAAGGGACTGTCCCTGGGACGCAGTGTGTGGACTCCCCCGATTCTAAGCCCAGGAGAGGCCCGTGTCCCCTCCCCTCGGTCCTGGCTGTCCCATCGGCAGCGGCCGGGAGCCGGCTTCTCACCCTGCGTGCCTGGCACCAGGCTCAAGGCGGGGGACACTGCAGGACCAGAGACTGGGCAGGGCTGAGTCACTGAGCTGAGGGGCTCGGGTCGGGCGCGACCAGGGCACAGTCCCACAACCTCCTGTGGCCCGGACACCCTCAGGGACCACCTCGCACGAGTGGACACGATGCTGGGGGCGCTCCTCTCACGTCTCTGTGCCTCTGTGTCCGGGGCCGGGCCAGCCGTCTGTCCCCCTGCCCTGCTGGGGTCCCAGCCTCCTGCTGCCTCACAGGGGGTCGGAAGAGGGAAGCGGGGTCGCCGTTGTCACACTCCACGTGGGGAAACTGAGTCTACATGAGGGAAATAACGGGCAGGACAGAAACCTTGAAGCATCCTCCTGTGGTTGCCGTGAATCCCAGACCCTGCGTGGGGCGGAGAGAAACGGGAGACCTTGCCGTGGGGACGGGGAGAGACAGGAGCAAACCCTGCGGAAGGCCCCAGTCCTGGGGGGCGGTGCACGTCTGTGCAGCCTCGGCCCCCGCCTTGGGGTGATAGATTAGCCCTCGGTGCGCTACCTGAACACGGGCGCCTCCTCCACAGACGCGCTCTGGTCGCCTTTTCGCTCGGATCGAGGCGCAGATCACAGCACGCACCAGCGGCGTGTGCTAGTCACTGTTCTGTGTAACCATGGCTGCCGTCTCGCTCCAGAAAGTTCCGTCACCCCAAGAGGAAACGCCGTCCCACGACGACGAGGAGACCTCAGCCATCGTGCCCCAGCCCGGGCTCCGACACCCACAGGGGCCCTGGCTGTCTGTGCGTGCGTTGCTACTTTGTTTGTTTATTTATTTATTTGAGTGCGAGTGAGCAAGGGTGCACACGTGCGTGGGGGAGGGGCAGACGGGGGACCCCTGCCCTGCCCGGGGCTCCACCTCACGACCCTGAGATCAGGACCTGAGCCAAAATCAAGAGTCACATGCTCAGCCGACCGAGCCGCCCAGGAGACGCTACTTTATTACTACTTTTTTTTTTCCTTTAAAGATTTTATTTATTTATTTGACAGAGAGAGGTCACAAGCAGGCAGAGAGAGAGGAGGAAGCAGGCTCCCCGCTGAGCAGAGCGCCCTAACGTGGGGCCCAATCCCAGGACCCTGGGATCATGACCTGAGCTGAAGGCAGAGGCTTAACCCACTGAGCCACCCAGGCGCCCCTTATTACTACTTTTTAATAAAATTTATTTTTAAAAACTCTCAGCTCTGCAGACAGAATTGTGAGGATAATACGGCTTCCGCAGGCCAGCCCGTTTCCCCATCATCCACCCCAAACATCAGCTTGGGTCCCAGCCTTGTCAAGGGGGTGCAGGGCGCAGACCCGCGTCGCAGACGAGATTTCCAGGGCGCTTTCCAGGGCGCTTTGGTCCCAGTCCCGTCTGCACGCGCCCGCCTGCCCGCATCAGCCGGGGTGCCCAAGGCCGGACGGCGCCGCCGCAGGGGGTGAGCCCCAAGCCAGCCTCTCCGTTGACCCAGGCGGACACGGGGCCGGGGCGTCACCAGCCTGGGAAAGGCTCCCAGTCCCTCCTGCTCTGGACTTTCTTGCCGCTCCTGGAGGAGGAAGAGGTGGGAGGGGCGGGGTCCGCCCGGAGGAAACTGCCAGATCCCGCGGTCCCTGATGCAGGCCCTGCCGGGGCGGGAGGAAACAGGGAGAGGTCAGCGGCGGGGCCTGGCGGGGCCAGGCGGGGCTCAGGGCCACCCGGGAGGACGGGGGCTTGGCACGTGGCCCCCGGGGCTCGGTGCGCGCACACACATGCCGGGCTGGGCAAGGGATAGGGGAGGGACCCGGGCGATGGAGGGGGCGCTTGGCGGTGGGGGCGGGGGTCCTGGAGGGAGCAGGGTAGCTGTGGGGTCTCCAGAGACGTCTCTAGGGGCAGCTGGACAAATGCTGGGGGCGGGGGTTGGGTTTTCCCTTCCCGTGCCAGGTAGGGTGTGCTCCTGGCTGAGTCTCCCTTCCCAGGGAGGACGGGGCCCCTCCTGCCCAGCAGATCCTCGGGTCTGTGCCTGTCACCAGCCCAGAGAGCGCCCCTCTCTCCTGTGCCACATCCTGGGACTCCAGGAGCACCCGGGTCCCCTACTGACGCAGGTCGCTATTGGTTCTCTCTCTGGCCTCCTGGCGCCCCCTGCCCCGGGCTGTCACCCCTCCCTGGGCTGGCTGCAGCTCACCAGGCCCTTTGGGCTGTGTCCCCACTCCACACAGTGACAAGATGGTCCTTCCAGAAATGACATCCGGGTGTGCCTGTGCCTCCTCCCGTCGGCAGTGTCCGTCCACGCAGGGACAGAGGTGACTGCTCACTGCAGCCCGGCTCACAGCACCCAAAAATGTGGGGACAAGCTGAGGACCACGGACCGGTGAACAGACACACGTGTCCCCCACACGCGAGTGAGCGTCCCTCGGCCGGCAGCAGGAGCGAGGCACCGTCACGCTGCGGCCCCGGGACAGAGCTAGAGCCCACGCAGATGGCCCAGAAGTTCACACGGCTCGTAGGCGGCTGGGCACCTGCCACCTGCTCACGCCTTCCTCGTGAGGCCGATCTCGGATCCCTGCTGGTCAGATGGGGAAGTTGAAGCAGCTGGTGACACCCTCAGGGGCCCGACGTCACCGCCCCTCCCCCACCCCACTGGCTCCCGCCTCCAGGAAGCCCTCCCTGATCCGCTCCCTCCCCGCCAGGATGCGAAGTCAGCCCGGGGCTATCTGGCACAGAGGCCTGCACGGAACAACAATCTGGGCAGGTTTGTAGGGCTTTTTTCAAAACCCAACTTTTTGTTGGGTCGTGGCCTTCCGAGTCAGTGGCACTGCGGGCAGCTCTCCTTCCTCCTCCCCAGGCTCAACCGGCAGCAGCCCGGTGGGGGGGACGTGGGGAGGTGAGGGCCAGGGTCCAAGGCCAGGCTGCCCAGCAGCTTCCACTTCAGCTCCCTGAAGACGGCTCAGGGCACACCCCAGCAGCCCCCCCACCCCCCGCACCTGTCCCCAGCCCCGACTCACAGCCTCACCAGGGGTGAGAAATGGTTGGAGGCCACTTGTTACAAAACAGGAAACCAGGACACCCGAGTTTTTATGACTTTTATTAAATCCTTACAAAACAATACAAAATTCCGGCATTGACAGTCGGTGTCCGGAAGATGAGCTGGATCAGTTCACCTGGTGCGGCGCTTAAAGTGCTTGGATGTGTTCCCCCCACTTTTAAAAAAACTTTTTTTTTTTTGTCTTTTTTACACATCTTAACATTGAACGTGGCCGTTCCCCTCCCCCAGCGTGGGGCGGCCTGGGGGCCAGGCGCATTCACAGTAACGGTTCTGACAGCCCCTCAGCTCCCACGGTCCCTGTGACGTGTGGCAGGCAGAGAAGTGGCTGTCCCACCTTTGGGAAGAAGGAACAAAGCTCCTCACGGCTCCGCTTTCTAGAGTAAAACGGCCAAGGCGCCTGTGGCGGGCGGGGGCCTGTTTGTTTTTTACAAAAAGGCAGAATCCCCAGTTGCAAAATGTAGGATCACCGGTGGGCAAGAAACGGGGTGGGGCGGCCTCCCACGCCCCGAGGTCTTTGGAAAGGCCAGTCCACAGATCCGGGTGGGCGGGGGGGGCTGGAGGGCGGCAGTCCCCACCAGCCACGGGAGACGGCCACAGAAACGGCATCTGGGCCCCCCCACCCACGAGACCCCCCCCAACATTCAAGTATTCGAGAACAGGGAAGCAAGTCAACTGATGTCTTTGAAAAATTAACAGAACAGGACAAACTAGAAGCCGGAGGGCTTTCCAGGCCCTGGGCCGCTGTGGAGACCAGGCCAGACGCCGGCTAGGCTGCTGGGCCTAGGGACCGCGGGGGGCCCTCCCCGGCGGGCAGGGGGCCCGTAGAGAAGGGGAGCCTGTATTGCATAGTGTTTCCCGAGGACGAGGAGGGGCATCGGTCTCCCCAGGCCTGCCAGACCCGACGTGTGAGCCCAGCGCCAAGGTGGGCAGAGGCGGGCACAGTGATTCCTGGTGCCCCGGAGGGTGCCCCGGAGGATGCCGCGGCAGCAGCGGCCATTTTCCTGAAGGTGGGCGGGTCGAAACGCTGCCCTTGGGGGTGGAGGAGCTTCAGCAGGACCCCTGGGCGGGCCCTGGCTCTGCGGAGGAAGGGGGCTGATAGAGCTTCCACACCAGACCCCAAGGGCGACAAGGGGCGGGACGTGGCCGCGGTCAGACTGAGCCCTGAGAAGGGGCACTCGGGTGCCCAGGGTGGGGGTCTCTGGAACCCCCACGTTGGCTGACGGGCGCCTGTCCAGCCCCTCCCACTTCCTCCGGCACCGCCATCCTGGGGGGGCAGCGGGGGCACCCCCCACCTGGGGTGGGCTGCAGCTTAAGGTCAAGGTTTGAGAGAGCCCCGATTGTCAGTCCGAGGCGGGGGGTGGGTACAGCGGGCAGCCGTGGAGCCCACCTGCCTGCACCCAGGCCCCCTCCCGCCACAAGGGAGACCTGAGAAACCCGGCCCCACCCAGCCGCCAGGGTGTCTCTGGGGTGAGGGGTAGGGAGCTGCTGGGTCCCTGGGGGGAGGTATGGGCCGGGCCCGTCCCTGAAATACTGTGCGGGCTGGGGAGGGGCGCGCTCCTGGGCCCCCAGCTCTGGAAGACGACGATCGCCTCCTGTCCTGAGTCGTGGCAGGGCGGGCGGGCGGGGACCTTTCACAGTACGGGCGCGCCTCCGGGCCGGGGCAGCAGGGACCCGCAAGCCCAGCCACACGCGGCCTCCCCTCTCCTCTCCCCGGCGCCTGCTTTGCTTTTAACACCTTTAAAGGGGGGAGACATGGGGGTGGGGCAGAAAAAAGGAGAAAAAAACCCAACAGCAAAAACCTCATATAAAAAGACCCCCGGCTGAGCTCAGCGCCTCGGAGCCCAGCCAGGGGAGGGCAGCCTGTGGGTCACCGGCTGGAAACAGCTTAAAAAACCTCTTCAGATTTGATGGGGTGGTGGGGGGAGGGGCGGGAGTGACCTATGTACAGGGGTGAGGGGTCACGCGTGGTCTCCCACCAGGACCACGGGGGCGGCGGACAGGCTGGCGCGCTGCCGCCGCTGGGCCAGCTTGCTCTGCGCGGGCGGGGACAGCTGCAGGCAGCGGGAGACCGCGCGGATGAGCACCGGCGGGCCCTGGCCCTCCTCCGCCGCCGCCGCGTCCTCCTCGCGCTGGGCCAGCTGCCGGTTCACCGCGATGGCCTCCGCGGCGAAGGACGTGAGCTCTTTGGCACAGCTGTTCCTGGGGAGGGGGCGGTCGCAGAGGTCGGCGGGGGGCTGCAGGCAGGCCCCAATCCCCTGGGCAGTACCCTGGGGGAGGGGCTGCAGCCTCCCACCGGGGCTCGATCCGTCACCGTCACCGTCACCAGCGGCACTCAGACGGCTCCCCAGCCCGCCCACTTACAGAGAACTGCTTGTCTTTCTTGAACGCCCAACCTTAACCAACCCCCACTCAGTGCCCCCCCTCGGGACCCCCCCACAGCCTCACCTCTGCAGGACCATGGGTGTGGGCAGAGTGTTCTCCGGAGCGCACTGTGGGGACAGGACGGCTGGGGCTCAGGAGCAGCACCCAGGGGCACCCCCGCGCCCAGGGCGCACCTGCGGGAACTGAGCCAGGCCAAGGCGAGCGGGAGGGGGTGGAAGTCCAGGAGTGGCCCAGGGGACTGGCTCCCGCCCCCTCCCGTGTCCACTCCTGGGTCTCCTGACGTCCCCGAAGGGCACGGGTGCCTCTCCAGCGGCGAGCCCTGAGGTGAGAGCCCAGGCTTGGCTCCCTGGGGAGTCCCAGTGCAGCTTCTATTTCTGGTTAAGACCCTTGCCCTTGTGCCCTCCTCGTCCTGGACTGGCAGCCAGGCTGACTGACTGCGGGCCAGAAAACCAGCAGGCTCTCCCCAGCTGGGTGGGGACAGGGAGCTGAGCTGGGGGCTGGCAGGCTCCGCCAGAGACCTGGGTCCTGCCCGACCCCTGGACGACCTTGGCTTGCTGCTCCGGGCAGGTGGGCCAGGCCAGAAGGGGCCCTGGTGCTTCTGGGGCACGAGGCCCAGCATTTCACCGAGTGGCACCGGCAATCCCAAGCCCGGGCTGGCAGCAACCGCTCCATCTCTGTGCTGTGCCCGGCCCCGACACGGGACAGAGCCCCAGACCCACGTGGTGGGCAGGAGCCGCTGCGGCTCCCCAAGACTCCCGGACACCCACCCCAAGTCACTCCCCAGGCCCCCAGAGGCCATGTGGAACAGGAGGTCCCCGCGGGGCTCACTCACCCCCTGCACCCAAGGGTGCTGCAGAACCTGGGCGGCGCTCAGCCTCTGCTTGGCGTCGCGGACAAGCAGCTTTGAGATGAGGTCTTTGGCAGCGAAGGAGATGTGGGCCCAGTCCTTCTCGGGAAACTCGTACTTGCCCTCCTGGATGCTCTCAAACAGCATGTTCTGCGGGGCAGGGGCCAAGGGAGCGAAGGGTCGGCTGCCGGGACCCGGGGTTGGGCTCGCCGGCTTAGTGGTGAGCTCGGCCAGGGGCGCCCCGGACACCAGCCGGCCTAACCCACGATCCCGACACGCCGAGGGGTGCGGCGGGGGTGGGGCGGCCGCGGGGCGCAGGGGGCGCACGGGGCGACTGCGGGGGCCCCCGCGGGGCACACGGGGCGGCTGCGGGGCCCCGCGGGGCACACGGGGCGGCTGCGGGGTCCCCACGGGGCACACGGGGCGGCTGCGGGGCCCCCGCGGGGCACACGGGGCGGCTGCGGGGTCCCCACGGGGCACACGGGGCGGCTGCGGGGCCCCCGCGGGGCACACGGGGCGGCTGCGGGGTCCCCACGGGGCACACGGGGCGGCCGCGGGGTCCCCACGGGGCACACGGGGCGGCCGCGGGGCCCCCGCGCACCTGGCAGGCCGGGCAGGCCTCGCCGCGGTCCCAGCCGCAGTCGCTGCCGCAGTGGCCCACGAAGGGCGGGTAGCCGCTGAGCAGGATGTAGAGGATGACCCCCAGGCTCCAGAGGTCGCAGCGCTTGTCGTAGATGCTGGCTTCCTCACTGAAGGCCTCCACCACCTCGGGGGCCATGTACTCCGCCGAGCCGCACTGCGGGCGGGACCCCGCGTCAGGAGCCCGCGAGGGGGAGGGGCGGCGCGGGCCGGGACTTCCCGGCGTCACGTGAGGGCCCCGCCGCAGGGTCACCCGGCCGCGGCGCCCAACGCCCCGCCTGCCCTCAGCCCGGCCAATCAGAGGCGGGCTAGGACGCCCACCCCGCCCCTCCACCCAATCAACAGGTGGCAGGTGCTCGCCCCGCCCCACCACCCAATCAGCAGCCGGGAGCCAGCCCCGCCCCGCCCTCTTCAGCGGGGCCAATCAGCGGCTGTTGCTAGGCAAAAAGCCCCAGCTCAGCGGCGCTGGGCCGGCAGCACCTCGAGGTTATGCAACCGCAGCCCCGGAGCGGGTCTGGGCGCGCCCGTGGCTCACCGGGGTGAGCAGCTCCGGAGTGGAGATGGGGGAGCAGTCCCCGTTGAGTTTGATGCCGCTGCCCAGGTCGAAGTCGCAGATCTTGACGGGGGAGACCTGCGAGGGGTGGGCAGAGGCCCTGAGGCGGGGGTCCCGCCCCACCCCTGCCCCGGCTGCAGGGGGCAGCTCCCCAGCGCCCTCACCTGGTTGGGGTGCTCACACAGGATGTTTTCCGGCTTTAGGTCCCGGTGGGCGATGCCTGCAAGAGAGAACCAGGGCGAGTCCGCGGGAGCATTTTCTGGGAGTCCCGGGGCAGGTGGAGCGGGCGCCAGGCGGGCCGGCCGCCCCCGGGGCCCACCCCACACACCTTTGTTGTGCAGGAAGTCCAGGGCACTGGCCACGTCCTGCACCACCACGCTGGCCTCCAGCTCGTTGAAGTGCCGCCGCTTGTGGATGTGGCTCAGGATGGAGCCTGGGGCCAGGCCGCAGCGGAGGGAGAGGGCACACCGTCACCTGGGCGCCTCCAGGCCACTGCCCAGCAGCTCCCGCTCCCCCCCACAGGGACACTCTGACTCTGGCCTCCTGGGGCCCAAAGTCTGGACAGCAAGTTCAGACCCCACAAGCCATGCACAGGAGGGGCGGCTCTGAGAAGTCCTGCTGGTGGCCCAGCCCACAGCCCCTTACAACCCATTGGGAAGGGTCTCCCGGGCCCCACATACCGCCCCGCATCTTCTCAAACACCAGGTAGAAGCGATCCTCCTCCTCAAAGAACTCTATCAGCTCTAGAACGTTCCTGGGGCACAGGGAGTTGGAGAGGCAGGAGAGGAGAAAGGCTTCCTGAGGCCCCTGTGCACCGACCCCTCCCCACCCCTGCCTGCCCACAGGAGACCCTGCCTATAGGGACACACTGGACGCTGCTCCTGAAATGCTTGCTGGGGATGACGAGCTATTCAGGCCCATTCATCCACGGAGAGCTGGCTCTGGGCCCAGTGTGTGGCAAGGTGGGTCACATTACCTGTGTCCCTGGCACTGGTACAGTGTCTCCACCTCCCGGAAAACCCGACTCCGAATGTGGCCCGGCTGCTTCTCGATGATCTGGAAGGGGGAGGGGCAGGAGCCAGAGCAGCTGCGTCAGCCAGACCCTCCAAGGCCCACAGGGCCCCTACCCGAAATTCACCCTGTGCCATGCCTAGGACCCCGTTAGCTCTTAAATCTTAAGTTCTAAAAAACTGAGTTCTTCTGGGGCCCAGAATTCGCCCGCAGTCAGAACTATGGCGTCACCACAGCTTGGGGGGAGGGGGGGACAACACGTTTCCCAAGTGGCACCAGGAGGGAAACAGACAAGCCAGAGAGAGAAAAGAGTGAGCTGCGCCTTCTCCACTCCTGACCCCGCAGGCCTCGGGGGCATGTTTGGGGTCTGGGACTCCTACGGAATGCCCCTTCAGGGTGTCAGGGTCCCTGGAACTGGGCAGCCTCCCCTCCCTGACTAGGACACTGGGTGGCCACTGAGTGGGCTCCCAACCCACCCAGGGGACTGGAGGGGCCTCGGGGTGCCTGGCCACCGGCCATGGTGTCCCTGCCTGCCTCAGTGCCAAGTCTCACCTCTGGTTTCACGACTGTCTGGGCAGCTGCCTGGGGTCCCCCAGGCCGCCCAGATGGGCCCTCCTGCCAACGAGCAGGCACAGTCCCCAGGGACTCAGCCTCAAGAAGCCAGCTTCTGCCCCCAATCCCCTCAGGCGCCCAGGAGCTCTGAGGACCGGAGGGTGGCCCAGCCATCTTCGCTCCCAGAAGCGGGGACAGAAGGTGTCTGCTGGCTCTTTCCGGGTAGCCCTGGCCCCCACTGGGGACCCCTCCCCAGGCTGGATCTCTGGCCCCTCTCCCTGGGCCAGTGAGGCAGGTGAGGTCACCCCGCGGCCCAGAGTTCCCCGTCCCGCACACCTGCCTGGTGGGGGAGGAACACGGTGTGCCCCCCCAGCTCATTCTTGCAGCAGGCAGGCCTGATGGCCACCTGCTGCCAGGGCCCAGCCCGTGCCCTGTGCCACCTGTCTGGTGACAAGCACCTGTGCCGAGAGGCAGAGCCACCAGATTCCAGGGCCTCCTGACACAACGCCAGCAGCCACCTCCTCTGGAGTAGCTCTGGGCAGTCTGGCTAGGACCCTGCCTTCGTGGAGGAAAACGTGGGCCCCACGTTTACGGGAGGTCCACACAGCAGCGTGAGAAAGCCGCAGTGCTCAACAGTGGTAGGAAGCCAGGCTGCCCGGCAGGGTCCCGAGCAGGAAAGCCCCCAGTGCAGAAAGTGCTGGAGGCAAACCATCCAGTGCCCGCGGCGCCTGGTCCCCTGTCCTGGGCCGCCAGCCTCCTCAGACCCCACCCCACCCAGAGGCAGGGTCACCACGGATCACTGGAAAGTTTCTCAGAACACAGGGTCACACTACCTGGCCAAGGAACACAAGTTTTCCAGACCACCTGGCCACACCGTGGGTCAGGGGCCACACGGGAACACCCAAGAGGTCCTTCTGGGCCTGCCCTGGTTTCCCCATATGTTAAGCCTCCTCGGGCCCCAAGTAAAGCGTGGCCTTTTCATCTTTGTGACCAGCGTGAAGAGCCACTTGTCACTCCTGAGGAATGGCACGAGGGACCCAGCAGACAAGAGCCAGCTCTGACCGAAGCCCCCAGCTGCCTGGTAGGGAGCTGGTGCTCGTGGTCACTTCCTGCCCAGCCTTGGGGGCTCAGGCCAGTCTGACCTAGATTCCCAGGGGTGGCCTGACTCACTGGCCCTAAGGCCATTTTTAGACACTAGTTTCCCCAGCTGCTGGCCCAGGGGCTCGAACGCCAGCTCCCTCCTCCCGCCGACCTCTGCCGGTGCCAGATCCCAGGCGCTGCGGGCAGAGGGGAGGGGGCCGCCGGCGCGCTGGCGCTCACCTTGACCGCGTACTCTTGGTTAGTGATGAGGTTGACACAGGTCTGCACTCGGGCGTGGGCGCCCTCCCCGAGCACGTCCTCCTGTAGCTGGTAGACGTCTATGGAGCAGGAGGGGGTCGTGAGAGCTGCCCCAGGCCGGCCCCCATCTCGCTCCCCGCCCCGCCCCCGCCGGCGCCCACTCACCCTCGAACCTGCCCGAGAAGCTGTCGGTGGCCCGGCACCGCTTCTTCTTCTTGCCCCTCTTCTTGGCGTCCGGGATGTCGATGGGCTGGCTCGCGGGCATATCTGTACTGGGAGACCCGGAGGTGAGGCCCACCCTGCCCAGCAGGCAGCGGCCCCCCCCCCCCGCGGCTCCCGGGGAAGCCCCCCCTCCCTCTCGGGGCCTCACCAGGGCGGGCAGGGCGCTCCAGGCTGAAATCGGTGTCCCCGTGACGGGTCTGGTCTAAGGAGAAGGCCAGCTCGAAAGGATTCTGCCCCTGTAGGAGCAGGAGAGAGCACTCAGGCCCCGCCCAGAGCGGCCCACCCTGTGTCCACATTCAAGGGGAACAAAGCCTGACTTTGCCGGACTGTGAGGAAATGGTCACCGCTCCCCCCACCACCTAGCCCAGGGCCCTTGGGGCGTCCAGGAAGGTGCTGCGGTGTGGGGAGGGCCCGTGAGCGGGCAGCGGGCTGGGCATGAGTCACCGTGGTGCCCAGGCCGCGCCTCACACCTAGGTTGTTCACCGCTGCAGAATGGGGACGGGCTCCGTAGCCCGGCCGGCCCCGGCGCTGCCCGGGATCAAAGGCAGCAAGGCCGTCCGTGGGAGGGGCTGAGTCACCGGCTTCCAGGCGGGCTTCCCAGCAGGGGCGGCCCTGCCTGCCTTCCCGCCGCCTCCCATGCAAGGCCCTGGTCTTTCCGGTCTCAGTTTCCCTCTGCTGAACGGGCAGCCACTGCCCTCCTGGCCACATACTGCTCCCTATGTGGTCCCACTGTCACCGGTCCCACAGGGTCACTCCCCCAGACTCTGCAGGCTCACAAAATGGGCGTCCAAGGCATCGGGAGAGAGTGTCAACCCCGGCCACCCTCAGCCTGGCCCTGCCCAGGCCACAGCCGGCACCATCCTGTTTCACCCCCGGACAGAGCCCCTCACAGGCCCCCGCGCCCAGCCACGAGAGTGGCCCCGTGACAGAGAGGCCCACTCGAGGCTGCCCACCAGCCCCCATGACTGGGGAAGGAAGGCGCCTGGGGGTTGGTCCCGTATGCCCCACAGGATGGCTGGAACCACTCTCTGCAGAGCACACAGTCCAGGCTGAGGACAGACAGCCCCAGCATGAGGTGTGTGGCCTTGGAGGCTGAGGCACAGCCAGGTTCCCTCAGGGGCTGCCTCTAACTCAGCTCCCCGCTCGCCAGCAGTCTAGGCGGCTGGGGCCTCGAGTGGGCGTGGGGGCGCCTCTGCTGCACGCTGCTGCTGCTGCTGCTGGGTGACCCGGGCCCGGCCACTGGCCCTCCCTGGGCCTCCCGACAAGTGGGGCCATTATCTGGCTGGTGGGTCATCCAGAGAAGAAAGTCCAGGGAAGCCCTAGAGAGACCCCGAGGGGCCCGGAGCTGGACCAGATTCCTACAGACAGGACGCCCGGAAGCCAGGCCGGCAGCAGAGGGGGGAGGCGGAGGTCAGAGGGAGCGGCTGCAGAACACGCAGGGGCCCCCGCAGCCTCCCCACCCGCCCTGCAGATAGTTGCTAGGAGGCCCGGGCTGGCAGGGGAGCGGGGAGAAGGGAGACCTCCTGCCAGCCTGCTCAGGGCTCGTCCACTGGCCCAGCCCGGCCCGCTGAGGGCTCCGGCCCCTGTGGGGAGGCAGGCGGACAGCAGGCTGGAGCGCCAGCAATCAGCTCACCGTAAGGCTCCTCCCCAGGCGCCAGGTTACTCCTCACACCGGGAAGGAGGGGCTCCAGGTAACCCCATGAAGGGGCGATAAGACAAGAGGCCCCCACTCAGCAGCCAACATCGTCACCCGCCAGCCACCTCAGCCCCAGGCCCGACAGACATCTGTAGGGGACACGGAGGGACGGCGCGGGGCCCCGAGGTGCCTCCTGGGTCCCCTCGCCGCCCTCAGACGCCTGTCCCGGCCTCTTACATGGAGACAGCAAGAGTGACCAGGCCGCCCCCAGGGGAGAGCCAGCTCCCCTGTCCTCATCACTGTGTGCTGGGGGGACCCAGGCCAAACCCCTGCTCTTTCCGGGTCTCCGATTTCCCAGCTTACAATGGGGAAAGTGTGTTGGGAGATGGCTGCCAGAAGCCTGTCCCTGCTGAGCCGCTGCTGGACAGTGGGGGGGAGGGAGCTGGCCCCAGCCCAAGAGAACAACCTTAGCGTGCCCGGACAGTCCTAGAGTAGCCGGGAGGGCCACCTCGGAGCGGAGGCTCCCCGTCCAGTGTCCAGTGCTCCTCCCACCCGCTCCGCACTCCGGTCGTCCCACCTGGGCGAAGTGATGTGGGCGGGCTGGGCCGTGGGCGGGCCTCAGGCCGGCCTCAGGCCTCCAGTCAGCAGGCCTTGGCAGGAGGCAGCTGGAACCATCCGGAAAGTTCGAGTTTGCTTTGGCCGCGGTGCGGGCCCCTCACATGGACCCTGTCTCAGCTACTGGCCAGCACCAGGAGGGGACAGACCACTGCCAGTGCTATCTCAGGTCCATCCCCCCAACTTCAGCCCAGCCCCGGACACCTGGATGTGCCAAGGCTATTGCTGCCCTGGGGTGTGGGGGGGAGTGCACAGATGACAGGCGTGTGGGCAGGGGTGGGGCACGCTGGCCCGAGATGCTGGCTGGACAGGCCTGGGAGTTCTAACCCAAACAGTCTCAGCTCGCTCCTCCCACCCCGGTGCGCCGCGCGCCTGTGTACACACACACACACACACACACACGCGTGCGCACGCCTGCACACACGCCCAGGTCCTGCCTTCTTTACAGGGCAACAGGTCCCTGCCCAAGGAGGCCCGGGGAAGCCATTACATAACGCGGCTGGCGGGGTGGGGCGGCCGTTGACATCACTGCGTCCCCTGAGCCAGCCCTGCGGGGCCCCAGCCCAGCACCTGCCCGCCCCCCCTCCCCAGACTTGCTCATCGGAGACCAGGACTCGGCGGCAGCCGCGGGGCCACCGCAGAAACTTCCCGTTCCCACAGGAAATAGCACTTGGGCCTGGAGTGTCTGGGAGGGGCAGGGCTGGGGGGCAGCCAATCCGCTCCCCCGTTCGGCAGACCACCTAGGAGGGCTTTTGGGGACCTGCAGCCCTACCTCAGATCCCTGGAGGAAACACCCCACAGACCCACAGGCTGAGGGCGCAGACAGCTGGACTGCGGCCTGCTGGGCTCCCTGGCTGGGGTTTGCAGGGGACAAACAGCCAGGTGCCCCTAGGGGCTGCGGCCCCGGCCCCACTTGGGCTTCTTGGAGGAAACACCCCACAGTCCCCAAGGTGCTGGGGCCTGGCCTGTGGCCCACTGACCGCCCCCCACCACCAGTGCACACCCGGTTGGGGCAGCCCCAGACGCAGGGCGAAGGGCAGGCACGAGCCCCGGAGTTGGGGGGATCCTGGGGGGGGCTACGCGCCCCCCACCGGCCACTGGACCGGTCCAGCCCCAGGCGACCCCAAGCCCCCCGGCCCTCACCTTGAACGAACGGTGGAAGCCCTGAAGTTCGGCTGTTTTCTTCTGCACCATCTTCTGTCCGGGCCCCGCCAGCGGGGGAGGGGACGGCGGGCCCGGGGGGGCGGCCCGTGGGCGGGGGGCGGCCGGGGAAGGGACCCTGCAGGCGGGAGCAGACAAAGGAGAGCGTGAGTGGCTGCGGCCAGAGCGCCGGGAGCCCGGGCCGCCGACGCTCCGCGGGGCCCGATCCCCGAGACCCGGTCGGGGCCGGGCCAGGGTCGCTGGGCCGCACTCACCGGGGTCGGGCTCGGGCCGGGGTCGGACCGCCGCCGCCGCCGCCCGAGACACGCAGCCCGGAGCCCGCTGCGCGGACCGCGCGGGGAACAGCGCCGCCACCGCCGCCACCACCGCGGACTCCTCCGCCTGGGCCGCAGCCGCCGCCGCCGCTGAGAGGAGCCGGGCGCGCCGCCCCGCCGCCGCCTTTATAGGCCAGGCTTCGCCCCGCCCCACACGCATGCCCCGCCCCCTCCCGCCCCGCCCACACGCGCTCGGCCGGGGCGGGGCCGGAGGGCCCTTCGGGCCCAGGGCGGCTGCGCACTCGGGCCGTGAGGGTGTCCGCGCGCCTGCGCGGTGAGGTGCGCGGGGCTTCGGGGGAAGGATCCGGGAGGGTTGCTGACCGTTGCCGGCAGGGGTGTGGGTGGTGGAGGGGCTGCCTGCGGCCCTGGGAGGCCCGTGGGTTCCTGGCGCCGAGCTGGAGCCGCGCTCTGCGCTGTGGCAGTACCCCCAGGAAGCCGGCCAGGGCTTGGGATACACGCACTCCTTTGGGCGACTTCCCTTTCCTAGAACATACATGGCTCTCTCTTGCAGCTTTCCAATCCCAGAACGTGCTGTGGCTCTGTCTTGATTGATCCCACAGGCTGCCATGACCCCCTGGTGCCTCTCCCTGATTCTGGATCTGGCTGTCCTGCTGGTGCACCCCAAAAGGCTTTGAGCCCCAGCTGCCTCCTCCAGGGAGCCCCCCAGTGGGTTGCCCTGTAGTTGGCCGAGAAAGGGAACCACTGGGATGGGGGCTGAGATCTATGAAAGACCTTCCCTCAGTCCTGCAAAGGAACGTTTCAGAGAGAGCAGGGGCCCAGAACTAAGACAGAGCCCAAAGGGTGGGGGCAGCCAGGACGGGCGGTTTTTTGTTGCCCCCCAACCCCCGCCCTGACCCGGACTTGGGTAGAATCAGTCCTTCCTGAGCTAGGCCAGCTCCCTGTCCCCAAAGACGCTCCGTACCCTGGGCACACGGAAGTGCGCGTTTGTGGGCTGGACCAACCTCGCAGCCCTCCACGCTGCTTGTCCGACTAGAGGCTTTCTGCCTCCCCAAGCAGGCCCCACTGACGTCAAGCTGAATGGTCCCCTTCTAATGGGGTGGCCTCTATGTGCCCCCGGCCAAGACCACACCTGACCTCAGCCAGCACTAGCCCCCCACCCCCGCCCCATCTCCGCCCCCTGCGTGTGTGCATGTGCGTGTGTGTGTGCGTGTGTGTGTGCAGACACACGGGTCTGCCCCAGGTGCCTGGGGTGGGGCGGTCAGACCTGCTTGCCTGGGAGAAGTCGCCTCATTGTTCCCGGCTGTTCCCTCCCACCCCTGCCCTCAGGCCAGGGTCCTCTCTGTGCCCTGCTGGGCTCAGGTGGGTATGGAAGGGCCACTGTCCTTCCTCAGAAGCTCAACTCCATGACAGCACAGATTTGTCCATGCGCCGTCTAGAGCCCAGCACAGGGCCTGGGACACGGCAAGTGCTTCCTGAATACAGCTGAAAAGACTGGGTG
The DNA here is from genome assembly GCF_009829155.1 of Mustela erminea. Classification (NCBI taxonomy): domain Eukaryota; kingdom Metazoa; phylum Chordata; class Mammalia; order Carnivora; family Mustelidae; genus Mustela; species Mustela erminea. The sequence continues at coordinate 1,264,594 of NC_045614.1, forward strand.
TGTTTGAGTGTGTTTGCACATGTGTGTGCAAAGGGGTGTGTGTCTGTGTCTGCGTGTACAGGGGTTGAAGGGTGTTAACTTGTCACACACCAGGAGACTTCAAACAGCAGAAATTTCTGCTCTCCGGGAGACCAGGAGTCTGAAATCAAGGTCGAGGCGGGGCCACACCCTCCCGGAAGGTTCCCAGGGAGGATCCTTCCTGCTTCTCCCGGCTTCCTGGCTTCCGGGCGGCTGGCAGTCCTCGAGAGTGCCACAGTCCCTAGGCCCCCAGAGGCCTTGCCCGGGTCCCCGCCCCCGCCTTCAGGCAGCTGTCTGCTTGGCAACTCTGCCCTCACCCTTCCCATACAACCTCATCTTAACGAATTCCACCTCACGAGGCCCTCTGTCCAGATGCCACATTCACAGGTTCCAAGGGTTGGGTCCCGGGGACCGCGATTCAGTCCACAGCAGTGAAAGAGGTCCACACCGCAGGGTGGGTGTTTAACCATGTTCACCCTCCTGTGCGGACCTGTGGGGATTGCCATTCACACGGACCTCGGGGAACAGACACGAACGAAGGCCTGCCCGTGGCCCGTCTTCCCAGGGGCAGCCAAGCTCAGGTCCTGGGGTCCTGATCCTGGAGCCTGGCTGGTGGGGGAGGGAGCAGGCTTGTCCCCAGCTCTGAGCGCTGTTCAGACAAGCGGCCTCACCCGCACACAGCCCGCACAGCTGCTTCCTCTGCGGGCGCCGTGCTGTAGATGGGAAGAAGGGGCGGTAGGGCTGGCCCCTACCTCTGGGATCTTTCCCGCAGAGGCCAGCCCTAGGCACTAGTGACATAGGGGCTGGTCACTCTCTGTGGGGGCCATCCTGGGCACTGTGGCCCCCACCCACCTGATGCACCAGCACCCCCAGTGATGACAACCACAAATGTCCCCGGGCCTCACCAGGTGTTCCTGTTGGGGGGGCAGGCTCACACCCCCCAAGGGACCCCCTGCTTCTGCCCACCCAGTGAGCGGAGTCCTGTAACCCCCTGCCCTGTGGGAGAGCAGATGGGGACCACGAGGGGAGCACACCCTTCTGTGAAAGCTGGCGGGGGTGGGGATCGCAGTGTGCACAGGGCCTGTCCCCACAGGAGGGGCTGTGTGTGATGGGCACATGGGCACGGGCTTCTGTGCACAGCTCGAGAAGCTCACATGTGTGTGTCCGTTGCTGATAGCGGGGTGCCCAGTTAGTCCACACACATCCCCTGAGCAGGTCAGGGCCGACCCCCACCCCCAACCAAGGGTTCTGAGACCCCAGGTCTGAGCCCCAGGTCTGACCCTGGGACAGGGGCCTGTGAGTGCCTGACTTGCGCTGAACAAGGAGAGGCAGCCAGGCCCACCCCAGCCTGGCCTGCTCTAGGGGCGATGGGGGCTGCCAGTGGGAATGGGGAAGTGGAGGGACCTCTGGGCCCAGCGTGTGGGCTTGCAGACCCAAGCCCTGTCCTGCTGCGGGCCAGCCGCAGACCCAGCCAGCCAGTCTTCCTCCTCCAGGAAGGCCCTGTTCCTAGGCCAAGCTCCCAGAAGTGCTGGGTGCCCAGGGGCCAGGGAGGGAAAGGGGGCCCGGGGTATCTGCCAGCTACCCTGCCCACCTCTCCTTGGACCCCAGGTTCCTCTGACCTGCCCTGGGGGGTGGGAGGTGGTCTGCCAGGCAAGTGAGGCTGGAAGACCAGGTCTGGGCCCCGCCCCCACACCTGCCCAGCTCCCGGCAGTCATCAGTGGGGCGCAGGGAGGGGAGGAGCCGTTCCAGCCAAGGCAAAGGACAGGGAGAGCCAGTGCGCGGGGCAGGTAGGGTCCAGGGCTGCCCCAGACCCCTGAGGAGACACCGGGAGGGTCCTGACTTCCTCCCTTAGGGCCCCTGCCTCCCCCCTGCCTCCTTTGAGCCAGGAGGCATGCTGGCTGTGATGGGCGGTGTCCCTTCTGGCAGGCCCCTCCCTGGCCTGGCTAAGCAGCCAGAGCCCTGGGGTGTGGGGGGCTTGGGTGTGCAGTGTTGACTTCCTGGGCAGTGTCTGGGGGGATCCAGGAAGCTCAGGCCTCCACGACCCAGCAGACAGAGCTCCCAGATTGAGCCAAGACTACAGAACACCCAGTTACATTTGAAATCTCAGATAAACAAGGAATATTTTTCAGTGAAGGCATAAGTATATCCCAAACAGCTAAACAGTTATTCATTGTTTACGCGAAATTGGAATGGCACCTGGTGTCCTGTATTTTACCTGACAGCCCTATGGGAGGCAATGGCTAAGACCTTTCTTCCCCAACACTAAAAACAAGGTCCCAGTTTGATGTGTGTGCGAGTATGGCCAGATTTGGGCGTGCACGTGTGTCTGCGCACGTTTGGAGAAGCGCGGAGCCTGGATCTGTGCAGGGCAGAGCCTGTGCACACGTGGGAGCTGAGTGGCGGTGTGTGCACACACAGGAGAGCGCAGCGGGGGCCTGTGCGTGGGTCTGGGGGCCGAGCGGACGGTGCGTAGACAGTGCTGGGACCTCTGCAGTACCCTCACAAGCCAGTACCTTTGGGGGAAGGGCTGGGCCTCTCCCTCATTTGCTCAGAGCCAGGCCCCTGACTCACAGAGGGACCCAGGGCTGCCCTAAAGCCCTGAGCTGGTGTGGGAGGACCGGGGTCGCAGTGTGGCTTCTAAGGAGGATCCCGGTGTTGGGGGAAGGACTGGCATTTGGAGTAAGGGTGTCTGTGGGCATAGGGACAAGTGGCGCCCCACCTGGCCTGTACCCTCCCCTCGTATTCCCTCCTGTCTGGCCCTCCATGGACAGGAACCCCCAAGCTCCAGAAGCACCCCAGACCCAGTGGGGGGTCACGAGCTGGGGCTTCTGGTTGTGGGGTCACGCAGCAGGGACGTCTGATGCAAGTGGCTGTAAGTGTCCCTTCCTGCTGACTGACTCACAGCCCGCTCCATTCCGGTGGCTCAGCAGTCCTGGGGATGGAGCCAGGGCGGCTGTCCTCCATGGGGGTGGGGGAGGGAGGGAGAAGAGAAAGCGGGAGTGGGTGTGGCCAGGAGTCCTGGGTGTGGCCAGGAGTCCTGGGCTGCCCCGCCTGCTTGGCTGTGGGCGCCTCAGCTGCCACGGGGCGTGCGCGTGTCCTGCCTCCCATGGACCGGTCACTGGAAGTCCCCAAGGTGGGGGCAGGGGTGGGGCTGGGGGCACGCAGGGCCGGCCCAGCATCTGGCCAAGGGCCACCACTCTGCCCCAGTGTTGGAGGATGGGGCCCTTGGCCTGTGATCTTTTTTTTGAAGTTTTTTTTTTTTTTTTTTTTTTTTTTTTTTTAACTTACTGGTCAGAGACAGAGAGCACAGGCAGGCAAAGTGGCAGGCAGAGGCAGAGGGAGAAGCAGGCTCCCTGCGGAGCAAGGAGTCCGAGGCGGAACTCAATCCCAAGACGCCGGGATCCTGACCTGAGCCGAGGGCAGCCACTTAACCGACTGAGCCACCCAGGCCTCCCTGGCCTGTGATCTTGTTTCCTCTCTGCCCCGTCCTCCAAGGGGGGACACGCAGGTGGCTCCTGGAAAGCCAGATCTCCCACTACCAGCTGACCTGCCCAACAATAACCTGGGGCGTCATGTACAAGAGCCCCCAGTGTTGGGAGGGGCCGGGGCTTTCAGGCATGTGTGCAGGTCCTGGGAGGGACACGGCCATGGGAGCACAAAGAGGACAGGTGATGGAGTAGGCAGGGAAAAGGGGGCAGACGTGGGGGGAAGCCCAATGCTGGCAGGCCACACCGCTCAGGTCGCCTAGCCCAGGGCCTCACGCAGAGTGGGCTCCATGCTGCAGAAAGTTCAGTCCTGCCCTGGGGTCAGCGGACACCCTGTCCTCATGCCTGTCATTATGAAATCTAGTGACAGAAGGAACTTGCAAATGAGATTAAGGACCCCGAGGTCGGGATTCCTGGGGGCCCTGCGTCCTCCTGAGGTTCTCAGGGGAGGGAGGCGGTGGGTGGGCGTCCCAGAGATGGGCAGACCCACACTGCTGGTGGGGAGGATGGAGCCCAGCCCTGCCCACGCCAGGGTTTTATTTTTCCTTTATTTCTTTTTTAAGATTTTATTTATTTATTTGACAGAGATCACAAGTAGGCAGGGGGAGGGGACGAGGGTCCCTGCGAGCAAAGAGCCCAATGCGGGGCTCCATCCCAGGACCCTGAGACCATGACTCGAGCCCCCAGGCGCCCCGCACGCCAGGGCTTTAGTCTGCGAGTCCTGTGTGGGATTCCCGACCTCGGCAAGGGTCACAGACTCGACTTCCGTCATCTGAAGGCCCGGAATCTGCTGACGCCCACAGCGGCCGCGGGGCTCTCCCAGGCACGGACGCCTCGCCGACCACTCTGGGCCGAGCCGGGGGAGGCAGGTGCAGCCGGGCGCAGGGCGCAGGGCCGCGGGCACCAAGTGCGGCAGCGGCCGCGGCGGGGGCCCCCGGACGCCGGAGCGGGGGCCCCTCCCCAGGGCGGGATCAGGTCGCGCGGCCGAACGCTCCGGCGGACCCGCCGCCTCCGAGCCCCCCCGCCCTCGGCAGCCGCACGCCCGCGGCGCTCAGCCCGTTCCCACGCCGCCCCCGCGGCCCCTCCTCCTCGTCCGCACGGCGGGGCCTCGCCCGGGGCTGGCGGGCGACGAGCGCGCCGGCGGAGGGCAGAGGGGACGCCGGGGTCCCGGCCCCGCGCCCTGGGGACCCGCGGCCGCCGCGCCTGCGCCCTGGACCCGGCGCCGGGCTCCGAGGCCCCCCGGCGAGAGCGGTTGCCGGGCAACGCATTTGCGTCACCGAACCTGGCGCGGCGCCGGGCTCGCGAGCTGTGGACGAGGAGGCCCCGGAGCTGGGCCAATAGGATTGCAGGGACTGAGCGCGAGGGGCGTGGCGAGGCGCAGAGTCCAGCCAATGGGATTGTCGGCCTCAGGGCCAAGCAAGGAGGGCCGCGCCCCCTGTAAACGGACCGCGCTCCTCCCTCGGCGCCCGAGGTCAGGACCCGGGGCGCGGCCGGCCACCCCGGGGCTCCTTCGTGACGCGGCGCGCGAGTGGCGATCCGCAGCCCGCCGCTTCCCTGCAGGGGAACCCTGCATTTATGCGGCGCCGCGGTGTGCACCGAGCCGTCAGACCGCGGGGGCGCAGGACCGCCCGCGCCTGGGCCCCGCGCCCCGCGCGCTCACCCCGGGCCGGGAGACGGCCTTTGCCAGGACTCCGCCACCTGCAGGTCAGGGAGGTGGTCCCTGGGCCTCGGGCCCCAGTGCTCGGGCCCCAGCGGGAAGCAGAGGGTCCCTGCGGGCTCTGACGGCCCTGACGGCCGGAGCCCGCGGCCACCGTGTTCCTCCACCCGCACTGCCCCCCGCCAACGGAAGCACAAACCAGGGGCAAGAAGGGGCGCTGGCCGACCAGGGGCGCAGGCAGCAGCAGAAGCGACCCCGAGCTCCTCACCGCGTCCCGCGATCTGAACCTGCAGTGCAGCCCGCGGTGGCCCGCAGGGACGGGAGGGATCTGAGGCCAGCGCCCCTGCCCGGCTGCCCTAAAGAATAGGACTGGCGTCAGAGGGGCGGCAGGACCCAGAGATTTGGGGAGGAGGGGACACCGAGCAGGGCAGGGGCCCCGGGCCATGTCAGGCTTTGGCCTGTGGGCGCAGCTTCCCCCAGTGTCCTTCCTTCCTGTCCCTCCGTCCCCCACCCCAGCCTCCTTGGACTGCGCTCCCTAGACTGTCCTGCGGTGGTCCTGTTCCCTGGCCTCCAGGACGCTGGCTTGAGGGGAAAATGGGTGGGGGCATCTGAAAACCCTCAGTTCAAGTTCTGCAACTCGTTCAAAATGACGTAAAATGGGGGCACCTGGGTGGCTCAGTGGGTTAAGCCGCGGCCTTCGGCTCAGGTCATGATCTCAGGGTCCTGGGATCGAGTCCCGCATCGGGCTCTCTGCTCAGCAGGGAGCCTGCTTCCCTCTCTCTCTCTCTCTGCCTGCCTCTCCGTCTACTTGTGATTTCTCTCTGTCAAATAAATAAACAAAATCTTTAAAAAAAAAAAAAATGACGTAAAATGGAAAGAAACCCACCAGGGCGCCTGGGTGGCTCGGTGGGTTTCGGCTCAGGCCCTGGGCCTTGGGGTTGAGCCCTGCATTGGGGTCCCTGTTGATCAGAGTCGGCTTCTCCCTCTGCCTCTGCTGCTCCCCCTGGTCGTGCTCTCCCTCTGTGAAATACATGAAATCTCTTTAAAAATTACTAAAAGGAAAGGCACAGCACTATTAAGGTATTGAAGACCTATTTTTGTACTGGAGAGAGCATGCAGGGGAGGGGCGACAGCCGAGGGAGAGCAAGAATCTCAAACAGACACTGCACTGTCCTTGGAGCCCAATGTGGGGCTCTGTCTCACCACCCCGAGATCACAACCTGAGCCCAAACAGTCAGCCGCCCATCCGGCCACGCCACCCAGACACCCCTGTTGTTAAGAATTTCTAAATAGGGGCACCTGGGTGGCTCAGTGGGTTAAGCTGCTGCCTTCGGCTCGGGTCATGATCTCAGGGTCCTGGGATAGAGTCCCGTATCGGGCTCTCTGCTCACCGGGGAGCCTGCTTCCTCCTCTCTCTCTCTGCCTGCCTCTCTGCCTACTTGTGATCTCTCTCTGTCAAATAAATAAATAAAATCTTTAAAAAAAAAAAAGAATTTCTAAATATTGTTGTCCACCCCCCTTGCTGACCGGTAAAAGATGACCCGGTCAGTGCAGCTGGACGTGTCCCTGAGGTTCCGTCCACCTGTTCTAGAAGCTGTCCCTGCTTCTGGGCCGGCTGTGGCTGGGGAGTGCTGTGGGGCAGCTGGCCCACCAACGCCCTCCTGCTCCGCTGGTCATGGTCTCCACGGTCCCCCAGGGTCCCCAGCCCGGAGGGAGCTCCTCCACCTGCCCAGGACTCTGAAGGGCCCGTGGAGGTGCCCCTACAGCGGGCTCGCTGTCCCCTGGGGTCCAGCCTGCGTGCTGAGGGTCGTGAAAGTGGAGGTAGGGGCAGGACCCCTGGGAGCTGGCCAAGCCCGGAAAATGATTCTTTGCTGGAGCGTCCAGAAACCAGCGGCCCTGCCTGCAGCTGGAGACCTGAGTGGGATTTCGAACCCCAGTACATGTGCAGCCCCTGCAAACCACGAGGCCCTCAGCCCAGGCTGACCCCGAGGGATGAGGCTTCCCCGGCCGTCCGCAGCCGCTGGGACACACCAGCACAACCCCCGGGGCAGCCCGGCGCACAGAGTGGGCCGTGGGGTCCTCCAGGACCCCCGTCAGAATGCTTGTTCTTGCCTTTGCCTGGCTGCCGGCTGGTGGTCCCGGCTGATCCCGGAGCTGAGCTGGATCTGCTCCCACGAGGGGAGGAAAAGGCCAGCGGGGCCCACAGAGTGCAGGGACCCAGGGCCAGGGGCTGCCCCTGGTGCCGCGAGAGACCGGGGCCTTGCTGGGGGCACCCAGCCATGCCATCCCTCACGGAGGCCGGGACTGGGGCCCGGGGCCTGGTGAGGGGGAGAACCAGCAGTGTGGTAAGTTGGCCCTGGGGGTCCATGGGCGGGGGGACAGGGACCTGACCTCTCCGTGTCCCTGTAAAGTGCTAGAACAGGCCACATGTCACCAGTGTGAGATTCAGGCCAACCCAGCGACTGCTGGGAGCTCGGACAGACCGGGGGCCCGGCAGCAAATGCGGGGGGAGGGCCTCAGCAGGGGCAGCATAGCCGAGCAGCTGGGTTTGTTTTTCACCCGCTGTCTTTGGTTTGGAAAGAAGTGCCCATGGCTCCAGAAATATCTAGGAACGCACCCCCACCCCCAAGCGGGTGGTGACCGGCAGGGGCAGCAGAGGTCAGCAGACTGTAAACAGTGGCTTCAAAACAGCAGACCGCACAGAACTCTGCCCGTGGCTCCGGACGGCACAGGTGGCGGCAGCCCCGAACTCTGACAGTCACAGGCACATAGCGTGTCCCCCACGCACGGGAACGACCCCGGCCGCGGACCGGAGCGAGGCCCCCACACGCTGCTCCGGGAACGGACCCCAAGCCCACGAAGCCCAGGGAGGGAACCAGACACAGGAGGCCCCACGGGGTGTGAGTCCACGCGTGCCACACGTCCCGACCAGGCTCCTCCACAGACGGGAAGGGGGCTTTCGGGGGACCCGGGGCCAGGAGGTGACAGCTGATGGGGACAGGGTTGCTTTTAGGATGGTGAGAATGTTCGGGAACTGGACAGATGATTGCACAATTTTGCCAGTGGACAGTTCCCTTTGGAGGGGGGCCGTGGGGCCACGCGGCCGTGTCTTAGCAATGATGTCGAGCAACCACGGAAGCCTGCGCGTTCGGATTCTGCAGCCGCCGGGACCCGCCACGGAAGCCCGCAGTGCTGCGGGCGCCGGGAGCCGCCGGCCTCGGAGGCGTGGAAGCAGGTGCCTCCGGGCCCAGCCCCTGCAGACCCCGGCTTAGGGTTAGGGTTAGGGTTAGGGCGGCTGAGCGGGACGGCCAGGCAGGGCCGGACCCCCACCGCGCGGCCTCGGTGGGCGCGGGGCGCCGAGGGACGCGGCTCCGCACACCCGCCCCGCCCTGGACCGAGCAGCCCCGCGGCGGCCTGAAGACACGCGCGTGGGCAGCCGTCGTGCGGCCCGGTCGGCCCCGCGGCTCTTCCCCGAGCCCGGCGGCGGGTTCCCGCGCCACGGTCGCGCGACGTCTGGCCGTTCGCTTCGGGTGTCACTGCTGCAGGCTGGCCCTGACCGTGGTTCTCTGGTTATTTCATTTATTTACTTGAGAAAGAGCGAGCACGAGCAGGGGGAGGGGCAGAGGGCGAAGCAGGCCCCCCGCCGAGCAGGGAGCCCGATGCGGGGCTCGACCCTGCGACCCCGGGACCATGACCCGAGCCGGAGGCAGACCCTCAAGGACGGAGCCCCCCCAGCGCTCCTGCTCTTGTGTTTTAAGGTCACCGACAAGGAGTGAGTCTGAGAAACCCTGGGTCCCCACTCTCGACCCCATTAGAAGCAGAACCCCAGGCCCCGTGGTGTGTCACCTCCGTGTGTGGCCGCAGCTGTGCCGTGGGATTCCCAGGTCCCGAGAGGATGACGTGTTACAGACTTTCCCGGTGGTTATTGCTGAAGACCGTCTTGTAATCCTAACAGGAACCGTTAAGGACCGGTCTAGCGGCGACGCTGGTCACGGATGGGTTGGGACCCGCATGTCAGCGAGCCTTGTGGCAGAGGCAACAGCACGTAGGCTTTTGGTATTGTTTCACGGCTTTTTTGGAGTTTGATATAATAAAATTAAAAAGCGCAAACCGATGTTCACAAACGCTTTTATGGTCATCTAGCAAAACAGACTGTCGGTTGTCAGCTACGAAGCTAAAAAATTTGCCCGTGAGTAAACTTCCGTAAATAACACGTATGTAAAATATTATTTTAATTATATTGAATTAGTACGTTAACTTATAAAGGAATTACATGACGTCAGTTAATAAGTTAATTGTGCTTTTATAGTTTCTATCTTTATATATCAATATGCCAGGATATTAGTCCTTTCTGTCGCCTGCAAGAAAATTAACTTCACGTGCTTTTCAAACCATTTTGTTACGTTTCCTTAGCTTTCTAATTCATTTACTGTACTTCAGTACATTAAGTTTCTTCGTTATTTCCTCTATGGATATTTGAATCAGAAAACCCGGGGGTGCCTGGGTAGCTAGGTGGGTTGGGCCTTTGCCTTCGGCTCTGGTCAGGGCCTCAGGGTCCTGGGATCGAGCCCCACATCGGGCTCTCTGCTCAGCGGAGTCTGCTTTCCCTGTTCCCCTGTTTGTGTGCTCTATCAAATAAATAAATAAAATCTTCAAAAGAAAGAAAAAGAAAGAAAACCCGACCCAGAGAAGCACACCGTTGGCCTTGGAGCGGCACAGGCTCCAACTGTGTGGGTCCGTTTATAAGCGGAGTTTTTAAGTACAGCACAGTTAATGTATTTTCTCTTCCTTGCGATGTTTGTTATTTTTAAAGATTTTATTTATTTGTTTGACAGACAGAGATCACAAGAGGCAGAGACAGGCGGAGAGAGAGGAGGAAGCAGGCTCCCCACCAAGCAGAGAGCCCGATGCGGGGCTTGATCCCAGGACCCTGAGATCATGACCTGAGCCAAAGGTAGAGGCTTAACCCACTGAGCCACCCAGTGGCTCATAAAAATCATATGATTTTTATGATAAAATCATAAAAAAAAAATACTCACCCTCAGGGTGCCTGGTTGGCTCCGTCAGCTGAGCGTCCGACTCTGGATTTCGGCTCAGGTCGTGATCTGGGGGGTGGGTTCGAGGCCTGTGTCTAGCTCCAGCGCCGGGAGGGGAGTCTGCCTGAGCTTTTCCTGCTCCTTCTGCCCCTCCCCCCGCTTGCACATGTGCACGCGCAATCTCTAAATAAATGTTTCATAAAATAAAACATTCATCCTTGCTGTTTTCTGAATTTTCGATCTTTCGCCGATGCTGTTTGTCTCTAGTTGATCTGCAAGCATTACGCTTCACTAGTGATTCACTGTGTGCGCGTACACATATATAAACGTACGCGCTCGCGTTTATATATAGAACCATATCGAACTTAATTTTTTTTTTAATTTTATTTATTTATTTGTCAGAGACAGAAGGAGAGAGAGCGAGCGAGCACAGGCAGACAGAGAGGCAGGCAGAAGCAGAGGGAGAAGCAGGCTCCCCGCCAAGCAAGGAACCTGATGTGGGACTCGATCCCAGGACCCTGGGATCATGACCAGAGCCGAAGGCAGCCGCTCAACCAACTGAGCCACCCAGGCGTCCCATATCGAACTTAATTTTGCCAGTATGATCAGCTATGACATGGTATCTATAGATTCTGCGCTTAAAAAATGAATATGGGGGGCGCCTGGGTGGCTCAGTGGATTAAGCCGCTGCCTTCGGCTCAGGTCATGATCTCAGGGTCCTGGGATCGAGTCCCGCATCGGGCTCTCTGCTCAGCGGGAGCCTGCTTCCTCCTCTCTCTGCCTGACTCTCCGCCTACTTGTGATTTCTCTGTCAAATAAATAAATAAAATCTTTAAAAAATAATAATTATAAAAAAAAATGAATATGGGGGTGCCTGGGTGGCTCAGTGGGTTGAGCGTCTGCCTTCAGCTCAGGTCATGACCCCGGGGACCTGGGATCGAGCCCCGCGTTGGGCTCCCTGCTCTGTAGGGAGCCTGCGTCTCCCTCTGCCTCTGTCCCTGACCCTGTTTGTGCTCTCTCTCTCTCTCTGAAATAAATGAGTAAAATCTTTTTAAAAAAGACTATATTCGGGGCATCTGACTGGTTCAGTTGGTGGAGTGTATAACTCTTAATTTTGGGTTGCAAGTTCAAGTTCCATGCTGAGTATGGAAATGACATAAAAATAAATCTTTAAAAAATTCCTTTTTTGAAAAGATTTTATGTATTTATTTCAGAGAGAGAAAGAGGGAGCGTGTGAGCGAGCACAAGCATGAGAGGGGAAGGTCGGAGGGGGAAGCGGACCCCCGCTGAGCAGGGAGCCTGACGTGGGGCTCGATCCCAGGACCCCGGGATCATGACCTGAGCCCCAGGCCAATGTTTAACCAACAGAGCCACCCAGGAGCCCCTTAAAAAATTTCTTAAAAACAATGAATACATTCCATTAACATCTTCGGCAAGTGTGAATCTCTGTCTAGAAAACACAAGAGAATCAACTTAAAATTCAGAAAAGAAGCCAGTTACTAAACCAACTAGAAAATCAAGAGACTTCCGATTATCTCAGACACAATTATTTATAAAGTACAGTGGGAAAAAAAGACATCTCGGAAGAACACCTCACGTGTAGTAATAACCCCAAATAACTAAGAATTAACTTAAAACAAATGTGCATATATGAAATTCCAGATTAAGACGAAAAGTGGATTTGTGGCTGCCAGGGGCTGGGGGTGGGATGGGGAGTCACAGCTAACAGGGGCGGGTCTCTTTTTTTAAGGGTGATGGAATGTTCTCGAATTTGATGGTGATGGCCAATTTTTACGGCATGTCACATATACCCATTTAATTTATTTTTTAAAGATTTCATTTATTTGATAGAAAAACACAGCGAGAGAGGGAACACAAGCAGGGGGAGTGGGAGAGGGAGAAGCAGGCTTCCTGCCAAGCAGAGAACGCGCCCGACGTGGGACTCGATCCTAGGACCCTGGGGCCATGACTCGAGCCGGAGGCAGACACCCAAGGACTGACCGACTGACCAGCCGCCCCACCTATATCCATTTTAAAAAAATCACAGGAAGACAAAAGAAAGGGAAACGCAGTGGGCAGAGCTGCCAGGTGCTGGGAATGACGAAGGGACGTTGTGGCCGGGGTAAAGGGAGAGGTGTGCGGGCCACAGGGACTGACTGACCTTCCAGAAGGAAACTGGACACCCACACTGTTTTGCAAATTTACTATTTTTACCAAAATCACAGAAGCGGTTTTTGGGGAACTTTATGTAATTCTGGAGTTCATCTGGACTATGTGCGTAGAATGATCTAGAAAATACTAAAAAGCCAGCGTGGTGAGGAACCGGCACTGCCAGATGCTGTAATTCCTCTAGTTTATACGTCGAACCCAGAGGCAGGGGAGCCGGAGCGTGAGGAGCGAACCGCTAGGAAATGCAGAAACAGCAGCACTTGTGAGCTGCGCGGAAGGGTCACACTGTGCTGGGTCGGGGCTTCCTTGTTACTTAAAAAACATTTTAAAATATATAAATATTTAATATATAAAAATATATAAATATATATTTAAAAAATATTTTAAAAATAGACATTTCTGGGGCGCCTGGGGCGGTCCAATTGGTGGAGTGTCCGCCTCTTGGTTTCGGCTGGGGTCATGATCTCAGGGTCGTGGGTCAAGCCCCACACCGGGCCGAGCACTCGGTGTGCTCGCGATCTCTCTTCCTTTCCTTCGGCCTCTCCCCTGCTCGTGCTCTGTTTCTCTCTCTGTGTCAGATAAATGGGTTGGGGCGCCTGGGTGGCTCCGTGGGTTAAGCCTCTGCCTTTGGCTCAGGTCATGGTCTCAGGGTCCTGGGATCGAGTCCCGCATCGGGCTCTCTGCCCAGCGGGGAGCCTGCTTCCTCCTCTCTCTCTGCCTGCCTCTCTGCCTACTTGTGGTCTCTGTCTGTCAAATAAATAAATAGAATCTTTACAAAAAAAAAAAAAGATATACTAGAGCCCAGGAGAAATTGTGTAACATATGACGAATTATATATAAAGTTTTTTTTTATAAATGACTATATCAAAAGTATGTAACGAGTTTTTTAGAAATCAGTAAGACAAGGACACTTCCCAGTGGAAACGCGGACAAAGGCTGTCAACCGGCAGCGTGAATGGGACGCGCAGCGGGGCGGTTTTCCGGGCCGACGGTAAGGCAGGCGCACGTGGCTACCATCAGCGCTGGGAGGGGTGCAGGGAGCCACACCGTGTGGACGGAAGCGGGGACCGGAGCCCCTTTCTGCGGGGACCGCCGCAGCTCACCGGAACGGCTCACGACCCGACGCCCTCTGACCCGGACACCGACGCCGGCGTTTACCTACATCCGGAGTCGGGGGTATGGGTAAAGATCTGACTAGAGGAGAAGTGACGGTCCCAATCTTACTGCCAACAGCCAGTACTGTGTCCCCCGCTGGGCTCCCATATGGGACAGGCCTGCGGGGAGACGCGTGGGGGGGGCTTGTCTGCGGGGCCCTCCCCACCCCGCCGTGTGTCCCCAGGCTCCCTCTCCGCTCGGCGCTCAAGACGGGAACAGCACCATCCGTTTTTATGAACCGGGGAGGATCCCAACCATCCCCGCCTTGACCTTGCTTCCGACCAGGAGCTGTGACAAGGTCTAGGGACGCCGCTGACCAGGGCCCACGTGACTGAGAAGCTGAGCGGCTCTCACCGGCCTCGGCGGCTCGTGGCTGCCATGTGGCCAGCATGGGTCTGGGGATAATGCAGCCCCAGGGTGGAAGTTTTCAGGACGGGGGCCCCTGATCTCAGCCGGCCTCAGCAAGCAGCTGCGGAGTTACAAGGGGACAGGGCTGGCCCAAGCACCAGAGGCAGCCTGCTGGGTCCCGTCCGCCGGCAGGACAGACATTCACGCCGCTGAGAGGGCAGTCCCCTGTGTGTCGGCCAGGAGGCCGCTCAGCCAGCCGCCTGGTCCCAGCCACACTGCCACTTCCCAGTCCGGCCAGATTTCCAGACGCCAGCACTTGAACCCCAGCACCTCTCTGGGTGGGACGAGTTCTGGGGTGGCTCTCTGGGCACGGAGGGAGGAGGCCCTTGGGAGCCTCTGATTCTGGCATTCCCAGTGGCCCAGGGCAAGAGGTACCGGCCATTCTGTGGGTAAAACATTTCCCTCTAACGGGGGTCTGAGCCTGCCGAGGCCGCGGGTGACAGGTCACCACCAACTTAGGGCTTAAAACCACATGGACTGATGCTCAGAGAGTTCTGGGCTCGGAAGTCCTAAAACCCCGCTGCGGGCAGGGTTGGTCTCCCCGGGACCCAAGGAGACCCGGCTCCTGCCCTTTCCTGGCCACGACCCCACTCCATCCTCCCCGCCAGCAGCGCGGGGTCTGCCTGTCTCTGGGACCCCCGCCCTCTGCCTCCCTCTCCTGAGGACCTGGTGAAGACGCAGGGTCCCCCGGGAACCTACCTCGGGGCCCTGACAAGTTCCCCTCTGCTGCGGGAGGGGACACGTCCCAGCTCCTGGGGGGCCCAGGAGGGGACGTGTTTGGGGGACGTTACAAATAACAGCTCCCAATTCTTAGCGGGTTCTGGAAATTGCTGTGGTGTTTTGCACACTCAGCAGTGTCTTGAGGTCTTTCCAAATAGCGTGTGATTGCGGAGATGGGGCGCCCTCTGGGGGCGAACAGCCAGCCCAGCCCCGGGGCTCCAGCCCCATCGGTGCCCATTTTGCCAGAAGCCCCAGGCCGGACCCCCACGAGGGCGCGCTCGGACCGTTTCCCACATTGAAGAAAGGGCTCCCCGGCTCTGCTCTCCTGATCTCTTTGGCGCAAGGCTCCCCGAGGCCTGGCTCCCTCTTGCGCCCCGCGGAAAGGTAGAGCTAAAACCATGTTTAAGGGCAACGAAATGGGCAAGGGAGCAGGTACCCGCTCCAGGGGCGCCCCAGGGGACACGTGCGAGCCCTCAGCACGTGGGGACAAGGGCACCCCGGGGACAAAGGTGGTGGCAGGGCCCAAAACCAGGCCCTCGGGCCAGGGAAGCGGAAATGACAGGCAGCAGCCAAGGTATGAAGACGGCACAGTGTATTGTGGCTGGTGCGGGGACGCCCGCCGCCCCGGGGGACACAGTGGTTTCGGTGCTGGCCGAGGCCTGGCGTCCAGAGGGAGCTCCATTCCAGGGAAAGGGTCTCCTCGAGCCGGACCCCGGGCCGAGGCCGCGTTAATTGCACTTGCTGGCGCTGGGGGATGGCCTTGCTTCTGCTAGCGCCCCAGACGCCCAGAGGTACTCAGAGTTGGTGCGGTCTACGCTGGGAGGGCTGCCATGGAAAAGGCCACTGAGGCCGCCACGCAGGGTCGGGGGTTGGAGGCACAGACAGGGTGGTGCTCCTGCGGTCACTTCGGCGTGGCCCAGACGCGGCCCCTGATGTCCACGGCAGCCGGAGCTGGGATTCGGGTCCCGGGGCCGCTGGGGGCCACGCAGATGCAGGGTTTCCGCACAGAGCCGGTACGCGCTGCAGAAGGACCCGCCCCAGCCATACGTTTGGCAAAATTCAACAGGTTCCAGCCCGGGACACGGAAGATCCGTCCTGTGTTATTCGTGAGAGAGCGGGGCCGTCTCTCCAACAGGGAGAGGAATCCCATCATCCACGATCCGTGGAGGGGCCCGGCTGGGGAGCAGGGGTGGGGTTCCCGTCGTGCGAGTCGCGAAGCAGACACGGGGCCACGAGGGCAAGTGCTAGGGGTTCACCAGTGGGTTTTCCCCGGTGCTCAACACGCAGAGCCACGGAGTTCGAGTTTGATGCCTGCCAAGGAGATGGGCTCAGGTGGCCACGTGGAGACCCACGGCGGCTGCCCACCAGGATGGCGGAGGACCCCACCCCCACGGTCAGTGCAGCCGCCCCAGGACCGAGCTCGCTCACTGGGTGCGCTTTCTACAAAGCACAAGTCCGTGGTCTCGAGACGTGGCTGTAAGCGCGAGGGTCCCCTGGCACCGCCTCAGTGACTGCAGGGCCCAGGGGTCAGTGGCACATCCGCGCGGTCATTTCTTTCTGTGAAGAACAAGCGGGACCTCAGGGACTGACGCGAGGGGGCGGAGGGCACGCGCAAACGGAGAAGCAGGGGGGCCGGTCTCCAGGGGGCCACGGGCCTCACTTAACGGCAAACCTTACGATCAACACAACAGACGACAGCACGCTGTCAGCCGGGGTGGTGCGCTCTTCGTGAAGGGCCGAGAGGCCATGTCCTGGCCCCTGTGGGGGACGCAGCCCCCTCAACACGGAAACGACTAGCTCCCTGCGTGCCAATAAAACCTTATTTCCAGGGGCGCCTGGGTGGCTCAGTGGGTTAAAGCCTCTTCCTTCGGCTCAGGTCATGATCCCAGGGTTCTGGGATCAAGCCCCGCATCGGGCTCTCTGCTCAGCGGGGAGCCTGCTTCCCTTCTCTCTCTCTGCCTACTTGTGATTTCTGTCTGTCAAATAAATGAATAAAATCTTAAAAAAAAAAAAAAAAACAACCTTATTTCCAAAACCAGGCAGTCATCCTGGGCCATGGTGTACTGATCTGTGCCTTCTATAGGGGGTTGGATGCTGCAAAGAAACTTCTGGAAAACAGCCGGGAAATAAAGAGCCTTTAGACCCGGTGAGGGCAGCCTCAAGGGTCGTCCCAACAGATGAAGGCCAAATGCAAAAAGACGAGGTATGAAGGCCCTCCGCCATGTTCTACGACAGGCCCCGGGAGCCTCGGTGCACAGGGTGGCCGGGCAGATCACCACCTGATTCCTTGCCACACAGCCTGGGGAAGTCCGAGCTTACACGCGTTATCCTCTGCCCGGCGCCACAAAGAACTCTAAGCACTGGGCGCCTGAGTGGTCGGTGAAGCGTCTGGCTTCGACTCAGGTCACAATCTTGGGGTCCTGGGATCAGGTCCCGTACTGGGCTCAGCTGGGGGTCTGCTTCTCCCTCTTCCCTGGCCACTCCCCCACCTGCTGGTGCTCGTGTGCATGCGACTCTCTCTCAAATAAATCTTAAAAAACAGAAAACTCTCAGCATTGATGTGGGAGAAATGACGAGGGGACCAAGACGCACAGTTGACAAATACCACCACCAGACAGATGACGGCACGGCAGGCTCCAGCTGCCGGCACTCTGAAAATACGACATGGATGGAGGGGGCTGTCACGTAAGGGCGCCCATCGGGAGGTGGACAGTCAGCAGCATTCACGTCCACAACGGCGTGGACCCTTCCTCTACCCAGTTCCAGAACTTTCCATCAGCTCAGAGTAAACACCCCCCCCCCCCCCCCCGTTAGGCAGAGCCCACAAGGACACAGAGGCACTGGGAACGGTCATGTGAGGAGGAGTTGAATAGTCGTTGAAAGCTGGACAAAAACAGTCCAGCTCAAAGAGGGGCGCCTGGGTGGCTCAGTGGGGTAAGCCTCTGCCTTCAGCTCGGGTCATGATCTCAGGGTCCTGGGATCGAGCCCCGCATCGGGCTCTCTGCTCAGTGGGGAGCCTGCTTCCCCCCCTCTCTCTGCCTGCCTCTCTGCCTACTTGTGATCTCTGTCAAATAAATAAATAAAATCTTAAAAACAAACAAACAAACCTAGTTCAAAGACCTGAATCCATGCAGAATTCAGTAAAAAAGAAAAGGAAAAAACAAAATGCCCACATGGGGGTCCTGGGGCCATGCAAAGGAAGCCGTGGGACCGAAGAGTATGATCTCAGTCCCGCAGCCGCTGCCCCGCAAGCCCAGGACCCGCTAGCCCCTGGAACATTCTAGCCTCTCTGCACTTCGGGGGATGCCCCCACTCCCTGGAATGGCCCTTGGGGGCTCTGACCACCGGCCTCACTGGGACCCCTTGCGAGCAGGGGTGGTGGTGGCTGGTGGGGCTCTGGAGAGCGGTCCTGCCACGCTCTGGCCTCCTGGTTCCTGCTAAAAGCCCCCCGGAATGTGGGAGAGCAGTGGGCAAGGGCCCATCCCCAGGCTGGGACCCACAGGTTTTGGGTCAGCAAAGCCCCAGTCGGAGGGCGGTTTGAGGGAGCTGTGGGCTGGGGAGTGCAGGCCAGCGGGGCTGGGGTTTCTTGGGAGGGAATGCCCTGGAAACCAGCCGGTGACGTCGGAGCACCTTGGGCATGTGTCACACACGGCGGACAGCTTGCACGTGTGTGAAGTCTACCTCAATGAGGAATCAGTCACTACCAGTGTCCGGCCAGGGGACACCGAGGGCCCCCGAAGCAGCCCCCCAGGCCGCTGTTGCCCATGCTCTGGAGACCCCTGGCGTCTCCCACAGGGAAAGGGGGGCAGCCACGGGAGGGACCGGCCTCCTCCAGGCATCCCGCCCCCACGATGGCTCTGGGCTGCGTGACAGGAGTGACCTCCTTGGGGGGGTGGGGGACCCCCCAGGATTCAGGGCCTCTGGGGGGGGACCGAGTGTACCTGGGCAGCCGCATCCCGGCTTGCCCGCCAGTGGGGCAGGGACCAAAGAAAACCCCAAAGCACCCCAGCGGCTGGGTGTCCGGCGCCGGGGATCCAAGCGGCCCCCATGTGTGGCCGCACCCACCAGCTTGGGCCCAAACCACGTGAACCAAGCTGGGCGGGCTGTGCGGGCTGTCCTGGGCTTCCGCTCCCCACCCCCCCCCCCCCCCCACCCCCCCCCCCCCCCCCCCCACCCCCACCCCCCATCCAAACCCGGGCCGGAGCGCCCCGCCCCTCCCGCCGCGGCCCTGCCCCTCCCGCCGCGGCCCCGCCCTCCCGCCGCGGCCCCGCCCCCAGCCGTGGCCCCGCCCGCGCTCACCAGCGGCTCCAGCTCCTCCCGCCGCGGCCCCGCCCCGCGCTCACCAGCGGCCCCGCCCTCCCGCCGCGGCCCCGCCCCGCGCTCACCAGCGGCCCCGCCCTCCCGCCGCGGCCCCGCCCGCGCTCACCAGCGGCTCCAGCTCCTCCCGCCGCGGCCCCACCCCTCCCGCCGCGGCCCCGCCCCCGCCGCGGCCCCGCCCCCCGCCGCGGCCCCGCCCCGCGCTCACCAGCGGCCCCGCCCTCCCGCCGCGGCCCCGCCCGCGCTCACCAGCGGCCCCGCCCCTCCCGCCGCGGCCCCGCCCCCCACCGTGGCCCCGCCCGCGCTCACCAGCGGCTCCAGCTCCTCCCGCCGCGGCCCCGCCCTCCCGCCGCGGCCCCGCCCGCGCTCACCAGCGGCTCCAGCTCCTCCCGCCGCGGCCCCGCCCCTCCCGCCGCGGCCCCGCCCCCCACCGTGGCCCCGCCCGCGCTCACCAGCGGCTCCAGCTCCTCCCGCCGCGGCCCCGCCCTCCCGCCGCGGCCCCGCCCGCGCTCACCAGCGGCTCCAGCTCCTCCCGCCGCGGCCCCGCCCGCGCTCACCAGCGGCCCCGCCCCTCCCGCCGCGGCCCCGCCCCGCGCTCACCAGCGGCCCCCCGCCCTCCCGCTGTGGCCCCGCCCCGCGCTCCCCAGCAGCCCCGCCCCCCCGCCTCGGCCCCGCCCCGCGCTCACCAGCGGCCCCCGCCCTCCCGCTGTGGCCCCGCCCCGTGCTCACCAGCAGCCCCGCCCTCCCGCCGCGGCCCCGCCCCGCGCTCACCAGCGGCCCCGCCCTCCCGCCGCGGCCCCCGCCCTCCCGCTGTGGCCCCGCCCCGCGCTCACCAGCGGCCCCGCCCCCCGCCGCGGCCCCGCCCCGCGCTCACCAGCGGCCCCGCCCTCCCGCTGTGGCCCCGCCCGCGCTCACCAGCGGCTCCAGCTCCTCCCGCCGCGGCCCCGCCCCGCACTCACCAGCGGCCCCCGCCCTCCCGCCGCGGCCCCGCCCGCGCTCACCAGCGGCCCCGCCCTCCCGCTGTGGCCCCGCCCGCGCTCACCAGCGGCTCCAGCTCCTCCCGCCGCGGCCCCGCCCGCGCTCACCAGCGGCCCCGCCCTCCCGCTGTGGCCCCGCCCGCGCTCACCAGCGGCCCCGCCCTCCCGCTGTGGCCCCGCCCGCGCTCACCAGCGGCCCCCGCCCTCCCGCCTTGGCCCCGCCCCGCGCTCACCAGCGGCCCCGCCCTCCCGCCTTGGCCCCGCCCGCGCTCACCAGCGGCTCCAGCTCCTCCCGCCGCGGCCCCGCCCGCGCTCACCAGCGGCCCCGCCCCTCCCGCCGCGGCCCCGCCCCCCGCCGCGGCCCCGCCCCGCGCTCACCAGCGGCCCCCCGCCCTCCCGCTGTGGCCCCGCCCCGCGCTCACCAGCAGCCCCGCCCTCCCGCCGCGGCCCCGCCCCGCGCTCATCAGCAGCCCCGCCCCTCCCGCCGCGGCCCCGCCCCGCGCTCATCAGCGGCCCCGCCCCCCGCCGCGGCCCCGCCCGCGCTCACCAGCGGCTCCAGCTCCTTGGTGTCGATGAGGCCGAACTCGCGCACGAAGTAGTAGAAGTGCTTGTAGCACGTGTTGACGTGCGCCTCGGAGCCCAGCTGCGCGATGCGGTCGAAGTGGTGGATGTAGACGTGCACGAACACGCGGAACAGCCGCGACAGGATCTTCTTCACCACCTGCAGGAAGTTCTTGGGAAACGGCGTGCCTGCGCGCGGGGCCGGGGGTCAGCCGGGCTGCCGGGAGCCCCCCCGCGCCCCGCCGCGCCGCCTGGGGCCACCCTCCCCCGGCCTCCCCTTGCGACGGCCGGAGCCCTCCGTCTGCGAGCCCTCCTCGCCCGGTCCTGGGCGTGTTTCCGCTCAGTCGGTTTTACTCAATCAAATGGGACAGCGCGTCCACACGCTGCTGGACGCTGACGGCCGTGCCCCGAGGGTTCACTCTCCACCTCCGCTCTGTCTACACACGGACACAACCTGCCTGCCGCCGTGCCCCAGGCCCTAACTCGGACGACAGAGTTCAGTCCCTCTCGTCTTCCCTTTTCTCCATGGTGCTGACGTGCCCCTGCTGGGCGCCCCCGCGTGCTCCTTCTGCCCCCCACCCATTCCCGGGTCTTCGTCCCACAGCACAGAGGGCTGCAGTGGCACCAGCGGGCGGGGGCCCAGACCAGAGAGAACACACGAGTCCCCACCCTTGTCACGGGGACCCTGCTGGCTAACGGTGGGTGCGGGGCGCACAAGAGACGGCAGCGAGCTCATGGGGTGCCCGGGCCAGGCCCCCACACAGCGGAGCCCACACAGCTGCTCTCCAGCCGGGAGATGGGCGCGGAGCCGAGGTCGAGCAGGAAAGAAAAAGCTCTCCGGCTGTGTGTGACAGGTCCAGCCTGACCCCGCGCAGGGACGGCTGGGGAGTGACCGCTCTGGGGAAAGGGATTCCTTGCAGGTGATGGAGGGTTCTGGAATTAGGTAGTAGTGACGGTTGCACAACTCGGCAAACATACTGACAACCGAGCGAATGGACCTGAGGACACGGGGCTCAGTGAGAGCGGCCGGACCCAGAAGGACCCGTCCCCCAGGACCCCACTCCGAGGAGGGCCCCAGAGGAGTCCCGTCCATGCAGACCGTGAGGAGGGGGTGGGAGCCGGGGCTGGGGCAGGGGTGGGGATGACGGGGCTGCTCTCGCAGTGGTGAAATGTTCTAGCACTAAACAGCACTGAACTGCACACTTTAAACGGGCAGACGTGTGAACGCAGACTCCCCCGGTCGGAGGAGGGCACTGGGCCTGGCCCGCCCCCGTGCCCCGCGGCTCACCGACGTGGGTGGGGAAGAGCCCCTCGTCGTTGATCTGCACCTCGACCCAGTCCATGAGCAGGTCCATGTAGCGGGGGGCCGACAGCGCCGTGGGCTTGCGGAACTGGTGCTCGTCCTGCCAGCGGTACTCGTACTTGGGGCCGCCCGACATGACCGGGCACGACTGCTCCGTGCACCCGTCGCCGATGGTGCCGTAGATGAGGTTGACGCGGTTGAAGAAGTCCACCACGTGCACGGCCACCCAGTCGTTCAGCTCCTCGCCGGGGGGCAGCTGCACGGCCAGCTTCAGGTCCAGCCCCGCGTTCAGCGACGCTTGTGCCTTCTTGTGCAGCTCGAAGCGCTGGGTGCCCGGCTCGAACTTGCGCTTGGGACGGAAGGTCTTGTCCTTGTTGAACACTTGCTTCAGGAAGGGGTTGGACATGTCGGCCCCCGGCCCGGTCGGCACACTCCCCGGCGACGCTTCCGCAGACGGGCCCAGGCGGGACGCTGGTGTCGGGCGGTCGCCGAGGGGACGGGAGATCCGCTGCACCCCGGGCCTTCCCTGAGACCTGCAACACGGGTGGGGGACAGTCAGCTGGTTCTGGAAACGCCGCTCTGGCGCTGGCCTCCAGAGCTGGAAAGCATGATTTCTGTTTCTGCACTGCCTCCGACCCCTCGCTGCACTGGATGCCCTCCTTTCGCGCCTGAGGACGTGTGCAAAGACCCCATTCCCGATGGCGGACGTGAATTCTGGGGGGACACTCTCCACCGCAGTGCCCATCTCAGAGGCCTAGACGAGCCTTGCTGGGTCTGGCCTGCCCAACACGGGACCGTGACGCGTGCCCGCTGGTTCCCTAGGATGAGGCCCTGCCGAGAGAGCCCACCTCCCCTGGTGCCCCCTGCAGCCTTCTCTGAGCCCGGCGTCCTCCTTACATGTGGACAGCGCGGACCCCCCTTCAGAGAGCACAAGGGCATGCGATCGAGCACATGAAGGCGGCAAGCAGGCTCGTACTGGGAGCGCAGTCACCAGGCTGTGCCCAGGGCCATCCCTACCCCGCACCACCCAGCATGGTCCCGGGGAACGGCCAGGCTAAGACAGCGGGGGCTGGGGTGGGGAAGGCCTGGCGCCCAGTGGAGCCAGCGGGGTGGAGGTCTCCGGAGTTCACCAGGCGGAAGGCGCAGAAGGGGAAGTCTGGGGAGAACCGGGAAGCGGAAGGACCGGCGGGCGGCCCCACCCCACCCCGCACACACCGCGCCCAAGTTGCCGACCCGTTACAGTCCACGCCCCCCCCCCCGCCTTCTCTCTGCTTAAATCGTGGGGTTCATTCCCCTGGCTCGGAACTGGCTGGTCGTCAAGCAGCCTGTCCCTCCAGACCTGGCACGTTGCTGTAGCAAATTACCACACACCTAGGGCTCCTAACAGCCCAACTCCAGAAAGTTCTGGAGGTCCCACATCTGGAATGGGATTCCTGGGAGCTCCTGCCTTTCCCGGCTTCTGGAGGA
Organism: Mustela erminea; assembly: GCF_009829155.1. Taxonomy (NCBI): domain Eukaryota; kingdom Metazoa; phylum Chordata; class Mammalia; order Carnivora; family Mustelidae; genus Mustela; species Mustela erminea. Next base: position 1,287,867 of record NC_045614.1, read on the forward strand.
ACCCCATACTCTCTGGCCTCTGTTTCCCTCAGATCTGCTTCTATGGAGATGCCCCTCAGCCCCCCAGGACCCAGGGCAGCCCCGGCAGAGTGCCGCAGTGTCACCAGTGCCACAGACAGCGGAGCCAAAGGGAGGAGCACCGGCATCCCGGGCCCAGACTCCTGCGGGGCCGCGTGGGCGGACACGGTGTCCCCGGACGACGATGTCGGGCTGACAGGGACGCCCGGCTACTAGCAAACATGCAGTTAGGGCTTCCCCGTGACTCCCGCAGGCGTGGCCCCCGAGAAGACCCCGAGAGCCGGCGTCCCTCCCGCGGGGCCCGCGCTCCTCCACCTGCTCGCCCAGACCCTGCGGCCGAAGGCCAGGCTCCTCGAGGCGGCGATGGATGTCAGACGCTGCGTGTCACGTGCCGACGGCCTAAACCAGCGCTGGGGCCGGGACACCTGTGTCCCCACGGCTGTCGGGTGGCCGGGACCGAGCGGACCTGCAGGCACCTGGAACGGAGGGGCTGTGGCGCTCACGCGGAGCCTGGAGAGCTGGTCCTCCCGCGGTTAGCGAGGGGTGCGGGGGCCGAGTGGGAGGCGGCAGCAGAGGTGGATCGACCCACCTCCACAGCTGCCCAACCCGGCCCGCGTGGCCTCACCCTTGGTGTGAACCCGGGACCCCACGCTCAGGGCTCGGGCGGCGCCTGATGTGCCCTGGTCAGGGGAGAGGATGTGGTAGGAGGAATAAAGGCCGCAGAGACATCCCCGTCCTGGCCCGAGACCTGTGGACGTGTCCCCTCCCGTGGCAGAGGGGCCCGTCAGGGCCCCGAGCTGGGGTGACGCTGCGTTCCCGGGAGGCCCGGCGTCCCCACGAGGTCGTCACGAGAGGGAGGCAGAGGGCGGGGGTCCCGGAGACGGGCAGACCCCGCACTGCCGGCGGGGAGGATGGGGGGGCCGCGGGCCAGGAAAGGGCAGGAGCCGGGTCTCCCTGAGCCCCGGGGGACCAGCCCTGACTGCGCCGTTCTGAACTCCTGACCTTCAGAACTGTGAGATGATAGATCCATGTTTTTTTAGGCCACGAAATCTGTGGTCACTCGCTACAGCAGCCCTAGGCCACGCATGGCGTCCCCGAGCGCTGGCTGGGGTAACTGCTGACGACGCCGGCCAGGCCCTGGTCGCACAAGGGCTCAGGGCTCCCTTCCCTGCACTGACCCGCAAAGCCCGACCCTCTTGTGGGCCCAGCTCTGCAGCGCGGGCGCCGGAAGGTCTGCTCGAGGCAGGATAAACCGTGCGGAACACCGGAGGGGAGCATCCAGGACGGAAGAGCTGGCCACGGACGACCGGGCCAGGGGGACGAGAGAAGCCCCAGTGGGAGAAGGAGGGAACCACCGCTCCCCAGGAGAACGGCCGTCACCACGAAGGACAATCACGGTGTCAGTGAGGACACGCAGAAACGGGACTCCTCATGCGTGGCCGCTGCTGCGGCAAGAGCCCGGCAGTTAGACGGAGCCTCCGCCAGGTCCACGCCCAAGACAAGGGACAACAAACATCCACACGGAAACGTCACGTGCAAACGTGTTCGGGGCAGCACGATCTGGGATAATCACCAAAAGGGTGGAAACAACCCAAAGGTTCCTCAACAGGTGAACGTGTGATCAAGCTGTGTCCCTCGCACGGGAGCGCCCCCGGGCGTGGACAGGAGCGAGGCCCCACGTGTGGCCCCTGGGACAAACCCCGAGCCCACGATGCATAGGGAGGGACCCAGACATAGGAGGCCCCACGGGGTGTGAGCCCACGCAGGTGACACACCCAGACCAGGCCCCTCCACAGACGGGAAGGGGCTTGTGTCGGGTATCCGGAGGCCATGGAAGTGGCCAGCGGGGGCGGCTGTGCGTGGCCACGATGAACTGAGAACACGAAGCCCCGTGCCGGCGTGCGGGGGGCTCGGCCCGCGGACCGTCTCTAACGGCCCTGACTCCCTGCTGGGGAAAGAGGCCCGAGGGGAGCCCAACCTGGCCCCCGACAGAACTGGTCAGCAGCCCCACGGCCACACTGCAGCCGCTCCGGAGTTGCTCACGGAGCAGAGGCGCAGGCGACGGTCCGTCCGAGGGAACGACCTCTGGCGGCAGCTCTGAAGCGGGAGGGAGTGGGCCATCGACCCAGCCCAAGGGCTTCCCCTCGCTCGCCACGGGCTCTGGCCGCCCCCCGCTTCTTGCGGCTGTGCTGACTCCCGGCTGGGCACATCCTGGTCACTGTCTGAGGACGGGGTGGCTACCCGAACAAAAGGGAAAATGGGCCCAAATTAGATCAGCATCCTGGGCCCTGCTAACATTGGGGTATCCCGGGCGCTGAGCAGCACCCCCAGGTATGAGGACCCCAGGTGTCCCCAGACACTGCCCAGTGTCCCTTGGGGGGGGTCATCTGGCCGAGAGCCTGCCTTAGAGGACAGTGACTCCTTGCTACCTGGTTAACCAGTAGTCAGGACGCCTGGACAGGGAGGAACCAGAGCTCAAACCCCGGGCTGTGGGGGTGGCCAACATCCGTCCCGCCAGGCCACGTGCCTCCACGGCAAACCACCTGTCCGTTATTCAGGCGTCCATCGGTCTCACCCCAAGGCCAGGGCACCCCCGGGACCGGGGCTGTTCCCCTACCACAGCTCTGCTCACAACCCACGTGTGTGCTTTCCAGGCCCCAGGCCCAGGCAGCAGACCCTCCTGGTCTCGGGAGGCGGGCACAGTCCCGGGCGCCCAGGACCTGGACGGAGGGAGGTGGCGCCCCAGAGCGCGCAGCCCCACTCGCCCACCTGTAGCCCAGGCCTCTCTACACCGTGGACGGGTGACCGGACAGGCCGGCGGGGACCCCCGGGGCCTCACCCGAGACCGCTAATGCCCAAGCGGCCTGCCTCCCTGTCCCGCTGGCTGATCGCACACCTGGCCACTCTCGGGCCGCCCCGGGCATAGGTCACGGGGCAGCGATGCCCTGCAGGCCAACTGGAGGAGCGAATCACCCGCTCCCGCCGCCCGAGGGCAGGGCCCCTGCTTCCTCACTCACGGCCGCGCTTCAAGCCGCAAACTCCCTTCCGCTTGAGAACGCCGGGCCGGGGCTGCGTCCCCGCCCGGCCGAACTGGGGCCACTGTGGCTCCTGCTGGGCCTAGCCTGGCTTCCAGGCCTCTCGTGCACCCCGCCAGCGCCCCGTTGTTGCCTCTTTGGGGCCTCTGGGGTGGCTCTGGGAGCTTAAGCTTGCGACCATGTCACTGGGGACCCGTGACCCACACAGATGGAAGCGGGTCGTGCGAGATGGCAGGGCCTCAGGGGCACGGCTGGGTCTGTCCACAGGCCTCCAGGCCCGGGGCCAGACGCCCACCAGGCCGGTTCTGGAAGATGGGGCGGCGGGCGGCTCTCGGGGCTCCTGCCTGCTCTGTGTCCCCTCAGAATGGGCCAGGAATTTTTTAAGCGGAACCAATGATTTTCTAAAAAACTTCCCTGAAGGGAAGAATCCCCCTCCGAAACAAAGGACTTTCCATGGGAAACACAGGCGCCCCGTGGCCGAGGGGTGGCCGGCCACCTCAATGTGCCTTTGCCTTGAGAAGTGCTGCAGGGGGCGACCCCCATTGCCACCCGCAGCCCAGGTTACCGGCTCTTCCCAGACACCCCCGAGGACAGCGCGGGGGAAGGTGGGACAGGCTTCTTGGGTTCAACGCTAAGGGCTCCACGGGTGGCCCAGGATCTCCCCTCAAAGGAGACGCGGCAGTACTCAGCAGCCTCCAGGCTGAGGAAGGTAAGCCGACAAAACTCCCCACCCCACCCCCTCCTCCCCCTCTTTTCTTCTGAAAACCAAACAAAACACAGTTCCTCCAAGCAGCTGCCTTGCACGACCCTGCCGGGGAGAAGCAGCGGCCCCTGCCACTTCCTTCCGGTGCCTCTGTGTCCTGCTTGGGCGGCAGCCACGTCCCCCCTGCAGGGACACTGCTGGAGCAGGGCAGGGCCTAGACCGACAGGCCACAACCGCCAAGGTCAGCCCTGTGTGTCCTCGATCAGCCGACCCTGGCTCCCCGCCGGGCACCCAAGAGTTTGGCTGGAAGATGCTGGAAGCCCAGGATCGGTCCTGTCCAAGAAGACCGCACCCCAGAGCTGTCTTCCACTGTCGAAATGTTGATTTTTAAAAAGCAGCACAGCTTCCTGGGCGGGGAGCCACCCACCTCCCTGCAGGACCCCCAGGATGGTGGCTCCAGCCCCTCCCCCACCCCACAGGGCGTGGCATTCTACCCGCATTTGGCCCTCCTGTCTTTGCTTCTGGGGTGAAGTTCCCCAATTTGTTTTGTAGGAAGGCAGGAAGTGGTTTGCGGAGACCACAGCAGGCCAGGTGCTACCACGGGGCTCTGCATACTCAGTCCGCCCGATAAGCCTTTTATAGTCCACTGTGATGTAATTCATGCACTGCAAATAACTTTTAAAGTAGACAATCCAGTGGTTTGTAGTACAATCAGAGGGGAGTGCAACCATCACAATTCTAGAACATTCTCAGCACCTAAAAAGAAACCCTGTGCCCAGCCACAGTCACTCCCCATCGGTCCGTTATGGGTCGAATCCTTTCCCCCAAAACATACCCGGCACCTGTGAATGGGATCTTCTCTGGAAATAAGGTCTTTGCAGATATAAAGATGAGGTCACGCCGGGCAGGGGAGCCCCAAGCCCAATGACAAGCGTCTTTAGAAGAACACGGAAATCTGGACGCAGACACACGGAGAAGTGGGCCACGGGACCAGGGTGGCAGAGAGGGGGCACAGGTCTACAAGCCGAAGGACGCCTAGGATTGCCTGGAACCCCCAGAAGCCGGGAGAGGCAGGAAGGGCCTCAGAGTCAAAACAGTCGCAAATAGAAGGGGGGGCCTGGATGGGAGCCCAGGTGTCCTGAGCCTCCCACCTGGGCTGCCCCAGGCAGGAGGAGGCACCGGGCACACACGGGGCTTCGAGGCCCCTGCCCCTCCCCCTCCCCCTGCGCCTTCCCCACCGGGAGACAAATGCTGAAATACTGTTTGGCCCCTGTCCCCTGGGGCAGAGAAAGCAGAGTGTGAAAGCCAGTCCGAGGCCTGCTGGTTGGCCTGGGTGCTGCCTCACCGCTTGCTGGATCTGCCCTTTCCGCCGAAACTGTCTGAATCTCAAGATTCTAGGAAATCAGGAACGGGGCTCTCCCGCTGGGGCACGTCTGAAACTTCCCTGAGGAGAAGCCCAAGGTCTGAGCCAGCTGCTCGGGGAGTCTGGGTTCAAGCTCCATTTCGCCACACGCTGGACAAGGCAGACCCACTCCTGGGACCAGGCTCGCCGCGGACTTGGCGCCGAGTGCCCCTGGCTGGGCAGCGCCTGTGCAGACGGACAAGCCCACGGAAGGTGGCTTAGGAAACAGCTCAGGAACCGAACGAGCATTTCCGAGGACCCCCCCAGGAGGGCAAAGAACCGCCGCTGCTCCTGCTCAGAGAGGAACGAGGCGCACCCGGAACTCCCTCCTGGGTTACCGGGGATGTCTGGCGCACAGACTCCGACCGTCAGCCTCCGGGATGGAGACGGGGACGTGCCCTGCCTTCAGGGAGGTTCAGACAAGAACTCCGCAGCCCCGCAGAGAACAGAGGAAGCTCGGTGGTGCGTCCCTGAGGCAGAGCAGCCGGGCTGCGTGCGGCACCGACCGGGAGGCCCGGTGTCACCTCCCGCCTGTGTTCATCATGTCTCGGTGGTGTTCCGCCACCGGTCGCAAACATCGGGTTCTGGTGGGGAGGCTGGTCATGGGGGAGGCTGAGCAGTTATGGGGAGAGGGAGCCCCACCTTCTACTCTGGCTCAGAACCTGAAACTGCTCTTAAAAATAAGCCTGATTTAGGGAGCCTGGGTGGCTCAGTGGGTTAAGCCTCTGCCTTCAGCTCAGGTCATGATCCCGGGGTCCTGGGATCGAGCCCCACATCGGGCTCTCTGCTCCGCGGGGAGCCTGCTCCCCCCCCCCACCTGCCTGCTGCTCTGCGTCCTTGTGATCTCTCTCTCTGTGTCAAATAAATAAATAATCTTAAAAAAATAAGCCCGATTTAAACAAAATTATAACCAACACTAACTCACGTACCCACACCCAGCACCTGGTTACCAGCTTGTGCCGCTAGCCCCGTTCAAGAACTCAAGCCCGCCGCGGAGAGCAGTGAGGCCCGTGGAAGCAGGAGCCGGATGGGCGTCTGCGGAAGGAACGTCACAGAGAACGCCAGGACCGCGACATGAGCCGGGGCAGAATCTCGCACTGTCCGGGAGCCTTGCTAAAAAGTGGAAAAGTGGAGTCACTACTAAGGCCGCACCACGTTTTACCCAGGAATGCCAGATTTGCACACCAGCAGGTGCAGCAAATCTTACGGTCACCTTATCTTTTCTTCTTTTTTTTTTTGTCAAACATGCTGTGTCTGGGACTCGGCGAGTATGGGGCACCCACCCCTCAGCTGAGACTCTGCAGGGGTGAGGGAGACGGGAAGCCACGTGCGCAGATGGCCCCGACCAGGGTGTTGCAGGGTGCGTGCCTGCAGGGGGAGTGGGGGGGGGCGTCCACTTGCTCTGTTCTCATCCACAGGCAGGAGACGGCTCAGTGGCTTCTGAGAACGGACCCAACAGGTGGCCACGGACACCCGGGGACACACTGGACGGAGGACTTCGGTGGAGGCCGCAGTGCGCGGCCCTAGCGTGGGCCGGGGGTGTGGCCCCTCCTATCACTCCCGCTGAGCCTGTAACACGGGCCAGTAAGAGCCCAGGCTGTCCCGCGGTAGAGCAGGAGCGAAGCCGCGGGGCACCTGTCGCAGAACCGAGCGCAAACCCGAGAGCAAAGCGTCAGGCCGCTCCCGCTCCGGCCTCCTCCCCTCCGGAGGGATCCCCCCGTCCCGCCGCCCGCGTTCGCCCCTCCGGAGAGGGATCCCCGCCGCCCGCGTTCGCCCCTCCGGAGAGGGATCCCCCCGTCCCGCCGCCCGCGTTCGCCGCCTCCACCCGGCCTCCCCGCCGCCCGCGTTCGCCCCTCCGGAGAGGGATCCCCGCCGCCCGCGTTCGCCCCTCCGGAGAGGGATCCCCGCCGCCCGCGTTCGCCGCCCCCATCCGGCCTCCCCGCCGCCCGCGTTCGCCCCTCCGGAGGGATCCCCCCGTCCCGCCGCCCGCGTTCGCCCCTCCGGAGAGGGATCCCCGCCGCCCGCGTTCGCCCCTCCGGAGAGGGATCCCCCCGTCCCGCCGCCCGCGTTCGCCGCCCCCATCCGGCCTCCCCGCCGCCCGCGTTCGCCCCTCCGGAGAGGGATCCCCCCGTCCCGCCGCCCGCGTTCGCCGCCCCCATCCGGCCTCCCCGCCGCCCGCGTTCGCCCCTCCGGAGAGGGATCCCCCCGTCCCGCCGCCCGCGTTCGCCGCCCCCATCCGGCCTCCCCGCCGCCCGCCGCCCGCGCCCGTCCCTCAGGGGACCCACCTGCAGGCTCACGTCCAACCGGCCGCGGCTGTCCGGCGTCCAGCGACCGCCGCCCCGGAGCCACAGAGCGCAGCGCCCGCCCCGCCACCCCGCCCAGACAGATGTACTTCCGCTACCGGCCTGGGCCTCCCCGGAAGCGGAGCCGAAGTGGGGGCGCGGTCTAGAACAAGGGGGGCGCTCCCCGCCGCCGCGCTCTGTTGCCTGGCAACCGGAAACGGGCCGGGACGGCATTGGCTGGTGCTGGGGCGTGGGCGGAGCTTGCGCCGCGCCGGGAGCGCGGAGCCGGTCTTCCAGCCCGGGAGGAGGAGCTTGTGCGTGTCCTGGGCGCATGCGTGGGGCGCGGCCGACCCCTCCCCTCGGAGGGGCGATCTGGGCGGGGCCAGGAGGCGGGGCCGGCAGTTGTCCGTTGCGGGGCGGGGCCGCCGTCGGGGGCGTGGCGCGGGAGGCGCCGTTGGTTGGCGGGCGGCGGGCGGGGGCGGGCCATGGCCCTGCTACTGTGCCTGGGCCTGACTGCGGCGCTGGCCCGCGGCTGCCTGCACTGCCACAGCAACTTCTCGGAGAAGTTCTCCTTCTACCGCCATCACGTGAACCTCAAGTCCTGGTGGGTGGGCGACATCCCCGTGTCGGGCTCGCTGCTCACCGACTGGGGCCAGGACACGATGAAGGAGCTGCACCTGGCCATCCCCGCGGAGATTAGTGAGTGCGCGCAGGGGAGGCGGGGCCCGCCTGGGGGCGCCCCCCGGCCCGCCAGACCCCGGCCCCGCCTGACCCCCTGCGCTGCCGGACACCCGGCCCCGGGCCGCTCACCTGCCGCCCCCACCCACCCGCAGCCCGGGAGAAGCTGAACCAGGTGGCGAACGCCGTGTACCAGAAGATGGATCAGCTGTACCAGGGGAAGATGTATTTCCCCGGTGAGCGGGCAGCCGCCACGCGCGGGAAACGGACACGGGCCCCTCCGCCCCCTGCCCGAGCCTCACCTCTCTTGCCCACCCCCATCAGGGTATTTTCCCAATGAGCTGCGAGCCATCTTCCGGGAGCAGGTGCACCTCATCCAGAATGCCATCATCGAAAGTGAGCAAATGGAGAGCCCGGGCGGGTGGGGGAGAGCCCCGGGAGCGGCTGGGAAGTCCCCTGAGATCGGGCGAGGGGCTGGCAGGGTGCATTCCGCACAGAACACGAAGGGGACAGAAGGGCAGCTCCCAAAGGCAGGGCCCCTTCCAGCGACTGGGCCGTGGCCCTGGGTAACCCCCGCCTGCCCCTCCCTGCCACCTGCCCCCGCTGGTCCCTGGAGGCAGCTGCCCTCCACCAGCCGTTTGGGCCCCCAGGCTGAACGCCACCCTGGGGGAGCCTTGGGCAGGGCAGGAAGGGTGGGCAGGGCAGGGGACAGGCAGGTTGGTGCTCTTGTGCCCACACAGGCCGCATTGACTGTCAGCGTCACTGTGGTGAGTGAGGCCCGGTGCAGCCCGCGGGGCCCAGCGGGGAAGGCTCCCCGGGAGGCCGAGGCGGGGAGCCCGCGGCTGCCTCCTGTGTGTTGCAGGCATCTTCCAGTATCAGACCATCTCCTGCACCAACTGCACCGACTCGCACGTCATCTGCTTTGGCTACAACTGCGAGTAGGGCCCCACCGCGGGGCAAGGGGAGGTCCTGGCCTGGGGAGGGCAGGGCTCCGGACGCGGGGCCTCCCCATCTCCACGCCTCCTGCGCCCGCAGGTCGTCGGTACAGTGGGAAACAGCCGTGCAGGGCCTCCTCCTATACATGTGAGTTGAGGCGGCTGGGCTCCGGGGGGGCAGCCCGACCTCAGCCCTGCCGACCCGAGTCCAACCTTGCTGTCGTTGTAGAAACAAGTGGCACAAGTACGTGAGTTTTATCAGAGGCAGGGAGTGTGCTTTAAGCCCTCGTGGGTGAGTATGAGCTGCGGCGGCCACAGAAGGCGGCACCTGGCCCCTGGGCTCCGGACCCCAGCCCTTCCTTCCGTGAGCGCCTCTGGGCTCGGCTGGCGCCAGAGGGGCCAGACAGTGGTCAGAGCTGGGGAGGGCCCCCCAGGATGGATTTGCCCCAGTGCAGGGACCTGGGGGCCACCAGCCCTAAAGCTTGGAGCTAAGAGAGACTCTGTCGTGTCTTTCAGAGAGGACACGGACACAAGGTAAGCCACCCCTCACCCCCAATCCCCGCCCTGTCCTCTCCAAAGCCCTGGCCAGGCCTTCTGAAAGGGAGGTGGGGACAGACCAGGAGGGGTTGGACAGGGCAGACCCAGCCGGCCGGGGTCCCTGGCACCTGGGACAAGCCAGATGTCACCCCTGCAACCACACCCGAGCGATCGCTTCATGAGTAAACATCAGCTGCCCTCCTCCCGCGGACGCACAGAACCACTCCGGCCTTGTGAGTGGCTCAGAGGCAGGCTGTGAGGACCCGGGCCGGGCCGGGTCCGGGCTGGGTGGGCTCCGTAAGCCAGAGATCGAAACCCAACAGCTAATTTGCCCGAGCCGCACCCCCGCGCGTTTTTTGCGGCCTGTTGTGGGAGTGCTGGGCGTGACACTGAGCTTTGAAGGTCTTGTCTGCGCCCTGTCACAGGCGCCAGCACCCCAGCAACGACCCTGGCAGGGGCAGGAGGTGCAACAGGGACGGAGGGCTGAGGGCGCTCATGTCTCTCCAACAGTCTGATATCACCAAGCTTCACGTGTCTTGAGCCCCCACACCTGGCCAACCTGACTCTAGAAAATGCTTCCGAGTGCCTGACACAGCACTGATGGGCACCGGCTTTGCCAGACCGGCCCCAGCCTGGAGGCGGAGCCAGGACTTGGCTGGACTGTCCCAGCCTGACCCCCTGGAGCAGCTGCCGCCGCCTTCCTCCTCTCCTGTCAGAGCCTGGGCCCCCGGGAGGGGAGTGTGGCTTTGTCGGGCGGGGTCCCCGAGCTGTTAGATGCGATGATTAAACGTCCCTGACATTCCTCATCACGGAGCAGTCCTTCTCAGGGCAACAGGGGTCAACCCATCCTGGTCACACACTCGGGGACAGGACTGTGGGCAGAGGGACGTCCATGCCTGTTCTGGTGCAATCCGTCTGAACACCACTGGGCTGGCTGGGATGCGGCAGGTGCACTGAGGACTCAGAGACCGCAGTTTGGTGAAAACTGGGGCCAGCTCGGGCGCCTCTCAGGGCTCACCCACGTCGAGCCAAACCTGAGCCACAGGAGCACAGAAGGGTCCTGCTGCGTCTCTTCCTTCTGCAAACCCTCCACGGAGCTTACGAGGGGCCCCAAGCACTTGATCTGAGCAACAGGCAAGCAGGGGACCCAGGGGCCAGAGTCCCGCCCGGAGGCGGCCTTGTGCCTAGAAGTGCTGCTGGCAGCGGCCCGTCCATATCAGGACCAGTGCATGAGGCATGTGGGGCGCGACATGCTGGTGACTGTGCAGAACGGCAGTCTCACGGGTGAGCGCCCACCCAGGGGATGGGTGTGGGGAGTGCGGGCTGGTGGCCCGGCCAGAACCGCCCTCGCTGCGTCAACGTGGGGTCTGTTGCCTCGGTGCTTCCTGGGCCGCAGGAAGGGAGGTGAGGGGCCAGCAAGGGGTCTGGCACAGCACAGGACACGTGACTCTGTCCACTGAGAAGAGTGAGAACGCCTCGTGGCTGGTGCTTCTGGACGCATTATCAAGCGGGGACGCTGGTGGCCGGTGGGTCTGCCCATCTGTGCTCAGGCTCCGTGATCTCCCGCCAGCGATTTCAAGCTCGAGCTGATCTGGCTGCCCATCCACTGACCCCGCCTTACTGGTCTTGAACGGACCGACCCTGTCCGCGTGGTGTAAGGCCCGCGGGCGTGTGGAAGGTCAGGCCAACACGGGGGGGACCTGCCTCGCAGTAGCCGTCCTGCCACTCACCCACGCGCCGCTCGCTAGCGAGGTGCCCCGAAGCGCGGGCACATCCACGGGGCATCGCAGGCGCGGCTCCTGGAGCCCACGGGTCAGGCGGCTCCTTGCCACACCACCCAAGCTTGGGGTGTACGGCGATGACACGACCTCAATCACGAGGGGACGGGCGCATGGGTAGGACGGGCCACCGGCAGCTCAAGGACTGTCCAGAGCCCCCGGGTGGGAGGGGCTCCCCTGGAGATCACCAGGCGCGCGCGGACACGGGCAGGACATCCACCAGGTAAGCGTCTGTTTCACAAGTTTATTGGATCATCTGGACACACAATCATTACAGCAGCGGGACACGTCTCTCCTCTACCTGGGAATGTCGACAGCGAATCGATCCTCACATTGACACGCCACACAGTGCTGACGTTCTAGCGCCACGGCACAGGATTCCGGAAGAGGTTACTCTACATGCTAAAGTGACCGTGGGCATCAGGAGGAAGGTACATCAGTGAGGACCGTCCCCCACCCCCGCTGCCCTGAGGCAGCGCCTCACAGGCGTGGAACGAGTCTCCGTTCCTCGCTCCGTGGGCTACGTTCTGGGGCCGGGCCACCCTAGGAGTATGTCTTCCTGGCAGCGGCGGGCACCCTGTGGAGCGTTCGGTGACGGGAAGGACCTGGAATCCCCAATGGCCCCACCACTCACCAAACACTGCCTACGGACACACAGCTCACTACAGGGGACACCGTGAACCAGCAGGGTCTGGGTCCTGCGCCATCGGGGCTTCCGACCGGACCCCCACCGCGGGTGGCGGCCCCCAGTCTGACACACAAACACGTGGTGGGGCGCAAAGAACATGACGGACAGCAGCCTGCACGACCCTCTGGCCAGCAGGCGTCTTGACCCACGGCCGGGAGGGCGAGGAGTGTCTCTGCAGTGAGCAGGTGCCCGTGGGCAGGGCACCTGGAGGACTTGTGGGCCTCGGAGGGCCTCTCGGGAGCAGGATATACCACGCGGCGCCGTCCACGGCGCACCCGCAGCCCGGACGGCGGTTCCATCTGCTACCCAGGCGGCGTCGCTACCGCAGGCCCCGCCTGAGGAGGGCGGCCTCAGCACTTCTCCCCAAAGAGTGCAGAGAGTCAAAGTAAAAACGCCGACAGGATACATCAACGCGACGCGTCACCTCGCCCGGCCAACAGAGGCGCCCCGTCCCGGCGAGGGCGAGGCGGCGGCCGCTCAGCACTGGGCCAGCGTGGCCTTCATCTCCTCCAGCAAGCTGCCCAGCAGCGCCGCGTCGCTGCACTTCCCGTCGACGGACACGGACTTCTCCCCCTGCAAACGGGAACCACCACAGAATTTTGAAATATGACATGAAAAACACGACAGTATGTTCGTCCTTTTGCTTTTTCACAGCGCCTTGCTCAGTGTTCTAAGAACCCAAATGAGGCCGGGCCCCGGGGGGATGCAGAGTCTACCCTGGATGAGGGAGGAGCCCGGCTGAGGCGTGGGGCAGCCCGGGGTGGTCTGAGGATCGAGACCGGCCCGGATAACCCTGATCTGGTGCCGTGCGGGGCTGGGTAGCACGGGGCCATGAGCAAACCCTACACCCTTGCCGGGGGCCTTGGAGGAGCATCCAGAACCTCAAAGATCCCGAAAGGCTGGTGGGGAAAGCAACCATTAAAGCTGTTCACAAGGTGCCGGATGGTTCCCCAGCACGGACGATGCACGGACGTCGCCCTCCAGTGCGCACATCCCGTGGGACTGCGGCCGGGCCACGCTGGCCAGCAGGCCGGGGGCGGGCAGACAGACATGCGCCGGAGCCAGAGCCCCGCCAGCTGCAGCCTGTGCTCACACCTGCCCGGCATGAGCACAGGCCCGAATCATGCCGCATCCGAAGATCCGGAACCCCAGCTCAGCCCAGTGGAAAACAGCGCAAGTGGCCAGGGCTGGGACGAGGCAGCCGTGGGACCGTCCACTGCAGGCCCATGAGCAGCCCCCAGTGTCATCGAGACAAACAGGAAAACAGAACATCTCAGCAGCAAAAAGGCAAGATCTCAAGAACCTCCCGCCCCGCATGGAAATTCTAGATCTGAACACACCAGCCGCAACACAACACACGCG